>NC_058080.1:586183190-586785690 GCF_014858855.1 Bufo gargarizans | reverse complement strand
TTGCCATTGATGGGTGAATAAACACCGATTTTTTTTTTCAAAGAATTGCTTGGAGTGTGTATGTATATATATATATATATATATATATATATATATATATATATATATATATATATATATATATATATATTTACACACACACACGTCTATAGACCACCACAATGGATTTGAAACAAACAAGATGTGCTGTAACTGCAGCTTGTCTGCTTTAATTTGAGGGTATTTACATCCAAATCGGGTGAACGGTATAGGAATTGCAAAAGTTTGCATATGTGCTTCCCACTTGTTAAGGGACCAAAAGTAATGGGACAATTGGCTTTTCAGCTGTTTCATGGCCAGGTGTGTGTTATTCCCTCATTATCCCAATTACAATGAGCAGATAAAAGGTCCAAAGTTCATTTCAAGTGTGCTATTTGCATTTGGAATCTGTTGCTGTCAACTCTCAAGATGAGATCCAAAGAGCTGTCACCATCAGTGAAGCAAGCCATCATTAGGCTGAAAAAACAAAACAAACCCATCAGAGAGATAGCAAAAACATTAGGCGTGGCCAAAACAACTGTTTGGAACATTCTTAAAAAGAGCTCAGCAACACCAAAAGACCCGGAAGACCACGGAAAACAACTGTGGTGGATGACCGAAGAATTCTTTCCCTGGTGAAGAAAACGCCCTTCACAACAGTTGGCCATATCAAGAACACTCTCCAGGAGGTAGGTGTATGTGTGTCAAAGTGAACAATCAAGAGAAGACTTTACCAGAGTGAATACAGAGGGTTCACCACAAAATGTAAACCATTGGTGAGCCTCAAAAACAGGGAGGCCAGATTAGAGTTTGCCAAACGACATCTAAAAAAGCCTTCACAGTTACTGGAACAACATCCTATGGACAGATGAGACCAAGATCAAATTGTAACAGAGTGATGGGAAGAGAAGAGTATGGAGAAGGAAAGGAACTGCTCATGATCCTAAGCAAACCACCTCATTAGTGAAGCATGGTGGTTGGTGGTAGTGTCATGGTGTGGGCATGTATGGCTGCCAATGGAACTGGTTCTCTTGTATTGATGATGTGACTGCTGACAAAAGCAGCAGGATGAATTCTGAAGTGTTTCGGGCAATATTATCTGCTCATATCCAGCCAAATGCTTCAGAACTCATTGGACGGCGCTTCACAGTGCAGATGGACAATGACCCAAAGCATACTGCAAAAGCAACCAAAGAGTTTAAGGGAAAGAAGTGGAATGTTATGCAATGGCCAAGTCAATCACCTGACCTGAATCCGATTGAGCATGCATTTCACTTGCTGAAGACAAAACTGAAGGGAAAATACCCCAAGAACAAGCAGGAACTGAAGACAGTTGCAGTAGAGGCCTGGCAGAGCATCACCAGGGATGAAACCCACTATCTGATGTATATGCATTACAGACTTCAGTCTGTAATTGACTGCAAAGGATTTGCAAAGGTTTTGAAAAGTGAAAGTTAGATTTATGATTATTCTGTCCCATTACTTTTGGTTCTTTAACAAGTGGGAGGCACATATGCAAACTGTTGTAATTCCTACACCGTTCACCTGATTTGGATGTAAATACCCTCAAATTAAAGCAGACAAGCTGCAGTTAAAGAACATCTTGTTTGTTTCATTTCAAATCCATTGTGGTGGTGTATAGAGCCAAAAATGTTAGAATTGTGTTGCTGTCCCAATATTTATGGACCTGACTGTATGTGTGTATATGTGTGTGTGTGTGTGTGTGTGTATATATATATATATATATTTTATTACACTGTATATCATATTTTTTGCTTTATTAAATGCACCCGATGATAAGACGCCGCGGCTCCTCTCCTGACTGCTCTGGCACAGTTTTTTTTATTTTTGTTTTTTTACAGTGTTCACCTGACAGAGTAAAAATTGTTATATTTTTATATAGCAGTTCGTAACTACATGGCGATACCTAATATATGCCTTTTTTTTTTTTTGGGCGGAGGGGATTTACACAATAAAAAATGTTTAAAAAAAAAAATAAAATCATGTTTTTGTGTTTCCATTCTCTGAAAGCCAAATATTTTTATATTTTTTAGGAGATTGTCTTAGGTAGAGTCTCATTTTTTGCGGGATGAGATGATGGTTTGATTGGTACCATTTTGGGGCACATATGAATTTTTGATTGCTTGGTATTACACTTTTTGTGATGTAAGGTGATAAAAAATGGCTTTTTGGCAAATTTTTTATTTTATTTTTTGATGGCGTTCACCAGACTGGTTGGATCACATGCTATTTTTATAGAGCAGGTTGTTACGGACACAGTGATGCTGTAGTATATGCATTTTTTTAAACAAAAAAAAACATGTTTTTGGGACGATTGACCTAATGTAGGGGCTCATTTTTTTTTTTTTGCGGGATGAGATGCAGGTTTGATTGGTACCATTTGGGGTCACATGACTTTTTGATTGCTTGGTATTACACTTTTTGTGTTGTAAGGTGATAAAAAATTGCTTTTTTTTTAAGGCGATTGCCAGACTGTTTAGAGCATGTGATATTTTTACAGAGCAGGCTGTTATGGACGCGGCGATATCTAATGTCTTTTTTTTAATTTATTTATTTATTTTGGTTTTACACAATAAGAGCATTTTGTAAACAAAAAAAATCATGTTTTAGTGTTTCCATTTTCTGAAAGCCATATCTATTATTTTTTTGGCGATTGTCTTTAGGTAGGGGCTAATTTTTTGTGGGATGAGATGATGGTTTAATTGGTACTTTTTTTTGGGTACATATGACTCTTTTGATCACTTTTTATACTATTTTGTGGGAAGTGCGGTGGGCACAATTGCAATTCCATCATTGTTTTTCTTTTTTATGGTGGTCATCGTGCGGTAAAAGTACGTGATCCTTTTTATAGATCAGGTCATTACGGATGCGGCGATACCAAACATGTTTAGTGTTTTTTATTTTTAAAATTTTTAACTAATTATATGTGCGGATATAGGAAGAAGTTGATTTTTTTTTTTTATTTTTTTTACTTACTCACTTGGTTCTTAAAGATCCAGTCGGTCTGATGCCTCTACAATACACTGCAGTACGCTTGTTGCGTCACAGGCCATTCTCGCCCCCATACAGCTGTATGTTACAGCTGACAGTCTGCACAGCTCTGCCATCCTGAAGGGGGGGGGGGGGGTTGTAGAGGAGGGAGAGAGACACTGTGCGCTCCCATGTGGAGTGAGGAGGAGTTGCACAGACGGATTCTCTGTAAACTCACTGAGAGCAGCCTGCTGTGCATAGGAAGCACAACAGGCTGTAGAACCAAGACGAAAAAAGATAGATAATAGAACGAATTGGATAATTATTTTCTCCACACAATAAATGAATTTTACAGAGGTGTCCATATCTTTTAAAGGGGTTGTACAGGTTTAGAGCTGAACCCGGACATATCCCATTTTTTCCTCACTCAGTCCCTCTGACATGAGCATCGGAGCATTTCATGCTCCGATGCTCTCCCTTGCCCTCTGCTGAATGACAGGGATTTTTCTGGAGATCCAGTGACGTTACCCAGCTCTCCATGGATAAGCTTGGCGGAGGCTTCCGCCTAGTAGTGAGCCCAGTGATGTCACCGGCACTAATGGGCGGGCTTTAGTGCTGCTCTAGCCTGTAAAATAGCTATGGCAGTGCTAAAGCACGCCCATCAGTACCGGTGACACCACCGGGCTCACTGCTAGGCGGAGGCCTCCGCCTAGCAGTGTAAAAAAAATATAAACAAACAGCCCTTGCCCTGCGAGATACAGCGCAGGGCTAAGGAGCGCATTGGAGCATTTTATGCTCCAATGCTCATGTTAGAGGGGCTGAGTGGGGGAAGAAGGGGATATGTCCGGGTTTAGCTCTGAAGCCAGACAACCACTTTAACAAAATTAGATTTTTAATGAAAAATATGAGTTGACGATCTCTGGCTATTTTTAAATACTTAACACTTTTTTTTTTTTTTTTTTTTATATATACATTTTATTCTAGGTTTTTGAGAGTATGGTCCTTAGAACTGCAAGAACCTCTGACTGCTGCTCCAGTTAACAATGGTCTGTGTTGTACCTTTTTTCCACAGGGGGGAATTCTTGCAACAGGGTAAGAATGGAGATATAACATGTGCAGTATATTATAGGGGTTATCAGTTGTGCTCATCAGTTTACATACCCTTGCAGAATTTATGATTTCTTAACCATTGTTCAGAGAATATGAATGATAACACAAAAACTTTTCTTCTTTCTTCAAGTGCCTCCTTATTGTGCATCTTGAAACAGACACACCACATTCTTTCAGAGAGTCCTGTATTTCACCTGAAGTTATTTGTGGGTTTTTCCTTGCATTCCCGAACAATTTTTCTGGTCATTTGGGTAGTTTGTACTTACCCTGAGTGAAAGAAAAGTGTTTGTGTTATCATATATATTCTCTGAACAATGGTTAAGAAATTCTGCAAGGGTATGCTAACTTATGAGCACAACTGTAAAATACTATGCAATGAATAGGGCATTTCACATGAAGTATTATTGCAATATACATGCAATAAAAAAACTTTGGTCAGTTTTTGTGTACATTAGTTTCCTCTCTGGTTGCGTCCCCTGCTGTTCATCCTTTTCCTGCATTCAGAGGCTGACTAACATGTTCAGTACCTTCCTTGCTCCCCTCCCCTCAGTGCTGGCACAGTGATCTCTTAGAGAAGCAGATGAAGCAGCCCAGGCACCTTTCATTCAATCATTCCTACTTCTAAATTTACAAAAATATATAGCTGTACCTAGACAGTGGAGAAGGAAATCATGGGGGGCATTACATACCATATGTATCTGTGGGGGCTATATATGAGAGACTATTATGCAGGGGAGGAAGGGGTCAACAAGGAGATACAAGTGCTTGATGAGCTGCTGCCCTCCCACAGAAAGATAATCTACTATGCTGTGTATGAGATTTTATTGGTTTCCCTCTGCAAGTTGTCAAATACTAGGAGTTGTAGTTCTCACTCCCTGTAAGTACTCTGATAGCCCATAACATCCTAGAAATGCTGGCAGTTGTGGTTTCCTTCTGTATCCCTCTCCATATAATAACAACCTTACACATGCTTGAGTAATAATGACTATCACTAGAAAGGATGATTTCTGAGAGTTAAGGAAGGTTTTTGTCAGAACAGGCATTTTCTCTCACTGACTGTCACTACAAACCGTTGTCTGGGATGTACAATATTTGTATATACATCACATTATGACCACTAGCCAATATATAGAGTAACCACAGCACGGATAGCAGCTTTGGGCTGAGAGTGACTCAATAAGTTCCTGGTAGATTGTCACAGGTATCTGTAACCATGCTGACTACATTGCATATCACAGATGCTGGAATGTGGGGTGGGGGGGGGAGAGCCATAGAGCAAACACGACGATCGAGGTGGTCCCACAGATGCTCTATTGGGTTCAAGTATGGGGAATTAGGGGGCCAGGGTAGTACTTGGAAGTCTTGGTCATGTTATTATATCCAATGTTGCATATATCTAGCCATGTGACATGTCGCATTGTCTTATTGGAAGATCCCATAGGACCCAAGAAAGACAGTCAGCATGTATAGGTGCAAATGATCTGCAAGGATGGATTTATACCCAAATTGCCTTCCACATGGATGAATGGGCCCAGAAAATGCCATGAAAACATTCCCCAGACCACAACGCTGACACCACCAGTCAGAGTTGAGCGATATACCGGTGGCAACGATATACCGCAGTATTAATAAACAGCAATATGGTGATACCGCTGTTTCCTAATAACCGTGGTATTTTGTGACGTCATGTGCGTTGACCGCTTCTAAATTTGCATCCGCCCGCCCCTGCATACCACTGAATACAAACACATTGCTTCCAACGGTGGCGGCTCCCGGCATATCCTCGTTCCTATATATTTAAGGATCCACCTACTGACATCTGACGCCGGAATCGAAGCACACAAGCAAGGTGGCCGCGGGATATGTCTCTCCAGACTCCAACTCCCTCCTCGCCTGACTACTAGCCTACAAAGAGTGTCCAGCCCAGAGAAAGTGGAGTGAGAGACCCAAAAACATAGAATAGAACCATCCCGGGTCACGGAGGTTGTCAGAAATAAATGTCAGGTTTCTGTGGTGTAAAAAAAATGAGACAAAGATAAATCATTTCAGAACTTGACATTCAAAATCCTAGAAAAAAGGAGTAAATGTGACGCACTGGACTAGCTGTTGACCCAAGAGGTGCACTCAGTTGAGTGGACTCCCCCAGTCCACTCAAAAGAGAGTAATATAATGAAACAAAGATAACTGGGCACTCTCAGGATATCTGGACCATTTGAAATTTATCCAGCGATTATTATCCAGCTATTTAAAACTGCACTAATATTCCAGTGGGAACCACTTAGTACGAGACTTTCCCTTACGAATATTCATACGATTTATTATCAAGTATTCCATTTTATTCCTCGAATTTTATTACTTTTAGAATACCATTTTCCATTTGTTATATTGTATTACTGCATGCTGTGTTTTATGGTTTAACAGATAGATATTGATCGATTTTTAATATTATTATTGTCAGCACGCACAGTTATTCATTGTCAATCCATGCTATTATATGTTAATAAATTTGAAATGGTCCAGATATCCTGAGAGTGCCCAGTTATCTTTGTTTCATTATTTTACATTCAAAATCATGTTAAATAGGAGTCAGCATACACCTGCCATCATTTAAAGTGCCTCTGATTAACACCAAATAAAGTTCAGCTGCTCTAGTTGGTCTTTCTGGAAATGTTCTTAGTCTCATCCCACAGCAAAAGCCATGGTCCACAGAGAGCTTCCAAAGCATCAGAGGGATCGCATTGTTAAAAGGTATCAGTCAGGAGAAGGGTACAAAAGAATTTCCAAGGCATTAGATATACCATGGAACACGTCAAGTCATCAAGTGGAGAAAATATGGCACAACAGGGACATTACCAAGAACTGGACATCCCTCCAGAATTGATGAAAAGACAAGAAAATTGGTCTGGGAGACTACCAAGAGGCCTACAGCAACAATAAAGGAGCTGCAGGAATATCTGGCAAGTACTGGCTGTGTGGTACATGTGACAACAATCTCCCGTATTCTTCACATGTCTGGGCTATGGGGTAGAGTGGCAAGACGAAAGCCTTTTCTTACGAAGAAAAACATCCAAGCCAGGCTATATTTTGCAAAAACACATCTGAAGTCTCCTAAAAGCATGTGGGAAAAGGTGTTACGGTCTGATGAAACCAAGGTTGAACTTTTTGGCCATAATTCAAAAAGATATGTTTGGCCCAAAAACAACACTGCACATCACCAAAAGAACACCATACCCACAGTGAAGCATGGTGGTGGCAGCATCATGCTTTGGGGCTGTTTTTCTTCAGCTTGAACTGGGGCCTTAGTTAAGCTAGAGGGAATTATGAACAGTTCCAAATACCAGTCAATATTGGCACAAAACCTTCAGGCTTCTGCTAGAAAGCTGAACATGAAGAGGAACTTCATCTTTCAGCATGACAACGACCCAAAGCATACATCCAAATCAACAAAAGAATGGCTTCACCAGAAGGAGATTTAAGTTTTGGAATGGCCCAGAACTGAATCCGATTGAAAATCTGTGGGGTGATCTGAAGAGGGCTGTGCACGAGAGATGCCCTCGCAATCTGACAGATTTGGAGTGTTTTTGCCAAGAAGAGTGGGCAAATCTTGCCAAGTCAAAATGTGCCATGCTGGACTCATACCCAAAAAGACAGAGTGCGGTCATAAAATCAAAAGGTGCTTCAACAAAGTATTAGTTTAAGGGTGTGCACACTTATGCAACCATATTATTTTATTTCAATATTTTTTCTTCCCTCTACCTAAAAGATTTCAGTTTGTTTTTAAATTGAGTGGTACAGTTTATAGGTCACATTAAAGGTGGAAAAAGCTCCAAAATTATTTTATCTTTGTCTCATTTTTTTTACATTACAGAAACCTGACATTTTAACAGGGGTGTGTAGACTTTTTAGATCCACTGTATATTGTTGTTGCGATAAATTTCTTAATATTGTTATCGTGGGAATATTTTTGATATCGCCCAACCCTACCACCAGCTTGTTCTTCCAGTAATGGTTAAAGGGTATTTATTATCTGATATTTCTTGCCTGACATTTGATGAAGCAAAAAATGACTCCTTGAAGAAGGCAACCCTTTGCCAATCAGCGAAGGTCCAATTCCGATACTGACGAAAATATTGAAGCCTCTTCTGCAGATGCAGTATCATTAGCTAAGGTGCAGTGACCATCTGTCTGCTTCGGAGCCCCATACACAGTAAGGTTCACTGAACTGTTCTTTTAGACACACGTCTGGTAGCCTGCTCCACTGTAGCATGTCAGTTCGCTCTTGCGAACCTTTGTAGTAGATGTTTATCTCACATCACCACTCAGGATACACTTTCACCACAGCAGCATGTGAACAGTTCACCAACTGTGCAGTTTTAGAAATACTGACACCTTTGGCCTGAAAACCAATAATCATCCTTTTTTGTAACTGATAAATTGCCCTTTTTATCAATGACCACAACAAGGGATATGTTTGAATACAGCCTATTGCACCAAGCCACATGTGACTTCCTTTATGAGCTACTCGTTACTGATGTCGAAAGTAGGAAGTGGTCATAATAATGTGACTCAACTCTGTATTTGAGTCGCGAGGGGATTTATCTTGGTAGTTATTATTCTGTAGTCTCTATTACACCTTTCCCAGAAACCTAAAAGGCCAATCTGCCTAGTTGTGGTACTGTTCAGGAGAAGGGAGGGGTAGAACTTGGTAGATTTAGTATTCTGCAGTCTAATACAATTCCACATGGTGTAACCAAATCTGTTTTGTACTATTACTAAAGCCTCATGCAGACGTCCGTGGAACACGGCCTGTGAGATACCGGACTGGCATTGTAGGAGCGCAGGTTGCTATGACACCGTGCACTTTGTGCTGCCACTGCTGTACAGTAATACAGTTGTATAGATCATAGGAGTGTATTACTGTACTGAGGCGGCACAAAGCGCACAGCGTCATAGCAACCAATGACGCCATGAGCTCCTGCAGTGCCAGTCCGGTATCTCACGGACCGTGTTCCACGGACTTCTGCATGAGGCTTAACTAGAAGATTTCTTCCAACAAAATGGTGTCACTGTGTGTGACAAAAGTTATCCAGTCTACACCCAGCCCAGGGGGAGAGGGGAAGGAGATGGCTTGGCTGCAGCCCGAGAGAACAAACCACAGTTTTTTTCAGTTGTATTTTTCATGGTTTTCAATTGTGATATATAACTAAACAGCAAATAATGACCTACCATGAGATTTGTTTCATTTGTTTTTTTTTGTTTTTGTTTTTCTGTATTTTGGCTTTAGTTCCCCTTTAAACAGTAAATGGCTTACAGGTGAAACTCGAAAAATTTGAATATCGTGCAAAAGTCCATTTATTTCAGTAATGCAAATGAAAAGGAATTGCATTAATGCAGCTTAAAATTAGAATTTTGTGAAAAGGTTCAATATGTTAGGCTCAAAGTGTCACACTCTAGTCAGCTAATTAATCCATACCCCCTGAGCAAAGGGGACCTCAAAATTGTGACTTTGGGGTTTCATAAGCTGTAAGCCATAATCATCCAAATTATAACAAAGACTTGAAATATCTCGCTTTGCATGTAATGAGTCTATCTCGAATGTTAGTTTCACCTTTTAAGTTGCATTACTGAAATAAATTAACTTTGCACAATTTTTCGAGTTTCACCTGTATAACCCTGTGTAAATCATGTTCTTCTGTGTTCCAGAAACAGAGATGGGCACGTGCAGTTCTGGACTTCTCCTCGAATTCTGCCTTCACTACGTCACTTGTGTCGTATGAAACTACGGCACTTTCTAACCACCTATCAAGTACTTGCATTACCAATTCCTGGGAAAATAAAGGACTTCCTTATTTACAGGACTAATTATTAGACATGTTATCTCAGATTCGGTAAACCCACTGAATCAGACCTCAATCTAGAACTTTGAAACCTTACACCGAAGCTGCGTAAACCTCATTCCTACCGTATCTGGCACAGCAAAAACAGTGGTACTGTAAGAATCAATTACAGAAACCAGCCCTGTAAGCTTGTGAGATCAATTTTAGAAATGAAATGTATGATTGTAGCCCCCTTCACTGATAACTTCAGTATAGATGGTAAAGGACAAAAATAATATATTGTTACAATTTTTAAGGTTGTGTTGACCTAACATTTGCATGAATCTTAAATTCATATCAAATCCCATGAATGTTCATCCAACTATACATTTTCTGCATTGATATTTACACCTGATTCAAACTGATTTCAAAAAGTAAACTAAAAATGTGAAAAAGTTGTAGAAATACCAAAAGGAAATGCCTAAAATGTTATGTTTTTCTTGTAACCAATTAAATGTTCTGTTAAATGACTTTAAGGGGTTTTCCTAAAATGTTAGGGGCTGTTTCACAGAGCTAGTCCATTGCGGGAATAATCTGCAGAATCAGTGACGTGAAGCTGTCAGTATGATCCTATAGAACGAAGGTCATGCAGAGGCACAACGCATTATAAATCATAATGCTGTGCGCTCCTTCCTGCAAGACCAGAACAGAGGATCACGTTCACACACAGAGCGCAGTTCCTGCAATGGACTGAGTGAAACAGCCCAAACGCAGTCACATTTATAAGATTACTGTATGTTAACGCTACCTGCACATGGGATTGGGTTTTCTTACAGAAATTCTGCATAAATATGATGTTGTTTAGCCACACCCTTGCATTGAAAAGGGTGAAATCTGCATAAAGAATTGACCTGCTGCAGATTTCAAAATCCACATTGCGGGTCAATTTGCATGGAACAAAAAAATAAAATAAAAATCAAAGTAGACATGAGATTTGGCTAATCCCATACACTTTGCTGGTACTGTATTATAATGCGTTTTTTCCACATAAGAATCCCTGTGGAAAAACCATGCATAATCTGCAATGTTTGCGGGTAGCCTAAAGGGGTTATCCCATGAAAATTATATTTAGGGCTCATACACCCGGCCATTGCCATTTTTGCAGTCCGCAAAACACGGATACTGGCCCTGGGCATTCTGCATTTTGCAGAATGGAACGTCTGGCCTATAATAAAACAGTCTATCCTTGTCCATAACACAGACCAGTATAGGACATGTTCTATTTTCTGTGAGTGCTGTGAAACGGATATATGGATGCGGACAGCACACAGTGAGCTGTCTACATCTTTTGCGGCCTAATTGAAGTGAATGGGTCTGCATCCGACCCGCAAAAAATATACGGTGTTGTGCATGAGCCCTTAGGGACAGCAAAACAGGTTGTGTGCATGAGCCCTTATCCAGAGAATAGGCAGCTGGGACCCCTCTCTGAATGGAGTAGTACTACACATCTGTCCACCACTTCATTCACCTCCATGCAACTGACGTAGACAGCGCTCAATCAGTGCATATTGGCGCTCCATTCAGAACTCTGGATCCTCTGCTCTCAGGGTCCCAGTGGCCGGATGCCCACAGTCCCATGTGGATAGTTGATAAATACTTTTTCATGGAATAACCCAAATGTTAAAAGCATCTTACACAAAGGCCCAGAGCCATGTTTTCATTAGATATATATTGGCAAATAAAAACCCCTTTAACTTAAAACCAGACGTTAAAATCGGTCAACCTGCAGAGAATATAAATAGTTTTTTGTGGTTTTGAGTTTGCCTATTGTGAATAACAGACAAACATTAGAAAGCAAAGCAAATGTGCTCATTGCATACATGTTCACTAAACTGCTTAATTGGGCAAAAAAGCAAATGTCCTTTTCTGTTGGAATAGCCCATTGTGCACATTGAGTTTAACCATTCCTGTATCCATCCAATGTGATAATTTTGTAGCTTGTATTTTGCACTATAAAGAAGGTGATCTGTATGATGTGGTGTTTTGTTTTGTTTTTTTTCTATTCAGAAAAAAGGCTCTGGTGTACAGCCCATGATCAACTCAGTTGTTGCATGTTATACTTGGTGTTCTGTTCGTCATGTGTCTTTGTCTGTGTCTCTGTCCATGAGTCTGCTCAGTGTTGTGCATGTGCTGGAGAGTCCTCGCGTTCATGAAGGTTCCCCCTGCCATTGTTAGGCAGCTTTGTGCGTATACACAGTATAAAGCTTATATTACACCTATGAATGCTTGTTAGTGATGATCTGGCAGTGTAATACTGCCACCGATTACCCACTGAACAAGCTCGTTTATCGTGTAATTGGAATCTTTCAACATGTTTAAAGATCGTTTGCCAGCAGCAGATCGTGGTGTGTAATCATGATCTGCTGCCGGCAAACAACGAATCAGTATGGGGACGAGAGATGGCATTGGCGATAGCTCTTTCCCGTACTGAGCAGGAGATTGCTGCATGTAATAGCAGTGGTCTCCTCCGCTGATGAGCAGGCAATTGCTGGGAAGGAACGCTTCCCTCCTGACAAACATCAGCAAAATCTGCAGGTGTAACATAAGCTTAAGGGCTCATGCACACAACCGTTGTTGGCCGAATGGGTCCGCAATCCGGAAGGTGTGGTGCAGAACAGAGGCACGGAAATCCATGGAAGCACTACGGAATGCCGTGGGTTTTCTGTCCGTGCCTCCACACCGCAAAAAAGTAGTGCAGACCATCGGATGCAGATCGCGGACCCCATTCAAGTGAATGGGTCCTGCGTCCGTATATAGTGGCCCTATGGTCGGTGCATTGCAGACCTGACCTCTCTCACGTGTTAGTTTTCCATCCGGATGTGATGCGTGTAGCGAGCCTATAGCATCCAGCCTCAATCCTGACCCGATCATTTCAATGGGTCTGTGTACACGAGCATTGTTTTGCGTTCAGGAAAAATCACAGCATGTACTATATTGTGCATTTTTCATGAAGCTCAGGCTCTGTAGAAGTGAATTGGGCTTGCGTGACAAATAGGAGCCAAGGCTCATTTTAATAAGAAAACTACAGCGTTCATGTCCAGGTCTATAATAAACTCTATATAATAATGCTTTCATTATTAGAAGCGTTCATTCACTTTGCATTTTGTTAATTAAGAAAATAAAAATTCTAATTAATATTTGGTGTGACCACCCTTTGCCTTCAAAACAGCATCAATTCTTCTAGGTACACTTGCACATAGTTTTTGAAGGTACTCAGTAGGAAAGTTGTTCCAAACACCTTGGAGAACTAACCACAGAGATTCTGTGAATGTAGGCTTATTTAAATCCTTCTGTCTCTTTATGTAATCCCACACAGACTTTATGATGTTGAGATCAGGGCTCGGTGGGGGCCTAAAACATCTCTCTAGGACTCCTTGTTCTTCTTAATGCAAAAAAAATAGTTCTAAATGCCATTGGCTATATTTTTGGTTGTTGTCCTGTTGCAGAATAAATTTGGAGTCAGATATTGCATGATGGATAATTATCTGCCTGTATTTCTCAGCATTTCTATAGACACTCATTGTACCACGTTTAATGTTTTCCTCTATAGTTGAGGCGCTTAGCCTTGTTTTCACATCAAAGGTATAACATTTTCGCCACAATTCTGCCATGAACATCACTTATGGACAGACTTCTCCCAACAGTAGATAGGTGTACCTGGGTCCCACTGGTTTCTGCCAATTGTGACCTGTTGACACCACTGTACATCTGATTTGCAAAGGGAAGTAGGCATGATGTGTCTATCATCTGCAGCACTAAGTTTCCTTGGCCGACCACTGAGACATATAGGCAGATACTTATCCATCATGCAGTATGATCAGGGAAGCATCTGATTAGTATGAAAAGAGATGAGATCTGCGCACCCTTGAATGGTGGGTGCTCATAGAAGACAATAGTTTGTCCAATATGTAGATAGATCTGGCACACCAGAATACTTTTTCAATGCTGCTTTAATTAATATTCAAATCATTTTGTACACTTAAATCCAGATTTTACAGTTATCTTTACAGGCCATAAAAGTCCCAACGTTTCGGTGGATTGACCTTTATCAAGGGATCCAGATTAAATCACACAGACTTGGGCCACAGATTCCTTGCTAAAGGTCATCAATCAACCGAAACGTTGGGACTTTTTATGGCCTGTAAACATAACTGTAAAATCTGGATATAAAAGAATGCAACATAACAAAGACGGGTGCACTATGCGGTCTTACTAACCCTCGTACTGGTGTAAAATTGAGAATTAGCCAACATATCCTGTAGTTTGTATTTTGAATTTTTGGAGGTGTAGAAACTCCTAGTCTGAATGTGCCTTTATTTCCATCCACAGGCAGCATTCTGGTGCACATGTGAGGCCCGGGCTATATCAGCCAGTCTTGGGTGGGGCTCAGAGCTCTCTGCCTCCTCCCATTGTATGCATGGTCACATGCTGGAGGTTACTGGGAGATTGCTTTGAGTCGGACCTTGCGCACCTGTAATTTACCCACTGGCTCCTGGTATTGCCCATACGGCCCAGGTAGGTTTAGCGTTAGGTTCCCGAGCTACTTGAGAAACCTTGGCGCGGTGCTCGGGCTCAGACATGTCCTCCAAGCAGGATATGTTGGCTAATTCTCAATTTTACACCAGTACGAGGGTTAGTAAGACTGCATAGTGCACCTGTCTTTGTTTTTGTTATGTTATTTTGACTGCTTATCACATCCACACAATTGCTATCCTGTGTAGGATGTCCATTGTGGTACGTGTGGTCTGCTGCAGGCATCCTCCATTGTATGCATTTTTGCTGGGGATTGCCATTAGCAACGGGCCACAAGTGTAGGATCTGCCCCCGCAGTATAGATGCACCACTGCATATGGGGTTGAGCACTTCCTGCTTTTTAATACCACGCCAATTTGTAGTTTATAAAAGAATGTACCAAATGATTTGAATATTAATACAAATTAAAGCAGCATTGAAAAAGTATTCTGGTGTGCCATAGATCTACCTACATATTGGAAGCATCTGATTGGCTCCAAATATATTCTGCAGCAGGACAAAGACCCCAAACATACAGCCAGTGTCATTAAAAGGGTTGTCTGCTTTTGTACTATTGATGACCTATCCTCAGGATACGTAGTCAATATCAGATGCACTGTTTGAACAAAACACCACGCTCGTTCTTTACCTGCTCACCGTCAACATTGCGGCAGCAAGCAGGTTTAATTATGGCTCCACTGTCCCTATTCACTTTAATGGGACAACTTTGTCCTATTCACTTGAATATGAAGAAGCCGTCCCATTGAAGTGAATGAGATGGCGGGGTTCTAAGTACACCTGCTTGCTGCTGCAATGTCTATGGTGAGGAGGTCAATAGAGAAGAGAAGGCAGTGCTTATACGAGTGCTGCATTCTCTTCAAACAGCTGATCGGCGGGGTGCAGCCACCAACTGACCCCCTGCCGCTCTGATATTGATGACCTATCCTGCTATTACAAGAGCAGACAACCCCTTAACGAACTATCTTCAGTGTAAAGAAGAACAAGGAGTCCTGAAAGTGATATAGCCCCACAGAGCCCTGATCTTAAAGGGGCTTTCCGAGATATTTTTATTGACTACCTATCCTTAGGATTTGTGTTGAGCGAAGCGAGCTTTGGATGCTTAATCCGAAGTTGCATCGTTTAAAACTGTTGTCGTTGCATCGCTGAAGCTGTTGTCATTGCAGAGGTGAGCAGGTATAATTCAAGAAGCCACCCCATTTAAGTGAATGTCATGGCTTCTTGTAAATAGACCTGCTCACCGCTGCAATGTTTGCTAGGTTGGCAGATGAGGGGGATGGCCGTTCAGGGAGAGCACTGCTGCAGCCGGACAATTCCTCTGCCAGTCAGGGGAATGTCGGCTCCAGTAAGCAGGGTACCAGGAGAGCAGGGCAGGCCAGACAGGTGCTGGTAGTGGGAGACTCAATTATTAGGGGTACAGATATGGCAATCTATCACAAAGACTGGGATCGTCGAACAGTGTGTTGTTTTCCTGGCGCTAGAGTTTGACACATCGCGGATCATGTTGACAGATTACTGGGAGGGGCTGGAGAAGATCCAGCAGTCATGGTCCACATTGGAACCAATGACAAAGTTAGAGGTAGGTGGAGTGTCCTTTAAAAAAGATTTTGGGGATTTAGGTCAAAAGCTTAGGGCTAGGACCTCAAAGGTAGTATTTTCCAAAATACTGCCTGTACCACGAGCCACACAAGAAAGGCAGCTGGAGATTAGGGAGGTAAACAAGTGGCTCAAGAACTGGTGTAGGATGGAGGGGTTTGGGTTCCTGGAGAACTGGGCCGACTTCTCTGTCAGCTACAGGCTCTATCGTAGGGATGGGCGACATCTTAATGGGGAAGGTGCAGCTGTGTTGGGGGAGAAGGTTGGAGGAGTGTTTAAACTGGGGGGGGAAGTAATTACGTTATAGGAGGGGAAGATAGAGACCGGGGGCAAGGTAATGGGACTGGGGGAAAAATTGATGGAGGGACTAGAACAGTTCAGAAAGAAAGGTGTAGGGTAAAAATATATACATAAACCTCTTAAATGTATGTATACTAATGCCAGAAGCCTGATTAATAATACTGGTGAAATGGAATTAGTGATGTGTGAGGAGGACTATGACATAGTGGGAATTACTGGGACATGGGTGGATAATAGTTATGACTGGGCAGTTAATGTACAATGTTACAGTCTGTTTAGAAAGGATTGCCAAAACTGGAGAGGGAGGGGTCTGCCTTTTATGTAGTTAAGTCCTATCTAAAGCCCACAGTCCGAGAAGATATAAGTGAGGGACATGAACATGTGAAGTCACTCTGGGTAGAAATACATGGAGGCAAAAACCACAATAAATTAATAGGAGTTTGGTATATTAGGTGGTTTATAATAGAGTCCATAGAAAACCTGCTACTAAACGAAATAGACGAGGCAGCAAATCATAATGCGGTCGTTATTATGGTGGACTTCAACTACCCAGATATAGACTGGCAACCTGAAACCTGTACATCTCATAAAGGAAACAGGTTTTTGGCAATAACCAAAGACAATTACCTTTCCCAACTGGTTCAGGACCCGACTAGAGGGACGGCCATACTGCACTTAGTATTAACCAATAGACCTGACAGAACAAGAGATGTGCAGGTTGGGGGACACCTGGGAAATAGTGACCATAAAGTAATAACCTTACAATTATCATTCAAAAGAGTGTTTCTTCAGGGAAGAACAAAAATACCAAAGTTCAAAAAAGTTTAATTTAGCCAAGAGAGGCCATAGGCCTAACTAACTGGGACAAAGTCCTCAAAAATAAAAATACAGCCACAAAATGGGATATTTTTAATAGCATCCTAAAATCTAATTGTGAGAGGTACATACCGTATGGTAATAAAGAAGAAACAAATGTGGATAAATAGTACTGTAAAGAAGGCAATAAATGACAGAAAGCATTTAAATCAATAAAACAGGAGGGTAGTGAGGAAGCACTGAAAAACTAAGGAAAAAAATAGAATATGTAAAAAAAAACTAATAAAAGCGGCCAAACTAGAGACTGAGAGACCAAAGAGAATAAAACTAACCCTAAAATGTTCTTCAATTATATAAATGGTAAAGAGTATAAATCTGAAGGTGTCGGCCCTTTACAGAGTGATGACGGGGGAGTTGCAGATAGTGACTAGGAGAAAGCAAAGCTATTAAATATTTTTTTTCTCCACTGTATTCACTGAAGAAAATAAACTGTCAGATGAAATGCAGAATGTAAAAGTAAATTCCCCATTAAAAGTGCCCTGTCTCCCACATGCCTTTTTTGCAAACTCACAATGTGCCTTTTTGTTTTTAGCTGAAAGTAATGGCTTTCTTCTGGCCACTCTGCCATAAAGCCCAACTCTATGGAGCGAATGGCTTATTGTCGTCCTATGTACAGATACTCCAGTCTCTGCTTTGGAACTCTGCAGCTCCTCTGGAGTTACCTTAGGTCTCTGTGCTGCCTTTCTGATTAATGCCCTCCTTGCCAGGTCTGTGAGTTTTGGTGGGCGGCAGTCTCTTGGCAAGTTTGCTGCTATGCCATGTTCTTTCCATTTGGTTATGATAGATTTGATGGTGCTCCTGAGGATCATCAAAGATTTGGATATTTTTTTTTTATAACCTAACCCTGACTTGTACTTCTCAACTACATTGTCTCTTACTTGTTTGGAGAGTTCCTTGGTCTTCATGGTAGTGTTTGGTTAGTGATGCCTCTTGCTTAGGTGTTGCAGCCTCTGGGGCATTTAAAAAAAAAAAAAAGCTGTGTATATGTAATGACAGATCATGTTACACTTAGATTGCGCACACAGGTGGATATAATTTCACTAATTATGTGACTTCTGAAGGTAATTGGTTGCACCAGGGCTTCCTAACAAAGGGGGTGAATACATACGCACATGCCAATTTTCTGTTTTCTATTTCTAAACAATAGTTTTATTTATATTTTGTTTCTCATTTCACTTCACCAACTTAGACTATTCTGTTCTGATCCATCACATAAAATTCAGATTAAGAAAACATTGAACTTAAGGCTGTAATGTAACAAAATACGAAAAAAGTCAAGGGGGGGGAGGGGGAATACTTTAGCAAGGCACTGTGTGTGTATATATATTATTGTTTTGGGGGTGGAGGTTCACAGTTAAAGGACCCCCAGCACTAATAATTAACCCATATTTCTGGATAGGACATGTCTTCAAATTACTGGAATACCGCTTTATACCACCTTCACACCAGCATTTTCCCTCAGTACTTCTAAAATAAAAAGACTGGAACCTGCAGAGTATATTATATTGAGAAAAAAATTGTACCTCTGCCATGTTTTGGATTAAATATTATTTCTAAAATATTGACCAAAATACTGCAGTGTGAATAAAGTCCAATAAATAAGCAAGAGAATGTGTCTGGAAATTAATACATTATGGTCATACTATTGCTGAAACCATACTGTACATCCAAGTTCAGAAGTGTCAGATTGAGTCCACACCGGAATCTAGCCACAAACTTAAATGCATTTTACTGGGAGTTGGTGATAGACCAACACAAAGTAACAAGTAGGTGTGAAGTAAAAAGAATATATGTTTTTTAAAATTTTTAATAAAAAAATAATAATTGAAAAGTGTGGCATGTGTTGTGATCAATTGCCATCACCTAATTAGTAAATAGAATCCACCTGTGTGTAATTTATTATTAGTATAACTACAGCTGTTCTGTGAAGGTCTCCCTCAGAGGTTTTTTTTAGTGAACATTAGCAATCAATAAGGAAGCTGAGGATTATCGGAACATTCACCACTCACAACAGAGTAGGAAGAATACTGTGAAGGCGCTCGAAAGAAAGTCCGTGACCACGTGACCTCTAACGTCATTTCTCTAGATGCGCGAACCACGCCCCCGGCGTCCTTGGCAACGCAAGGCACGCCGCTGACTCGTGAGAACCGGACTGGATCGCAACAGCCTCCCATGAACAGCAGACCATCATCAGAGGACCCAAGAGACCAAGCGCCGGGAAGGGTAAGTGATCTCTGTAGCCAGGGACAGTGCGGGACGCCGCACCTAGGCACGGAGCACCCCTTTCCTCCACAGCGCAACATATGAAATGAAATTACCACCAGCTACAAAATGATACATTTGCAAACTATATTTTGAAAAGGCGCACCATTGATCCTCTGCTGAGTGGCAATTTGTTATTCACATTATATCCCAATTACACAAAGGGATATCACTGGACAAAAATCCTCTTTAACAGCAACTCTGAATGACTATCCCATAGATCATTTATTCCTGATCAGTGACTATCGTAAGACTTTATGAATATATATTTTTTAGATATTTTTATCTGCATTTGAAAGACCCTATGAACATTCTTTTTCAAAGTTTTTATCCAGATTAATATCCAGACATTTTACTTTTTATCTAGGTATCTTTTACATTATAATATCCACCATTTTTTCCTAGGACAATTTTTTCAAGGACAATCACCCCTCATACAGTGGTGATTAATTATCATTTTACATTTCTGCATATTTTTTCATATATCCTTATATATTTTTTCATTTATTAAAAAGGACTACTTGTATACATTCTTTCATCCACCAGACCCCACGAACACTAGAATATAAATAAATCAATACCTTGCACCCAAATAAGAGTGTGCCTGCTTATCTTTTATCCATTAGCAATCAAACAGCATCATGAAAATCAAGGAACACTACTTCCAGTTCCGGCACTGAGTGAAGCTCCGCAACAGCCCGTGCATCGCTTCCCTGCCTTACTGGACTTGACGGTGTTCAAGATCTGGTTCTACCTTACACAGTGACCCTCCGGGTTCGTATGGACCGGTTTTTAGTTACGATAAGGAGCAGAAACAAGCAGAAGGGACAACCGAAGGCAACCAGATCGCAGTCTGTGGCGCGAAATATGGCTGATCCCTCCCTCCAATCGGCTCCCACAGCGACACCGCTGATACACACAGAAGAAGACCCTGGAGTGGACTCTGATCAACCAGAGGATTTCACCGTGGATTACAAGCAATTGGCTCTAGAGGTGGTGGCACGCATCCTCCCTGATCTACAGGAGTCTCTCTCCACTACGGTCTCTGCCTCCCTGTTGCAGATTCATAAGGACCTGGCAGAACATGGCCGCCGCCTAGACGAAGCAGAGGGGAGAATTACCTCACTAGAGGAAGACCAGAATCACTACTGCTCCAGACTCCAACAGGAGAACAAGAGAATTCTACTGAAATGGGATGATTTGGAGAACCGTTTGCGAAGGAACAACCTGCTGCTAGTGGGTATAGTTGAGACAGTACCCCTGTATGAGCTGACAAAGCTATGCGAACAAGAGCTCCCCCAGGCTCTTAATCTACCTACTCATTGCAAGGTAGAGAGGGTGCACAGAATCAGGCAGGCGCCTCTGTCAGCAGGGAGACCAGACCAGGAAACGCCAGCACACGCGGCGCTCAAGCAGAGGCCGAGGCAGGTGATAGCACACTATCTTGATTACTCAGAAAAGGCGGCTATCCTCAAAGCCTACAAAAGTAGCAAGACACCTTTGACGATACGGGGCTCCTGAGCTCTCTTATTTGAAGACTTCTCTGCAGAGGTTACTAGACGAAGACTGGAATTTTCTACCCTTGCTCAGATCTTTATAACGTCCAAGCGAAATTTGCCCTTCTCTACCCTGTGACCCTACGAGTACATACCGCGGACGGATCCATTGTTACATACCAAGATCCTCAGGAGGCTAGGAGCACCCTGCAACACACACTCCTCAAGAAAGGAGAACGCTCTCCACAGGAAAACAACCGACGACGCGCCTCTCCATAGCGCAAAGGACGGAGCATGATTGAAGACAGTTTGTTATGCTCCACATATCTCTGCCACATCCAGGGACGCAGCGAGTACCGGACTATGTGTCTGGAAATAACTGTTCTGAATCAGTCAAAGTTCGTCCAGGGACTGGGTATAGATCCAACGGCACTTAGGACAGGATCCTATGTTCGCTTCAGTCTCTGTGTTCAGACTTGCTTGTTTACGACTGTTAAAGAGGACCTTTCACTCGTATCCAAACTAAAAACTAACTCTATCTGTGGGCAGATAGTCCCCCTGCACTTACTAGTATGCCTGGGCGCCGCTCCGTTCGCCCGGTATCTCAGCTTCGTCTGTTGTACTGGACTGATTTTTTGTAGGAGGCGTGTCCCTTGCTGCAGCACTGGCCAATCGCACCACACAGCTCATAGCCAGTCTATGAGCTGTGTGCTGCGATTGGCCAGCACTGCAGCAAGGTACACGCCTCCTACAAAAAATCAGTCCAATACAACAGACAGAGCTGAGACACCGGAGCCTATACCGAGCGAACGGAGCGGCGCCCAGGCATACTAGTAAGTGCAGGGGGACCACTGGGCGCCGCTCTGCCCACAGGTATAGTTAGTTTTAGTTTGTATACGAGTGAATGGTCCTCTTTAAGGCCTCCGGTTCATGTTATCACATATTCACAGGGCTTACATGCGGACTAACGATTTAGTTCATCGCCTCAGCGTGATAGTGATTCACGCCATAATGCCGTGTTGGGAAGAAGTGAGGTCTAAGTTTTACAATGTTCATTTATTTGCATTGTTAATGGGGTGGGGAGGGGGAAGAAGGGGGGTACTGTAACTTGGGCATTGGGTTCTTCCATCTCAGAAGTTGGGGTTGATAGTTTGTCTCTGGAGTCGAGCCGATACGGAGGATACCCACTCTATTGCTCTAGTATGACTAAAATTGTCACGTAGAATAGGAATTAGAAAGGACAGGGAATTCACTAATTTTTCCAAACCCCACAACTCCTGGTCCCGTCTTGACTACTTCTTGGTCACTGATTCTATTTTTCAACTGACAATAGCAGCAGAAATAGGAGACCTAGTCATTTTGGACCATTCCCCGGTAATCCTAGAAATCACAGACTCCATACCGAGGGGAAGTGACATCCTCTGGAGGTTCCCTTCAGATTTATTTTCCAATGAAAACTTTGTAGAGATGGTGAATCATTGGAAACTAAACTATTGTTGTTGGAATATTGGGAGAACTCCCCCACGAGCGAGTCCCAATTGGTTTGGAGAGCAGGTAAAGCAGTGTTAAGAGGCAGGATATTGGCATATGTTGCAAGCTGGAGGAGGAAAATCACAGCGAAACTGCGAGAACTGACCGACGTGCTCAGGGAATCTTACACACACCTATTGCACCCCTCCGCATGCACCACAACCAGATGGATGGAAGCTAAAAAGGCGTATGACAATTGGCTTAGGAGGAGGCTAAATATTTTAAGTATGGTAACAAAACAGGGAGACTTTTGGCTTCCCTAGCAAAAGGCCTAAAACCCCTTACTCAAATAGCAGCGCTGAAGGATGATCAAGGTTCTCTATGTACCCAACCTAGACAAATAGTAGATATCCTTAGGGAGTTTTATGCCAACCTCTATACTTCCACTTCAAATCCTGAAATTCAGGGAAAACCGTGGCTGGACAGATTGTCCTTACCGACAGTCTCCCAGGAGGAACTAGATATCTTAAATAAACCTATCACTGAGGAGGAGGTTCAGAGGTTGATTAGGAACTCCAGTAACGGGAAAGCACTGGGACCGGACTGCTTTACAAAGCATTAGCCCCTTAGATCTCTCCAGTTCTTACATCTCTCTACAATCAAATCTTGCAAGGGCAGGAAATACCTCAAGATATGAATATGGCATACATAAAAGTTCTTCCAAAGGCGGGTAAGGACTGTACTTTGCCCTCCTTATACCACCCGATATCCCTGATTAACAATGACCTAAAATATATATCCAAAATATTAGCAGACAGGTTAGCTACTTTTCTGCCTCCACTTATTTCCCCTCATCAAGTGGGATTTGTTCAAGGTAGGTCAGCGGTATATAACATCCGCAAGGTTTTGGCAGGTACTGGATGAGATCAAGGTAAATCCCCATCTTCAGCTCTTCTCACCATTGATGCAGAGAAAGTATTTGACAACGTGAGCTGGAAATGGTTGAATGAGGTGTTGGATGTGATGGACTTTAAAGGACCCTTTCAGGAATACATTAATACTCTATATATCTCCCCCTTAGCTAGGATCTCAATCCCAGGATTTCTGTCAGAACACTGTGTTGCAAAAAGGCACCAGACAAGGGTGCCCACTCTCGTCGTCATTATTCAATATTGCTTTGGAACCGCTCTCTAGAGCTCTTTATCACGATCACTCCATTAGAGGGATTAGCATTAGGTCCCAGACCCTCAAACTCACCCTTTTCGCAGACGACCTCCTGATGTTTCTATCACATCCACAATCTGACATTCCTATCCTTTTTAATTTACTGGAGCACTTTGGTCATCTTTCTGGCTTTAGAGTCAATAGGTCTAAATGTGAACTACTAAATTTGTCCCCTTCACTTAGTCCAAACCCCAAAATGCTACAAAATTTACCGGTTGCTGTGACTACCTGCATTAAATACCTTGGCATAAAAATAGATAAAAAGCCAGATACTTTATACTACACCCCCCTATTTAAAAAAAAATCATCACGGAGCTCAATTCCTGGATAAATTTGCCCATTTTGCTCCTAGGCCAGTGTTCGTTAATAAAGATGATGAGCATTAGCAAACTCTTGTATCCTATGCAGACGTTGCCAATCTTCCTGAAGCATAAAGATATCCAGAATTTACAACAAATTTTCTGCTCATTCATATGGCGATCTAAGAGGAGTAAAATATCCTTGAAGACTCTTGTCCAGGCATCCTCAAACTGCGGCCCTCCAGCTGTTGTGAAACTACAACTCCCACAATGCACTGCTGTAGGCTGATACCTGTAGGCTGTTCAGGCATGCTGGGAATTGTAGTTTTGCAACAGCTGGAGGGCCACAGTTTGAGGATGCCTGCTCTTGTCAGATAAAGATAGGGGAGGGGTGGGATTTCCTGACAGAAAATACAACCTCGCTAGTCTGATGAGACATAGTCTAGATTGGGTGCATAACACGTCACATTTTTCGGTATTACACGTTGAAAAGGAAATGGCCAGACCTTGGTGCTTAAATGCTTTGTTACATACTAAATATGCGCAGCTGCCTCCCAGTATAAAACACAGCACTTTATTTAGAGATACAATAGCCGCGTGGAAGATGTATGGCCTTCCCTTTTTTAGTCTCCAAACGCGTGTCCCTTTGGGACCACCCTGAATTTAAAGCCCTGTCCATTAACGCCCAATTTATTCAATGGAAGACTAGGGGGATTAACAATATGGAACCAAGAGGAAGGTACATTTTACACTTTTCAAGATCTCCGGCTGAAATACCAAATACCAGAATCTTACTTCCTGGCATATCAACAACCGATGTCATTCCTGGTTTCCAGAGTTAGGGTGTTATCACGCAAATTTTCATCTAATCTTTCCTGCTCACCAAAGAACCAAGAAAGGACTTAGCAACCAGACTCTAAATTGGGGGACTCTTCGCTCTTTTAAAACATGGCTTAAATTTTTTTCCTAATCTGGATGTACCAGACCAACTCCTGGATGGGTGGATCCTCATAAGAAAAGTGGTAGGTAGCGAGATCTGGCGGGAGACATTTTAAAATCATACATAGAGCAATATGGATTCTACTTGCCGAAGTCCTCGGACAGTGCTATCTCCTAAGATTCCGCCAGCTTTCCATGTATTACGGTTGGCCTCCAAGAGGTGTCTTTAAAGTCACTGGCTGCAACCAGATGTCCAAACAAGAGCAGAGGCGGTACAACAAACTACAAACTGTCTAATTCTTGAGCATATAGAGGCAGAACAGAGTAAAACAAAACTTACGGCTTTTTTTTTTTTAATGGAGACCGTATATGAAAGCTTTAATGTCAGACCAAGAAATAATAACACATCTAACTCAATTTATACATACAGAATGGTACTTGAAATTAGATTCTACGGATACTTGGTACCAATTTCACTGTCAGTATGGGATCTGCATCTCCACGCCAGGGTGGCAGATCGCTGTCTACAAATTGCATCACTATGGGTCCCAGTACTGGCTTACCTTGTAGGAGACGCAGGTGCCCGCCAGCATACCGCCGCATCCGTCCTCTTTGCCAGGTGTCATCTGATGAGCTATAGCACGCGCGCGTGCACCTCTCCCTTTCTTATAGGTGTAGGTAGCTGGTTCCTGATTACCATCCCCACCCGGAGGCGGGACTATTTTGTATTTAAGGCAGCTTCACTCATCATGAAGTGCCCAAGCGTGGTTGTTGTACCTCTTGACTCCCGCTGAAGCATGCCACTGTGTCCGTTTATTGGATTTCCTGGATTCTGACCTCTGCTTCATTTGACTACGCATCTGCCTGCTGTCTGTTTATTGGACCACCTGGATTATAGACCTCTGCACTGCCTGACAACGAGACCGCTTATATCTGCACTGCCTGATTACGCATCTGTCCATCTCCTCCTGTAAGTCTGCCTGGATCCAGACCCTGCGCTGCCTATGAGACTGCTTATATCTGCATGCTATATTGCTCTGAACTTTGTGTTGCCTGTACCTGTCAAGTGACTTTTGAATACTGTCTGCCAGTAAAGACCATCTGTTCCTTTATTCTGCCTTTGTTGGACTCTGTTCACACTACTGCAGGTAGCTGCATTCAAGGTAACAGGTGCAGACACCAGGGTCCTGTCTCTGAGAGTCAGCAATATTGGACTAATTCCAGTCCTATCAGCTGACACAGAGGATCCACATCCTCTGGTCGTAACATTCACAAGAAGATCTCGCTGCCTCTCACAGTGGTGGGTCGACAAATCCAGTCAGAGGCCGTAACCAGCATCTCATCCTTTGGTTTCCGCCGAGGGGGTCTAATAATGCTTAGCTTCTGGATTCATGTATTTTTTTAGACCCTTGTTTGAGGTTTATCAGGCATATAGTGTACAAGTTTATACCTCTTACATATCTGAGATAGAGATTAGTTGGGGGGGGGGGGGGGGGGGGTAGTTTAACTAAGAAAACTGTGGTCATGTACAATACTTATTCTTACTCTAAATAAGGATTAATGGATAAAATGTAAAACTCAATTGTACATCTACACCTCTCCTTTCTGACTGATTTGTAACTGTACATGTACTTTTCAATAAAGAGAAGTTTAAAAAAAAATAAAATCAAGGAACACAACAGACAGGTCAGGGATAAAGTTTTGGAGAAGCAAAAATTCTAACATCCAAAATTGGAAGGGGTATGGCACAACTGCAAACCTACCAAGACATGGCCTACCACCTATTCTCACAGCCCAAGCAAGGAGTACACTAATTAGAGAAGCAGCCAAGAGGCCCATGGTCACTCTGAAGGAGCTGCAGAGATCCATAGCTCAGGTCGGAGTCCTGCACTGCACAAATCTGGCCTTTATGGAAGAGTGGCAAGAAGAATTTTTAAAAGCAAGCTATAAGAAGTCCCATTTGAAGTTTGCCACAAGCCATGTAATAGACACAGCAAACATGCGGAAGGTGCTCTGGACACACAACACCAAAGTTGAACTTTCTGGCCTAAATGCAAAAGGATCATGGGAAGAAGGATGGAGCTAAATACAGTGCAATCCTTGAGGAAGACCTGCAAGACTTGCGATTGGGACGAAGGTTCACCTTCCAGCAGGACAACAACCCTAAACAGACAACCAGAGCTACAATGGAATGGCTTAGATCAGGGATGCCCAACCTGCGGCCCTCCAGCTGTTGCAAAACTACAATTCCCAGCATGCATGCACAGTCTACAGCTATTAGGGCATGCTGGGAGTTGTAGTTTTGAAACAGCTGGTGGGGCGCAGGTGGAGCACCCCTGGTTTAGATGAAGTATATTTATGTGTTAGAATGGCTCAGTCAAAGTCAAGACCTAAATCCCTTTGAGAATCTGTGGCAAGACTTGAAAATTGCTGTTCACAGACACTCTCCATCCAATCTGACTGAGCGTGAGCTATTTTGCAAAGAAGAATGGGCAAAAATGCCAGCAAAGCTGCATACCGCAAAAGACTTGCATCTGTAACTCCAGCGAAAGGTAGTCCTTCAAAGTATTGACTCGGGATGAATACAAATGCATGCCACACTTGAAAGATTTTTATTTATTAAAAATTTTGAAAACCATGTATCATTTTCTTTTCAATTCACACATGCTTGCTACTTTGTATTGATCTGTGACATAAAAATCCCAATAAAAATACATTTAAAGGGAACCTGTCACCTCAAAAATGCATCTACACCCGCCAGCAGTACCTCATAGTAGCCCGCAGTCTGATGATAATCATATATTTCATCCTGTTGTCTGATGCTGCATAAGTTAAAAAAAAAACTCTGTTTTATTCTCTATCAGCGCCTATATTGCCGGTCAACTTGAAGTTAAGGGGGCAGTGGCCTCCTTGCTTCAAGTCAAGGTAGCCACACCTCTTAACCCCCTCTTGCCTGAGTGACTGCCTACAGTTCAGCAGCAGCTACCAAAGTCTCGCGCATGCTGAAACCCATCTAACAGCGGCAGCAGGAGATGGGATCGCGCACGAGTACAGAGCGCACAGCGCATGTGTAAGTCTGGCAATTGCAACCGAACTGCAGGCTGTCACGCTCAGGCAAGAGGAGACGGTTAGGGGGCGTGGTTACCTTGACATGAAGTAAGGAGTCCGCTGCCCCCTTGACTTCAAGCTGACCGGCAATATAGCGCTGATGGAGAATAAAACTGCGTTTTTTTAAGTTATCCAGTATCGGACAACAGGATAAAATATATGATTATCATCAGACTGCGGGCTACAATGAGGTACTGCTAGTGGGTGTAGATGCATTTTTTAGGTGACAGATTCCCTTTAAGTTTTTGGGTGTAACGTGAAAAAAAATGTGGAAAAGTTCAAGGGGTATGAATACTTTTTCAAGGCACTGCACATAGCTTCTTTGAGGGTAAGCATATTGCACCCTTTGCGATGCAGTGAACAACATGTCTGTTAGGTAATTATTATTTTGACTGGAGAAATATGTCCCTCATGAATAGGCTTGATGTAAAAGTCATACGTTTGAGAGCTCCCGTAATAATATGGTAGCTAAGATTGAAGCAATGAGGCCTTCACGTGCCAAAAACCTGGTACTGTAATTGATAAAGGGAAACCCTTTCCTAGTGAGCTTTGCATCGCATGCACAGATATGATCCACTTGAGATAAAGACATTCGAACAGTGAGTGTTGTGGGAGACTGAAGTATTTGATATGTTGAATTTACAAAATATGTCCATGACAATAGTATGTGACAGATCAGAGCAGGAGATTTCACCAAATTCTGGTCAGCCTTCAGATATGGAACTTCAAATAGAAGATAATTAACAAATTCACACTGAAGGACACCTAATCATCTTCTGGTAGGTCTCATCTAATGGGGTTGGTGCAATGAAAAAATGGTGGAGACAGACAATGTCCCCTCCATTTCTAGGTATTGTGGAAGTCCAATGGCTGTCTTACATCAGAAGGGCCCTTTAAATCTTAAAAACTGTAATCTCAAGAAATACCATTCACTTTATTTCTGCAGTAAGCCCCTCTTAGGTAACCTATCATAAATTTTCTATGGGAGCATCCAGTACTAGCATCACACCCAAATGTTCTTGCAAATGCAAACATCCAGTCTGTGTTCCAAGAACAGAACAGCCCATGTGTGTTCTTGCTGACCAGTTTTTATGGTGTCCTTGTGTAACCTTGAGCACAAATCTGTCTAGTTGCCACATCCCAGTCTAAGCTTCCGCAGCAATCATGTCTCGAGTGACCTGGAATGCGGCTATAAGGGAACTGAGCTGAATCTTCTCGCTGGTCCCAGAAGCCAGTCTGTACCTGAAAAGGAAAAGCTGCTTAATCAGTATGTCAAGTTCAACTCCCACACATTTCAGGACTGCCAATTTTACTACGTCCATGTGAAGCAGTAAGGTCTTGTGTGGACACAGAAAGGGAATGTATCATTGGGAAATTACATACTTTTTACATTCAGGTAATTTGAAGTTTGGCAATATTAACACCACAGTGAAAAAATATGGCCTTTAGACGGGTGCACTCGTAGCTAAACTATTGTTAACAGGAACCTGTCATCAATTTTAACCCCTTAAGGACCCTGGAATTTTCCATTTTTGCATTTTCGTTTTTCACTCCTCGCCTTCCCATAGTCCTAACTTTTTTATTTTTCCATTCACATAGCCTTATGAGGGCTTATTTTTTGCGGGACAAGTTGTAATTTCTAATGGCACCATTTACGGTTGCATATCATGTAGTAGGGAGCGGGGGAAAAAAAATCCAAATGGGGGAGAATTGAGAAAACGCAATTCTGATAAAGGTTTTTATTTTATTTTTTACATTGTACACTATGCGGTAAAATTGACCTATCATCCTTATTCTCCAGGCCAGTACAGTTACGATACCACACTTGTATAATTTTTCTTGCGTTTTAATACTGAAAAAAAATTATATAAATCCTTTAAAAAGGGGGGAAAAATGTTTTTCAGAACCATATTCTGACCCCTATAACTTTTTAAGTGTGTGCGACTTTTTAATCATTTTTTATTAAAAAAAGTATTGGGTAGTTGAAGTGACAAAAAATGGAAAAATGGTCTGTGGATGGCATGACACTGCTGGGGGGGGGAGAGAAGAAATCTGTTGATGACAAATAAATAGCATCTTATGCTATTTATCATCCACAGATCTCCCCATAACAGTCTCAGCCACTGTGAATGACCCCCAATACAGGGCGTGGGGGCTGGCATCTACACTAGTTTTTTTAATGGCAGCAGGGGCCCAGTGCAGTCATTGTATTCTATTGTACCGGGCCCTGCTCACTGTACTAATCGTATCTATGGTAACTGCAGGCAATGTTTACCTATAGAATATGTTCGATCCAGCAGTCCGTACTTACGACCATAGCAGGCAGGAGGCTGGGCGGGCGCTGGCAGCGTAACTTCCTACGTCACGTTGCCAGTGCCCGTCCGCCCAGCCTCCTATGTTCGCAAGTACAGGCTGCTGGATCGAACATATTCTATAGTTAAACATTGCCTGCAGTTACCATAGATATGATTAGTACAGTGAGCGGGACCTGGTGCAATAGAATACAGTGACTGCACCGGGCCCCGCTGCCATTACAAAACTAGATGCCGGCCCCCAGCCCCTCCGTGCTGATACACACGCGACCGCGCTATGCAGCATGCGGTCGGCGGTGTATCAGTGTAAACGGCAGCATATGGGGGGTGAGAGTGCGTCTTATAGGGCGAAAAATACGCGCGACTTCCGGTTCAGATGTGCGCAGATGCCGTGGCCATTTGACCACCGCATCTAAAAGGTAAGATGTATGCGATTAGCATTATGGCAGAAACCACGTGGCTAAGGCGCCCGCTGCCTGCGCAAGCGGGCACCATGTTTAGGTATCGGACCCATGACGTACAGCAGTCCTTAAAGGGTTAAGCTGAACTCACCGAGGATAGCATAAAGTATTGACAGACGCGCTGATTTCAGTGGTAAGGGGTTCCCTAGAAACAGCATCATAACCATTGCAGCCCAGACCTGGAAAAGAGTCCACCTACCTAAGAAGAGTCAGTTATTCCTAAGCTCCTGTTTTCCCCACCATCTGCTGATGGACAGTCTTCTCCTTACTGACACTTAGGTAGACTGGAGTATTTTCCAGGCCCAGGCTGCATTTACTTCTAGCTCATGAGTGACACAGCACATCTGTCATTACTTTATGCCGCTGAGAGAGAGGGCAGCATAAAATTGATGAAAAGGTTCCCTTTAAGAACAAACAAAAAATTGCCATGTGAATAGTCCCATTGACTTCAATTGGTTGCAAAAATGGCAGCGCAACATTCCCAATTGTGTGAATGTGTGATAACTATAAAATCATGAGGGCTTTACTACTGGGATCCTTCTGATCATGAGAACGAAGGCCTAAAAAAATAGACACAGCAGCAGGTCGAGCATGCACTCTACTAGTCCATTTATCTGTGAGAGACCTGCTGGAAATAACGACGACAAGAATGCTTTAGTGATTAGTCCAGAGGGGAAAACTTCCAGGAAAGTTACCGGAATACCCCTTTAATGTCAGTTTCAACTTTGTTTGTGACTATCCTTTAGAAATGTTTAATATTACAGTACACACAGTAACCACTGTAGGGCTGAAACGATTCATCGATTTTATCGATGAAATCGAGGCAAAAAAATCCCCGATGAAGGGATTCTGACCACGGAGCGTGAGTGAAATTAAGCTTCTCACTCATCGCTCCATGGCCTCCCGACTCGGCACCGCAGGGTCTTGCGTTCACCCATCGTCAGCCCGCTGGCTGACGCTGTGTATGACGTCAGGTAGGTCCCAGTGCATGCTGGGATGAAGATGCGTCTCCAGCGGACTCCATGCGCCAGCGCACGCCGCCACTGCCAGGAAAGGCAAGTATAAAGTTAGCAGCACCAGCAGGGGGGAAATGGGGGCACCTGTGATTTGGCAATGGCATGTATAAAGTTATTGGCGGGGGGAGGGGTTAATCGGGGCACCTGTGATTTGGTATGTATAAAGTTATTGGTGCAGAGAGGGGGAAAGGGGTTAATGGTGGAACCTGTGATTTGGCATGGAGGGGCTGATCTGGGGGAGTGGGGGACATGGTGGATGGCATGGAGGCACTGGGGACATCATGGCAGCCAGTGAACTTCAGCAGTCTGTTCCTACACCGGAACAGACTGGCGGAGTTCACAACATAACTTTAGATACACATTCTGGCAGAAGAACAGCCTGCTGGAGTATACCGTATTGGGTATAGCCAGATACAACCAGCTATATGCTCTCATTGACTATAATGTGGTCCATACATGCTGGGCATCGTCCAAAGCTTTTTTTTTTTTTTTTCCCTTACAAAACCCAGCTTGAATGCTGTAACAAGGCCGCACCCCATTACAGCCGGCTGTATCCAGCTATACCCGATATGGTACATTCTGGCCGGCTGTTCTTCTGACAGAATGTGCTGTATATTGCAGCTTTGAAAGAAGCCATATGTGTGTGCAATTATTTGGAGAAAGAAAATAGTTTTTATAAAGCAATATGTTATTTTAAGAAGGTTCTTCTTACTAGAGTGCTCGATTAATCACAAAAATAATAATCTATAGAATACTCGATTACTACAATATTTGTTTACTGCAGCCCTAAACCACTGGCACAGAACAGGTTGACATTCTCTATAGTTCTCTTTACATCTTTGCTGTGTGGCCGTATAGTATAATTACAGATGAAAGCAAACACTTTACTGTGGTTTTTACAGGTGAAACTGTAAAAGCCTCAGTAAAATGCATATGGGTTGGCAGAGTGCAGGGTGTGGGGGTATAGCGGTCTGGGTCTCTATGCATCTTTCCTTCCACTACCTGATCTCTAGGAGAGGTCGCTGTACAGTATCTCTACCTGGAGACAACAGTCTCGTAGAAGTTCTCCAGCCGCTAACTACCAATACATGCAGTTGTCAAAGAAAAGCACACACCCTGCTCCATTAAAGGGGCTGTGTCACTTCAGCAAATGGCATTTACCATGTAGAGGAAGGTAATACAAGCCACTACTAATGTAATGTCATTATCCATATTGTTTCCTTCGGTGTTTATGACCACCCTGCAATCCATCAGTGGTGGTCAAGCTTGCACACTAGGAAAAAGTGAAGACCTCTCTTTTTCCTATAGTGTGCAAGTATGGCCACAAGTGATAGATTGTAGGGTGGTCGTATTAATAGAAACGAGAAGTGTATAATGTGATGGAAAACTGAATCCAGCCAGCAAAGGAGACAATATGGACAATCACAATACATTAGTAAGTGCCTTGTATTAACTTCCTCTACATGATAAATGCTATTTGCTGAAGTGAGACAACCCCTTTAACCACACAGAAAAATACAGGAAGGGAATCTGCTTGATACAGTCCCTTTAATATGTTTATCTGACTAGACAAGAAAACCTTTACATAATGTGGTGTAAGATACTCACTCTATATCAGCCATCTTTGTTAGCAAATGCATTCGAACAGATGGTGGAAAATCCACTGGGAAGAAAAATGGAAAAACAGATGGATTATTTTAGCACACATTTGTCACGCATATTGGCAATGCTCTGGACATATAGATATAAAGTATCTATCTTTTGCTTTATAAGACGCACTTTCCCCCTCCATTATGGAAGTATTTATTAGTATGCAGGAGGCACAGGGGGCAGTGGGTGAAGATGGCTGCATTCACCGCGCCCTGGTATTCTTCTGGGCGCCGCAATACACTGTCCTGACTGCGGGATGTAGCTCACACTGTGCGTCGCCAGGTCACTGTGCAGCGTGGGGCATGGAAGAAGACCAGTGAGCGGTGAGTGCAGGAACAGCCCGTGGTCAGGGGTTGGAGAGGTAAGTCCATTTATTTATGTTATATCTGATCTGAGATCTGATGAGGCTTGGGAGGGTATGAGGTCCAGGAGGCGGACCCATCAGTGATTAAGTCTAGGTCTACACAACGACATTTGTCGCACGACAATTTTTATAATGGTAGTCTATGGTGTCGCACTGTGACTGCGACAGGACAGTCGCAAAAAACCCATTCAAGATGGATTTTTCTGCGACTGTCGCATTGCAGTCGCAGGTCTCAATGCGACACGATCGACTACCATTATAAAAATTGTTGTGCGACATTAATGTCATACGACACATGTTGCAGTGTAGTTGTGCCCTATGTGTCGCCCGACAAATGTCGTTTTGTAGACCTAGCCTAACAGTTTCCCTGTATGCACAGTTATGGAGAGATATGGAAACCATACTTAAGGAGAGGATTGTGAAACATCTAAAATCCCATGGATTGAAAGATGAAAAACAGCATGGGTTTACTTCAGGGAGATCATGTCAAACTAATCTTATTGATTTTTTTGATTGGGTGACTAAAATAATAGATGGCGGAGGTGCAGTAGACATCGCTTATCTAGACTTCAGTAAGGCTTTTGATACTGTCCCACATAGAAGGCTTATCAATAAATTAGAGTCTTTGGGCTTGGACTCCCATATTGTTGAATGGATTAGGCAGTGGCTGAGGGACAGGCAACAGAGGGTTGTAGTCAATGGAGTATATTCAGACTATGGTCTTGTTACCAGTGAGGTACCTCAGGGATCTGTTCTGGGACCCATATTGTTTAATATCTTTATCAGCAAAATTGCAGAAGGCCTCGATGGTAAGGTGTGTCTTTTTGCTGATGACCCAAAGATTTGTAACAGGGTTGATGTTCCTGGAGGGATACACTAAATGGAAAAGGACTTAGGAAAACTAGAGGAATGGTAAAAAATCTGGCAACTAAAATTTAATGTGGATAAGTGCAAGATAATGCACCTGGGGCGTAAAAACCCAAGAGCAGAATATAAAATCAGTGATACAGTCCTAACCTCAGTATCTGAGGAAAGGGATTTAGGGGTCATTATTTCAGAAGACTTAAAGGTAGGCAGACTGTCATAGAGCAGCAGGAAATGCTAGCAGAATGCTTGGGTGTATAGGGAGAGGCATTACCAGTAGAAAGAGGGAGGTGCTCATGCCGCTCTACGGAGCACTAGTGAGACCTCATTTGGAGTATTGTGCTCAGTACTGGAGACCATATCTCCAGAAGGATATTGATACTTTGGAGAGAGTTCAGAGAAGAGCTACTAAACCAGTACATGGATTGCAGGATAAAACTTACCAGGAAAGATTAAAAGACCTTAACATGTATAGCTTGGAAGAAAGACGAGACAGAGGGGATATGATAGAAACCTTTAAATACATAAAGGAAATCAACAAGAGGAGAAAATATTTAAAAGAAGAAAAACTGCTACAAGAGGACATGGCTTTAAATTAGAGGGGCAAAGGTTTAAAAGTAATATCAGGAAGTATTACTTTACTGAGAGAGTAGTGGATGCATGGAATAGCCTTCCTGCAGAAGTGGTAGCTGCAAATACAGTGAAGGAGTTTAAGCATGCATGGGATAGACATAAGGCTATCCTTCATATAAGATAGGGCCAGGGGCTATCCATAGTATTCAGTATATTGGGCAGACTAGATGGGCCAAATGGTTCTTATCTGCTGACACATTCTATGTTTCTATAGCTGTCAATCACAAATGAGCAGGAATTAAAACATAAAAATCACAAGTTTTACTGAATTCTTTCCCCATAAAATTATCTATCAGTCTGCTCAGCATCTCCTGCCTTATAACATGCTGCCTGCAGCTTAGACATAATGCTCAAAGGATGTAATACTGTTACTAAGGATAGTATAAATCAGGCATCCTCAAACTGCGGCCCTCCAGCTGTTGTAAAACTACAACTCCCACAATGCCCTGCCGTAGGCTGATACCTGTAGGCTGTTCAGGCATGCTGGGAGTTGTAGTTTTGCAACAGCTGGAGGGCCGCAGTTTGAGGATGCCTGGTATAAATAAAATATTTTTGCTGGACGTGCAAATATACATATTTCATAGAGAAAGTATAGTTTTTATAACAAGGCAAAGAACCACAAACACATAGATAGTGACTGTAAAACATTTTTTTTATTTATACGCTGTATTGTTATTTCATTCTTTGTACTTAAAGGGGTTCTCTAGGAATGCTTTAAAATGGCCACTAGCAAACAGTCCTAAAATGTGAATAGGACAGGTTGCTTTCCGTTGTGTGGGGGAAGGGCGGCGGAGCCTCACTTCATCACTCCTCGCTGGTCCTGTCAGGCTAATCAGCCATGACGGCATATCACATACAAGCTTGCGTCATTGCTAACTATTGTACCTCAGAGTTGCTGCTCTACAATACATAGTAATGAATCCTGTGTGAGATATGCCATCATGCTGAGCAGCGTGGCAGTCACTCACTAGTGTACATAGCACAGTGCAATGAAGTGAGGCTCGCCACCCACTCTCCCCTCACAGTGTGCAAACTGTCCTATTCCCATCGAAAGCCTCATAGCAACCAATGACACCGTGCAGTCTTGCAATGGCAGTCCGGTATCTCATGGACAGTGTTCCACGGACGTCTGCATAAGGCTTAAGACAAGTTGTTAGAAGCAATTTCCCAGAGACCTCCTTTCAATAAGGCCCCATGCACACAGCCGTGTACGGGCCGTGGAACCGCGGCCTGGATCCCTCCTGAGAGCAGGAGCGCACGGCGTCACTGGTTGCTATGACGCCGTGCGCTCCCTGCTGCCGGCACAGTACAGTAATACACTGGTATAGATCATACCAGTGTATTACTGTATTGCGGCGGCAGCAGGGAGCGCACGGCGTCATAGCAACCAGTGACGCCGTGCGCTCCTGCTCTCAGGAGGGATCCAGGCCGCGGTTCCACGGCCCGCACACGGCTGTGAAACACGGCCGTGTGCATGGGGCCTAAAGTTCCCAATCTGGGCAGTACGGGCGTGTCCCTCTATCTATCCAAATAAAGTCAACTCCACATTCAGAACCTGCTCTTTATAGGAAAATATAATGATTTTAAATATGCGTGTGTAAATAAAGCCTTTTGTTTTCTTCTCTGAAGTATTTTCTGTAGTAGGATGTGGATTTCTTGCTGCAGGTTGTGTAAGTGCAGGGTTCAGTAACCTTCAGCACTCCAACTGCTGAGAAACTACAACTCTCAGCATGCACATTTGCTCAGCTGTTCTTCCTTCTAACTCCCACAGAAGTAAAAGGAGGATTCTAGGAGTGGTAGTTTCAGAACAGCCGGAGTGCTGGAGGTTGTGATCCCTGTGGGAATTAGTAGATTATGTCCACAAAAATGCAAAAACTCAAGTAGAGTAAACAAAGCAGCCCACATTACATAGATTCTCTTCAGACTATAAGAGGCTTGCAGTGGCTGCAATAGATTTCAGGTAAGATTCTTACTAAATTCGACAAAGCTATGAGCATCACTAGTCCCCTACCTAGGGAATCAGCTAGGGAGGTGGTAAGCAGCTGGCAAGCACTTCTCATGCTGTTTCAGGGGCTCTCAAGACTGGAAAACAGAGGAGGACCCCCTATCAATAACCTGGCCTACCAGGTGATAAGGCAAACAACCCCTTTAAAGGGTACCCATCATTTTCACACTTCTGATGTGTCAGAAGTTTGACTCAGTGGGAGTCTGTGTGCTTAAACCCCCCAACCAATTGCAGACAGGGCAGAAGTGATTAGCTCAGCTTTGCGCCTCCTTTTCCGCTAAGCTCACTTGAGTGAGTGGTGCACGGATCTACAGAAAAATCCGGACCCCTTGATCTGCTCTCCGAGGAGAGCTCAGAGGAACTGAACTGGGCACAGCTGAGCGTTTCCTCCTCTCTCATTTAAACAGCACCTAGACCCACACTGCTGAAAACATCTGACGTCACGATGACATAGCAGAAGTTTGTGAATAGGCAGCAGCTTACATAACTCATGCATGTGCTGACAAGGATATTCCAGTAGCACTTTATATTGTACAGATTATATCTGTGTGCAGGGTGGCTCCAAGTGCACACAGAGTCCACAGTTCACCAAATAGAGAACAGCTTTCTTATTGGCTTTGTGTGGAGCTCCCCCTGGTGGCCAACTAATTATTTCTCACACCATCCAGGTAGATAATTAACTTTATACAGTTGCTGTGGGAACCATTCTGAGATAGGGGAAAATCACCAGAGAAACCAGTCACAAACAGATGGCACTTGACTGAGGACCGAGTCCCCACTGCCTATTTCCCCTCTTCAGCACAGCACAACAAGGATATCAGGTATGCTCTTTGCACCAGCTGGACCCAGGAGAAACACACAGACGTCATTCTTTGGCTCGTGGGAAATGAAAAACAACTCACCTTGGCAAGGCCAATATCAAAGAAGTTCTAGTGTAGTGATAATCTTGAAAATACAACACACACAAGCCCCAGAAGTCGTATACCCAGGAGGTTATAGTGTAAAAGAAAAGAGCTGACACTGCCGATAATGGTTTACGCTCAAAAAGCGCCATCTGAAACCAACAGGCACCAAGGCTGTCAGTTACCAAGTATATGTATGAAATAATGGAATTAAATATTACGGGGAGATTTATCAGAAAAAAGTAGCAAACCACACGTTTGCAACTTTTTGAACGGCAGTTATAACAAATTTTGATGCAACTAGCATTTCTGCGCCACATACTCTTTTCGGAAAGTGGGCAGAGCTACATTTATCTTCATTTGTGCCTGAAGTAATATAGGGAATTGTAATTAAGGGTACTTTCACACTTGCGGCAGATTAATCTGGAAAGCAGTTCTGTCGCCGTCAAGAAGTATGCCAACTGATGGCATTTGTAAGACTGATCAGGATCCTGATCCATCTTACAAATGCATTGAAATGCCGGATCCGTCTTTCCAGTGTCACCTTTTTTTCGGTCTGCGCATTTTTTTCGGATCCGGCACCAATACATTACTATAGAAAAAAAATGCTGGACCCGACATTCAGGCAAGTGTTCAGTTTTGTTGGCTGGAGATAAAACCGTAGCATGCTGCAGTATTAGCTCTATCCTGGTCAGTCAAAAAGACTGAACTGAAGACATCCTGAACGGATTGCTCTCTATTCAGAATGAATGGGGATAAAACTGATCAATTATTTTCCGGTATAGAGCCCCTAGGACAGAACTCTATGCCGGAAAAGAAAACCGCTAGTGTGAAAGTACCCTTAAGTACACTCAAATACGCATAAACAATTGACAATTTCAGTCAATGTCAGTGTGACTGACTGCCTTCCCTGTACGCATAGTCATGCAGAGTTAGCGGTCTATCACTAAGTGGCACCTAGGGTCGGGTGATATACCGGTATCACGATATACCACGGTATTAAAAAAAAAAAATGGCGATATCGCTGTTTCCTAATTACCGTGGTATAATTTGTGACGCCATCACTTCAAAATCTGTGTCCGCGGCCGCCCGCCCCTGCATCATTACACATTAATTGCCTCCCGCAGCGGCCGACCAGGCTCCTCCTCGCTTGCTCCCATGGTGCAGTCTCCGCCCACCGACGTCTAACATTGGAATCAGATGACACCCAGGCTGAGAAGCGCAGTAGCAGCGAGCGAGTGGTGGGAAAGTCAGTCAGAAGTTGAACTTTATCACAATTGCCGGACGGGCAGCTATTAAAGGTGTAATGTCTCTGCCGCAATTATGTGTCTTCTGTCAGACCTTGGCTTATTCAGTCGTCAGTCCTTCATGCCTGCAATGCTACTAGCTGCATGCTCCGCACTGCACATTGAAATAGCAGCCAGCAGGCAGGGAATGAGCCATTACAAGTCCCTCCCTCCCCCATGACCATTAAGAAGGAATTACTGTATGGTGGTGGCAGGCAGGTCACACAGGTGACCATAAGACATGGGCTGCTGCCCCCATACTGTAATGTCTCCTTGTGGCTGCTGCCCCCATACTGTAATGTCTCCTTGTACTTGCTGCCCCCATACTGTAATGTCTCCTTGTACCTGCTGCCCCCATACTGTAATGTCTCCTTGTGCCTGCTGCCCCCATACTGTAATGTCTCCTTGTGCCTGCTGCCCCCATACTGTAATGTCTCCTTGTGCCTGCTGCCCCCATACTGTAATGTCTCCTTGTACTTGCTGCCCCCATACTGTAATGTCTCCTTGTGCCTGCTGCCCCCATACTGTAATGTCTCCTTGTGCCTGCTGCCCCGGCAAACACTGCCATACAGTGTGACAATTAATGTATCCAAGCCAATGTCTCCTTGTGGCCCCCATTATCCCCATAAAGTATAATGTCTCCTTGTGGCCCCCCATACAATATAACATCTCCTTGTGGCTGCCCCCATATAGTATAACGTCTCCTTGTGGTTTTTTTTTTACTTTTAAACGGGTATTTATCGCGATATATATCGTTATCGCGATAAATATCTTAATATCGTTATAGTCGGAATATTTTTGATATCGCCAAACCCTAGAGGCACCACCCGCATGAATGCTACGAATAAAGAGCAGAGCTTTAGGCCTCATGCACATGGCTGTATCCGTTTAGCGGTCCGCAAAAACACAGATACCAGACAACTGCACACCGCCATTTCTTTAACAGCTGAAGAAAATGCCCTTGTCCACTAAATGTACTAGTAAGGGCGCATGCACACGACCGTAAGCCCTCTGAGACATACGGTCCGCGAGTGGGCCATATGTCCCGGAGCAGGATACATCTTGCTCACGGGAGCGCACAGCATCATGGGCTACTATGATGCTGTGCCCATCGGGCCGCCCGCAGGGCTATTGTCCCGCACTCATAATGTCATATGATATACAGTTGCAAGAAAAAGTATGTGAACCCTTTGGAATGATATGGATTTCTGCACAAATTGGTCATAAAATGTGATCTGATCTTCATCTAAGTCACAACAATAGACAATCACAGTCTGCTTAAACTAATAACACACAAAGAATTAAAGGTTACCATGTTTTTATTGAACACACCATGTAAACATTCACAGTGCAGGTGGAAAAATGTATGTGAACCCCTAGACTAATGAAATCTCCAAGAGCTAATTGGAGTGAGGTCTCAGCCAACTGGAGTCCAATCAATGAGATGAGATTGGAGGTGTTGGTTACAGCTGCCCTGCCCTATAAAAAAAAAACAAAAACAAACACACCAGTTCTGGGTTTGCTTTTCACAAGAAGCATTGCCTGATGTGAATGATGCCTCGCACAAAAGAGCTCTCAGAAGACCTACGATTAAGAATTGTTGACTTGCATAAAGCTGGAAAGGGTTATAAAAGTATCTCCAAAAGCCTTGCTATTCATCAGTCCACAGTAAGACAAATTGTCTATAAATGGAGAAAGTTCAGCACTGCTGCTACTCTCCCTAGGAGTGGCCGTCCTTTAAAGATGACGGCAAGTGCACAGTGCAGACTGCTCAATGAGGTGAAGAAGAATCCTAGTGTCAGCTAAAGACTTACAAAAGTCTGTTATATGCTAACATTCCTGTTAGCGAATCTACGATACGTAAAACACTAAACAAGAATGTATTTCATGGGGAGGATACCACAGAGGAAGCCACTCCTGTCCAAAAAAAACATTGCTGCACGTTTACAGTTTGCACGAGAGCACAGGATGTTCCACAGCAGTACTGGCAAAATATTCTGTGGACAGATGAAACCAAAGTTGAGTTGTTTGGAAGAAACACACAACACTATGTGTGGAGAAAAAGAGGCACAGCACACCAACATCAAAACCTCATCCCAACTGTGAAGTATGGTGGTGGGGGCATCATGGTTTGGGGCTGCTTTGCTGCGTCAGGGCCTGGACGGATTGCTATCATCGAAGGAAGATGAATTCCCAAGTTTATCGAGACATTTTGCAGGAGAACTTAAAGGGCTTCTGTCACCCCCCATTTAGCAATTTTCATTATCGGACATTAGCTATTTGCTAATGTCAGATGAGTACATATATATCACTGTTACCCGTCTGTGTGCTGTAATTTCAGTAAAAGTCGTACTTTTATAATATGCAAATTACTTCACTACCTGCAAGTTGGGCGGTCACTTGCTGGTAGCCGTCGCATCCTAAGACTATAAACACGCCCCCTCCTCCACTTGATCGACAGGTCCAGCGAGCGCTCTCCTCCTCTCGCTGGCCCTCTCTGCCCATAAAATCCTGCCCCATACCGGTCCTCATTCGGCGCTCTGAGAGAAGGACGCTTGATTGCCCGCTCCTTCCTCAGTTCGCCTGCGCCAATGACAGCCTACACCCGGGTAAAAAAAAATAATAAAACAGAAACAGGTAACAGTGATATATATGGACTCATCTGACATTAGCAAATAGCTAATATCCGATAATGAAAATTGCTAAATGGGGGGTGACAGAAGCCCTTTAAGTTCTCCTGCAAAATGTCTTGATAAACTTGGGAATTAATTTTTCGCTCACAGACCGTATGTCTCAGAGGGGCCGTGGGATGGACATACAGATGCAGACAGCACACAGTGTGATGTCATCTTTTGCGGCCCTGTTGAAATTAATGTAGACTGAATACATGGTCTGCATAAGGCCTTCAACAGTACAAGTTTTACTGAATCTTTTCCCAACAACTTGCTCAGCTCTTCCTGCTCTATAACCCGCTGCCTGCAGATTGCACTGCATGTTCATGGTGAGAGATTCCCTTTAATGTACATTATTTTCAAGGTTGCTTTTTTAAATTAACAATGCATTGGTTGCATCATTTATAATTAGCAGTATCATTTATAATTTAACACTAATTGACAAGCTTATTTAATATATGACGTAAGACAGACAACTTTGATATGGAACAAAATCATCAGAAAGTTTTTTTTTTCTTTTTTACCTCTGTGTACATAGACATGTACTTCAGTGAGAATGTCGTGAAGAGCCAGGCCTTTGAGGGTCTTCAGTTCCATGATTTCTGCATACAATACTTTAAGGATTCTCACATTTTCAAACGAAAAAAGGCTATTAATTTTACTTTAGCAGTAGAAGGTGGTTCTACTAAAATAGCAGGCATGTGTTATCAGGCAGTAATTAGGTTCATTGACATTTACTACAATACATGGAGTACAGTCAAACTCGGGGAACGACTGGCTAAACAAATGGTTTGTGGGATTTAGGTCTTCTTAAAAGAATTGTCTGAGTTTAGATAAAAATTTTGAATTTCTTTCCAGAAACTTTGTCCATGGGCTGTATCGGACATTGCATTCTTAGACAGAATGAGGAACAGACTTTCAGCAATATTCATAGGATAGAAATAAATGATAAAAGAGATAGTTACAAGGACACCAACTCGAAGTAAACTTTAAGCACACTAAGGCTCCATTTCACACGTCTGTAATAATGGCTCTGCATCCATTCCGCAAATTGCGGAAAGGGTGCGGACCCATTCATTCTCTATGGGGACGGTATGGATGCGGAGAGCACACTATGTGCTCTCCGCATTCGCATTTCCGGAGAACGCCGCTGATCTTCCGGTCCGTGGCTCCGGGAAAAAAAAAATAGAACATGTCCTATTCTTGTCCGCAATTGCGGACAATAGGCATTTCTATGGGGGTGCCGGCCGGGTGTATTGCGGATCCACAATACACTACGGACCCGTGAATGGACCCTAAGACATAACTGTATATCACTGGTGCGCAAAGAAAGTATGGAGAAGGCTCATGAGATGTTCCATACACGGCAGGTGCAGGCTGTGGTAATACCGCTGACGCCCAGTCTGATGGGAATCAGAGATAACTCTGATGCCTGTCATGAAACTGCTCAGATATCGTGGTCGATAGTGAGCATGGCATCTGGGCAGCTAAACAGCGGGGCAAGGCCTACCTATGTCCTCTAATCGGACCCCTGATTAGTATCTGATCTATTGCTATGGCAGCCTGGGGCCTTTTGAAAGTTCCCAGACCTGCCATAGCAAACTGGCTTTTAAAAGCAGCTTTGTCACCAGATCACCTCTATAATAACAGGAACATAGCTCAGAAGCGGTGATCCTGCAGTATAAAATAAAACCACCCTCCTCGCTGTCAGTGCCACAGTTGTTGATAAAACTGTACTTTTATTTCTTTGTTGGCAGGTGATTTTGAGCACCAGGAGGTGGGCTTTTTCGATGCCTACTGATGTCTAAACACACCCCCTTCCTCTTGATTGACAGCGGTAGAGCACGACTTCAACTTGGTCTAGCACTGTCAATCAACGGGAGGGGGTGTATTTAGATATCAGTAGGCGTCGCAGAGGTTCTCACACTAAATAAGCCCACCTACTAGTGCTCGAAATTATCTGCCAGCAAAGGAATAAAAGTATGATTTTATCAACCACAATGGCGCTGACAATGAGGAGGAATGTATTCTATTAAACTGCAGGATGAGCCCTACTAGGCTATGTGCCTGGTTTACTAGGGTTGATCCTGGTGAAAAAGCCGCTTTAAAAAATAAAAATAAAAAAAAAATAAAAAAATGGGATTACACTCACTGGTAATCTGTTTTCTTTGAGCCTATGACAGATGACAGCACCCCTGGAGAGACCTCCCTCCTCCTCCTGAGGACAGGAAACAGAACCGCTTTAAAAGAGGGTCCACCACCTCTACCTCCAGTATTTTTCCAAGAACTAAGGAACATCATATTGCAATGATCTAATAATTTCTACATATACATTTTTTTTTTTTTACTAGGGGAAGGGAATTAGCCGGGTGCCGTCATAGGCTCAAAGAAAACAGATTACCAGTAAATGTAATCCCATTTTTCCCCTTCGCCCATGACAGCACCCCTGGAGATTCAGGCGAGAATAATCTAGGGCGGGACAACAGCTTGGAGCACCTTACGGCCAAATGCCAGGCCTTCATTAGAAGGCTGCTGAAGACAGTGTCTGAAAAAAGTATGTGAAGAACTCCAAGTGGCGGCCCTACAAATTTTCTCTATAGAAGCGGAGGCCCTCTCTGCCCAGAAGTGGAGACTGATCTAGTAGTGAGCTCCGAAACCAGAGGGCGGAACAATCCTCTTGGATGAGTACGCTAAGTAAATAGCCTGTCTGATCCATCTAGCAATGGTTTGAGAAGATGCAGCAGAGCCGTTCTTCGTAAACCAAAATAAAAGCAACAGATGGGAGGAGGACCTCCAAGGCTGAATGACCTGAAGATATTGAATTATACACCTCACCTAATGTCTAAAGAATGGAATTCTGATTCCTTCTTATTTTTTGGAGAAACATAGAATGTGTCGGCAGATAAGAACCATTTGGCCCATCTAGTCTGCCCAATATACTAAGTACTATGGATAGCCCCTGGCCCCATCTTATATGAAGGATGGCCTTATGCCTATCCCATGCATGCTTAAACTCCTTCACTGTATTTGCAGCTACCACTTCTGCAGGAAGGCTATTCCATGCATCCACTACTCTCTCAGTAAAGTAATACTTCCTGATATTACTTTTAAACCTTTGCCCCGCTAATTTCAAACTATGTCCTCTTGTAGCAGTTTTTCTTTTAAATATTCTCTCCTCTTTTACCTTGTTGATTCCCTTTATGTATTTAAAAGTTTCTATCATATCCCCTCTGTCTCGTCTTTATTCCAAGCTATACATGTTAAGGTCCTTTAATCTTTCCTGGTACGTTTTATCCTGCAATCCATGTACCAGTTTAGTAGCTCTTCTCTGAACTCTCTCCAAAGTATCAATATCCTTCTGGAGATATGGTCTCTAGTACTGAGCACAATACTCCAAATGAGGTCTCACTAGTGCTCTGTAGAGCGGCATGAGCACCTCCCTCTTTCTACTAGTAATGCCTCTCCCTATACACCCAAGCATTCTGCTACCATTTCATGCTGCTCTATGACATTGTCTGCCTACCTTTAAGTCTTCTGAAATAATGACCCCTAAATCCCTTTCCTCAGATACTGAGGTTAGGACTGTATCACTGATTTTATATTCTGCTCTTGGGTTTTTACGCTCCAGGTGCATTATTTCGCACTTATCCACATTAAATTTTAGTTGCCAGATTTTTGACCATTCCTCTAGTTTTCCTAAATCCTTTCCCATTTGGTGTATCCCTCCAGGAACATCAACCCTGTTACAAATCTTTGTGTCATCAGCAAAAAGACACACCTTACCATCGAGGCCTTCTGCAATTTCGCTGATAAAGATATTAAACAATATGGGTCCCAGAACAGATCCCTGAGGTACCCCACTGGTAACAAGACCTTGGTCTGAATATACTCCATTGACTACAACCCTCTGTTGCCTGTCCCTCAGCCACTGCCTAATCCATTCAACAATATGGGAGTCCAAGCCCAAAGACTGCAATTTATTGATAAGCCTTCTGTGTGGGACAGTATCGAAAGCCTTACTGAAGTCTAGATAAGCGATGTCTACTGCACCTCCGCCATCTATTGTTTTAGTCACCCAATCAAAAAAATCAATAAGATTAGTTTGACATGATCTCCCTGAAGTAAACCCGTGCTGTTTTTCATCTTTCAATCCATGGGATTTTAGATGTTCCACATAAAACTATCTCCTGGGAACGGTGAAACTGGGAACAAACCTTAGGTAAAAAAGAAGGATCAGGAGAAATCACCACCCGATCCACCAAAATTCTTAAGCAAGGTCGGTCAACGGAAAGTGCAGAGATCTCACCAACTCTCCTCGCGGAGGTAATCGCTAAGAGAAAAGCAAGTTTTAGAGAGAGCATCTTAGGGGAAATTGTACCGATAGGCTCAAAAGGATCTGAAGCGAAAGCCGAAAGCACTAAATTTAAATCCCAGGGAGGAACTCTATCTTTACAGACTGGGGATAACTTAGATAAAGCAGTAACAAACCTCTTAACCCAAGGATGATTTGCAAATTTAAACTGAAATAAGGCACTTAATGCTGAAATCTGCACTTTTAAAGTGCTAGGTCTAAGCTTTTTTTCTCCAACCCTCCTGTAAAAAAACTCAATACAAGTGGAATGTCTGGAACCTCTAGCACGTCCATCGGTCTACTGGCAAATATGTAAAAAGCCCTCCAAACTCTCAAATAGATATCTGAAGTGACCCTCTTACGAATCGCCAACAGAGTAGTGATAACATCCTCCAAGAGCCCTCTTTTCCTCAAAAACTCTGCTCAATAGCCAGGCAGTCAGGTGAAGACTTTTTACCTTTGGACCCTGAACTAACAGTCCCTTGAATACAGGAAGAACCCAAGGGGTGTCTATCGACATCCTGCGGAGCCAAGAAAACCAAACCCTCCTTGGCCAAAAGGGGGCTTATCACTATGACCGTGGCACTTTCCTCCCTGATTTGAAGACTCTTGGTAACAGCTTTAGAGGGGGGGAGGCATGAAGAAGGCCCTTCTTCCAGGATTGAGCCAAAGTGTCCACTGCCTTTGGCTGCTCCTTTGGGGAAAGGTAAAAAAAAAAAACTCCCTCAACTTTCTGTTTGACCTGGTGGCAAAAAGGTCTATCTCTGGGACACCCCATAAGGCTGAAATCTTGTTGAAAACCCTCTGGTCTAGTGACCATTTTCCCTGGCATAGATGATGACGGCTGAGGAAATCTGCTTTCACATTGTCCTCTCCCTTTAGATGTACTGCAGAAAGAGATGAGAGAGTCTTCTGCTAGATTGAAAATCTGGTGGCTTAGGGCCCTCAGACTCGGAGCTCTGGTACCTCCCTGCCTGTTGATATACACTACTGCTGTCACATTGTCTGAATAGATTCTGACGTTTCTGCCCCTGATGATCTCGGGAGACTGTCTCAATGCCAACCGGATTGCATTCAGTTCTTTGAAATTGTGAGACTGGGACAGGGAATTGTCGTCCCAGCTCCCCTGCAACAGAAGAGACTTCACATGGGCTCCCCATCCATGCTCAAGGAAAGGACTGCTTCTCTGCGCCACGGAAGCCCTCTCTGTAGCTTTTGTAGATCCATCTATCACTCCAAAGAAATCAGTTATGTGACAGAATCTCTGCATCCAGAGAGCATACACATTAGGGATCGTCCGATATAGATTTTTTTTTAGAGAAGATACCGATAATCTGTGAACAATCAGGCCGATAGCCGATAATTTATACTGATATTTTATATCTCATAATATATATTCTATTAGTTGGTAGTCACTGAGGTGGTGGAAATTTGCATTTGGCACTAGTATATTATAAATGTAAATTATAAATTAATAAAGCCCTTAGTTGGTAGGCGATTTACATTTATAACATACTAGTGCCAAATGCCAATTTCCACACCACCCCCCTCTTTACTGACTTTATTAACCCCTATCAGACTCAGATCAGCCCTTTATTAACCCCTATCAGACCTCAGATCAGACCTTTATTAACCCCCATCAGACCTTTATTAACCCCTATCAGATGAATAAAATAAAAAAAACTCCTCACCTCTCCTGCACCGCGGCTCCTCTTTATCTACGGGTCCGGCGTCTCGCTCCCCTGTGTTCTCCGGCCGGCGCTGTACTGTCACCTGACAGCGTAAGGTCATAGTGCGCGCACTACATCCTGGCGCTTTACGGGGGTCAGGACAGTGCAGCACGGGCCCCATCAAAGAAGACCTGGGAGGGTGAGTATCGGAAGCGCTTGCTGCGCTTCTTCCGCGCTCCCGGCATCCATAATGGAAGTGCTCACTAGTTTTCGCTATATACGCATTATCAGTATATTGGCAAGATTAGATGCCGATAATGAACAAAATCCTGAATATCGGCCAATAATATACTTCCGATTCACTGGGGCTGTTTCTTTGAGGCATCTAACCCGGAAAAAAGAAACCCCTTAGACTTCTTAGCTGCTCCCGCAAACTGTCTAGTTCTACCCTTCCTCCTGAAACATTCTGCATTAAACCTGGGACGGTAGCATCTCCTAGGGGGCTGCTGACTGGTGGAAGGAAAGCCCTTTTTTCTATCAGGGGCTTTTTCAAATAAATCATCAAGGATCGGCCCAAATAAGTATTCACCCTGACACGGAATGGCGCAAAGTTTCGCTTTAGAGCTAGCATCTCCATTCCAGCTTTTTAAACAGATAGCTCTACGAGCAGCGTTGGATAAGGCGGAAGCTCTGGCAGATAACCTTAATGAGTCCGCGGAAGCCTCGGCCAGGAAATCCAGAGCATTATATAACTAACACTGTGTTGAGACATATTGGCTACAGGAAGCAGGAGTAGGAGATCTGTTCATAGAGACCCAGTGGATTCACAGTTCTCAACCGATGAATCCACTGGGCCTCCTTACAAAGGATCCTTTTGTCCCAATCCCCACCCCTAGGGGATTCACGCACCACCTCAATCACGTGAAAACGCAGGGCTCTAAAATCGTTGAAATGATATTCCAAAACGTGTCTTGCTACTCTCTCTCCGATTTTTTATATCACCAATGTGATCTCTCAGCTCCCTTTTGGTTTTGCCCACATAATTAACCACTTAAGGACCACAAGTTTATACCCCCCTAGTGACCAGGCCCTTTTTTACAAATCGGCACTTCACAACTTTAACGGTTTATTGCTCGGTCATGCAACTTGGCACCCAAATGAATTTTACCTCCTTTTCTTCTCACAAATACAGCTTCCTTTTGGTGGTATTTGATTGCTGCTAAGATTTAATCAAAATAGGCCGCAATTTTCTCAAAAAGTGTGTATTTTTAACTTTATCTTGTTCAATTGTTCAAATATAATGACATTTCTATACAAGTTTGTGTCAGAATTTATTGTGCTACATGTCTTTGATAAAAAAAATCCAATAAGTGTATATTTATTGGTTTGCGCAAAAGTTATAGCGTTTACAAACCATGGTACAAAAATGTGAATTTCCGCATTTTGAAGCAGCTCTGACTTTCTGAGCACCTGTCATGTTTCTTGAGGTGCTAGAATGCCAGGATAGTATAAATATCCCACAAGTGACCCCATTTTGGAAAGAAGACACCCCAAGGTATTCCGTGAGGGGCATGGCGAGTTCCTAGAATTTTAATTTTTTTGGCACAAGTTAGTGGAAAATGATGTATTTTTTATTTTTCTTACAGTCTCATATTCCACCAACTTGTGACAAAAAATAAAATTTTACATGAACTCGCCATGCCCCTCACGAAATACCTTGGGGTGTCTTCTTTGCAAAATGGGGTCACTTGTGGGGTATTTATACTGCCCTGGCATTTTAGGGGACCTAAAGCGTGAGAAGTAATTTGCAATCCAAATGTGTAAAAAATGTCCTGTGAAATCCTAAAGGTGCTTTTTAGAATTTGGGCCCCTTTGCGCACCTAGGCTGCAAAAAGGTGTCACACATGTGGTATCGCCGTACTCAGAAGAAGTAGGGCAATGTGTTTTGGGGTGTATTTTTACATATACCCATGCTGGGTGAGAGAAATATCTCTCTAAAAGACAACTTTTCCCATTTTTTTTTTTTATACAAAGTTGTCATTTGACAGAGATATTTCTCTCACCCAGCATGGGTATATGTAAAAACTAAAAAAAGACACCCCAAATCACATTGCCCAACTTCTCCTGAGTACGGCGATACCACATGTGTGACACTTTTTTGCAGCCTGGGTGCACAAAGGGGCCCAAATTCTAAAGAGTACCCTTAGGATTTCACAGGGCATTTTTTACGCATTTGGATTCCAGATTTCTTCTCACGCTTTAGGGCCCCTAAAATGCCAGGGCAGTATAAATACCCCACATGTGACCCCATTTTGAAAAGAAGACACCCCAAGGTATTCCGTGAGGGGCATGGAGAGTTCCTAGAATATTTTTTTTTGGGCACAAGTTAGCGGAAAATGAAATTTTTATTTCTTTTTCCTCTTACAAAGTCTTATATTCCACTAGCTGGTGACAAAAAATATAAAATTTTACATGAACTCGCCATACCCCTTACGGAATACCTTGGGGTGTCTCCTTTCCAAAATGGGGTCACATGTGGAATATTTATACTGCCCTGGCATTTTAGGGGCCCAAAAGCGTGAGAAGAAGTCTGGAATATAAATGTCTAAAAAAATTTACGCATTTGGATTCCGCGAGGGGTATGGCGAGTTCATGTGAGATTTTTTTTGTCACAAGTTAGTGGAATATGAGACTTTGTAAGAACAAAAAAAAACTATTTTCCGCTAACTTGTGCAAAAAAATAAAAAATCTATGAACTCGCCATGCCCCTCAAAAGTGTCTTTATATGTTTTGCAGATCCGCAGTGTCCGTGTTTTGCGGATCCGTAAAACACATACGGACGTCTGAATGGAGCCTTACAGGGGGGTGATCAAGGGTTAATAAGTGACGGGTGGGGGGGGGGGGTGGGGGGGGGGGTTGTAGTGTAGTGCTACTTATTACAGAGCTGCCTGTGTCCTCTGGTGGTCGATCCAAGCAAAAGGGACCACTAGAGGACCAGGTAGCAGGTATATCAGACGCTGTTAACAAAACAGCTTCTGATATACCTTTCAAGGGTTAAAAAATAAAAAATCGCATCTACAGCCTGCCAGCGAATGATCACCGCTGGCAGGCCGTAGATCCACTTGTTTACCTTGCGATCCTGTGAGCGCGCGTTCACAGGAAATGTCAGCTCACGCGAGATGACGCCTTTCGGCGTTAGTATGACCGGGGAGAGCCGCCGCACTGACGCCTTTCGGCGTTAGTGTGACGACAGGAGGTTAAGTGGGCAAGGGCAAGTACATAAATAAACAACTCCTTCGGTTCTGCAATTGGCAAAATCCATCATCAAATAACTTATTTCAGTGGATACACAGGAGAAAATCTTAGATTTTTAAGATAAGTGGACAACAAATACAATCGCCTCCACATCTATAGGTCCCATGTGTGTGGGGTGGAGGAGGGTGCTTGAGAATGACTATGAATTAGTCTGCACCTTCTATACGTAATCAATGGTCTAGGGGGCAAAATGTCTCAGGTCTAAATCAGAAAGCAGAATGCCCCAGAATCTTCTAAGAATCCCTAAGATTTTCTGATTTTGGACATCATAGGTACCAATATTTCTCATTGTGTTTTGTCAGAAACGGGCCGTTCCCGTGGAGATAGTAAGGATTGTCTATCCCTATGAAGAGAGAAATGATAAGCGTCTCTCAAAACCTCAGGAGGATACCACCGTTGGGTAAATCTATTTTGCATGTCTTTAGCTTGTACCCTAAAGGATTTAATAGATGAACAGTTACTTTGTGTTCTCAAATATTGTCCCTTGGGGATCCCTCTTTTTAGATTCATGGGATAGTAGCTATCCCACCGCAATAAACTATTAGTAGATGTTGGTTCACGATTGGTGGCGATATGTAATTCACCATTGGCCTTAGTTATACGAATATTGAGAAAAGCGATACTTTGTGGTTCGATTTCAAAGGTGAATCTAAGGCCCACGATGTTATGATTTAGGGACTGAATCATACCAAAGAATCAAAATGTTGTCTATGTAGTGACCCCAGAAGACAACTGGGGGCACAAGGGCTCCCCATAGCCGTGCCCCCGAGTTGGTGGTAGTATCGTGACTCAAACAGGAAGTAGTTATGCGAGAGTACAAATTGTAAAATTGTAAGAACAAATTAATTGTGTGCCTGAAACTGGTTACCCCTAGATTTAAGAAAATGTTACTAGTGTATAAGGCCTCCACATCAATAGAGGCCAAGTATACATTATAACCAATTGTGATATTATCAATTTTCAACATAAGATCAGTAGTATCCCTACGACACGACAGGAGGGAGACCACAAAGGGATGGAGGATCTCATCAATGTACACGCTCATGTTTTGGGTGATAGAATCAACCCCTGATACAATAGGTCGGCCCTTCAGGGGAGGGAAAACTTTATGGATCTTGGGCAATGCATAGAAGGTGGGAACCTGAGGATATTTTGGCATCAGAAATTTGAGTTCATCACTAGAGATGACGTTATCTGCAAAAGCCTGTAACAGCAGTCTCCAGTTTAGCCAAGTATTCAGAAGTAGGATTACCATCAAGTACCCTGTAACAGGTCTTGTCGCTCAAAAAATTCAAGCCCATCTTACAGCATACTCGATGGTCCATTAGTACAATATTACCTCCCTTATCCGAAGGTTTAAGAATTAGGGAGGAATCATTCTCCAAGTTCTTAAGGGCTGTTAGTTCGTCTTTATCAAGGTTCCCTACACTGCAAGGATTATATTCAGGAATCCTCTCAATGTGCTCAACCACCAGATTCAAAAAGATATCTAATGCTGGATTATTCTGTGGTGGAGGCGTCTTGGTGCTTTTCTCTCTCAGGGAAGTGAAAGGACCTCTACCAGAGGGATGTTCCTTATCGATCAAAAGAGAGTACGAACTCCCTCAAGATCCTCGACATTAATCCCCAATTTGGTACGTGTTTCTCTATCATGAGTTTTATAAAATTTCCTCCACTCCAACTTACGTATGAATAAATTTATATCCTTGATCCAGTTAAACGCACTGAACTTAGTTGTTGGTACAAAGGATAGACCTTTGGATAGAACCCTTTCTTCTAATACATTTAATGTGTGTGTCGATAAATGAATGATCTGATTCTCCTGTTGGGTTATTTCGACTTTCCCTGTTTCTGTACAGCTCCCCCCCCCCCCCCCCCTGTCTCAGAGTTGATACGGCAACAAACCCATGCCCCCCTCTAAAAAAGAAGAGGAGGAGGATGAAGAGGCAGAGGACACAGACACCAACAGATGACAATTTTCCTGTCCTTGATTCTGGAGGCTGGGAATGGGATATTGCCCTGTTGTCTTGCCCCAACCATTGCCCCTCGCATTGGCCATCTTCTCTTTCCCCTCCCCCTAAACTGAGACTTTGTCCTGCAGGCTGTGCCGGCCGTTCTCTCGTTATCAGCTGAATTGATATCCGTAGTTGAATTATCTACAGACTGAGTACATGATGTATCGTTGACAAATTAAAAAAAAAATGGATTTTTTGTACTCACCGTAAAATCCTTTTCTCGTAGTATGCATTGGGGGGACACAGCACCATGGGTATATGTCCAACTACCACTAGAAGGCGACACTAGACATAAAAATGTGTTGGCTCCTCCCCGTTGGGCTATACCCTCTCCACAGACACTAGGCAGATCAGTTTGTACCAAAAGCAGTAGGAGAGAGAAAAAAGGCAAGGAACCAACAACTCCCGTACCGGGAAAGATCAAGAGATCAGCCCGGAGAAGTGGAAGTAAAAAAACACAGGGTGGGATCTGTGTCCCCCAATGCCTACTACGAGAAAAGGATTTTACGGTGAGTACAAAAAATCCAATTTTCTCGTGCATGGCATTGGGGGACAGCACCATGGGACGTCCCAAAACAGTCCCCGAGGGTGGGAAAAGAACAGCCATGCCACCTGTTGGGCATACAGGTGAGGAAGAACCATGTGACCCAACAGGAGAAAGCACGGAATAGGCAGAAGCCACATAACCGGGAAAAAACCCTAAGGAAGCCAAAGTGACGACTGCCAGCACCCCAGGACAAATGCCTGGGAGAACGACCCAAATGCAAGGAGAAGGCAAAGGGGAAAACTGAGCTCAGCCGAAGGCCGGAGAGAAAGTAGGACAGCATTGCGTATTGGAGCCACAGAACATCCTAATAGTCTCAGGAGAAGCACAAACACCCCGAGGCCAACCCCTGATGGGCCAGGGGCATGGAATCACTGAAGGCCAAGCGAGTGAGGGAAGCCATAGCAAGGCTCACATGTGAAGGGAGCAGGTCTCCCCTCACCGCAAAGCAGGTGAAGAAGTTAAGCGCCCTATTGAAAGGAAAAAAATCCCAAAGGCGCTAAGGGAAACCGCCAACCCTTGAAAGGAAGGGGGTTGTAAGTAAAAACCAGAAAAAGAGAAAAGATAAGACCTGCATCCCCAAACTAGGGGACGAGGAACGGGCCTCTGAAAACAAAATATCGCTGAGAAGCGCAAGACCGGAGAAACTCCGGCCAAATTAAGTATCAGGGAAAAAAGGGGACCAGATGCAGGCCCAGGAAATCTCAGCAGGGGCACACTGGAGTGAGGGAAGCCATAACAAGGCTCACATATGAAGGGAGCAGGACTCCCCCCACCGCGAAGCAGGTGATGAAGAGAAGCGTCCTATTGAAAGGTGAAATCCCCAAAGGCGCTAAGGGAAACCGCCAACCCTTGGAAAGGGAGGGGGTTGCAAGTAAAGGACAGGAAAAAGAAAAAAGATAAGATAAGATAAGCCCTGCATCCCAAAACAGGAGACAAGAAACGAGCCTCTGAACACAAAATAACGCTGAGAAGCTCAAGACCGGAGAAACTCCGGCCAAATGAAGTATTAGGGAGATGCAGGCCCAGGAAACTCAGCCGGGACACACTGGACTGAGAGAAGAAGGAGAGCGCTCCCAACAAACTAAGGAGGAAGGTACTACAAACAGGAGGAAGTCCCTCCCGAAGGAGACCATAAGGTGGAAATGCAGACCGTAGCACTAAACCACTCAACACCAGGTACTTGACGTGGGAGGATGGGAAGATGGACACAAATCCCAAGAGGTCCACAAGGCTATTGGAACCCGCAAGGGGAACAATCAACCCAGAATAGCCAAGAAAAAAATGAAAGGAACCATTATATGGGAAGGAATTGGCCATGGACAACTAGCCATTCAAAGAATAGTGGCTAGCAAACTGCATACATTGTCCTGGGGAGGGCAAGTACAGCGGCTTGGGTTGTACCACTAAAACAACAGACACCCAAATTCATAAGGAATGGCGAAGTCGCCATAAAAGAAACGGGAGTGACTACACGAAATGTAGAAACCAGCTGCGACCGACATACAGAAGACTCCCAGGGGGAGAGAGTACCAGATGGGCACAGACAATAGCAAGGTCCCAGGGGACTGCCCTCTGTTAGACAGTACAACTAAGCAGAGAATATAAGGGTACACCCGGACCCAGAAGGAACTATGGAACCCTGTCCGATGCCAGAGCAATCAGCAGAAAATTCACCTACCATGCAGGTGTGTGGCGCTCAGTGGCTCTGTCCCTAACTTATCACGGAGGATGTCCAGCGAAGGAGGAAATCCAGAGATGGCCAAAAACTGCTGCAGCAGCCGGTGCAGAACAAGCTACGTACCCCAACACGGAGAAGATCCAGTGGGGATCACTGTACTCCACCAGGAATGGTCCGCCCTGTAATAGAAAACAATGCGGGTACTCCTTTATAACATGGGGAACGCGGAGTGCAGCAGACAGTAGTATTTGATAGGGATGGCAGGAGCAACCCTAGCACAAAAGCCAACAACCACCTGGCCATGGTGTAGGGAGCGTGGATGTATGTGAACTACCCATCAGATCAGATAAGATGCCTTTATTGTCACTGTACAATACAATGTAATACAAAGTACAATACAATGAAATGTTTGGAGCAATCCTAGATGCCATGGACAGGGGAACAAGAACTGACATTAAACTAAAGCATTACACTAGGGAAAAAAAAAAAAAAAAAACATTGCACTAGAAGGCATTACTATATACAGTTTACAGCATATATATAGCAAGTGCAAAGTAGGAAGTGCTTATGGGGTCATGAATGCAGCAGTCACTTTCAGTCTGTGGTAGTTTCTATCCTAGGAAGGGTCAATAATCTCTGAGCATTTAGGAGACTGATTGCTTTGGGGTAAAAGCTGTTCTTCAGTCTAGTGGTGCGGGCATGTAGGGCTCTAAGACGCCTATCAGAGGGTAGGGGAGTGAAAAGGCTGTGGCCAGGGTGAGTTGGATCCCCGCAGATAATTTTTGCCCTGCTGCTGCAGCGAGCAGTGAAGATGTCATCCAGTGATGGTAACCGAGTACCAGTGATTCTTCCAGCCATTCTGATGAAGCGCTTGAGGGTCTTCTTGTCCTCAGAAGAGCAGCCGGAGTACCACACTGTAATGCAGTATGTGATAACAGATTCTATGGTGCACCTGTAAAAATTGACAAGCAGCTGTTTTGGGAGTTTGGGACTTCTCAGAAAAAGCCTCTGAAGGCTTTTTTTTTGTAATTTCTGTTGTGTTTTTTATCCATGATAGGTCCTGACTAATATGAACTCCCAAGAATCTGGAACTTTGAACTATCTCCACGTTTCCACCACTAATGCTAATGGGATGGTGTCCATTTAGTTTTTTCTTCCTAAAATCCAGAATTAGCTCCTTTGTTTTCTTGGTATTGAGTATGAGGATGTTGTTCTTACTCCATCTCTCTAGGTGCTCAACCTCTTTCCTATAGGCTGTTTCATCATTGTTGGAGATTAGGCCTATCACGGTCGTGTCATCTGCAAATTTTATAATGGTATTGGTATTGTGAATAGGTTTACAGTCATTTGTGAAGAGGGAGTAAAGGAGAAGGCTCAACACACAGCCTTGCGGTACCCCAGTGTTTAGTGTTAAGGATGAAGAAAAGTGCTTCCCCATGCGTACGATTTGTGGTCTTTTTGTAAGAAAATCCAGTATCCAGTTGCACAGGTGTGAGCTGAGACCCAAGTTGTTCAGTTTCGTTGCCAACTTGTTGGGAGGGATAGTGTTAAAGGCCGAGCTGTAATCAATGAACAGCATCCGCACATAGCTGTCTCTCTGCTCCAGGTGTGACAGCGCAGTGTGAAGGGCAAGTGAGACAGCATCCTCAGCCGACCTATGTGCTCTGTAAGCAAACTGGTATTGGTCCATGGAGGTGCAGATCAGTCCTATACTGGGAACACCAGAAATAGCAATAGACCGACAAGGTGGAGAAGGGGGTTGGGCTGGCCCACCCCTGCCAGATATAGTTACCGTGTACATGCTGAAACAGGTTGACAGTTGTGGACAGTGCCTTGAGAAGTACAAGGAGCACGACAGTCACGGAGTGGCAGATGTATGGAAAAACCAAAAAGGTAAGTAACCAACATCCGCAGCACAGATTAGAGCTCGGGGAAGGAAGCACCCAGTAATACAGAAACTGTATGGGCCACAGATTGCACCACAGGGCCCAGCACGTGGGTACTATAAATACACGTCTAAAACCGAGGTAAAGTGGCTGCATGTTGCACTCTAAGGAGGGTGGAAACAAAGCCACAGCATCCGGGAAAGAGACCGCATTTGGAGGGAGCAGGTCCTCAACCTGTAAGGTAGAAATACGGCTGTGTAGTGTAGAGATACGACCAGAGAGGTGCAAGGGTACGGCATCTGGAGATGGTAGAGGTACTAGATTTAAGATTAGAGCGATGTGGCCGCATGGAGCACCCTAGGACCAGAGAAGTGCAAGGGCTGCCCCTTAGCAAAGGAACCTATATTCCGCTCGGGAAGGGGAAAATAGGGCCGCACAGTACCACAAAGAACGACAGGTGCACACCAAAATTAAGTAAGTGCAATGGCAACTGAAGGAGGCCCTCTATGCCAGCAGAAAAGAGGGAAACAGGGCCGCATAGTACACCATAGAGTCAGATGGATGTAACGGCTGCAGCATCAGAGACGGTGCAGGAACTCCACCTAAGGAGGGAGTAAGATGGCTGTTTGGTGCACACTATGATGAGGTAGGTGCAGTGGCCGCGGCAATAAAAGGTGGCCTCGATATCTCATCCAGTAAGGGAGAAATAGTGCCGCAAGGTACACCATAAGGCCAGACAGGAGCAACGGCAACAGCCTCTGGAGACAGTGAAGGTACTCTACCATGAAGGGAACAAGGCAGCAGCCTGGTGCCCACTAGAACCAAACAGAGGCAATTGCAACAGCAATTGAGAGTGGCCTCTATATCTCGCCGAAAAGGGAGAAATAGTGCCGCACGGAACACAATAGAGCCCGCCAGGGATACTGGATACAGCATCAGTTGATGGTGTAGGTACTCTATCCGTGAAGGGAGCAAGGTGGCTGGAAACAGACAGCTGCAATTGCTACGGCAATTGAAGGCGGCCTGTATATCTCGCCCAAAAGGGGGAAATAGAGCCGCATGGAACACCATAGAGCCAGTCAGGAGAAATGGCTACAGCATCTGGAGTAGGTGTAGGAACTCTACCAATGAAAGTAACAAGGCAGCTGGAAACAGACAGATGTAATCGCCACAGCATAGAAGCCGGCCTGTATTCTCTGGTACAGGCACTACAAAAGAACCTTTAGAGGCCGAGAAGGGTTGCCAACCCTACAAGTGGCGTCTGCCTGAATTATCAGCTAGCCCAGAACATAGCCCCTGGATAAAGGAACCAGGAAGGTCTGTCGTGTACAGCCTACGAAGCACAGTGACGGCTGCCCTACCTGTGCGGTAATTACCTGTGCAGGCAGGAGAGCGCCATACGAAAGTCCACTAGAGGGGTACCAAATCCGGGTAGGGTAGGTACCACCATGCATGGTTGACTTGACCACACAGAGGGAGTCTGCATGGTGGAAGACCGCCTGATACTCTGTTCCGAGGGAATCGGTGCAGATGTGTCCCCAGAGGCAACTGACCGAGAAGGCTTCGTCACCAGCCTCAGGCCTGTCCTGGGGGGACCCGAGGATGCCGAGGAGGGGTGGAAGCTAGTTGAGACCACCCGAGGAGGGTCCGTGGGCTACTCCCTGCGTGACTCTGTACCTGAGCGTGACCCATCTATAGGGAGGACCCTGGGGAGGGGGGGGAGAGACCGCAATTTGTAGGCAGCGCTCCAGCGACCCCGCCAGGGATTGGGCGAGTCAGGCAAGGTTCCCATGGCTTGACATGGAGGGATCCCATTCAGAGGGGACCTACACACAAAAAGGGTGGGAGGGGGACAAGGCGACTACATAGAAACCTCCGTAGACAACGGACGCACGTGAAATACGCGGCGATCCGATAGGGAGGCTGGGAGAGGAGGCCACCATAGAGCAGCAGGGCTGTCCCATCTATCCCCGGATGTCACATCCCCCAAGAGGTGCTGCTGCAGCTATAGAGCAGGTGGAAGGGCTGCAGGAGAATGCAGCAATAGAAAGGGGAGGGAGGGAAAAGAGCCTGCGGAGAAATTCAGCCAGAGGCTGCCTACCAGACCCCAGTAACTGCAGCGCACCCCAAGCAAAAGACCAGAAGATGGCGACCGGAGAGAGAGGGGGCCGACAGCCGGAGGAAGAACCGCCCCTCTGAGAGAGAGAGGGAACCTGGGGCTGGATTGGCAGGCAGGAGAGGCCCCTCCAAGGCTCCCCCCCCCACGGAGGGGAGGAGATGGAGTAAGCCCGAGAAGGGAGAAAGTGGGCGGGGAGTTGCGGCCTAGTAGGCCCCGAAAAGCTGGGGACTAAATTAGTGGAGCGTGGCCGAACGAACGGCCGCGATCGCGATAGTGCCCCAGAGCAGCCGCGACGAACGGGGGCCAGGTGGGGGAGAGAACAGAAGAAGCGACCCCCAGAGAGGGAAAAACGGAAGGCCAGGATACAGCAGAGAGATAAAAGTGTCTGTTGGGCCTGAACCCACAACCTGCTGTATCAGCGGTAAGGGACTTATCAGAGGCAAGGCATTTTCCCCACACAGCAATGGAGCTGTATTAGGTATGCGGGAAGGGAGGAGATAAAGCGCCCAGGCCCGGGAAGGTAATGGACCATGTGATTAGCCCAGTGACGTCACCACAGGTACTGAAGAAAGAACAGGAGACCGGCAGCTGCGCGATCAATTGGAGGAGGGGAGTTAATTTTTTATATATTTTTGTAACCCTCATTGGCACTTCCCACTGCGCCACCTATGTTTATTATACTGGGGGGGGGGGCGCACTCAATGTTTATTATACTGGGGGGGCGCACTCAATGTTTATTATAGGGGGGGGCGGCGCACTCAATGTTTATTATACTGGGGTGTTGATGGGGGGGCGCACTCAATGTTTATTATACTGGGGTGTTGGGGGCGCACTGCGCCACCAATGAAGATAACTGACGTGTTAATACAAATACAGGAGGCGGGTGCCGGAATGAAATAGCCGGCACCCGACCTCTGACAGGGAGCTGCGATCAGCGGCAGTTAACCCCTCAGGTGCAGCTCCCTGTCATAGAGGTCGGGTGCCGGCTATTTCATTCCGGCACCCGCCTCCTGTATTTGTATTAACACGTCAGTTATCTTCATTGGTGGCGCAGTGGCCACAGCCCCTCCCCTCCTCCTCCCATCTCTCTTCTTATTGGCGGAGGCGGCGGCAGCACAGGGGGGAGGGAGAGACTACTTCTCCACTGCGCTCTGCGCTGCTGAGAAGAACATCGGCGGCGGCGGGGCAGAGAACGATCAGCTCCTGTGCCCCACCGCTGTATTCAGAGCTGCAGCAGCCGGTCTTTTCACAAATGGCGACAAGACTAAAAAGTCTTGTCGCCATTTGTAAATTCTAAGTCGCATTGGCGACCATTTTGGTCGCCATCTAGAGCCCTGCCATGGTGCTGTGTCCCCCAATGCCATGCACGAGAAACTCTTTTTTTCTCTGAACTCGGTCAAGTCTCGAATAAACTGTCTATGTTTTCTCTCTTTTAGTATTTCTATCTTGGTGCCCACATCATGTGTTTTTCTTCTACCAATCGCAGCACTTATTTATTAACTAAGTGCTGAATGTCCCCTGATGAACCATTTGGATATCTCCTTTTGGGGAAATGCGTCGGGAAGAGTGTAGAAAGTAGCAGGGACATCCAGGGTCTCTGAGGGTTTAGCCACTGATAAGTGGGGTCTCTGCTTTAAGGCAGGAGTAGCCGTCAGGGACATTTCAGGGATAGTAGACCTTCCCCACCCCACCTTGTCGGCTGCTAACCTACAGACTACCTGGTGTCAAGTAACTGTGTGAGCCTTTCAATACTTGAGACTATCAGGTGTCAAGTAACCGTGAGTTTTACAGCAACCACCTCTGGTGATTTAACTTATGCTATATCAAATGTGCAGTTGTCATATTGTATATTGTCCCTGTTGCTTTCTAATATGGTATATGCACTACACTGACTGTTGCATCTTAAGTGTAGGCACAAGACATTAAGTTATCTATATATTATCTATCTTTTGGGGTTTGGTTTTTATATTCTAATATTTATATTAAAAGTAATTTTTTAGGGGTTTTCTTGCTCAGTGATATTTCTAATTCCCTATAGATATATGGATTTGTATATTCCTGTGAGTTCTGATCTGCAGGACAGGGCGATTGCCATAAAAACAAACCCCCGAAAAACAATGGTGAAATTGTGTTTTTCTTCTCAATTGTTCCAATACAAGATATGGTAAAATAAATGGAAACACTAATAAAAAATAAAATAAAAAGTAATAAAGTAAAAAATTCATGGTTCTTGGAAAGCAGGGAGTAAAAAAAAAAAACGAAAACATTAGAACAGGCCGAGTCCTAAAAGGGCAAAACCCTTAATACAATTCATTTAGTGGATGCACATTGTTCTGACAGTTATATTATAGGGACAACCACTTTAATGGGGTTCTACACCTTTTTATTACTGATGATCAGCCAATCAGCTGTTGGGAGAAGGCAGCGACGCTAACAGTAGCGTGACTGCTATGTTATGTGGCCTGGGTGCAGCTCAGAGCCATTGAAGTGAATGGGGCCGAGCTATGCCTAGGCCAGTGAAATAGTTGTAACGTCACTGGCATGCAGGGAGAAGGCTGCGGGGCTACTGGGAGCGCCACTGCCTTCTCAAACAGCTGAGAGGTGGGGGTTTCGGGTGTCCGATCAAGGATAGATCATCAGTAATAAAACCGTAACATAGTACTCTCTCCATATTTAAGAAAGCCATAGGCAGACTGCTAGCTTTTTTGAACGATTACTTAATTATTCTTAATATTTTACACAACACACGACGGAAAGCATGTATTTGTCTGGCAAAGTGACGCCAGCCAATGATTGCCAGGACAACTATTGTTGACAGAAGAAAGGATACGTTTATATGCTGTGGTGAAATCCTTGTTTAGCATCCAATCCAGAATGTTAGCAATGTCTGCTCTCAGTGGATGACCAGTGCAGGTATATACTGTATCCTCAGTCACTTTTCCATAAGCCATGTTTGTACTCTGAAGAACATAGGCAAAAATTAGAGTCAGAAAAATTACCTTTTTTTTTAACCTAAAAACAAGAAGTCTAAACTTCAGATCTTTGAGTCATCCAGCCAAAGAATAAACACATAATATCCGTAGGAGAGATCATCAATATCCGACTATCTATCCTTGAACGTTCAGCCTTTTAAAAAAAGATATGCAGGGGAATCCTCCTTGTCCTGTGACGTCATATCCATCAGTCACATGGCCTTCATGTAACTCAGCGTCATTTAATTATATAGCATAGTCACTAGATAAAGCAGTCAAAGTACAGCACTGGGTTTTGTACAGTATCAAGAAGCGGCAGCCCTTGTCCAGGCGACAAAGTAGGAAATGTTGAGTTCTGCTAGGGGCTTTGACACTTACAAAGATACATTATTAAATAAAAAAAGAGTTTTTTTTCAGGACTTGATGAACTAACCAAAGAGAATGGGAGCAGTACTAGAGTGAATGGAGCCTACTTCTGGCAGCAGAGCTTGTCAGAACAGCCGATCAGCACACATTTATGACTTATCCCAAGGACAGGACATCAATAAGCCCGGGAAAACCCTTTAATCAGTAAAGAATATTTGGCCCATGTAGCATATAAAAGTAAAAAAAACTGGTAAAATTGACTGTCTGGTGTCACAACTAAGGGGAATGTTTTACATGCAGCTTCACAGAGCTTCCAAAATAATAAGATGCCACGTCTTCAGTGAGCTCCCCACTTGCATTTATGTCTTACCTGCAATATATTTAGAGCTCTACGCATATCGCCACTAGACAGGGTGACCAAAGCCTTCATTCCATCTGGAGTAATATCCACACTGTTTGAAAAAGAAAGAGGTAGAAGAATAGCATCATTTTTGGAGATTCTGCAATGTGCATATGGAATTTAGAGATCAATATATTACATACTTCTCCTGTTGAACTACATGTTCCAGCCTGGGCACCATCATTTCTGAGCTGAGGGGACCAAAGCGAAACCTTGTGCATCGGGACTGTAAAGCTGGGATGATCTTTGACAAGTAATTGCAAATCATGCAAAATCTCGTGTTTTCTGTGAACTTCTCAATCACTAAGAGAAAAAGAATTGAACACAACAGTTACATACTGCGCAAAGCACTCGTATGTTTCATTCATAAAATATCATTCCCTGGCTTTAGCATTAAAGGGAATCTGTCAGCACTAAAATATTTTTTTTGCGGGGCTACGTAACGGAGCAAGGGATGCGGACAGCACACAGAGTGCTGTCCGCATTTTTTGCGGCCCCATTGAAGTGAATGGGTACGCACCCGGGCTGCAAAAACTGCGGCTCGGATGCGGACCAGAACAACGGTCGTGTGCATGAGGTCTTACTCTAGTTTGGGGGTGTTTTGGATCTGACAGATCCCCTTTAATACACCAGTCCAAGGCCCCATTCGACAACCGTATTTTTTGTCCGCATCTGATCCGCATTTTATTTGCGGATTGGATGCAGACCCATATTTCAATGGGTCTGCAAAAATGTATGTCCTTTCCGCAGTCCTGCAAAAAAGATAGAAGATGTCCTATTCTTGTCTGTTTTGTAAAAAAATAAATAAAGAACAGGCATTGTTACAATGGGTCCAATGTGGATCCAAGTTTTGTGGACAGCAAGATACACACAGTTGTGAGAATGCATACTAAAATAGGCGACAGCGTGCCTGAAGATAGAAACTGCGGCAAAGAGGGTTGAAAATTTCCCCCAATATGCACAATGATGAGTACAAAAATAAACTATTATATCAGTCGGCTAATTAGTATGGCAGGATTTATGGTCACAAATGGCAGACCTCTCCCCAAAGTAGCAATTCTAACATTAAACCCCAATAAAATGATGACAGGAACTCCTCTCTACGCCCAAGCTACATTAATCACAGCCAGCAGGTAGCAGTAGCAGCAATAAGCACGACAGACAAGCTGCCTGTGTAAGTTCAGCTGCTGCAGCATAAAGACGTGGCAGATTGTTATGTCTATCTAGGATTTTCAGAAGTCCTGGTAATTTTGTAACGCTTCCAGGCATATGGCAGTCGAGTAGTGTGCCACTTTACCTCGTCTCAAAGCATTCTGTGCATCTTGAGTCATTGCATCTGCTTCATCCAAGATCACAAGCTTAAAACCCTTTCTGCAACACAAAGAGAGGCAGATGTCATACTGATACAAGAAAACTAGACATCTTATACCGCACACTAGTGTACCATTATACAGACTAAGAACTTGGCACCGTAACATTGTATGTGACAGTGGAAGGTGTGACCCAGACATTATGAACAGATTAGAGCAAGCTTGTTAGGTATCATATATGCTTAGTGGATGAAATCTTCAGCGAGGGAGAAGAGATAGATGGGTAGCTGTGGCTAAACAAGGTTATTGGTTCTGTGCTAAAGAGAAACACACTGTTAAAGGGTGGCAGCATGAAGGGACACCACAGCAAGCTCCACGGGACAGTTGGCAAGGCACCAAGTGAATATCATGCAGGTTCCCATCAACTAGAGTTGGACCCATGCATGATACTCAGGGACTGCTGACTGAGCCCAGCGTGCTTTACTGCCTTGCCATACCAGATGACAGATCAGGTGGGATATACCTGCATAACCCATTTAAATAGTATCTGCTGCCAACAATTATGCCACCAATCACGTTAAATGGGGTTATGCGACTGACGCGGTTTAGTCCTATGCAGCTAGCTTATGTATGCACTACAGAAATACTGCCATGTTTAACGCATTAAATACTTTCTATGGTGATTATCTTACATTTGATCTTCATAATTGACCTCCAGAGATAAAAGGAAGAACTGTTCAACTGGAACTTCGTCTGTTCAGATGCTCTAGACGGGAAGCTACTATTCGTTCCGTCACCGTAGCTCACTGGGATGTTTTTTTATGTTTGCCCAGTATCCCAGAGAGGCCTTGGTACCCCTCTGGTAGATATCAATTACAGCAAGTGCATGACTTAATGCCCAAGTGTGATACATGATCTGATATTAGGCCTGATTCACACAACTGTGCACAGTCCAGGAAACACTGCACGTGTGTCAGCCGCATCTCCCCTGACCCGAACTGACTGCATAATCCTATCTGATCATGGTCTATTGTACTGAGCTCACAAGATAGTAATAGCCTTTCTGTTGCATTCTCCCACCACTCTTCAGTGTACTCTTCTGAGATGTTACGGGTCATGGCGGTCCATCGCTGCAATCCACGTTACTGAAACAAGTGGTGATTGGCTGCTATGGTGACATGACGCGTTATCCCTTAAGAAGACATTTCCCAGAAGAGTACATGGAGTAAAAGCAAGGAATTTGAGCAGAAATGGAAAGCTAAGTGGGAAACAATTTTGAACTGCTGGAGAGATACTTTGAAAACCTATACAACCTCTAGTTAAGGTAAACTCGGGTTTGTCTATTCTGTGTGAACATGGACCATCATGAATTTGTAAACCGATATTTTATTTTTTAAACTTCATTCTCAAATTTGGCAATACTGGGTCACTAAGGACCGATTCACATGACCGTGCTCAGTCCAGGATATCCCGGACCAACCAGACTGCATCATAGCAATTTATGATACAGTCAGTTCCTATCTGATCATGGGTCTATTGTACTGTACTCAGATGATGCGAGCTCAGTACAGTTGACCCACGATCAGACTGGAACTAAATGTTTCATAAATGACTATGATGCGGTCAGCTCGGGTCAGGGGGCTGTGGTCAGTTCTGGAGATGCGGCTGACACACGGCCCGAGCAGAGTCATGTGAATCAGACCTTAGTAACCCAGTATTGCTAAATTTAAGGATGAAGTTTAAAAAAATATATATGGAAAGTCCATGTTTACACAGAATAGATTTGCCGTAGAAAGATGTGTCAGTGGATCCACACACTGATTAACCCCACTGTAATTCAATGGAGCTAAGGCTACTTTCACATTTGCGTTCGGGGCTCCGCTTATGAGTTCCGTATAAAGGCTCTCACAAGCGGCCCCGAACGTATCCGTCCAGCCCTAATGCATTCTGAGTTGATACGGATCTGCTCAGATTGCATCAGTCTGGCAGCGTTTGGGATCCGCTCCGCTCAGCAGGCAGACACCCAAACGCTGTCCGCCTGGCCGTGCGGAGGCAAACGGATCCGTCCAGACTTACAATGGAAGTCAATGGGGGCGGATCCGTTTGAATTTGACACAATATGGCTCAATTTTCAAACGGATCCGTCCCCCATTGACTTTCAATGTAAAGTCTGGACGGAGCCGTCTGCGGCTACTTTCACACTTAGAATTTTTTTCACAATATAATGCAGACGGATCCGTTCTGAACGGATCCCATCGTCTGCATTATATGAGCGGATCCGTCTCAGACGGATCCGCTCTGAACGCAAGTGTGAAAGTATAAACCCAAAACTAGACTAGAACAGCATGATTTAAATAAATACAAAAATCTTTTATTGGACATACATTTGTTAAAACATACATACACTATAATTAATATATATATATATATATATATATATATATATATATATATATATATATATATACACATACACATATATATATATATATATATATATATACACACACACACATATATATATACACACAACATGGACCAGGACTGCTTGGTCTGTATTCACTTGTACTATGTATTTTCCCTAGGTCATTGTTTAGGTTGAGCACTATGCACTTTATACATTTTTGACTGTAGGCTGTGACTGAGTATACTCTGCACAGCTTGGGATTATTTATTACTACATTTTACAACAGACCTGTAGAGATTATCCTGTGTGGCTTTGTGCTGCTTATATATATATGGATATGTATGTTTTAACAAATGTATGTCCAATAAAAGATTTTTGTATTTATTTAAATCATGCTGTTCTGAGTCTAGTTTTGGGTTTATACGCCTAGTTGGTCTAGGACAGCAACAATACCGGGCGTTCATTCGCTTTGCGTTTATTTGGGATTGCAAGTGTGAAAGTAGCCTAACCTGTGGCTTCTATGTGCAGCAACCAAGGCAGTGAAGAACAAGCTGTAGATTTTTAAAATCAGCAGCCCATTCATTATTCCACACAGATTTTTTTCCAGCTCGTGTGAACTGTGCCACCAATGGGATTTTAGCAGCTCCTGTCGAGATGCTATACACATTAACATGCACTTACTGTATAGGAGAACATTTAAAAATCCACTTACTTAAATATTGTTCTTGTGCTGGCAAAACTTAAAATGGGGCCTCTGACAATATCTATGCCACGATCATCAGATGCATTTAACTAGTAATGAAAAGTGCAACATTAAACATTTATGCAAACACAAACTTTTTGGACAACATATATTGGGGGGAGATTCAGACCTACTAGTGCACCCAACTCACCCCAGTGCAGTGTGACTATTCAACATGGTGCACCTTAAGGGGGTATTTCCAACTCATAAAGAGATGACATAATATTAGGATTTATTCCAGACTCCACCCACCCTGAACATGAAAGGGCCATAGGACTGTTGTAGTGCTGCATATCAATCACAGTTTTTTCCCTGAAGGCTATGTTCACACATGTAAAAAAAATATAATATATATATATGCAAAATTCCGCTGTATAAAACGGCTGTTTTACACAGTGTCATACATGTTCCAAACGCCACTCCCCATTGATTTCCATGGGACACGTGCATCCTTGTGCACATATTTTAACGAAGCAGTTTTGAAAATCGCTTCAGCGGCACGTCACTTCAGTAAAGCATATTTTAGCCACATTCTACATTGAAGTCAATAGGAAAAAAGTTTACACTGACGAGGACGCATACCTGGAGAAAATTTGGTGGCATTTATGCTACCATAAAAACGCAAAGGGGCCGATTTTAATTCTGAGCTTCCATTGATTTTTCAGCCAAATAGTGGATCCAGCAACCTAACTTTTCACTTGAACAGGACAGAGCTGCAGTCCCCATCTACAGAAGGTGACTTGGAATGCTGCTGTCAATGGAGAGGCTGTGAAGCAGCCGCATTGCTGAATGAATGCCAAGGCCCCTTCATTCTCAGGACCCGTGGAATCCCAGGGGGTCAGGACCCAATGATCATAAACTTTAGCGATAGGTTATCAATTTTTCTGCGCAATTAGCTTATTTTATTTATTATTATTTTTTTTTAGATCATCTATTACATTCCTATAGTAAGAACCTTTCTGTTTCATTCTCCCACCACTCTTCAGTGTACTCTTTTGAGATGTTACGGGTCATGACGGTCCATCGCTGCCTACGCAATCCACGTTACTGGAACAAGTGGTGATTGGCTGCTATGGTGACATGACGCGCTATCCCTTAAGATGACATTTCCCAGAAGAGTACATGGAGTAAATGCAAGGAATTTGAGCAGAAACGGAAAGCTAAGTGGAAAACAAGTTTGAACTGCTGGAAAGATACCTTGAAGACCCAGAAAACCCTTAAAGGGGTATTCCCATCCCAGACAATGGGGGTTAGGATGGGACCCCTCCATTCATTTCTATGGGGCTGCCGAAAATAGCCAAGCGCTGGCTCAGCTGTTTCCGTCTGCCCCATAGAAATGAATGGGAGCAAGGGGCGCAAGTGCACGGTGCGCTCCCATTCACTTCTATGAGAGCAGCGGGAAGCAGCGATTGGTGGTGGATGGACCATGGGAAATCCGGGGTCCTCCAGCCACAGCATTCCCTGCTCCGTTCTCGTTGTAGGTGCGGGTCCCAGGGGTGGGACCCACACCTATCAGACAATGGGGGCATAATATGCCCCCATTGTCTGTGATGGGATAACCCCTTTAACCACTTCAGCCCCGCTAGGTGAAACCCCCTTCATGACCAGAGCACTTTTTACACTTCGGCACTACACTACTTTCACCGTTTATCGCTCGGTCATGCAACTTACCATACAAATGAATTTTACCTCCTTTTCTTCTCACTAATAGAGCTTTCATTTGGTGGTATTTCATTGCTGCTGGCATTTTTACTTTTTTTGTTATTAATCAAAATGTAACGATTTTTTTGCAAAAAAATGTCATTTTTCACTTTCAGCTGTAAAATTTTGCAAAAAAAACGACATCCATATATAAATTTTTCGCCAAATTTATTGTTCTACATGTCTTTGATAAAAAAAAAAATGTTTGGGCAAAAAAAAATGGTTTGGGTAAAAGTTATAGCATTTACAAACTATGGTACAAAAATGTGAATTTCCGCTTTTTGAAACAGCTCTGACTTTCTGAGCACCTGTCATGTTTCCTGAGGTTCTACAATGCCCAAACAGTAGAAAAACCCCACAAATGACCCCATTTCGGAAAGTAGACACCCTAAGGTATTCGCTGATGGGCATAGTGAGTTCATAGAACTTTTTATTTTTTGTCACAAGTTAGCGGAAAATGATGATGATTTTATATATTTTTTTTTTTCTTACAAAGTCTCATATTCCACTAACTTGCGACAAAAAATAAAAAATTCTAGGAACTCACCATGCCCCTCACAGAATACCTTGGGGTGTCTTCTTTCCAAAATGGGGTCACTTGTGGGGTAGTTATACTGCCCTGGCAATTTAGGGGCCCAAATGTGTGAGAAGAACTTTGCAATCAAAATGTGTAAAAAATGACCGGTGAAATCCAAAAGGTGCACTTTGGAATATGCGCCCCTTTGCCCACCTTGGCAGCAAAAAAGTGTGACACATCTGGTATCGCCGTACTCAGGAGAAGTTGGGGAATGTGTTTTGGGGTGTCATTTTACATATACCCATGCTGGGTGAGAAAAATATCTTGGTCAAATGCCAACTTTGTATAAAAAAATTGGAAAAGTTGTCTTTTGCCAAGATATTTCTCTCATCCAGCATGGGTATATGTAAAATGACACCCCAAAACACATTCCCCAACTTCTCCTGAGTACGGCGATACCAGATGTGTCACACTTTTTTGCAGCCAAGGTGGGCAAAGGGGCCCACATTCCAAAGTGCACCTTTCGGATTTTGCAGGCCATTTTTTACACATTTTGATTGCAAGGTACTTCTTACACATTTGGGCCCCTAAATTGCCAGGGCAGTATAACTACGCCACAAGTGACCCCATTTTGGAAAGAAGACACCCCAAGGTATTCCGTGAGGGGCATGGCGAGTTCCTAGAATTTTTTATTTTTTGTCACAAGTTAGCGGAAAATGATGATTTTTTTTTTTTTCCTCTTTTTTCCTTACAAAGTCTCATATTCCACTAACTTGCGACAAAAAATAAAAAATTCTAGGAACTCGCCATGCCCCTCACGGAATACCTTGGGGTGTCTTCTTTCCAAAATGGGGTCACTTGTGGCGTAGTTATACTGCCCTGGCAATTTAGGGGCCCATATGTGTGAGAAGTACTTTGCAATCAAAATCTGTAAAAAATGACCGGTGAAATCCGAAAGGTGCACTTTGGAATATGTGCCCCTTTGCCCACCTTGGCATCAAAAAAAGTGTGACACATCTGGTATCGCCGTACTCAGGAGAAGTTGGGGAATGTGATTTGGGGTGTCATTTTACATATACCCATGCTGGGTGAGAGAAATATCTTGGCAAAAGACAACTTTTCCCATTTTTTTATACAAAGTTGGCATTTGACCAAGATATTTTTCTCACCCAGCATGGGTATATGTAAAATGACACCCCAAAACACATTGCCCAACTTCTCCTGAGTACGGCGATACCAGATGTGTCACACTTTTTTGCTGCCAAGGTGGGCAAAGGGGCACATATTCCAAAGTGCACCTTTCGGATTTTGCAGGGCATTTTTTTACACATTTTGATTGCAAAGTTCTTCTCACACATTTGGGCCCCTAAATTGCCAGGGCAGTATAACTACCCCACAAGTGACCCCATTTTGGAAAGAAGACACCCCAAGGTATTCCGTGAGGGGCATGGCGAGTTCCTAGAATTTTTTATTTTTTGTCGCAAGTTAGTGGAATATGAGACTTTGTAAGGAAAAAAGAAAAAAAAAAGAAAAATCATCATTTTCCGCTAAATTGTGACAAAAAATAAAAAATTCTAGGAACTCGCCGTGCCCCCCACGGAATACCTTGGGGTGTCTTCTTTCCAAAATGGGGTCACTTGTGGCGTAGTTATACTGCCCTGGCAATTTAGGGGCCCAAATGTGTAAGAAGTACCTTGCAATCAAAATGTGTAAAAAATGGCCTGCGAAATCCGAAAGGTGCCCCTTTGCCCACCTTGGCTGCAAAAAAGTGTCACACATGTGGTATCGCCGTACTCAGGAGAAGTTGGGCAATGTGCTTTGGGGGGTCATTTTACATATACCCATGCTGGGTGAGAGAAATATCTTGGCAAAAGACAACTTTTCCCATTTTTTTATACAAAGATGGCATTTGACCAAGATATTTCTCTCACCCAGCATGGGTATATGTAAAATGACACCCCAAAACACATTCCCCAACTTCTCCTGAGTACGGCGATACCACATGTGTGACACTTTTTTGCAGCCTAGATGCGCAAAGGGGCCCAAATTCCTTTTAGGAGGGCATTTTTAGACATTTGGATCCCAGACTTCTTCTCACACTTTTGGGCCCCTAAAAAGCCAGGGCAGTATAAATACCCCACATGTGACCCCACTTTGGAAAGAAGACACCCCAAGGTATTCAATGAGGGGCCTGGCGAGTTCCTAGAAATTTTTATTTTTTGCATAAGTTAGCGGATATTGATTTTTTTTTTGTTTTTTTCTCACAAAGTCTCACTTTCCGCTAACTTAGGACAAAAATTTCAATCTTTCATGGACTCAATATGCCCCTCACGGAATACCTTGGGGTGTCTTCTTTCCGAAATGGGGTCACATGTGGGGTATTTATACTGCCCTGGCTTTTTAGGGGCCCTAAAGCGTGAGAAGAAGTCTGGAATATAAATGTCTAAAAATGTTTACGCATTTGGATTCTGTGAGGGGTATGGTGCGTCCATGTGAGATTTTATTTTTTGACACAAGTTAGTGGAATATGAGACTTTGTAAGAAAAACAAAAACAAACAAAAAATTTCCACTAACTTGTGCCAAAAAAAATGTCTGAATGGAGCCTTACCAGGGGGGGGGGTGATCAATGACAGGGGGGTGATCACCCATATAGACTCCCTGATCACCCCCCTGTCATTGATCACCCCCCCCTGTAAGGCTCCATTCAGACATCCGCATGATTTTTTACGGATCCATGGATACATGGATCGGATCCACAAAACGCATGCGGACGTCTGAATGGAGCCTTACAGGGGGGTTATCAATGACAGGGGGTGATCACCCCCCTGTCACTGATCACCCCCCCTGTAAGGCTCCATTCAGACATCCGCATGATTTTTTACGGATCCATGGATCCATGGATCGGATCCACAAAACGCATGCGGACGTCTGAATGGAGCCTTACAGGGGGGTTATCAATGACAGGGGGTGATCAGGGTAATCAGGGTGATCACCCCCCTGTCACTGATCACCCCCCCTGTAAGGCTCCATTCAGACATCCGCATGATTTTTTACGGATCCATGGATACATGGATCGGATCCACAGAACGCATGCGGACGTCTGAATGGAGCCTTACAGGGGGGTTATCAATGACAGGGGGTGATCAGCGTAATCAGAGTGATCACCCCCCTGTCACTGATCACCCCCCCCTGTAAGGCTCCATTCAGACGTCCGCATGATTTTTACGGATCCATGGATACATGGATCGGATCCACAGAACGCATGCGGACGTCTGAATGGAGCCTTACAGGGGGGTTATCAATGACAGGGGGTGATCAGGGTGATCACCCCCCTGTCACTGATCACCCCCCCTGTAAGGCTCCATTCAGACGTCCGCATGATTTTTACGGATCCATGGATACATGGATCGGATCCGTAAAAATTATGCGGACGTCTAAATGGAGACTTACAGGGGGGTGATCAATGACAGGGGGGTGATCAATGACAGGGGGTGATCAGGGAGTGTATATGGGTGATCACCCGCCTGTCATTGATCACCCCCCTGTAAGGCTCCATTCAGACGTCCGTATGCTTTTTGTGGATCCGATCCATGTATCAGTGGATACGTAAAAATCATACGGACGTCTGAACGGAGCCTGACAGGGGGGTGATCAATGACAGGGCGGTGATCAATGACAGGGGGTGATCAGGGAGTTTATATGGGGTGATCATGGGTGATCAGGGGTTTATAAGGGGTTAATAAGTGACGGGGGGGGGGGGGGTGTAGTGTAGTGTAGTGTGGTGTTTGGTGGGACTGTACTGACCTACCTGAGTCCTCTGGTGGTCGATCCAAACAAAAGGGACCACCAGAGGACCAGGTAGGAGGTATATTAGACGCTGTTATGAAAACAGCGTCTAATATACCTGTTAGGGGTTAAAAAATTCGGATCTCCAGCCTGCCAGCGAGCGATCGCCGCTGGCAGGCTGGAGATCCACTCGCTTACCTTCCGTTCCTGTGAGCGCGCGCGCCTGTGCGCGCGCGTTCACAGGAAATCTCGCGTCTCGCGAGAAGACGCGTATATGCGTCCAGGAGGAGTAAAGCAACCACCTCCCGGACGCATATACGCGTACAGCGGTCGGGAGGTGGTTAAAAGCACGTTTTTAACACAATCTACTGGACCAAAATGATTAATTAGATTATGTAGGCAAAAATCGCAGTATAGGGATTATAAGTAAACAAAAAAAAAAAAAAAAAAGGTTTAGTGGGGTGACAGAAGCCCTTTAACCACTTCAGCCCCCCTAGCTTAAACACCCTTAATGACCAGACTACTTTTTACAATTCTGCACTACACTACTTTCACCGTTTATTGCTCGGTCATACAACTTACCACCCAAATGAATTTTACCTCTTTTTCTTCTCACTAATAGAGCTTTCATTTGGTGGTATTTCATTGCTGCAGACATTTTTACTTTTTTTGTTATTAATCGAAATTTAATGACATTTTTGCAAAAAAAAGGGACATCTATATATAAATGCTTCCCTAAATTTATTGTTTCACATGTCTTTGATAAAAAGAAATGTTTGGGTAAAAGTTATAGCGTTTACAAACTATGGTACAAAAATTTGAATTTCCGCTTTTTTAAGCGCTCTCAATTTCTGAGGACCTGTCATGTTTTCTGAGGTTCTACAATGCCCAGACAGTAGAAAAACCCCACAAATGACCCCATTTCGGAAAGTAGACACCCTAAGGTATTGGGCATAGTGAGTTTATAGAACTTTTTATTTTTTGTCACAAGTTAGTGGAAAATGATTATATATTTTTTATTTTTATTTTTTTCCTTACAAAATCTCATATTCCACTAACTTGTGACAAAAAATAAAAACTTCCATGAACTCACTATGCCCATCATGAAATACTTTGGGGTGTCTTCTTTCCAAAATGGGGTCACTTGTGGGGTAGTTATACTGCCCTGGCATTTTAGGGGCCCAAATGCGTGCAAAGTAGTTTGAAATCAAAATCTGTAAAAAATGGCCTGTGAAATCCGAAAGGTGCTCTTTGGAATGTGGGCCCCTTTGCCCAGCTAGGCTGCAAAAAAGTGTCATACATGTGGTATCGCCGTACTCAGGAGAAGTTGGGGAATGTGCTTTGGGGTGTCATTTTACATATACCCATGCTGGGTGAGATAAATATCTTGGTCAAATGCCAACTTTGTATAAAAAAAATGGGAAAAGTTGTCTTTTGCCGAGATATTTCTCTCACCCAGCATGGGTATATGTAAAATGACACCCCAAAACATATTCCCCAACTTCTCCTGAGTACGGCGATACCACATGTATGACACTTTTTTGCCGCCTAGGTGGGCAAAGGGGCCCAAATTCCAAAGAGCACCTTTCGGATTTCACCGGCCATTTTTTACAGATTTTGATTTCAAACTACATTGCACGCATTTGGGCCCCTAAAATGCCAGGGCAGTATAACTACCCCACAAGTGACCCCATTTTGGAAAGAAGACACCCCAAAGTATTTCATGATGGGCATAGTGAGTTCATGGAAGTTTTTATTTTTTTGTCACAAGTTAGTGGAATATGAGACTTTGCAAGAAAAAAAATAAAAATAAAAATCATTTTCTGCTAACTTGTGACAAAAAATAAAAAATTCTAGGAACTCGCCATGCCCCTCACGGAATACCTTGGGGTGTCTTCTTTCCAAAATGGGGTCAATTGTGAGGTAGTTATACTGCCCTGGCATTTTAGGGGCCCAAATGCGTGAGAAGTAGTTTGAAATCAAAATCTGAATTATTTTTTTGGGCACAAGTTAGCGGAAATTGATTTTTCTTTGTTTTTTCTCACAAAGTCTCCCTTTCCGCTAAATTGGGACAAAAATTTCAATCTTTCATGGACTCAATATGCCCCTCACGGAATACCTTTGGGTGTCTTCTTTCCGAAATGTGGTCACATGTGGGGTATTTATACTGCCCTGGCATTTTAGGGGCCCTAAAGCGTGAGAAGTCTGGAATATAAATGTCAAAAAAAAATTACGCATTTGGATTCCGTGAGGGGTATGGTGAGATTTAATTTTTTGACACAAGTTAGTGGAATATGAGACTTTGTAAGAAAAAACAAAAACTAAAAAAATAAATCAATTTCCGCTAACTTGTGCCAGAAAAATGTCTGAATGGAGTCTTACAGGGGGGTGATCAGGGAGTCTATATGGGGTGATCACCACCCTGTCATTGATCACCCCCCTGTAAGGCTCCATTCAGACGTTTGTTTGTGTTTTGCGGATCCGATCCATGGATGCGTGGATCCGTAAAACACATACGGACGTCTGAATGGAGCCTTACAGGGGGGTGATCAATGACAGGGGGGTGATCAGGGTGTATATGGGGTGATCAGGGGTTCATAAGGGGTTAATAAACACATACGGACCTCTGAATGGAGCCTTACAGGGGGTTGATCAATGATGGGGGGTGATCAATGACAGGGGGGTGATCAGGGTTTATATGGGGCGATTAACCCCCTGTCAGGCTCCATTCAGACGTCCGTATGTGTTTTGCGGATCCGATCCATGGATGCGTGGATCCGCAAAACACATACGGACCTGTGAATGGAGCCTTACAGGGGGGTGATCAATGACAGGGGGTGATCAGGGAGTGTATATGGGGTGATCACCCCCCTGTCATTGATCACCCCCCTGTAAGGCTCCATTCAGACGTCCGTATGTGTTTTGCGGATCCGATCCATGGATGCGTGCATCCGTAAAACACATACGGACATCTGAATGGAGCCTTACAGGGGGGTGTTCAATGACAGGGGGGTGATCAGGGAGTCTATATGGGGTGATCAGGGGTTCATAAGGGGTTAATAAGTGACAGGGGGGGTGTAGTGTAGTGGTGGTTGGTGCTACTTTACAGAGCTACCTGTGTCCTCTGGTGGTCGATCCCAGCAAAAGGGACCACCAGAGGACCAGGTAGCAGGTATCAAAACAGCGTCTAATATACCTGTTAGGGGTTAAAAAAAAATCGCCGCTGGCAGGCTGTAGATCCTGTCTCTTACCTTCCGATCCTGTGAACGCGCGCGCCTGTGTGCGCGCATTCACATGAAGTCTCGCCTCTCGCGAGATGACGCACGGATGCGTCCAGGAGGAATGAATCGACCGCCTCCCGGACGCATCCGTGCGTTATGCAGTCCGGAGGCGGTTAACTATTAAAAAGTACCTTAGATTTATTCACTTAGTGGTGCGACAACCGGTTAGCCTCATAATATACACACAAAGATGCCACGCGCCTCATGCTAATGAGCGGATTTGAGTCCAGCGTGACGTCTAACTTTGATACGAGTCCAGCGTTTTTTCTAATCAGCACTGTAGCCACTCCACTATTCACTTGTTCAGAAGCTCAAAATCCTGCGCATATGTGCTGTCTGATCAGCATAATGACGCACGTTCATAGCTGAAAGTAAACTGGGCATGCGTCGGCTCATCCTCACTTCTGGTGTACCAATACAAGCAGGAGTTATTTGGCGGCCAGAGTGTACATCTCGGGTAAGCGTTCTCCTGCTTGACTTGTACTGTGCAGCGGGCGAGCAGCAGCCAGCCTCACTGTTCACACAGACTCTCCCTGCTGCCCCACACTTTATTTGGTTTTGCATTTAGAACATCGGGAAGAGGTCTGTACATACATGTGACATCGCAAGCTGACGGCCCTGGTGTGCTCTCGCTATAAAAGTAGATAGTGAGATAGGGCTGCAGGGCCGGTAGCTTGCGATGTCACATGTATGTACAAAGCTCTTCCCGATGTTCTAAATGCAAAACCAAATAAAGTGTGGAGCAGCAGGGAGAGTCTGTGTGAACAGTGAGGCTGGCTGCTGCTCGCCCGCTGCACAGTACAAGTCAAGCAGGAGAATGCTTACCCGAGATGTACACTCTGCCCGCCAAATAACTCATGCTTGTACTGGTCCACCGGAGGATGAGCAGAAGCATGCCCAGTTTATTTTCACTTATGAATGTGCGTCATTACGCTGATCAGACAGCGCGCATGTGTGGGATTTGAGAAGAGAATTTGAGGCCAGAATTAAAATAAAATAAAGATCTGTAGATTATTAAAGGGCCGTGGTTTATTACATCATTCAGTCATTTTAATAATTGGCAGTAAAATGAACAACAGGGAATGCAAAGGCACTATATTACTATGGTAAACAAAGGGGGAGGAATATACTATTGAAATGAGCAATTATAATACAGGCTAGTTTGTTCATGGGGTGATAAACACATAACAGATTCCCTTAAAGTCTCTAGGTAAAGTAAACTGGGGTTTGTTAGATGCTGGACTCCTGTACGGGATTCTCTCTGAAGTCTAGAAAACAAACCATATTTTACCTCTAGTACCATAGAATTGAACTCCTTATCTTTATAAAGCTGCTTTGCACAAGCTAGGATTGTGGAAGTTTTGCCAGTCCCAGGAGGTCCATAGAATAAAAGGTGAGGCAGTTTGTCTTCACTTATGAACGTTTGAACTAATGAGAGATACAACAAAAATGTACACATCAGGTATGGCTGATAAAGTACAGCAAGCTCTTAAAGAGGACCTGTCACCTCTCCTAACATGTCCTAGTAACTACTTGCATCGCCCATATTATAATAATGCTGAAGCATCTATTCTTACGACTATGTTTTGTTAATCCTCTATTATTCCTACTAGAGGTTTATGGATGAATTGCCAACTGGGTATTACCAGTTTGGGGTGTGCTCCTGGCATCACTGACTGGATGGTGTTAGATTGTGCGGGGTAACACCCAGACAGACCTTTATTCTAGACTTTTGGTAATTCATTCAAAAACTTTTAGAAGGAATAATAAAGGAATGGCACAATATAGATTTATAAGAAAAGGTGTTCCAGAACTGAACAACAAGGGTATTCCTGTGATATTAGGTTATTCTCTATCCATAGGATAGGGGATAACTATTACATCAGTGCGGGTCCTACTGCTGGAACCCCTACCGATCACGAGAATGGGGGACCCATACCCCGTGAAGCCCCCCTAGAAATGAAGGGAGCGGCCGATCAGTCATGCACTCCAGCGGCTCTATTCAACCCTACTTTTGGCATGCCATAGTGAAATTGTCGGGTGTCCGGGTGCTAAGACCCTTACTGAGGCAGCAGCACTTTGCCCACCTCTAGTCAGCTGATCCTCAGAGATTGCATTGTACGGGCTCATAGAAAGCATATAAACCCATGCACCTCTCTGCTAGTGTCTAAAAGGCGAGGAGAACAAAGAGCAGCCTTCCCACCCACAGCACAGTGATTAGTGGAGGTTCCAGCACAAATCTGAAACACGTCCATAGCACTAACCAACATATTAACATCGGATTTTGTTGTTTTTGCTACTTTCTGGATTGATTCCTCAAGCTGGCTACAAAAAAAATAAAAAAATAAATCACGAACTGTAAAGTGTGAAAATGCCCCTTAAAAGTTTTGGATGCAATATACACATAAAGTAGTCTTCTTTAAAGTGTGCCTAAACCTTTGCACATACTTTATTAAAAACTAATCTAACTGCCCTAAAATTGATTTTTGTAATGTACTTTATTTTTCCCCACTATTTCAAAATACCGTAGGTGCCTGAAGTTCAGATGCGGCGATGCTCTGCACCTAGAAGAGGAATCTGAACTCCCAAATACAGCGCGGTATGGATTCTGAAGCAAGATAGGAACCTGAATTTCAGTTTCTTATTTCACCAGGAAATAGTGAAAAAAAAATCAAGTATATTACAAAAATAAATTATAGGGCAGGTAGATTCGTTTTTAATAATTTTAAATAATTTAATTTGCTATTTTCAAGGCTAAACAATTTTAGAAAAACATTTATTTTCCAATTAACCCCCCCCCAAAAAAAAACCAACAAAAAAACGAAACATTACTTACTTGTACTAAGAATATCCTGATGGGAGATCAAATCATCCAGTGTTTGTGGTCGATACTTTTCCACCCTGTGAGAGGATACATATGTTACATGCATGCTGTAGGGCTGGGCGATTATGACCAAAATTAAAATTGCAATTAACTGAATATTTTACCTTGATTACCGTTAAAAGGATTATCTCATCTGAGACAATGGGGGCATAATTGCTAGGATATGCCCCCACTGTCTGATAGGTGCGGGTCCCAGAAATAGAAAAACAGACATATTTGGCATCACCACGTCCGTATCGACCGGCTCTATAAAAATATCACATGACCTAACCCCTCAGATGAACACAGTCAAAACAATAATAAGAACTGTGCTAAAAAAACACATTTTTTGTCAACTTACATCACCAAGCGATCAAAAAGTCATATGCGCCCCCCCCCCCCCCAAAAAAAATAGTACCAATCTAGACAATCGCCTAAAAAAAAAAAAAAAAAAATGGCATTCAGAATATGGAGACACTAAAATATATATTTTTTTGAATGCTTTATTATGTAAAATACAACAAAAAAAGTAATAACTGGTATTGTCGCGTCCGTAACAACCTGCTCTATAAAAATACCACATGATCTAACTTGTCAGATGAATGTTGTAAATAAAGTAAAAACGGTGCCAAAACAGCTATTTTTTGTTACCTTGCCTCACAAAAAGTGTAATATAGAGCAACCAAAAATGTACCCTAAAATAGTACCAACAAAACTGCCACCTCAGGCTACTTTCACACTTGCTTTTAGGGTTCCGCTTGTGAGATCCGTTCAGGGCTCTCACAAGCGGCCCCAAACGGATCCGTTCATCCCCAATGCATTCTGAATGGATAAGGATCCGTTCAGAATGCATCAGTTTGGCTCGGTTCCGCCTCCATTCCGCTCAGGAGGCGGACACCCAAACGCAGCTTGCAGCGTTTTGGTGTCCGCTTGGCCGTGCGGAGCCAAACGGATCCGTCCTGACTTACAATGTAGGTCAATGTGGACGGATCCGTTTGACGTTGAAACAATATGGTGCACTTGCAAACGGATCCGTCCCCTATTGACTTTCAATGTGAAGTCAGGAGTCCCTATTAATATACCATCGGATCAGAGTTTTCTCCAATCCTATGGTATATTTTAACTTGAAGCGTCGCCATCACCATGGGAACGCCTCTATGTTAGAATATACCATCGGATTTGAGTTAGATCGTGAAAACTCAGATCCGACAATATATTCGAACACAGTGATGGGGACGCTTCAAGTTAGAATATACTAAGAACTGTGTACATAACTGCCCCCTGCTGCCTGGCAGCACCCGATCTCTTACGGGGGCTGTGATCCGCACAATTAACCCCTCAGGTGCCGCACCCAGTATTAAAAGCATTGGTGGCCAGTGTACCCCCCCCCCCCCTCCCTCGTATTAAAAGGATTGGTGGCCATCGTGAAAACTCAGATCTGAAAAAGCTGTTATGCAGACGGATCCGCACTGAACGGATACCATCGTTTGCATGTATAGGTGCAGATCAGTCTGTGCAGATACCAGACGGATCCGCACCTAACGCAAGTGTGAAAGTAGCCTATTTATCCCGTAGTTTCCAAAATGGGGTAACTTTTGGGGAGTTTCTACTCTAGGGGTGCATCAGCAGAGCTTCAAATGTGACATGGTGTCAAAAAACCAGTCCAGCAAAATCTGCCTTCCAAAAACCATATGGTGTTCCTTTCCTTCTGCGCCCTGCCGTGTGCCCGTACAGCAGTTTATGACCACATATGGAGTGTTTCTGCAAAATACAGTCAGGGCAAAAAATATTGAGTTTAGTTTGGCTGTTAATGCTTGCTTTGTTAGCGGGAAAAAATGATTAAAATGGAAAATCTGCCCAAAAAGTTAAATTCTGAAATTTCATTTCCATTTTCAATTAATTCTTGTACAACACCTAAAGGGTTAACAAAGTTTGTAAAATCAGTTTTGAATACCTTGCGGGGTGTAGTTTCCAAAATGGGGTCACTTTTTAGGAGTTTCTACTCTAGGGGTGCACCGTCGTGAGACAGGTTAGTTTTACCCTACTGATGATCGTGTTGTCGCAATAGTAAATGGGATATGGCGTCATAAAAACAGTCCATCAAAATCTGCCTTTCAAAAACCATATGGTGCTCCTTTTCTTCTGCGCCCTGCCGTGTGCCCGTGCAGCAGTTTACAACCATATATGGGGTGTTTCTGTAAACTACAGAATCAGGGCAATAAATATTGAGTTTAGTTTGGATGGTAATTCTTGCTTTGTTACTGGAAAAATTGATTCAAATGGAAAATCTGTCAAAAAAGAGAAATTCTGAAATTTCCTCTCCATTTTCCATTAATTCTTGTGGAACACCTAAAGGGTTAATAAAGTTTGTAAAATCAGTTTTGAATACGTTGAGGGGTGTAGTTTCTTAGATGGGGTCACTTTTATGGAGTTTCTACTCTAGGGGTGCATCAGGGGGCTTCAAATGGGATATGGTGTCAAAAAACTGTCCAGCAAAATCTGGCTTCCAAAAACCATACGGCGCACCTTTCACTCTACGCCCCGCTATGTGGCCGTACAGTAGTTTACGGCCACATATGGGGTGTTTCTGTAAACAGCAGAGTCAAGGCAATAAAGATACAGTCTTGTTTGGCTGTTAACCCTTGCTTTGTTAGTGGAAAAAATGGGTTAAAATGGAAAATTAGGCAAAAATTAGGGGTGTAGTTTATAGAATGGGGCCATTTTTGGGCGGTTTCTATTATGTAAGCCTCACAAAGTGACTTCAGAGCTGTAGTGGTCCCTAAAAATTGGGTTTTTGTAAATTTCTGAAAAATTTCAAGATTTGCTTCTAAACTTCTAAGCCTTGTAACATCCCCCAAAAATAAAATATCATTCCAAAAATAATTCAAACATGAAGTAGACATATGGGGAATGTTAAGTCATCACAATTTTGGGGGGGTATTACTATGTATTACTGAAGTAGAGAAACTGAAACTTTGAAATTTGCAAATTTTTCCAAATTTTTGGTAATCTCAGAATGGCCTGGATAAGTCAAAGTGTTTTAAAGTTATCAGCACTTAAAGTGACACTGGTCAGATTTGCAAAAAATGGCCTGGTCCTTAAGGTGAAATAGGGCCGTGTCCTTAAGGGGTTAAAAAGTGGGTTTGGGAAATTTTTTAGAAAAATTTGTAGGCGCTGTCCTTGGAAAGCTACTGGGAGCCTGCATCGCTTACCAGAGCTCCGGTGAATGCAGCAGCTCCCTGAATCAGCAGGGTTGCCAGGACTTGGATCCCCGCTGATGTGATAATGACTACCTGTCCTGAGGATAAGTCATCATTACCTTTTCCAATATAATCCCCTTTAAGTGAATGGAGGAGCCTGACACAAACATCAAGAGAGCAAGGAAGAGGAGACAGAGTAGAGCAATGCCGGCTGTACTCAGAATAAAGCCTTTTGCACACGACCGTATGGCTATTTCAGTATTTTGCAGTCCACAAAAAATACGGATGACAACGAAACATTTGTAGGACGTCCGTGTGCATTCCGTTTTTTGCGGAACGAAACAGCTGGCCCCTAATAGAACAGTACTTTCCTTGTCCGTTATGCGGACAATAAGGGTCCATTCACACGTCGACAAAATGGCTCCACGTCTGTTCCGCAATTTTGCGTTACAGGTGCGGACCCATTTATTTTCAATGGGGCCGGAATGTGCTGACCGCATCCGCGGATCCGCAAACAAAAAAAGAACATGTCCGGACAAGAAAAGGCATTTTCTATGAGAGTGTCTGCGATGTGCGGTCCACAAAATGCGGAACGCACATTGCCGGTGTCCGTGTTTAGTGGAGCCGCAAAACACATACGGATGTGTGAATGGACCCTAATAGGACATGTTCTATCTTTGAACGGAAGGTAAAAACGAAAATATGTAAACGGAAGGCATTTGGAGTACCTTCTGTTTTGCGAATCCATTGAAATTAATGGTTCTGTATATGGAATATACGAAGTATAACTGGTTATTATGGGGGACTTCAACTACTCAGATATAGACTGGGAAACTGAAACCTGTACATCTCATAAAGGAAACAGGTTCTTGGCAATAACCAAAGACAATTACCTTTCCCAACTGGTTCAGGACCCCGACTAGAGGGACGGCCATACTGGACTTAGTATTAACCAATAGACCTGACAGAACAAAAGATGTACTGGTCGGGGGACACATGGGAATTATGTATTTAAATGTTTGGGCTCCTTACAGTTGATGCACGCTCCTCATGTTCCTGTATCCAGTTACAGACACTAACACATGATTAATGCCACTGAAGTGATGGATGGTAATGTAAAGCATGGCTGCAGCAGCGCAGGCGCCCTGTACCCACGTGAGCGGCTCCTGCTTCTGTATGCATGTCCGCTCTTAGCTTAGTGGAGAAGGCAGAAGCAGGAGCCGCTCACGTGGGTACAGGGTGCATGTGCCAGCAGTTAGTAATCCTCCGGGGGGGGGAAGGGGGGGGCACGGGCAGGAGCAGCAATGACTGCTCACGACTGCTGTCCACTGATAAAACGTCAGCGGTGTCATAAAAATAGAAAACCGATTAATAAAGTATACTAGAAATAGTTTTATTAGGGCATTAGGAACAACATTACAAATTGTAACAAAGGTTTAGTTACTCTTTAAAGGGTTTCTACCACTTTGATTTCACATAATTAGGTGTCAGACACTAGCGATCCGCTAGTGTCTACTCTGCCAAACTATCCTGCTATAATAGCTTTTGGGGCAGCCGTTTACCTAAAAAAAGAACTTATATTGATATGTAAATGACCCTCTAGGTGCTATGGGGGCGTCATTAGCACCTAGAGGATCGGTCTACCTTCTCAAGATGCCGCCGCCCAGCGCCTCCCTCCAGCCCGCCCATCTGCTTCAGAATGCATCAAACGGACGACTTCACGCGCATGCGCCGTGCGCGGCTGTATTCGGCGCATGCGCAGTGAATGTCCGACCGCTTCCCTGCTCAGACATCTCCACTGCGCCTGCACCGATGACGTCATAGTGCTCCATTGGCGCAGTGGAGATGTCTGAGCAGGGAAGCGGTCGGACATTCACTGCGCATGCGCCGAATACAGCCGCGCACGGCGCATGCGCGTGAAGTCGTCCGTTTGATGCATTCTGAAGCAGATGGGCGGGCTGGAGGGAGGCGCTGGGCGGCGGCATCTTGAGAAGGTAGACCGATCCTCTAGGTGCTAATGACGCCCCCATAGCACCTAGAGGGTCATTTACATATCAATATAAGTTCTTTTTTTAGGTAAACGGCTGCCCCAAAAGCTATTATAGCAGGATAGTTTGGCAGAGCAGACACTAGCGGAGCGCTAGTGTCTGACACCTAATTATGTGAAATCAAAGTGGTAGAAACGCTTTAAATGGGTTGTCCAAGTTCAGAGCTGAACCCTGGACATATCCCCATTTTTACCCTGGCTGTCCCCCTGACTTGAGCATCGGAGCAGTTCTTGCTCCGATGCTCTCCTTTGCCCTGTGCTAAATCACGCAGGGCAAAGGCATTTTTTTTTTTTTAGGAGTTCCGGTGACATACCGGGCTCTCCATGGGGCTGCCAGGAAGCCTGGGGACGTCACTGGCACTGATGGGCGGGCTTTAGCGCTGCCCTAGCCAGTAAAACGGCTAGGGCAGCGCTAAAGCCCGCCCATCAGAGACAGTGACATCACCGAACACACTGCCGGGCGGAAGCTTCTTCCCGGCAGTGTGTTGTAAACAAAAGAGCCCTTGCCCTGTGCGATCTAGCGCAGGGCAAGGGAGCGCATCGGAGCATGAGATACTCCGATGCTAACATCAGGGGTGCTGCCTGGGTGAAAATATAGGTATGTCCGGGTGCCACCCCTTTAACATTTTGTATAATGTTACAGGCATTGTAATGGTATACTTTATTACTACACAGCCAGTAAGCTACACAATATCACAATCTGACTTTTAGGGCTTATTGACATGACCAGAAGTGTTTTGAGGTCCGCAGTTACCGGCCATGTACGCGGACTTCAATGAGTCTGTGCTCCGCATGTTTCGGCAAAGTATAGGACATGTCCTATCCGCCACACAGACGCCCTTCCGCATCCACGCAGCCGCACAAGATGGGACATGTCCTATACTTCATGTGGAGCACAGGACCATTGAAGTCAGCGGGTCCGCAGCATGACAGTGTGCACACAGCCAGGGACCGTATTCTGCCGACCACAAATCACATTGATTCTATGGGTCTTAAATGAATAAGTTAGCGTGAAGCTACACTGCGATTTTTGGTACTGAGCTACAGCTGCAGTCCAAAGGCATGCACTGAGCTCAATGCAATCTGGTGGACTGCAGCGGTCACTCAATAGTTAAAATCAGTCACACAAAAAAGGCACAGGATAGTCCAGGCCTTAGAGGGGTCTTCTGGTTGGTAAAACTCCTGTGAATAGGGGGGTAACTATTAGATGGGTGGGGGTCCTACAGATGGGTCTCAGTTGCAGCATGGCACATTGCCACACCATTGAAATACATTCTAATAATGTCACCACATGCAGCCGTACTGTAATGGAAGGGAGCTGCAAAGCCGTCCACATGCCGGGACTGCAGCATTGGCGGTACACCGCACTATAGACTACTGGCTATCACACACAGGAGGAGCGCACACTTCATACCATGGCAGGTTTCTGCTTTGTCCGGCCCGAGCTTTCTCGTCGGATACCATGTTATCTCTGTGAGGTGAACCCGATAGAACTGACACAGGACAGAACAGCGCGCCGAATCAGGGGGGCGGGGCCTCGATTTGGCGGCTCCAAAAGCTTCTCGCGAGATTTCCTGTATGTGCGCAGTGGCGTCGCACGCTTAGACTCGGCAGTCGGGGGTGGTTGGGGTTATGACTGGAGTGTCGGCACTGTCGGGTTGTCGGGTCGCTCGTGGTACCTGGAGTCTCGGGTTGTCGGGTCGCCGTCGTTTTCGGTGCATCTCAAGCGGCTGCTGAAAGAGCCGGCCGTGTAGTTTTGTGTAGCAGTGTGAGGGCGGGAATAGTTTGACAGGTCCCTGGAGTTTGTGAATCCCATCTTTCCTATTGTTCAATGTGTTGATGGATTCACAGAGCAGCCCGGTGTGTGTGGCCTTAGTTCACACCACTGTTATAACCTGCCTTGTATGAAGCAAGCGTTTTCAGTGTCAGGCTGGGTTTACAGGTACGGATAGCTGCAATCCTAGTGACTAAGGCTACAGGAGGACATGTGTGGCGCGACATGAACGCATTTAATGTTGTGAGACTTTTCTGTGACAAGAAGTCGCCGCTCAACCAATGGTTCTGGCCACACGGAGCGGCACTGATGTATCTGCTGCTGTTTTCCATCTCATTGTTCAGTGGCCTCTTGATTTATACAGGAAACGACTTTCACCAAAATTGTCCATACGTTACAATTGGCTGCGTTATTTTTGGGAGCGACACACTGCCTCGGCAGATGGGGGATTGTGTCGCTCCACAGCTAAGCCCAGGTCTCCATAGTGTTACAGAACCTGCAGTAGTTGCTATAGACCAGGGGTGCACAACCAACGCAACTGATGGTCCCAACCCCATTTATAAGGCAAGAAATCCCACTTATTAAACCTGACAGGGCACACCTGTGAAGTGAAAACCATTTCAGGTGACTACCTCTTGAAGCTCATCAAGAGAATGCCAAGAGTGTGCAAAGCAGTAATCAAAGCAAAAGGTGGCTACTTTGAAGAACCTAGAATATGACATATTTTCAGTTGTTTCTCACTTTTTTTGTTATGTATATAATTCCACATGTGTTAATTCATAGTTTTGATGCCTTCAGTGTGAATCTACAATTTTCATAGTCATGAAAATAAAGAAAACTCTTTGAATGAGAAGGTGTGTCCAAACTTTTGGTCTGTACTGTATATACAGGTGCACTGTTACACTCTCTTGTGGAAAGTCCCACTGTCTAATCAGATCACACTGGTAATCATTTAGGCCCCTTTCACACTGGCGAGAATTCCGCACGGGCCGACGCATTGCACCCGCACTGAATCCGGACCGAGTCACTTCAATGGTGCTGTTCAGATGAGCTGTGATTTTCACGCATCACTCGTGCGTTGCGTGAACATCGCAGAATGTTCTATGTTCTGCATTTTTCACGCAACGCAGGCCCTATAGAAATGAATGGGGATGCATGAAAATCACAAGCAAGTGTGGATGCCATGTGATTTTCACGCATGGTTGCCGAGGGATGAGTTTCCCGGGACCCCATTTACTTTATTATTTTCCATTATAACATGGTTATAATAGAAAATAATAGCATTCTTTAATTCGAAATGCTTAGTAAAAGGTCCATTGCGGGGTTAAAAATAAATTAACGCATCTCATCCTCTTGATCGTGCAGTCAGGCTTGTCGTCTTCTTGCAGGACCTGACTGGAAAAGGACCTTCGGTGACGTGGTGAGCACGATTATGTCATCAAAGCTCCTTTGGCAGGTCCTGGAAGAAGAGGATTCTGGCTGCGAGAACAACAGGATGAGGGGAGTTAATTTTTTTTTTTTTTAAGCCCCTAAGGCCACATCAGAACGCAATCTCAGTCTGACTGAAATTACGTACCTACTCGCACGATTTTCCCTGATCGCAGACGCAACACATCTGGACATGCTCGTCTCCAAGGGGCCTTACATATCTGCCAGAGCCATAACTGCATTTAAATTTTGAAGCAATCCGACATTTCTACCCGGGTGTGTTATTTTTATCTTTGCCAATTAGTGTGTTTTGAGGAATTCTCGCTTTTGTGTTCAGTTTACTTAACTATAGGGTTAACAAATGCACTGGTGGAACGATTATCTTTGACTTCCATATACATGCCATGATTGGTATGAGCCAATACGATCACTATGTAGTTTTTTTTTTTTTTGTGCTCAGGCAAAAAACAATTGTTTTATGTCGCCGCATAAGAAGAGATAGAATTAATTTTTCACCAATATAGCCGTATACGGGCTTGTTTTTTATGGGACAAGATGACATTTTTATTGGTACCATCGCCATTGTGGGGTACATGGGACTTATTGATAACATTTATTTTTGGGGTGGGAATTGGGGAAAAAAAGACAAGTCCATATTTAATTTTAATTTTTTTTATGTAATAAACTTTATTAACCAATGTTCAAATTTTTTATTTATTTTTATCCACCTCGGAGACATGAGGTTTATAATGCATTGTTATACTTAGCCTAACACTGACAGGATGTCTATTGTGCTACATTCATGCGACCGTGGGATGACCGTACTCGTATTGACTACAAATCGTGGATCCGCAAACCACGGTGCAGACCCATTGACTTCATAGGGTCTGCAAGATTCGGCCAAAGATAGGACGTGTCATTGCATGCAGTTATAAGGGGTTGATGGTGACAGGGAACCCCATACCTCTGTGTAACTGCCTAGATGCCACAGTTACTGTTGACCTGGTCATCGTGGGAGTTATCTTGCCATTACAATCAGTGCTTCAGCTTCCGCAGTGATCTGCAGAACTGTATCAGCGCAGTCTGTGCGGGTCTCTTCAGTGCCAGGATTATTGGCCTAGGAACTAGGGTCTTAAAAGACAACACAAGGCAGTGCTGGTACAGCGCTCCTGGAGAAGTAAGGCTACTTTCACACTGGCGTTTTGGCTTTCCGTTTGTCAGATCAGTTCAGGGCTCGCACAAGCGGTCCATAATGGATCAGTTTCGCCCTAATGCATTCTGAATTGAAAATGATCTGCTCAGAATGCATCAGTTTGCCTCCATTCCACTCTGGAGGCGGACACTAAAATGCTGCTTCCAGTGTTTTGCTTGTCCGCATGACGAAACTGAGCCAAACGCATCCGTCCTGGCACACAATGTAAGTCAATGGGGACGGATCTGTTTTCTCTGGAACAATAGAAAACTGAGCCGTTCCCAATTGGCTTTTTAATGGTGTTCAAGACGGATCCGTCATGGCTATAGAAGACCTAATACAACCGGATCCATTCATGACGGATGCATGCGGTTGTATTATTTTAACGGAAGCGTTTTTGCAGATCCACGACGGATCCACAAAAAATGCTAGTGTGAAAGCAGCCTAAAAATGTATATGATTTTTAAAAAAGATTGCCGGGCAGTAAAAGGTGAATTAATCAAATTAATTTGATTAATCAGCCAGCTCTATTTGCTGCTACTGTGAACATTGCATGCAATTTTTCTGTGGAAAATCTGCAACATTTATGCTATCTGTGGCCATACGCTAATGGGGTTATCGCGCGAAAAGTGTTTTTAAACGATTCACAGGACAGCAGCTAAATATCAGGTCACTGAGGAATGGACGGTAGTGCGCATGTACGTCCACTGCTCTGTTTACTACTGAGACTGACAAACGCCTACTTAGGCCTCTTTCACTCGAGCGTGGCGTGTGAGAGCCAGATAAGATGCGCGTGCGTTGCGGTAAAATGCATGATTTTTCCACGCAAGTGCAAGGCGTTTTAATGCGTTTTGCACCTGCGTGAGAAAAATCACCATGTTTGGTACCCAGACCCAAACCCGGACTTAATCACTGAAGTTCAGGTTTGGGTTAGGTGTTGTGTAGATTTTATTATTTTGCCTTATAACATGGTTATAAGGGAAAATAATAGCATTCTTAATACAGAATGCAAAGTAAATTAGCGATGGAGGGGGTAAAAAAAAAAAAAAAAAGTTACCTGCTCCATAGCTGCCGGTCTCTGTTCTATCTTCAGGACCTGGCAAAAGACCTGTGGTGATGTCACTATGGTCCAATCACATGGTTCATCACCATGGTGAGGGATCATGTGATGTGACGTCACCACAGGTCCTTAGCCGGCAGCTCAACATTACAGAAGAAGACAGAGATCCGCAACTACGCGATCAAGTGGACTCGGTGAGTTAATTTATTTTTAACCCCTCCATCACTATTTTACTTTGCATTCTGTATTCAGAATGCTATTATTTTCCCTTATAACCATGTTATAAGGGAAAATAATACAGATCGGGTCCCCAGCCCTATCGTCACCTAGCAACCATGCGTGAAAATCGCACCGCATCCGCACTTGCTTGCAGATGCTTATGATTTTCACGTGGCCCCATTCACTTCTATGGGGCCTGCGTTGCGTGAAAAACGCTGAATATAGAACATGCTGCGATTTACACGCAAAGCACAAGTGATGCATGAAAATCACAGCTCATGTGCACAGCCCCATAGAAATGAATGGGTCAGGATTCAGTGCAGGTGCAATGAGTTCACCTCACGCATTGCACCCGCGCGGAATACTCGCCCGTGTGAAAGGGGCCTTATAGTTCTTGCTAGCAGTAAAATCACTCAGGATTATTAAACTTATAACTAGCTGCTATTATACTATGAAAACAGATCAACCATGTCATTATAAAAAGATGCGACTCCTCCTGGTCTAATTTTTAGTCCGTTCTCTTAGGTCACATGAAAAATGATCTTAGATTGGTACTTAAGAGAATAATATTCTATCATGTGGGGACTGAAAACTGAAATTATTCATAATCTTTGTCAATAATAAAAAGGGTTCTCAGGGAATTATTTAAAATGGCTGCCAGCAGCCAGGCCTCACTATTCTCTGCTCTGGTACTTGCATATACTACATATTGGTGACTTTTCCTGTCAGGCTGCTCAGCCACAATGGCATATCATAGGCAGGATCACAGCATTACTATCTATTGTAGAGCAGTGTAATACCCAGTTGTGGCAGCCAGTTCTGCTCACATTCTAGGACAGGTTGCTGGTGGCCATTTTAAGTCATTCCTGGAGAACCCCTTTAAAGGGTATCTGAGAGCAGAGCAAGTGATCTATGGCCTCGTATGCCGTTTTATTTGGGAATTTTGTGAGTGCGATAAACATAACACTGTGTAGATCCTGGCTGCTGTATACCATTACTAGTGTTGAGCGAACTTGTGTTTTAAGATCGGTGTCTAAAGTTCGTATTATCGAAGCATCGCGTTATGGATTCTAAATTCCGTTATGGTCCGTGGTAGCGGAATCCATAACCGTGAGTCTTCGATAACCCGAACTTAAAACATGAGTTCGCTCAACACTAACCATTACCATTGAAGCTTTTTCTTTCCCCATTTTCTCTGAAATCGGAATTGTGAAGGACTGTACTGTGCCCACTGCCCACCACTTATATAGGATGGCACAGTACCTTGCACGCATAGTACCACTTATCTAAAAAAAAAAAAATGACAGGCAGAGGCAGGCCACCCCGCAGGGGCCGTCGTGGTCATGGTGCTGTGATTTCCACTGGCCCTGGAATAATGCCCAGTGTTCAAAGGCCACGTACCCTAAACCCCAAAAAGTCGGAGAAAATAGTTGACTGGCTTACACAGGACACCCAATCTTTAACAGCTTCCGCTAAGAACCTTGAAGCACCATCCTCCTCCAGCTCAGCTTTGGTCACCTGCTCTCAAGTTCCCACTCTCCCCCCCGCCGCCACCACCACTACCACCACAGCCGCTTCACTTGATCCCTCAGAGGAGTTATTTACACATAAGTTGGAAGAAATTAGTGATGCGCAACCATTATTGCCAGAGGATGTAGATAACAGGGATATGTCTCAGTCAGGCAGCATTACACACATGGATGTACAGTGTGATGATGATGTACCCGCTGCTGCTTCCTTTGCTGAGGTGTCAGATACAAGTGAAGCGGTTGATGATGACGATGTGTCCGTGGGTGCCTGCTCGAAGAGAAGAAGAAGAGGGGGAAGTTCAAAAGGGGAGACAGAGGGAAGGAGGAGACGAGTTGGAAGCAGGGGGAGGTCGTCGCAAGGAGCTAGTGGCACAGTCAGACAGCATGTATCGGCACCCGGGGTCAGCCAGACAGCACGCCAATCAACGCATGCTGTTGCCACCACCAGAATGCCGTCATTGCAAAGCTCAGCAGTGTGGCATTTTTTTTGTGTGTCTGCCTCTGATAACAGCAATGCCATTTGCAACCTGTGCCAAAAGAAACTGAGTCGTGGGAAGTCCAACACCCACCTCGGTACAACTGCTTTGCGAAGGCACATGATCTCACATCACAAACGCCAATGGGATCAACACATGAGTACAAGCAGCACACAAACTCAAAGCCACCATCCTCCTCCTGGTCCAGCATCTTCAGCCACGTGAACCACTGCTGTCCTCCTTGCCCCCTCTCAACCACCTGCCACTCCGCCTCTCACCTTCAGCAGTTCCATCTCATCTGCCCACAGTCAGGTGTCTGTAAAGGAAATGTTTGAGCGTAAGAAGCCAATGTCACCCAGTTGCCCGGCGTCTGAAAGCTGGCTTGACAGAACTCTTAGCCCGCCAACTTTTACCATACCAGCTGGTGGAGTCTGAGGCCTTCAAAAAATTTGTCGCTATTGGGACACCACAGTGGAAGGTACCCGGACAATTTTTTTTTTTTCCAAAAAGGCAATCCTAAACCTCTACTCAGCGATTGAACAGGAAGTCATGGCATCTCTGGCATTCAGTGTTGGGGCAAGGGTCCATCTGACCACTGATACCTGGTCTGCAAAGCACGGTCAGGGCAGGTATATCACGTACACTGCGCATTGGGATTGGGTCAACCTGCTGACGGCTGCCAAGCATGGAATGCGTGGCTCTGCAGCGGAGTTGGTGACACCACCATGACTTGCAGGCAGGCCTACCTCCTCTACTCCATCCTCTTCAATAACATCCTCGGCTGAGTCCTCTTCTGCAGCGGCGTCTGGCTGCACATCAATTGAATCCCCCCAGCTCTCCAGGGGCTATTCCACATCCCGGATACAACAGTGTCACACTGTCTTGGGGTTGACTTGCCTGAAAGCAGAGAGCCATACCGGACCAGCACTCCTGTCCGCCCTGAGCGCACAGGTGGATCAGTGGCTGACTCCGCACCAACTGGAGATCGGCAAAGTAGTGTGTGACAATGGAAGCAATTTGTTGGCGGCATTGAATTTGGGAAAGTTGTCACATGTGCCGTGCATGGCACATGTGTTAAATCTCATCGTACAACGCTTTGTGTCTAAGTACCCAGGCTTACAGGACGTCCTCAAGCAGGCCAGAGTTTGGTCTGTCACTGTGAAGGCAGTCGAAGGTACCAGGCCTAATTTTTTTTCACAAAAGGCAATCCCTGATATGGGACGTAACAGGGATTAAACTGATGAGAAGAGAACTACAGAAAATACCACTCATATCGGGTGTGACAGTAAATTGCACGGCGCAGACGCAGTGACCGTGGATTCAAACAAAGGGGAGGGAGACAGCATTGTTAGGTGATTTATGCCCTTTATGGATTAAAACCCAACTCTGCGTCAACTATGTAATTTTCCATGGGAGTTTTGCCATGGATCCCCCTCCGGCATGCCACAGTCCAGGTGTTAGTTCCCCTTGAAACAACTTTTCCTATCACTACTGTGGCTAGAAAGAGTCCCTGTGGGTTTTAAAATTCGCCTGCCTATTGAAGTCAATGGCAGTCTGTCCGATTCGCGAACATTTGCAAAAATTCATGCTCGCCGTTCGCGGACGTAAAATGTTATGTTTCCGACATCTCTAGTTATAAAGTGAAAGTAAGAAGCCCGGGAATGCAAGATCACCCATAATGCCGTGCAGCCAGCCAATCCACAGGTAGCCATACCCTGTGATGTGTCATCCCATGCAGTATCCGCAATTGTCCCGAGAGCTGAACATAGGAAAAGACGTGGCAAGTTCTCATGTGCTAGGGACAGTGTTGCTGAAAACCATTAATAGAAGAATTTTGGAGAGGGAGAATGCAGGGAGACATGCTGCATCAGTTTCATTTATTTATTCCTACATTTACTTATTCCTACGTCAGCTGTAAACTAAGATATTTAATTCAATACAAATAAGATGGAAGCCTCTATTATTCTGGTGCCAACCAATACCATCCAGTCTGCACCCCTTAGAAGGACCAGGTCTTAATGATGTCCATCCTTATCTTTTGCTGGCTTTACTTCTTCCTAATCATCCTTCAAAGTCTCCAAGTCCTAGAAAAGTCAACAAGATGCAGAGAGAAGGAGGAGCTGGATGTACCTGATGACAATTCTCATCGATATTAGATGATGTGGAAAAGGAGGTAAAGCAGATGGCAGAAGAAGGCCTCCCACCTGTAGGACAGGAGAGTGCTGGGGCTGGAGAAGTGGGTATTCCAGAGCTGATTAATATTCAGTGTTAACTGTCAAAACCTGCAGGAGATTGCAGGCCAAACAGCAATAATATGCATATTGTGCCCACACCTAACCATCCAAACCCCATACCAGCAACTGCCCCTGTTTAATGGTGCCACAGGGCCATGAAGAAGGACTACACAGTGCAGTCTTCATTATTAAATGAAAGGCAGCTGAGGGCTAATTGGCCATGCGGTACTTCACAGCAGCATGGCCGCAACCTGCCCGCCACTCCATGTGGACGCACCCTAATGCCCCTTTCACACGAGCGTGACGGAGTAGGTCAGGATGCGTTCAGGGTTTGTTCAGTGAAACTCTCACTATTTTGCAAGCAAGTTCAGTCAGTTTTGTCTGCGATTGCGTGCAGTTGTTCAGTTTTTTCCGTGCAGGTGCAATGCGTTTTGATGTGTTTTTCACGCGCGTGATAAAAACTGAAGGTTTACAAACAACATCTCTTAGCAACCATCAGTGAAAAACGCATCACACCCACACTTGCTTGCGGATGCAATGCGTTTTTCACGCAGCCCCATTCAGAACATGCTGCGATTTTCACGCAATGCAGAACTGATGCATGAAAAACAATGCTCATGTACACAGCCCCATTGAAATGAATGGGTCAGGATTCAGTGCGGGTGCTATGCGTTCACGTCACGCATTGCACCCGCGCTTAAAACTCGCTCGTGTGAAATGGACTTAAATAATAGAAAAAAGAATAATAATAAAAAATCCGGAATTCTTATGTATCAATCAAAATGTTAACTCCTCCAACAAAGAATAAGCCCTCACACAGATGCATTGACAAACATTTACAGAATATAGCAAATATTTTATTGTGCAAACATAAAAAACTATACTTGCTGAAACATAAAACATGACATTAATACCACATGAAATTACTGTAAAAATGAAACCCAAAAACAAAATCCCCAAAAATTGTGGAATTGCTGTTATTTGTACCCCAGAATAGTGCCATTAAAAAATGCAGCTCGTCCCATAAAAAAAAAGAAGAAAGAAAAACAACTAAAAACAAGCCCTTATGCAGCTACATTGATGGAGAAAAAAAAGTTATGGTTCTTGAATGGGAATATGAAATAAATGCCAAGTCTTTAACACCCCAAATAGGTGGGTCATTAACAGGTTAAAGTATTTTTAATGTTGACCATAGAATTGAGATAAGCGGTCGCCAACTATCTTGCTTTACTCCTCTATAAATACGCATGCACACATAGAATCAGCATGCATGTTTGTTTCAGTATGGACAGAAGGAGCAGCAGCTCTAGGCATCTCTGGAAGCAAAGGATGGGGCAGGTTAAACAGGTTGTCTGAAGACCCATCCTCAGGATAGGTCATCAGTATCTGATCACTGGGGGTCTGACTCCAATCAGTTGTTTGAAGAGACCTCGTCCTAGGCCAGTGACGTTACATTCATCAGTCTCATGGTGGTAATATACAGATTATGGCCTCTATATTGGAACACACAGCTAGTAATCCAGCTAAGGGTAGGTTGACACGTTAAACGGATCTGGCAGGCTGCTGGAGTTCACCGGATCCGTCCTGGCCGTATACTGCCCTTCACCGCCCGACCCCATTGACAGTAATGGGATCCGGCTGCCTTCCGGCATAAGTGCATTTTTCTGGAAAGTGGACAGCAGGTGTGAGCCTACGCTATTGCTGCGTGTGATTCTATATCTTATGTGTTAGAAAACATTTTTTATGTTTTCTTTTTTATTGCTATAATTATATATAATATTTTTTTTTAAGCTGCCAGTTAATCCAAATCCAATATTTCAGCACCACTATTCTCATGTTTCCCAAGTAGGGAAGTAGGGCTGTACTGTAACTTTAAAGAACACATGTCAGTCGGATGAACCTTATTAAACCAGGCATACTGTCTGAAAGGGTTGATCCTGCTGATTAAAAGTTGTGATATTCCCAAGAGAAAAAAAAAGACAGATTCTTTATGCAAATGGTTTTAGTAGAACAAGGAGCATGGCCAGTATTGGAAAGCTGAGGTGCACTGATGCCTTCATTTGCTTCAAGAATAATTGTCTTTTTTTTCTTGAAAACACTGCAACATATTAAAAACGAAAACAAAACAGGCATCATTTGAATTATCAACCACCAGGCATTAGCCTGATTTAATAGAGCGGATACTGTAGACAGGTGCTATTTAACTGGTTTGCAAGCCAGTTCCTAAAATGATGAAAGCGGGGACAGATGAATGTCCATTGGGCCTCCCGTTTTGAAAAGAGGATACAAGAGGCTACAGTCTTTCAAAAAATACCATAAGGCACACAAATGACAGTACTACCCAACAATTTACACACAGTCGGCTATGAATCATCCATAGGAGGGTGGTGGTGTCCTGACGATGGTTTCATAATGTGTTTTATTTTGAAAAATGCCTCTTTTTAAAGTTTAATTTATTCATTTTTTTGCTCAGACGTTACATGCTGGCCAATAAAAAAGAAAAAACTTAATTGGTGTTTTAAGACAGCTTCCTGGTATTTTTTTGCTCCTTTGGGCTTTGAAATTGTAGCATCCTAAATGCTGCATTTTTGTCAGACATTTTCCCATTGATTTCTCATAGTACCTAAACACTCTACCACAAATGCTTGTAATAAAAAAAAAAAAAAAAGCCTAAATTTCATGCCATTTTTCGAATCCTTTGTAGAGAGTCAGCAACCTTAGGGCCGCCCCATGCCGTGCATTGGGGCGGCAAGCATGTGCACTGTCCTTGTGGCCGGCGCTGATGGTAAGGCCCCATTCACACGTCTGCAATTTCATTCCGCATTTTGAGAAACGGAATTGCGGACCCATTCATTTTCTATGGGGCAGCACGACGTGCTGCCTGGATACGGAATTGCGAACCCACACTTGCGGGTCCGCAATTCCGTTCCCGAAAAAAATAGAACATGTCCTATTAGATTAGGCATTTTCTATTAAGTGCCGGCGATGTGTGGTCCGCAAAATGCGGAACACACATTGCCGGTGTCTGTGTTTTGCGGATCCGTGGATCCGCAAAACACGGACGTGTGAAGGGACCCTAATGGTGTGAATACAGGCTAGACCTCCACTCGCGCTGCTGGTAATGCAGCTGGAGGGCAGCCGGCACACAAACTATCTGAAGAAAAGGCTGTTTGCTACAAAAGTTGACAACCCTGCTCTGAAGAAGCTATACATCTACTTACATCGGATCGACGTGTTTCTGCATGTACAACTGTATCTAAACTGAACAGAAATATAAACGCAACACTTTCGGTTTTGCTCCCATTTTGCATAAGCTGAACTCAAAGATCTGAAACATTTTCTATATACAGTCGTGGCCAAAAGTTTTGAGAATGACACAAATATTAGTTTTCACAAAGTTTGCTTCTAAACTGCTTTTAGATCTTTGTTTCAGTTGTTTCTGTGATGTAGTGAAATATAATTACACGCACTTCATACGTTTCAAAGGCTTTTAGCGACAATTACATGACATTTATGCAAAGAGTCAGTATTTGCAGTGTTGGCCCTTCTTTTTCAGGACCTTTGGAATTTGACTGGGTATGCTCTCAATCAACTTCTGGGCAAATTCCTGACTGATAGCAACCCATTCTTTCATAATCACTTCTTGGAGTTTGTCAGAATTAGTGGGTTTTTGTTTGTCCACCCGCCTCTTGAGGATTGACCACAAGTTCTCAATGGCATTAGGATCTGGGCAGTTTCCAGGCCATTGAGCCACTTAGTTATCACTTTTGCCTTATGGCACGGTGCTCCATCGTGCTGGAAAATGCATTGATCTTCACCAAACTGTTGTTGGATTGTTGGAAGAAGTTGCTGTTGGAGGGTGTTTTGGTGCCGTTCTTTATTCATGGCTGTGTTTTTAGGCAAAATTGTGAGTGAGCCCACTCCCTTGGATGAGAAGCAACCCCACACATGAATGGTCTCAGGATGCTTTACTGTTGGCATGACACAGGACCGATGGTAGCGCTCACCTTTTCTTCTCCGGACAAGCCTTTTTCCTGATGCCCCAAACAATCGGAAAGAGGCTTCATCGGAGAATATGACTTTGCCCCAGTCCTCAGCAGTCCATTCACCATATTTTCTGCAGAAGATAAATCTGTCCCTGATGTTTTTTTTGGACAGAAGTGGCTTCTTTGCTGCCCTTCTTGACACCAGGCCATCTTCCAAAACTCTTCGCCTCACTGTGCGTGCAGATGCGCTCACACCTGCCTGCTGCCATTCCTGAGCAAGCTCTGCACTGGTGGCACTCTGATCTCGCAGCTGAATCATCTTTAGGAGACGATCCTGGCGCTTGCTGGACTTTCTTGAACGCCCTTAGCCTTCTTAACAAGAATTGAACCTCTTTCCTTGAAGTTCTTGATGATCCTATAAATTGTTGATTGAGGTGCAATCTTAGTAGCCACAATATCCTTGCCTGTGAAGCCATTTTTATGCAACGCAATGATGGCTGCACGCGTTTCTTTGCAGGTCACTATGGTTCACAATGGAAGAACAAGGATTTCAAACATCACCCTCCTTTTAACAGGTCAAGTCTGCCATTTTAACCCAATCAGCCTGACATAATGATCTCCAGCCTTGTGCTCGTCAACATTCTCGCCTGAGTTAACAAGACGATTATTGAAATGATCTCAGCAGGTCCTTTAATAACAGCAATGAAATGCAAAGGAAAGTTTTTTGGGGGGATTAAGTTAATTTTCATGGCAAAGAAGGACTATGCAATTCATCTGATCACTCTTCATAACATTCTGGAGTATATGCAAATTGCTATTATAAAAACTTAAGCAGCAACTTTTCCAATTTCCAATATTTATGTAATTCTCAAAACTTTTGGCCACTACTGTACACAAAAGACCCATTACTCTCAAATATTGTTCACAAACCTGTCAAAATCTGTGTTAGTGAGCACTTCTCCTTTGCCGAGATAATCCATCCCACCTCACAGGTGTGGCATATCAAGGTGCTGATTAGACAGCATGAATATTGCACAGGTGTGCCTTAGACTGCCCACAGTAAAAGGCCACTCTGAAATGTGCACAGCTTTACCTTACTGGGGAAGGGGTCAGAAAACCATTTTAGTATCTGGTGTGGCCACCATTTGCCTCACGCAGTGCAACACATCTCCGTTGCATAGAGTTGATCAGGTTGTTAATTGTAGCCTGTGAAATGTTGGTCCACTCCTCTTCAATAGCTGTGCGAAGTTGCAGAATATTGGCAGGAACTGGAACACGCTGTTGTATACGACAATCCAGAGCATCCCAAACATACTCAATGGGTGACATGTCCGGTGAGTATGCTGGCCATGCAAGAACTGGGATGTTTTCAGCTTCCAGGAATTGTGCACAGATCCTTGCAATATGGGGCAGTGCATTATTATGCTGCAACATGAGGTGATAGTCATGGAAGAATGGCACAACAATGGGCCTCAGGATCTCGTCGCGGTATCTCTGTGCATTCAAAATGCCATCAATAAAATGCACTTGTGATCATTGTCCATAACATACGCCTGCCCATACCATAACCCCACCGCCACTCGATCTACAACGTTGACGTCAGCAAGCCGCTCACCCACACAATGCCACACACGCTGTCTGCTATCTGCCCTGAACAGTGAAAACCGGGACTCATCCGTGAACAGAGCGCCTCTCCAACGTGCCAGACTCCATCGAATGTGAGCATTTGCCCACTCAAGTCAGTTACGACAACGAACTGCAGTCAGGTCCAGACCCCGATGAGGACGACGAGCATGCAGATGAGCTTCCCTGAGACGGTTTCTGACAGTTTGTGCAGAAATTCTTTGGTTATGCAAACCGATTGTTGCTGCAGCTGTCCGGGTGGCTGGTCTCAGACGATCATGGAGGTGAACATGCTGGATGTGGAGGTCCTGGGCTGGTGGTGTTACACGTGATCTGGGGTTGTGAGGCCAGTTGGATGTACTGCCAAATTCTCTGAAATGCCTTTGGAGACGGCTTATGGTAGAGAAATGAACATTCATTGCATGGGCAACAGCTCTGGTAGACATTCCTGCAGTCAGCATGCCAATTGCACACTCCCTCAAATGTTGCGACATCTGTGGCATTATGCTGTGTGATCAAACTGCACATTTCAGAGTTGCTTTTTATTGTGGAAAGTCTAAGGCACACCTGTGCAATATTCATGCTGTCTAATCAGCACCTTGATATGCCACACCTGTGAGGTGGGATGGATTATCTTGGCAAAGGAGAAGTGCTCACTAACACAGATTTAGACAGATTTGTGAACAATATTTAAGAGTAATGGGTCTTTTGTGCATGTAGAAAATGTTTCAGATCTTTGAGTGCAACTCATGCAAAATGGGAGCAAAACTGAAAGTGTTGCGCTTATATTTTTGTTCAGTGTATGTCTCATCAGGAGCCCTAAGTGGGTGCCATAGCCATAGCGTGAGCAGAGGTCTAGCCTGTATTCACACCATTACTGATAGAGGTGTGGAGACTTTTAGGATTTAGCACCACTAGAAGGCTGTATTTTTTCTTTCCAGGCAGTGATCAATAGTCCTCTTTTTAACACTGAAACTAGGCCTGCTATCACTGATGCACCTGAATTGTTCACTTATCCCATGGACTGGCTTTTATAGAGGGATCTTTTTTAAGCCCCTATGCCTCATTACTTGGTCCTGGGATAGACTTATGCAGGTGCACTACTGACAAAATTTTATATGAACTTAATGGCCTTTACTTACCCTTATTATTAATTTAGTATATTTTCAATAAAGTTTTTTTCTTTTAGCGTCCCTAATAGTAGTGATTTATACTTAGATAGGGGATGTAAACGTCTATTTGTAACACTGTTTTTTCCTATAGAGTCCAACATGTAACATCTGGCCAACCACAAGGCATGTTCACGGGAAGTTTTTGGGAGATGATTCTGTGCCCAAATTCCAGTGACAAGTGCATGGTGTGTGCCTTCCATTGATTTCCATAGGAGGCTGCTCTGCCTGGTTTAAAGCCTTGACCGCACCAGGAAGGGACATGTCCATTCTTGGTGTGGTGTCTGGACATACATTGCTGGAAGCCACAGCTGTATCCATTCGCAGTTTTTCTCCATTCAATGGTGCCAAACCATGAGTGGGTCTGCGGGAGTGAACTACTCTGGCGATTTCTGCCAGTGGAATATGTGGAACATTTTGCCTCTGCAAAATTAGTTGTGTGAACAGTACCTAAGGCTTCCTTCACACACAAATGTTTTTTTGGTGCTTTACCACTAAAAAGATTAATAGAAAATGCTTGCATTCTTTTTGTATACTGCATGAATTTTTTTTAATTACTTTTTTAGCGGGGTTTTTGTTTTTCAAGAGTTTATTCCCTGTAGAAAATGGGATGAAAAACACAACTGCTTCAGTTGACTGCTGTTTTAAGTCCTATTAGCTATTAATTGATGTATTACCATTAAAGGGACATGTTACAATCATTGTTAACAGCCCTGTAAACTATTCACCGCTTCCTAGAGTACTTTTATGGTGTTTGCTTTGCATCATTTTACTATCTTATAGAGAGAAGATGATAGTCACAGAGGCTGTACTTTCAGATGTATTAGAGAACTGTGTTCATGTCCAGGTAAACAGGACTTTCTGACATTTTGAACAGTAAATATTTGTCAGATAAATTCAGAAAACACTAAGAATATAGATATGATAATGTACTCAGTAATGACTGCTGCAGGCACCTTTTTTAAGTGTGCAGATAATAACCATATACTGTAAATGGGGATATAAACTGTAATATTGATGGAGATCTCAAGTGATGGGGAGATCCATATCACAGTAAGGCCTTTTTCACACGACCCTATGGCTTTTTCAGTGCTTTGCGGTCTGTTTTTAACGGATCCGTTGTTTCGTATTTTGTTTCCGTTTATCCGTTCTGTTTTTCCGTATGGCATATACAATATACAATAATTACATAGGAAAAATTGGGCTGGGCATAAAATTTTAGGCCTTTTAGGCCTCTTTCACACTTGCGTTGTCCGGATCCGGCGTGTACTCCACTTGCCGGAATTAGACACCGGATCCGGAAAAACGCAAGTGTACGGAAAGCATTTGAAGACGGATCCATCTTCAAAATGCTTTCAGTGTTACTATGGCAGCCAGGACGCTATTAAAGTCCTGGTTGCCATAGTAGTAGTGGGGAGCGAGGGAGCAGCATACTTACAGTCCGTGCGGCTCCCGGGGCGCTCCAGAATGACGTCAGAGCGCCCCATGCGCATGGATGACGTGCCATGCGATCACGTCATCCATGCGCGTGGGGTGCCCTGACGTCACTCTGGAGCGCCCCGGGAGCCGCACGGACTGCAAGTATACTGCTCCCCCGCTCCCCACTACACTTTACCATGGCTGCCAGGACTTTAGCGTCTCGGCAGCCATGGTAACCATTCAGAAAAAGCTAAACGTCGGATCCGGCAATGCGCCAAAACGACGTTTAGCTTAAGGCTGGATCCGGATCAATGCCTTTCAATGGGCATTAATTCCGGATCCAGCCTTGCGGCAAGTGTTCAGGATTTTTGGCCGGAGCAAAAAGCGCAGCATGCTGCAGTATTTTCTCCGGCCAAAAAACGTTCCGTTCCGGAACTGAAGACATCCTGATGCATCCTGAACGGATTTCACTCCATTCAGAATGCATTAGGATAAAACTGATCAGGATTCTTCCGGCATAGAGCCCCGACGACGGAAGAAAATAACACAGGTGTGAAAGAGCCCAAAGCTTTCCATTCCTTTTACTTATATCAAGCTGCAGAAAACCTGTTTTAGCAGAAATTATTAATAATGCACTTTTTCTATAGCATGTTGATAGGCCACCGACAAGATGCACTGATTCTGAGCTTGTAAGCTTACCTGCTACTTGTACCAAAAGTTCCAAGTGTAGGAAGTGGTCCATGCATAATATATATTTTTAGTATTGGCCATAAGTATTATCAGGATCCGGCCACATGTTAACAAGGCAACTGGAACTCTGCAGTCAGGAGCACAAGTCACCACTGAAGCTAATAACGTCCTGTGATCCCGTGACCACAGGACGAGACTGCGGGGACTGGAAAATGTTAGGTGTCCGGCGCCATGGCACTGGAATGGTGAGGCGTTGAAAATGTGTTTTTTTTTACACTCTTTCCTGCCTGTCACCGATTTTTCAGACAACCCATCTAAGAAAGCTAAACCAAAAGGAACCAGAGGGTCCATGACAAGGATATTAAAAGGTGAATACAAGCATTTTTCCTATTGTTAATCAATATACAGTTGACAGTTTTGTAGGATTTCATTTTAAAGGCGTTGTCGAGCGTTTTCGACTTTATCAATAGCAGTGTGCACTACCTGGTGAAAAGCCATACTCACCTGCTCCCCACCGTTCAGGTCCAGGTCCCTGGCTCTCTTCAGCTTTCTTCCAGTCTATGTCCTGTAAACTTCCAGATGGATGGGGTCACTGGCGCTGCTGCAGCCAGTGACTGGCCTCAGCAGTGACGTGTCCTCATGGGGCACTGTCCAGAAGCTTACCAACAGGGACTGAAAGGACCGGGAATGGAGCGCCAGGGTGCAGGTCAGTATGATTGCTTTAATAGGCAGAGAATGCTGTCATCGATAGTTAAAAATGGCCAAAAAGCTGAACAACCCCTTTAAGCCTGGGAAACGTTGTACACACATTGATGACAATTTATTATGTCACACAACGGTAAAGAAACAATCTCCTGTTTAATATTAATGTTTTGGCACATGTCTGCTGGCATAACATTCCTTTTACACAGGTATGTATTATATATGTTATTTTAGGTGGGTATATTGTGCTTACCTGCAACAAGCGCAGAGGACATCGGTTCGGAGGCATGGATCAGAAGCCCTTCCATGTACTTTCGGGTCCGTGCCTCTGCACCGCTAAAGATAGGACATGTCCTATCTTTTGCCATATTTTGCAGATCGCGGACCCATTCAAGTCAATGGGTCCACATCTGCAGCATGGAGTTCACACGGCCGGTGCCCGTGCATCGCGGACCGCTATTTGCATTCCACAACACGGGCACGACGGCCAAACATTCGTGTCAATGGGCCCTTAGAGAACCTGTCATCAGTGTCATGCTGCCCTGATTAGGTTCAGCATGAAACAGCATCAGGCTCTCAGGTGTGTTTTACCCTGAAATGCTGCCGTGTTTCAAAGAAAACTTTTTTTAAGTGAAGCGGGCACAGGAGAGGACTCCGACCACAGGCAGAAGTGACCACTTGATTGACAGGTCTCCTTACTGGATAGGGGGCAGCCAAAGCAGATGCTTCTCCCAGCGTTCAACTCTTTTTAAATGTATGCTTTCTATAAAACACTGCAGTGTATGAGTAAGAGATGGTCTTTTGTAAAGAGGGAGCCTGTCCTGTTTCATCCTGCCCATAGATAGGAGGGACAAGTACAGCCCAGACTGTCTGCTGGAAATTGCCTGATAAACCAGGCACCATGCTTTGTAGGGCTAGCTCAGCTAAATGTAATGATACCTCTCACTTAGCCATCCATTGCTTCATTCTGGAGAAAAAGTACTTCATATGCAAATGAGCAGTTAAGTGCACTGAGGGTGGGCCCACGCCTTTCTGTGCACCCTTGCTCCTCCTGCATCCTCTGCCAGCCCCTCGCTCTCTTTTTTGATTCATACTGCTAGGCAAGATGACTGCAGGAACCCGGCCCTGTCAAGGAGAGGGAGGGGCTGTCAAACGAAGCAGGAGGAGCAAGGGTGCACAGAGAGGCTTGGGCCCGCCCTCAGTGCACTAAACTGCACATTTGCATATGGATAAAAAAAATGTATCATTACATTCAGGTGAGCTAGTTCTACAAGACATGGTACCTGGTTTAACTGTGAATTTCCAGACTCCCTTTTCTACAAGGGGTTGTCCGATGACACACAGCAGACCTCATTCTGCCCTATCTGATACACTACATGGAGGCAGGGGACCAGACGTCCTCTTTTCCTCAGTCATGTACTCTTTTTGGGATAAAAAAAAATGTCCGGCAGGGATTTTTTTTTTGAATGGGAAGGAATATCCGGGGGGGACCCACTACAACTGTATATTAATGTGTGTGTTTTGAGGCAGGGAGCGGTGGTGAGTGGCCTGTTGCTAATGCTGTTGTGACCACCAGTGATGGCCACTTCGCATTGTTCGTCCGCGAACATATACGGGCTGCCCTCTTTTTTCACAAGTCCGGCGAGGCACAGGTGAGCCCTTACCTGTGCCTGTGCGCGAGCCGGTCTGAAAATAAGTGCTGTCAGCGGGAGCAGGCAGTTCCCAGAACAGCCACCGGGGGCCTTCATCGGGCTGTTCTCTGAACTGCCTGCTCCCAGTGACCTCATTTGTTTTCAGAGCGGCTCGCGGCACAGATAAGGGCTTACCTGTGCCTCGCCGGACTTGTGAGAAAAGATGGCAGCCCGCATATGTTCGCGGGCGATCAATGTGAACTGGCCATCACTGCTCACCACTCCCTGGTCTCCGGGTGCCACACTGCATAGCGCTTATAGGCGCATCCTCTTTTTTGAAAAGCTCACCCTACATGGAAGGCCATTCATCACTTCAGCAGAAATTATTAGATGTTCAGAGGGGGGTCTCTGGATCCTGATCCCCAGATTGCTGTGGCAGATCCCATACTACAGGGTTGGCCAACCTGCGGCTCTCCAGCTGCTGTTAAACCTGCAACTCTCACCATGCCCCGCTTTAGGCTGATAGCTGTAGGCAGCCTGGGCATGCTGGGAGTTGTAGTTTTGCAATAGCTGGAGAGCCTCAGGTTGTCCATCCCTGCCATACTAAATGTGGGGGGAAATAAGGGAGAACCTTTGTAAGAGGAGGACAACTGTGCTCCCACTCGGCACCATGTATCAGTGGCAGCCTGTTCTCCTCATTGTCCTCCTGTACAGGGGCAGTGCACAGCAGCAGCTGGGGCCTCCACACCTCCACAGCAGTGTCAGGTGCGCGCGCCCGCTCCTCTCCCCAAGGCTCCGCCCCCTCCTCTCATCCGCGTCCAAGGCGCTCTTGATTGACAAGCAAGATGTCGGTGCAGAGAGAGGCAGGAGGGGATGCAGCAGCGGCAGCAGCAGGCACCGGCTTCATGCAGCAGTCACCCTGAGGGCCCCCAGGCCACACACACACTGCTGGAGCCACAATAAAGGGCCCCTGATAGTGATAAGGCGAGCTAGATGCAGCTGTCCGCATACGCCGACCTGCTGCTGCTGCTAATCTTACTGTTATTAGGATCCCTGTGTGCCTGAGCCTGTGCAGCCCGCATCCCGCATCCCTCCTGCTGCCGGCAGCATCAGCACCGCTGTGCTGCAGCATCCGAGGAGCCCTCACTCTCATGGAGGCAGGCTGGACCGCGGCTGCCGCTGCCCCCTCCATGCACCTGTGCTGAGCAGAGACCGGGGTAGTGAGGGTGGGGTGCACCAGTGGGAGAAGCTTACCGAGCGGGGGGACTGACACCCGAGGCTCAGTTTTCCCTTTAGGAAGACCATTGCGGGGGGGAGGGGGGGAGGGAAGAAGAGGGCGATCGCGGAGCAAAGGGGGAGAGAAATGGATGAAGAAAATGTGCCCAGCAGCGACGATCAGCCCCTGAGTTTGCAGAAAGCCCTGCAGCAGTGCGAGTTGGTCCAGAACATGATCGACATCAGCATCTCCAACCTGGAGGGGCTCCGGACCAAGTGTGCCACCTCCAACGACTTGACACAGAAGGAGATCAGGACACTGGAGGTAGGAGATCGCTGTCATGCCTGGCACAGAGTTGGCACCCATCCCCCTCATGCTGCCAGTGGGTTTGTTGATATCCCCCTGCTTGCTGTGCAGTGCCATAAATTAAGCAGCTGCAGTGAAATGGAGTGAGCCTGCGCATTCTGCAGGTGGTCGCCAAGGTGCTTGTGTGCAGCCCCCAGCCTCCTCATACCCTTGTCTGCCATGAGGGCTGCTTCTTCTGCAGTGCACAATGATGCCAGTGTCAGGGATGGCAGCACACTTGGCCCAGCTAGGCCCTTATCTCTTATCATACATGGGCACTGTGCTGACTGATACAGATGGGTGACTTTTTACATAGATAACATTGGATTCTCCCAGAAGCCTGTGAGTTGGGTCTCGGGTTGTTCACCTGAATTGTGACAGCGATTTACCCATATTAAGGTCAAGATGAAATGATTTATCAATGGCTCCAAATACCTGTCAGTGTATTAGTAGTGTGGCGCCCACAGATATGACTTTGCTTAGGGGCTCATGCACAGGAACGCATTTTTTTTTTTTTATCCGCATCCGATCCGCATTTTTTGCAGGTCGGATGGGGACCCGTTCACTACAAGAGATGTGGTCTGCCTCCGTACGTCTGTTCTGGCGGCAACCGCCAAAAAAATAGTACATGTCCTATTCTTGTCTGTTTTGGCATTCTATAGAGACAAGGACGTTCCGTTCCGAAAAATGCGGAGCGCACACGGCCGGTGTTAGTGTCTTGTGGATCGGCAATTGGCTATGGTGGTGTGCATGAGCCCTAAGGGGAATCTGTCACTTCCAGCAAGCTCTATTAGGGTAGGCCTACATGTCATATGTATGCATGTATGTCAATGGTGTCGCAGCGCGATACTCAAAATGCTTGATTTTGTGTTTCATGAGACTTTTACTCAATTGACTTCAGTGTAAGTCACGCGCGACGCACGACTCGTCTGTGTTTTCACAATAGTTGCGTAACAGCAAGTTGCAGAGAAGTCGCGCGTATTTTTGTGTCGCCAAGTAGCTGCCCTATCCTAAAAGAGGTTCTGATTTTTTAGCAAGAGCCCACAGTCTTCTTCCATAAACAGAAGATTCATACCCACCTGCTCCCCTTCACTCCTGTCCTCCGCTGTGTCCTTGTTTCGACCCCCAGCGTGTTTACATCTGGCTTCATGGGCATGGTCACATTCTCCATTGCGGCCAATGACTGGCTTCAGAAAGGACATGGTCACAAGCTGCACACAACTGCTGAAGCCAGTCATTGGCTGCAGCAGAGCATGTGACCATGTCCTTGCTGCGCTGAATGTCAACGCTCCAGGGCCCGAAACATGGACACAGTGGAGGCATCATGGAGGACTGAAGTGATGTTAAACATGGATCTTCTGTTTGCGGAGGCAGAGTGCGGATACTTGCTAAAAAAAATAAAAATCGGCATTCCCGGAGAACCCCTTTAAGTACAATATTGCATAATTAGAACATCTGTTGCTGACTGCAGATCAGTCATTCGAATGTTGATACTCACCCCTATTCCCCTGCTATGCGCCCACATACTGGCCATGGACTGTGTAGAGAGGACTTCTCCATTATGTGTGCATGCGCAGGAGTCCTTTCAGTGTATTTCTTGGCTTTTTTGCATTTTCACAGTTGGGAAATTGGGGTGCGTATCGACATACAAATGACTGATCTGGAGTCTGCGTCAGATGTTCTATACGTGTATTCCCTTACAATACAGTGGAGGTTGGGTAACATAATGGTGGCCTCTGTTGGGAAGATATAGCTTATGTTGATGGATGGCTTATGGTTGAAAAGGTACATATATTCTGTGATTGGCAGAGGTGTAGTGCCTTATACCTTAGGGTAAAGCATGGTTCCGGCTGTGGTATTGACTCCTGCATGGTTGGAGGCCTAAGGCTACATTCACATGACCGTATGTGTTTAGCGGTCCGCAAAAAATACGGATAACGTCCTTATGCAATCTGTAATGTATCTGTTTTTTTTGCGGATCCATTGTAACAATGCCTATCCTTGTTCGCACAACAGACAAGAATAGGACATGCTCTATTTTTTTTGCGTGGCTACGGAATGGACATATGGATGCGGACAGAACACGGTGTGCTGTCCGCATTTTTTGCAGACCCTTTGAAATGAACTGCAAAAAAAATGGAATGGAAACAAAATACGTTTGTGTGAATGTAGCCTAAGAATTAGATTTTATGTGTGTGTGATTATTCTAAATGAAGACTATCATTCTAACATCATTCAGCTTTGTATGTTCTTATTTGCCCCAGATATTCTAGATTTTATCAATACCAGACTTTTCTAGAAGAAAAAACTAAATGTTTGTGCAATATCTGGACTTGGTTTTCTTATGGCGGGATAATAAAGAAGAATTTTCTTCTGCTTCCCCATTGACTTGAATACAAAATCAACTAACAATCTGGTTCTTAGAAGTAACATGGCACTTTAGAAGCAGATTTCCATTTAGCGGTGGAAAAATCCTACCAGGTGCACACAGTGGCGCATTTTTCCACTGAAGTCAATGTAAAATTATTGTTGGCGATTTGATTGTGGATTTTGCACCAGAAAACAGATATTTTCCGCAACAGAATTCACAACGGATTTTAATAGTGTGAACATACTTCTCGGCTCGGCTGAGCGTGCATGTGTTCTGAATTGGGAGAGGGGAACAAGGATATGGCGACATTTCATGTAATGAATTTCAGTGGGATTGCTAAGGGACATGCTACGCGCAGAGAAAAAATTCCAAACAAGTCTGCCTTTTCTGCAACTGTCGTGTCGCAAAATGTGGCATGTCGCTTTGCGACACCATTGAAATACATTATATGAAATGTTACTCGACATATGTCACAATGTAGCCATATCCCCTTGTGTCGCACTACATATGTCGCCATGTAGCTGGAGCCTAAAGGTGGATTTAGGCTACTTTCACACTAGCGTTCGGGCGGATCCGTTCTGAACGGATCCGCTCATAATAATGCAGACGGAGGCTCCGTTCAGAACGGATCCGTCTGCATTAAAATGGCAAAAAAAAAGCTAAGTGTGAAAATAGCCTCGGACGGATCCGTCCAGACTTTCAATGTAAAGTCAATGAGGGACGGATCCGCTTGAAGATTGAGCCACATTGTGGCATCTTCAAACGGATCCGTCCCCATTGACTTACATTGTAAGTCTGGACGGATCCGCACGCCTCCGCACGGCCAGGCGGACACCCGAACGCTGCAAGCAGCGTTCAGCTGTCCGCCTGTCCGTGCGGAGGCGAGCGGAGCGGTGGCTGAACGCCGCCAGACTGATGCAGTCTGAGCGGATCCGCTCCATTCAGACTGCATCAGGGCTGGACGGCTGCGTTCGGGTCCGCTCGTGAGCCCCTTCAAACGGAGCTCACGAGCGGACCGACGAACGCTAGTGTGAAAGTAGCCTTACACGGCCCGACAATCTGCCCATGTAAAGGTGCCGCTGATCACCCAATGAGCAAGCAAAATGCTCGTTCATCAGGTGATCGGCGACACCTTTACATTGGCAGATTGTTACGGGCACCTTTACGGCGGCACCTTTACATGGTCACCTTTACAGGTCCTGTTGTTCGTGCAGACACATCAGTCATTATTTCTGGGCAACAGATCTTACAACAGCAATCTGCTGCCTAGAAACAATACACCTGTATGGGGACAAGCGATCGCAATAGTAATCCCTCATCTTCATACTGTAAAGGAGATCGCTGCATGTAAATACAGCAGTCTCCTTCACTGAACGAACAGCCGACTGTCGGGAAGGAACACTTCCTTCCCGACAATCGGCTTTAGCGCGGCCTGTGTAAAACCGCCTTAAGGCCCCTTTCACACGTGGCCATTTATTTCTATGGGGCTGTTCACATGAGCGGTGATTTTCAGGCATCACTTGTGCGTTGCGTGAAAATCGCAGCATGCTCTATTTTGTGCGTTTTTCACGTAACCCAGGCCCCGTAGCAAGGGGCGGATGCGGTGCGATTTTCACGCACGGTTGCTAGGAGACGATCGGGATGGAGACCCGATCATTATTATTTTCCCTTATAACATGGTTATAAGGGAAAATAATAGCATTCTGAATACAGAATGCATAGTAAAATAGCGCTGGAGGGGTTAAAAAAAAATAAAAATAATTTAACTCACCTTAATCCACTTGATCGCGCAGCCGGCATCTCTTCTGTCTGTCTTCTGTGCTGTGTGCAGGAACAGGACCTGTGGGGACGTCACTCCGGTCATCACATGGTCCTTCACCATGGTAAAAGATCATGTGATGGATCATGTGATGACTGGAGTGACGTCACCACAGGTCCTGATCCTGCACACAGCAAAGAAAGACAGACACAAGAGATGCCGGCTGCGCGAGCAAGTGGATTAAGGTGAGTTAAATTATTATAATTTTTTTTTTAACCCCTCCAGCACTATTTTACTATGCATTCTGTATTCAGAATGCTATTATTTTCCCTTATAACCATGTTATAAGGGAAAATAATACAATCTACATAACACCGATCCCAAGCCCTGACTTCTGTGAAAAAGTTCGGGTTTGGGTACCAAACATGCCGATTTTTCTCACGTGAGTGCAAAACGCATTACAATGTTTTGCACTCGCGCGGAAATTTCGCACATGTTCCTGCAACGCCTGTGTGAAAGGGGCCTAAGTCTTTGCCAAATGCCTCTGGTCACAGCTTAGGCTACTTTCACACTAGCGTTCGGGGCTCCGCTTGTGAGTTCCGTTTGAAGGCTCTCACAAGAGGCCCCGAACGCATCCGTACTGCCCTAATGCATTCTGAGTGGATGCGGATCCGCTCAGAATGCATCAGTCTGGCACCGTTTGTCCTCCGCTTGCAGCGTTCAGGTGTCCGCCTGGCCGCGCGGAAGCAAACGGATCCGTCCAGACTTACAATGTAAGTCAATGGGGACGGATCCGTTTGAAGTTGACACAATATGGCTCAATTTCAAACGGATCCGTCCCCCCTTGACTTTCAATGTAAAGTCTGGACGGATCCGTCTGAGCAACTTTCACACCTAAATTTTTTTCTAAAATATAATGCAGACGGATCCGTTCTGAACGCAAGTGTGAAAGTAGCCTTATCTTACTTGTAAAGAAAAGAATAGGGCACGCTGAAATCCAGCAGAACAATCCCTTTTCCGTTCTACATCTGACATCGAGGGAAAGTCCGGACAATCCCATAGATGGTCAGATGGCCCTGAGAAATCAGTAGATTTGGCTGAAATAATTGTAATGGGTATGGCCATCATTCTACACTCAATACCTCTTATTAACAAAATGAAAAAGTCCGATGCCCAGAGCACTTTCATTAAGAATATCTCTGTACTTTGCTACATTCAATTTTCACTCAACTCGGACCAGTCTCCCTGTCCCAGCAACTGAACCACAGCATGATGCTGCCACCTACATGCTTCATTGCAGGGACAGTATTAGGCCTCATGCACACGACCGTTGTGTGCACCCGTGGCCGTTGTGCCGTTTTCCGTTTTTTTCTGCGGCTCCATTGACTTTCAATAGGGCCGTTGAAAACTCGGCTTGTGCACCGTTTTTACACCGTGCCCGTGACCCGTGTTTCTAGGCCGTGAAAAAAATAGGACCTGTCCTATTTTTTTCACGGCCAACGGTTCACGGGCCCATTCAAGTCAATGGGTCCGTGAAAATCACGGATGCACCCAAGATTGTCATCCGTGTCCGTGATCCGTGTCCGTGATCCGTGTCCGTTTTTTCCTATCATTTCAATGGCAAACTTGACTTAGAATTTTATTTCATTTTTCATGTCCGTGGATCCTCCAAAAATCACAGCAGACCCACGGAAGAAAAAACGGGCACGGATCACGGTACAACGGAACCATGTTTTGCGGGACGTTAAAAAATACGGTCGTGTGCATGAGGCCTTAGGCAGTGTCTGGTTTCCTTCAAACATGACGTTTAGAATTGAGGTCAAAATGTTCAATCTTGGTTTCATCAGACCAGGGAATATAATTTCTCACAATCTGAAAGTCCTTTAGGTGCTTTTTTGCAAACTTGAATGTGTCTTTTACTGAGGTGAGGCTTCTTCCTGGCCACTCTGCTATAAAGCTCAGATTGGTGGAGTGCTGCAGTGATGGTTGACTTTTTGGAAGTCTTTCTCATCTGCAAAAAGGATCTTTAGTGCTCAGCCAGAGTGACCACCTGGGTTCCTGGTCACCTCTCTTACCAAGGCCGTCCCCCCTCATTACTTAGGTTGTTGGGTGTTGGGGAGGCCAACTCAAGGAAGGGTCCTGGTTGTTCTAAACTTCTTCCTTTAAAGAATTATGGAGGCCACTGTGATCTTGAGAACTTTTAGGGGAACATATATTTTTGTACCCTTCTCCAGATATGTGCCACAACACAGTCCTGTCCTCCTTATAGCTTAATTTTCACTCTGATATAAATTGTCAGCTGTGAGACCTTATATAGAGGCTGAGGTGTATTTTTCCAAAATTATGTTTAATCAACTGAATTTACCACAGGTGCACCAATCAAGGTATAGAAACTTCTCAAAGATGATCAAGAGAAATGGGAGGCCCCAGAGCTAAATTTCAAGTGTCATAGCAAAAGGTCTGAATGCTTATGTCCATGCAAAATTTTTGTCTTTCCTTTTTTATAAATGAATTTATTAAATTAATTTATTTAATTATTCAGTGCAGACTGATGGGGGAAAACATGATTTTTTTTTATTTTTCACACAAAGCTTTAATATAATAAAATGTGAAAAAGTGAAAGGGTCTGAGCACTTTCCAAATGCTCTGAAGAATTGCTTAAACTGGCGCATAGTTGTTACAACCCATTAGCTGTGAGCGGCACTAGCTCTCCTGTTTTAATATTTGTTTAATCAAGTGAATATTAAATTATCATGTTCTTAATTCAGATAGAATATATTTGTTATGCAGGGATCAACATTCTCCAGCACAGCTACTTTTCCCAACATGCACACTCGATTAGCTGTTCTTAGAGCTCCCATAGAAGTGAATGGAGCATGCTGGGAGTTGTAGTTTCACAACAGCTGGAGTGCCAGAGGTTGTTGATCCCTGTTATAGTGTCTCATGCAAAAAAGGGTCTAATTTATTCCCATTTAGGGCATCTACCAGACTACAAATGTGTGTAATATGCGACTGACTGGGATCATTATTTGGATGGTGACATTGTGTTATATTCCAGATGCAAAACCTGGACATAATAAATGTATCATACCCACAATTGTATCATTAATTTAGTTTGGATTGCTGGTGCCCTAAAGACAAGCTAAGGCTACTTTCACACTAGCGTTCGGCTGTCCGCTCGTGAGCTCCATTTGAAGGGGCTCACGAGCGGACCCGAACGCTTCCGTCCAGCCCTGATGCAGTCTGAATGGATGCGGATCCGCTCAGACTGCATCAGTCTGGCGGCGTTCAGCCTCCGCTCCGCTCGCCTCCGCACGGACAGGCGGACAGCTGAACGCTGCTTGCAGCGTTCGGGTGTCCGCCTGGCCGTGCGGAGGCGTGCGGATCCGTCCAGACTTACAATGTAAGTCAATGGGGACGGATCCGTTTGAAGATGCCACAATATGGCTCAATCTTCAAGCGGATCCGTCCCCCATTGACTTTACATTGAAAGTCTGGACGGATCCGTCCGAGGCTATTTTCACACTTAGCTTTTATATGCCAAAATAATGCAGACGGATCCGTTCTGAACGGAGCCTCCGTCTGCATTATTATGATCGGATCCGTTCAGAACGGATCCGATCGAACGCTAGTGTGAAAGTAGCCTAAGTACACTGGGGAAAGGTCCCCTCTTCTTGATCACAAGTTGAAATGTGGAAACATGAAGCAATGTAGACTGGCTATTAAAATGAATACACATCCATATAAATCTCCATCTGTGGATTCATGTGGTTCTGCTGTGCTGATAACTGTGCAGAACCCAGCTTTACCTTATAGTCATCCCAGCTAGGGCATGTAGAAAGGGGTCACTCTTAAAAGGGGTCATCCAGCTTTCAAACACTTTTTGACAGCCCTCCCGCCAGACCTGAAAGCATACTTGCCTGGTCCCAGCCTCTCGGTTCCAGCTCCTACATACCACTGGGCTCTGATCTCTTCTTGTTAACTTCTGGAATGGAAGGGGGTCAATGCGGCCAATAATTGGCTGCAGCTGTGAAGTGTCCACAAGGGGCATGCCACTAAGTCAGCAGGGAACAGTGGACCAAAGGAGCTGGGAACCAAGTGTTGGGTAGCAGGTAAGTGCGTTTCCCTCTTTGCTAACTTGAAGAGGAAAAACTAAAATCTTGCACTGACATAAGTATTTAGACCCTTTATTTGGTACTTCCTGAGTCTTCTTGAATATAATGCCACAAGGTTTGCACACCTGGAATGGTGATTTTCTGCCATTCTTCTCTGTTCCTCAAGCTCTGTCAGGTTGGATGGGGACCATCGGTGGACAGCTAATTTCAGCTCTCCCCAGAAATGTTCGATTGGGTTCAAGTCAGGGCTCTAGCTAGGCCACTCAAGGACATTCACATAGTTGTCCCCAAGCCACTCCTGTGTTGTCTAGGATGTGTGCTTAGGGTCATTGTCTTGTTAGAAGATCAACCTTCGGCACAGTGAGGTCCAGAGCACTGAGTTGATGAAAAGCACCCCCACAGAATGATGCTGCCACCACCACGCTTCACTCTAGGGACAGTATTGGGCAGTGTATGGTTTCCTCCAAACATGATGTTTAGAATTGTGGCCAAAATGTTCAATCTGGGTTTCATCAGAATAGAGAATATTATTTCTCACAGTCTGAAAGTCCTTTAGGTGCTTTTTTTCAAACTGTCTTGTATCTTTTACTAAAGAGAGACTTCTGTTCTTAGTTTCTTTGAGACTGCCAAAAACTGTTAACAGCTGGACAATCCCTTTAAAGGGATTCTGTCACCAGTTTTTGACCCCCACATTCAAAAATATGGTTATGTGCATGGAGCTCTTGTGATTCCTAATGTGGTCTTATAAGCTAAATCTGTAGGCTCATTTAGTGTAAAAAACGTTTTATCTAACCTGTCATTCATCTCACTAAGGTGCCCAGGGGGATGCTCATGTCTTCCAGATGCCGCCCACACCCGCCGCCGTTCGTGCCCAGCTCCTCCTTTGCTGTCATCAGTGCCACCTCAGAATCCTTTGCTACTCCTCCGGCTCTCCCTCACTCCCCCCTCCTTCTTCTCTAACATCCCGCGCATGCGCACAGGCCTGTGCCTGATGCGCCCGTGCGGACTTCTCCGTTCAGCTTCATTGAGCGAAGTGCGCATGCGCCGGCACTTCGCTGAACCTCCCGATGACCTGAAGGCTGGCGCCAGCGTTCAGGTCATCGGGAGGTTGAGCGAAGTGCCGGCGCATGCGCACTTCGCGCAATGAAGCCGAACGGAGAAGTCTGCACGGGCGCATCAGGCACAGGCCTGTGCGCACGCGCGGGATGTTAGAGAAGAAGGAGGGGGGAGTGAGGGAGAGCCGGAGGAGTAGCAAAGGATTCTGAGCCGGCGCTGATGACAGCAAAGAAGGAGCTGGGCACGAACGGCGGCGGGTGTGGGCGGCATCTGGAAGACATGAGCATCCCCCTGGGCACCTTAGTGAGATGAATGACAGGTTAGATAAAACGTTTTTTACACTAAATGAGCCTACAGATTTAGCTTATAAGACCACATTAGGAATCACAAGAGCTCCATGCACATAACCATATTTTTGAATGTGGGGGTCAAAAACTGGTGACAGAATCCCTTTAAGCTCATGTACACTGCATTTTTTCCACTACAGAATTATTATTCTGAAATCACCTGCAGAATCTGCATTTTCTAGGGTTTTCTGGTGTTTCTATTATCTGCATTGCAAAGAAAGATGAAGCATGTTATAGATATATAAATTCACAGCATGCCCTTAAAAGGTCTTTGAATTGTCCAAAAAAAAATCCATATGTCATAGAAAAATATAAAAAATTATGGACAGTGGGGGTCCGATTGCTGAGACCCCACACCAGTTGCTAGAACAATACGAGGCAAGGGAAAAGCTTACATATCGCGCTCTCTCTTTCCACCCATCAATAGAAGTCTCACCCTGTCTCAGTTCCATCCTCTGCAGTGAGGAGCAAGAGCATGATAGGTGATCGCTTCTCTCATCTTCTTCTAACGATTCTAAAGATATGTCTTTATGATATGTCAACATTTTTTACTTAGCGACCCTTTAAAACTGAATAGTTAAGTGAATGAGGTGTCACAAAATCTGTTGCAAATACTTTGAATATACGATATATATCAAATACTAGAACTGTGTGCGGATGATCTCCCTATGTATCCCTGCTGCTTTGTCCCTTAGTTTATTTTTATTTTTAGAAACTGGAACTTAACGGAGCCATGATTAGTATGACTGACTCTTTTACAAACAGATCCCAGTGACGTATAATGGGGTGCGTCTGGTCTATCTGGGGTTCCAGCTTTTTTCCATTACAAGAATAACCCTAAGTTCACACCTGAGCGTTTTACAGCGCGTTCAAACGCGCTGTAAAACGCTCCACACGTGAAAACCAATGCTTCCCTATGGCTCTGGTTCACACTTGAGCGTTTTACAGCGCGTTTGAACGCGCTGTAAAACGCCCGACGCATAAACAAGTTCTTGAGCTTTTTTTTGGGCGTTTGTCGCGCGTTTTGGCCATAGACTCATTGGACAACACTGCAGTCAATCACACAAACGCGCGTCAAACGCGCGTTTACTATTGCAAAAAACGCGCATAAAAACGCGCGACAAATACACGCGTAAAACGCGCGTCTCAGAAACGCTCAGGTGTGAACCCAGGGTAAGACTTCCGGCTACACAATTTTCAAAAAGACCAAAACCCACATGGAATGAAACTTCATTTTGCACAGAGCATTAGTTGCATGTGATTGGATCATATTTTATACAATCGATATGCAATATAAGAATCAGGTTGCCGTACTATTTATTGTGGTTGTGGTGCAATTTTTGTGTGGTTTTTATATAGTCTTTGATGCCGATTTTTTATTTGAAGTCTATGGGGAAAACCACTCTCCAGAAGGTGCAGAATCGTACAAACAGTTGACACGCTGTGGATTTTAAAATCTGCTCAACAGGTCAATTTCCACATAGAAGAAAAAGGAAAGTGTACATGAGATTTGTGAAATCTCCTTCATTTTGTTGGTAGTGTATTACGCTGTGGCTTTTCAGCGCAAAAAACACACATAATCCGCATCTTTTGCTGGTGCCCTAAGGCCTCTTTCACATGGGCGGCATGTTTTTTGCCCGGATAAGATGCGGTTGTGTTGCGGGAAAATGCAAAATTTTTCCGCACGAGTGCAAAACATTGTAATATATATTGCATGTGAGAAATCGGCATGGTTGGTACCCAAACCTGAATCATAGAAACATAGAATGTGTCAGCAGATAAGAACCATTTGGCCCATCTAGTCTGCCCAATATACTGAGTACTATGGTTAGCCGCTGGCCCTATCTGATATGAAGGATGGCCTTATGCCTATCCCATGCATGCTTAAACTCCTTCACTGTATTTGCAGCTACCACTTCTGCAGGAAGGCTATTCCATGCATCCACTACTCTCTCAGTAAAGACATCTTGATTTCTTCACAGAAGTTCGGGTTTGGGTTAGGTGTTCTGTAGATTGTATTATTTTCCCTTATAACATGGTTATAAGGGAAAATAATAGCATTCTTAATACAGAATGCATAGTACAATAGGGCTGGAGGGGTTAAAAAAAATAAAAAAATAATTTAACCTACCTTAATCCACTTGATCGCGCAGCCCGGCTTCTCTTCCGTCTTTTTTTCTTCAGGACCTGGGTAAAGGACCTGTGGTGACGTCACTGCGCTCATCACATGATCCATCACCATGGTGATGGATCATGTGACAGACCATGTGATGAGCGCAGTGACGTCATCACAGGTCCTATTCCTGTGAACAGCAAAGAAGAAGACAGAAGAGAAGCCGGGCTGCGCGATCAAGTGGATTAAGGTGAGTTAAATAATTTTTTATTTTTTTTAACCCCTCCAGTGCTATTGTACTATGCATTCTGTATTAGGAATGCTATTATTTTCTCTTATAACCATGTTATAAGGGAAAATAATAAAGATCGGGTCTCCATCCCGATCGTCTCCTAGCAACCGTGCGTGAAAATCACACCGCATCCGCACTTGCTTGCGGATGCTTGCAATTTTCACGCTGTCCTATTCACTTCTATGGGGCCTGCGTTGCGTGAAAAACGCACAAAATAGAGCTAGCTGCGATTTTCACGCAACACACAAGTGATGCGTGAAAATCACCGCTCATGTGCACAGCCCCATAGAATTGAATGGGTCCGTATTCAGTGCGGGTGCAATGCGTTCACCTCACGCATTGCAACCGCTCGGAAAATTTGCCCGTGTGAAAGGGGCCTAAGGTTAAATGCACACGTTCAGGATTTATGTGCGGGGAATCTGCACTGAAATCCGCAGGTGTTCGCAGGGAAGTCCGTGCGGACAATCTGCATCAATTGGTGCGGATTTGTATGCGGATTTTCCTCTCCCCATTGAAGTTAATGGAGAAAAGGTAATGGAGAAAATTAATAGAGAAAACATTAAATAAATTCAAATGCTGCGGATTTTAAAATCTGCACCGCAGGTAAAAATCCACATGTAAAAAATCTGCATTGTGTACATGAGAATTTCAATTTCTCATAGAATACAATGTGCATGACCTACAGTGCGGATTTTCTGCACTGAAATCTGCGCGGAAAATCCGCACACAATCCTGATCGTGTGCATTTAGCCTAATATAGTATTGGGAGCCTCTTTCACACCACCGTATGGCTTTTTTGCGAACCCATTGACTTGAATAGAGCCACGGAACGTGATTTGCAGGCAATAATAGGACATGTTCTATCTTTCAACGGAACGGAAAAATGGAAATACGGAAACGGAATGCATACGGAGTACATTCAGTTTTTTTTTTGCGGAACCATTGAAATGAATGGTTCCGTATACGGACCGCAAAAATGGCCCGTAAACGGAAAAATAAAACGGTGGTGTGAAAGAGGCCTTAATCTGAACGTTAAGACATTGACAGATCCAGAGAAGCGGTGATCCAACATGTTGGATTTCTGTATGTGTAGTCTTCCTTAACATAAGCAGTGGATTAGGTGTATAGTAGTTGCTTATCTCCCACCTTAGAAGTAATGGAACCCTCAAGGAGTTGGTCACTTTCTGGATACTTGTGACCATTGTGTATATAAGATGATTATATGGCACTTTGCTATATTTCATAAGCAATGCCCCCTTGTCTGTCAAATCTGAGCTGTCTGCATAGAGTTCCTGTCCATAAATTGGCCGCTGATGGACACATCACTCAAGCATTCTGCACCTGCACTAAACTCCTAACACTGTGTGTACACATGTATGTGCAGTGTATTTGATTGAAGGCGACTGGTCACATGACCCTCCATCAGCAGCCATTTTTTTGACAGGACCTCCATGTAAACAGCACAAAAGACTTTTCCAATAAGGACGCCTAAATTATGAGATATAGAAAATGGTGAAAAATATTAACAAAGGCTATGTTAGCAAGTGCCATATAATCTTCTTACAAACACATTGCCCAACAGTAACCAGAAAGTGGTCAACCCTTTTAATAAAGTAATAAAATATCTTTGTACCGTGTGAGCCAATAGATAGAAAAGATAGCATTCAGAGCCTCAGTTGTAGATACCTTCTAGGAAACATGATGACAAATATAAAGCTTTCGAGACTACTTAGGTCTCTTCATCAGGTATGGTTTAACACAAAACCTGAAGAGTCACGTATTAATATACAAAAAGACATAAAAACTAGCGTGGTGAATAAGACAAGGTGAGTATTTTGGGGAAAAAACACTTAAAATGGAAAAAAAAAAACACATAAAAGGGGTTCTCTACTGGGGAATAATTTTTACCAAGGGGCTCAGAGTAGGTTAAAAATAAAAATGTGATACCTCACGTATTCACTGCCACCCCTTTTCAAAGGCCTGCTGGGTCCTTGCTGGTCTTTGCTTCTTGGTCTTGTCTCCACACGCAGGAAATGTCAGCCATTCATTGGCCGTAGCGGTGATCAGCCGCAGCCTGTGATTGGCTGAGCAGGTATCTCCTGGCATTTCCTTTGTGTCAAGACAGGACCAAGGAGCAGAAACCAGTGGGAACCTATTAAACAGTGAAATAAGAACAGTGGGGGATTGGTTAGATGAGTAGTGGGGGATTGGTTAGATGCTTCTGTTTTTTAACTCACTCTGTACCCTTTTCTAAAATGTATTCCCCACTGGACAACCCATTTAAGCCCTGCAAAAGCCTGAATTCCCTATGGCTACACCACTAGATATGGTAAGTTCCAGCAGATAATCTTTACATTATGCTGCATAAATGTTATTCTGAAAATCCCATGAAGTTCATTGCCAAGTGATTGAATTACTGTATGTGTGCTACATGCTTTACACAAAAAATTTTTAAGGTGGTTTGCATCGTGCCAAACTTCTTCATATGTGACAAATGTCCAGGAACCAGGAGGACCAGCTGAAATATGAGATTACATCATTAAAGAGAACCTGTCATCAACTTTATGCTACCCATACTAATGGCAGTATAAAGTAGACAGGTGAGTTGATTTCAGCATTGCCGAGTAAGTGGTTGCCGAGAACCAACATCACAACCATTGCAGCCCGGACCTGGAAAAGAGTCCCGACCACCTGAGAAGAGTCATGGTTATTCATGAGTTCCTGCTCTCCCTGCCCACCTGCTGATGACTGACAGTCTTCTACCCAGTTTTCTCCCTTTCTCTCTAGGAGAGAACTGTCAGTCATCAGCAGATGGGCGAGGAGAGCAGGAGATTATGAATAACCATGACTCTTCTCAGGTAGACTGGACTCTTTTCAAGGCCTGGGCTGCAATGATTATGATGCTGGTTCTCAGCAACCACTTAGTTTTAGCTGATGAGTGACACACCGCTGACATCAGCATTTCTGTCACTACTTTATACTGCCCTCAGGTCAGCATAAAGTTGATGACAGGTTCCCTTTAACAACCATACTAGTTACATAATACATGTAAGGTAACATGGGGCTGATGACTGTAAAATGTATGAATACCATATGCCATCTCTTATGCTCTGCATTTAGGAAGTATTGTTTTACAGCTATATCTATAGTAAATTTCACCAGGTTCCACTCTTTTAAAGTGACTCTACATTTGAAGTCATGCTAAAGTAGAACTTCCACTCACCTGGTTTCCAGTGATGTAGAGACGGAGTTCTCCCTCCCTAAATTCTCTGGTGCATGATTACAAGAAAGGCTTCCTAAACAGGATCCTGTGCTGTCCAGCAGAGGGAGCATTCTTATATACAGTAAATGCCCAGTCAATGACAATGCCATTCTGTAGTGAAGGAGAATATTAGCAATGTAGGAAAGGCTCATCTAAGGATGCCTTCACACATGCAGATTTTTTTTTATTTTTTACAGAAAATTTCTGCGACTGAAAATGACTTGCATTCACCTGAATGCAGCTTCTAGGAATCCATGTGCTTCCCTCCAAACCAACCCCATTCAGATGAATGGGACGGATTTTCAGTCGCAGAAATTTTCTGCAGTGAAAGCTGCTGTGTGGGAAGGCACCCTACGCAGGCAGCCGTAACAAGCAAGTTTGATGGTATAGCAAGTCAAAAAGTGCTCATATAGTTCTATATGCGTGGAGCCATCATTGTTTGACCTCACAATCGTTAATGTGATCTTTTAATTCACATTCAGGTCCATTATTGTAGGCAGCTCATCCCCTGTTAACATGGGGAGAAATGCTGCCGATAAAAGATGTGGTAGACATCAAAGCATTGGCTCGTTTGTAGGCTGATCTGCAGACATGTTTACATAGAGCAATGATCTTGAATAAATATTTGTACGAACGTTCATTCTCCTGATCACCCCAGTCTCATGTGAAAGGACCTTTAGATATTGTGGAAAGCTAAAGGGACTAAGGGCTCTTTCAGATGGGCAGTCTGAGACTAGCACATGTTCTGGCCAGAATTATGGCATTCATATTGTGTCCGTTTTTCTTTGAGGCCCATTATTTGAGAAAATCGGAGCTCAATGGCCTGGTCTGCATGGACCAGTGGTCTACTCTTGGACAGCACCTGCACATAAACATTGCCCATCTGAATGAGCCCTAACTTGATATTGACTGTAGAGTAACCTGAGGTTTACTACAGGTAAGCAGTTTGTAGATCAATCTACAACAGTCCCAATTATTACTTTAGTGGAAAAAATACCTCCTCCTAATTTGTAAATTCCGCTGGGAGAGAAAGCTCCCCTGCTGTGGTATTAGACATGCAATTAGCTTGACTTACATCATGTCTGGGCTAGGTTTGCATGTACAATAATTAACACATGCCCTACCTGAAAAAAAAAGCAACATGATATTAATTGTTGATCATTTGCTTTGTAGTCTATCATTAAGATCAGATTCACAAATTCTGTATGCATATCGCATATCGCTTCTGATGAATCCCTATTTTTATTCCCAATTGATCCCAGGCAGTACATATTAAAGCGTGCCGCCATCATACAGACGTGGCAACAGTGCCTAATCGTTAGTCACAGCAACTTCCAAGATTATACTTTGGCTTGCCCCATCTTACAGCCTTGCTTCTTTCATAAAATGCTACTTACCAACCAATTCCTATATACTACCAATAGACTACTGAAAGCTTACTAGATTTTAAAAAGAAAACTAAGGGTAAAGCTCTGCCTCTTGCTCTTCGTTCCTGGCGCATGCGCTGAACATATCCTTGGCCACCTATATGCCATTTACACCCAGCAAGTATGCATTGACTTACGTTTTTTCCCATGGAGTATACTACGGTATTCTGGAAGAAGCATACAGTAAAAAATAAGTATACTGTGCAGTGTGCAGTATGCAGTATATATTTGTATAGCGTGACTCAAACAGCTGATCGGCGGGGGTCCCGGGTGTCGGACCCCCGCCGATCAGAAGCTGATGATCTATCCAGAGGATAGATCATCAGTTAAATGAAGGTGCAGAACCCCTTTAAATGAATAAATGACAAATGTTACTGAATATTTTCCCATAATAATATATATCAATCTGCTCAGCTCTTCCTGTTCTATAGCATGCTGCCTGCAGATTGTCCCGCAACTGGTGGTGACATATTCTCTTTAAACCTTCCACAGTCAGGTTGACCACATGGCTATTTTATTAGGCTCCATTCATCTCACACTAGTACCTGACTCTAGAAAATTGAGAGTAACTCTCCCAGAAATGTCACCATTGATTCGGTTTGATGTTTCTGATGATAAAGTCTACCAGTTGTATTTGTTTGGTCTACTTTTCATCAGGTTTATATGGATGCTGGCATGTCAGTCTGTTGAAAAACATTAGCCCAGATTTACTTGGCCTGTAGATGGCATAAATTTAGGCTGTGTAGACCTGCACCAAGAGGAAAACACTTTTGTCAAACTGTACTAACTATTGGTTGGCTTAGGCTACTTTCACACTGGCGTTTTGGCTTTCCGTTTGTGAGATCGGTTCAGGGCTCTCGCAAGCGGTCCAAAACGGATCAGTATTTCCCTAATGCATTCTGAATGGAAAAGGATCCGCTCAGAATGCATCAGTTTGCCTCCGTTGCTACTCCATTCCGCTTTGGAGGCGGACACCAAAACGCTGCTTACAGCGTTTTGGTGTCCGTCTGACGAAACTGAGCTAAACGGATCTGTTCTGACACACAATGTAAGTTAATGGGGACTGATCCGTTTTCTATGACACAATCTGGCACAATAGAAAACGGATCCGTCCTCCATTAACTTTCAATGGTGTTCAAGACGGATCCGTCTTGGCTATGGTACAGATAATACAAATGGATTAGTTCTGAACGGATGCAGACGGTTGTATTATCTGAACAGATCCGTCTTCGGATCCGCACCAAACGCAAGTGTGAAAGTAGCCTTATTTGGAGACAGATATTTATTCCAGAATTGTGGTAGAATTTTGGCACAAAATTGTGTGTTTTAGGCCATTCCTCGCTTCATAGCACTAAGCCTGGCCCCTTTTCGAGCGAGTTGGAAAAAGTGTAGAAAACCTAGCTGTGCCAATTTTGCACCCCTTTTTAGACAGATTCTAGAAGCATACACGAAATCTGACCAATCTGTCAGAAGGGAAGCTTCGATGCCAGTGTCAACAGATACTTAGACTATATATGACAGTTATAGTAAGAAAAGACCGGCACTCACTGTAGCTTGAAGAAAAGGAAATCTTTATTGTCACATATAATCCGTGACGCGTTGCGACTCACATCTGGAGCCTTCCTCAGACGTATGGGATATGGTACAAACAGAGATAAGCACACGGCATTTAAGTAACCCGCCAAGGCGGAAATGACATCACATTACCATATCCCATACGTCTGAGGAAGGCTCCAGATGTGAGTCGCATACCGTCACGGATTATATGTGACAATAAAGATTTCCTTTTCTTCAAGCTACAGTGAGTGCCGGTCTTTTCTTACTATATTTATGAGATCGTGATCTCGGACGCGAGCACCACGCCATTTGTTACAGAGTGCCGGCTGATCATCATTTTCATTATATATGACAGTTGTCCCCTGATGGTCGAATTTCTAACATGATACAAATATCATATACATATTAATATACAAATATTTATATTTCTTAATTTTTTAATCTGATACATCACTTTCTATTACAGTGACACGATTTAGGCTACTTTCACATCTGCGGTTTCCCTGGATATGGCAGGGTTCAGCAAAAACGCTTCAGTTAATGATAATACGACCGTCTGCATCTATTATGAACGGATCCAGTTGTATTATCTCTAAAATGGCACTAAAACCATTGTAAGTCAATGGGCACCAGATGTGTTTTCCCTTCTGTCCGAGAAAACGGATCCAGCACCATTAATTTACATTGTGTTTCATGACGGATCCGTCTTGCTCCGCATCCCCATGACGCACTCAAAAACGCTGCATGCAGCGTTTTTCTGTCCGGCACGGGAATGCAGCCAAACGGAATGGAATGCATTCTGGCATAAATGAAAAAAGGAAACTAAAACAAGGAATTACAAAATTAAAAACAAAAGAAGGAAGGTATATGGAAGAAGATAAAGAACTAGCTGACTGCCTCAATGAATAAACTTCTGTTCAGTCTTTACGAAGGAAAATGAAGGAAAAGGACCTCAGTTAGGAAAGAAGACAAATGAATCTTTTGATGCATGTGTCTTTACAGAGGAAGAGGTTCTAAATCAGCTGTCGAAAATTAATACAAATAAGTCACAGGGGCCTGATGGGATACACCCAAAGCTATTAAAAGAGCTCAGCGGTGAACTAGCAAAACCATTAACAGATTTATTTAACCAATCACTGGCAACAGGAGTCGTCCCAGAAGATTGGAAATTAGCAAATGTTGTGCCCATTCACAAGAAAGGTAGTAGGGAGGAATCGGGCAACTATAGGCCAGTAAGCCTGACATCAATAGTGGGGAGATTAATGGAAACCATACTTAAGGAGAGGATTGTGGAACATCTAAAATCCCATGGATTGAAAGATGAAAAACAGCATGGGTTCACTTCAGGGAGATCATGTCAAACTAATCTTATTGATTTTTTTGATTGGGTGACTAAAATAATAGATGGCGGAGGTGCAGTAGACATCGCTTATCTAGACTTCAGTAAGGCTTTTGATACTGTCTGACACAGAAGGCTTATCAATAAATTGCAGTCTTTGGGCTTGGACTCCCATATTGTTGAATGGATTAGGCAGTGGCTGAGGGACAGGCAACAGAGGGTTGTAGTCAATGGAGTATATTCAGACCAAGGTCTTGTTACCAGTGGGGTACCTCAGGGATCTGTTCTGGGACCCATATTGTTTAATATCTTTATCAGCGAAATTGCAGAAGGCCTCGATGGTAAGGTGTGTCCTTTTTGCTGATGACACAAAGATTTGTAACAGGGTTGATGTTCCTGGAGGGATACACCAAATGGAAAAGGATTTAGGAAAACTAGAGAAATGGTCAAAAATCTGGCAACTAAAATTTAATGTGGATAAGTGCAAAATAATGCACCTGGGGCGTAAAAACCCAAGAGCAGAATATAAAATCAGTGATACAGTCCTAACCTCAGTATCTGAGGAAAGGGATTTAGGGGTCATTATTTCAGAAGACTTAAAGGTAGGCAGACAATGTCATAGAGCAGCAGGAAATGCTAGCAGAATGCTTGGGAGTATAGGGAGAGGCATTACTAGTAGAAAGAGGGAGGTGCTCATGCCGCTCTACAGAGCACTAGTGAGACCTCATTTGGAGTATTGTGCTCAGTACTGGAGACCATATCTCCAGAAGGATATTGATACTTTGGAGAGAGTTCAGAGAAGAGCTACTAAACTGGTACAGGGATTGCAGGATAAAACTTACCAGGAAAGATTAAAGGACCTTAACATGTATAGCTTGGAAGAAAGACGAGACAGAGGGGATATGATAGAAACTTTTAAATACATAAAGGGAATCAACAAGGTAAAAGAGGAGAGAATATTTAAAAGAAGAAAAACTGCTACAAGAGGACATAGTTTTAAATTAGCGGGGCAAAGGTTTAAAAGTAATATCAGGAAGTATTACTTTACTGAGAGAGTAGTGGATGCATGGAATAGCCTTCCTGCAGAAGTGGTAGCTGCAAATACAGTGAAGGAGTTTAAGCATGCATGGGATAGGCATAAGGCCATCCTTCATATAAGATAGGGCCAGGGGCTATTCGTAGTATTCAGTATATTGGGCAGACTAGATGGGCCAAATGGTTCTTATCTGCCGACACATTCTATATGTTTGTATGTTTCAGTTACGTCCCCATTGACAATGAATGGGGACAAAACTGAAGCATTTCCCTACGGTATTGAGATCCTATGACGGACCTCCATACCGGAAAGGAAAAATGATGATGTGAAAGTAGCCATATCAAAATCAACCCCACATTTTTTTCATTGATCTTTTTCTTCATATGCCCTGGCTATTTATTCATACTATTGCTTTGGAAATTAGTGATATGTAGTGGCAATGGTGCATTATTAGATATGGTCAGAGGCAGACCTTTTGCCACACTTTTTATATGTATCAGCGAGAAATATGACCAATAAAGAAGCCAGATCATCCTGATCATCAAGTTAGAAAAAATATGCTTCTTCAGTACTGCAAAGACTGGCTTTCCCAGAATTCTAATATTGCAGAAGACACCAATGAAACATCTAGTCTTCGGTGACAGACTGCAGAGGTTTTGTTGGCAGTAGTCGGCCATACTTGGTTGGCCATAATTGGCCCATTACTATTGGACACAGGCGGCCAAAAGTAGTATTAAATTCTTCCAAGGCTGAATTTGTGATATAATAACATATGCTAACCTATTTTATCCCCCATTACTTCCAGCTCCAATCCTCCCTGCTGAGCTATGTTACGCCCCCATATACTCCATGTGACTGCTGCAGCCAGACAATGGCCTCAGCGGTTATGTGCTGGAAACCACTGAGGCCAGTGTTTGGCTGCAGTAATATCAGGGGTATATGAAAACATTGCCACTTCAGCCAAGAAGATGATGTCCTGGCGGAGATTAAAATAGGTGGCTATGCTGTATATTCTGGTATTATTTTATGACAAATGCTGCCTTGGCTGACTTTTAGTAATAACTAAGACAACCCCTTTAATGTGAATTTACCTGTCACAGTGCAGTTCATTGTGACACTGGTTGCTGTGCAGACTGGCTGCATGCACTCTGCGTACTGGCTGTGGGTGGTTCCCATGTTTGCTGTTTTGTGTGATGCGTGCTGTCTACGGCCTTATGTGTGTGAACATGAGCCAGTGTATAAAGATTTAAAAAAGAATCACAAAAAAAAATGCACTAACACAATAGATGCAAACATTATATATAAGTACTCACTGTGGTATAATAAAATCTGAGCCAATATATTTTGATCTAAACACATGTGTGCCCACCTACCAGTAGTGATGGACAAACATCCGCCGGGACGTTTTGGGAATGCGAACGCCCGTTCGCGATCAAATGTTCGCAAACCGCGCGTTTGCAGTGGGCCCCATTTTCTTAAATAGCAGGCGAACCTGAAAAACCTTCAAGTCATATTTGCAGCCACCAAATACTTACTAGAAGTGCACAAATAGTCCAACAACATGGACAGTGACATACCAGAGGGGGGTCAATGGCAAAAATTCCCACAAAAAATATATATTTTAATCAGGGGCCATTTTTATGCGTCTTAAAGGGAAACTCTGAAAAATGTGCCTTTGTGGAGCTTAGAAAAATTTTCCTGACAGAAAAGAACAAGTGATTATGTGGCTGGAGGTATATTAGACGGTCAGTGGATAACAATTTTACTGTAGGCCATTGGAGTACAGGCCCTAAAAATTAGCCATTCACCTGACAGAAAAGAACAAGTGATTATGTGGCTGGAGGTATATGAAACGGTCACTGGATAACAATTTTACTGTAGGCTAGTACAGGCCCCAAAAATTAGGCATTCACCTGACAGAAAAGAACAAGTGATTATGTGGCTGGAGGTACATTAGGCGGTCACTGGATAACAATTTTACTGCAGGCCAGTACAGGCCCCAAAAATTAGGCATTCGCCTGACAGAAAAGAGCAAGTGATTATGTGGCTGGAGGTATACTAGACGGTCACTGGATAACTATTTTACTGTAGGCCAGTACAGGCCCCAAAAATTAGGCATTCACCTGCCGGAAAAGAACAAGAGATTATGTGGCTGGAGGTAAATTAGGCGTTCACTGTATAACAATTTTACTGTAGGCAACTGGAGTAGAGGCCCCAAAAATTTGACATTCACCTGACAGAAAAGGCCTTTTATGCCACTGTATATACAGAAGACAAGGACCATTCTTTGTTCTGTGTGGTGGTGGATATGTGTGGGCTGGCATGAGGAAATTCAATTACACATGGTCGTCACAGGTGTTGAATTCCTCTGAGATCCATGCCTCATTCATTTTTAGAAATGTGAGGTAGTCCACACTGTCGTGAGCTAGGCGAGTGCATTATCGGTCACGATCTCCCCTGCTGCGCTGAACGTCCTTTCGGACAGGACACTCGACGAGGGGCAAGCAAAGAGTTCCATGGCTAATTTTGCCAGCTCTGGCCACAGGTCAAGCCTGCAGACCCAGTAGTCCAGGGGTTCCTCGCTTCTCAGAGCTTCCACATCGGCCGTTAACCCGATGTAGTCAGACACCTGTCGGTCTAGGCGTTCCCTGAGGCTGAATCCAGAGGGCGGCTGTCGATGGGTTGCTTGCAAGAATGATCTCATATCCGAAGTGACCAACACATCTTCAAACCGCCTTCTTCTTGCAGGTGCAGTAGGATTGGTACCCGCACCTGTTTTGCTGTGGGTGGAAATTCCTCTGCCAGCGCCCGCAACAGCAGAATGCAGCATCTCAGATAGAGTAGCCCCCCTGGGAATTCATTCATTATTGCGACTTCCTCATCTTCCAGCTCCTGCTCCTCGACGGCTTGATCAATGACACGACGCAATGCACGCTCCAAAAAGAAGGTGTAAGGTACGATATCACTGATGGTGCCCTGGCTGCGACTGACCAGTTTGGTGAGCTCATCAAATGGCTGCAGAAGTCTGTATGCGTCGCGCATGAGCAGCCACTGGCGCAGTGAAAAGAAACCAAGCTCCCAGAACCTGTCTTGCTGCAGAGTTCGTACAGGTAGTCGTTAACGGCACGTTGCTGTTGTAGCAGCCTATCAAGCATATACAAGGTGGAGTTCCAGCGTGTCGGGCTGTCACAAGTCAGACGTCTGATAGGCAGGTGGTTTCGCCGCTGAACGTCAGCAAGGCGAGCCATGGCCGTGTAAGATCTTCTAAAATAGCCAGAGATTTTTCTGGCCTGCCGCAAGACATCCTGGACCCCGGGGTATTTGGCAACAAATCGCTGCACGACTAAGTTCAGGACGTGTGCCATGCACGGCACGTGTCATTTTGCCCCGTTTCAGCGCGCTCAGCAGATTGGCACCGTTGTCGCACACCACTTTACCAACTGTCAAATTGAGCAGGGTTAGCCACTGATCGGCCTGTGACCGCAGAGCTGAAAGCAGTGCAGGACCAGTGTAGGTCTTGGCTTCCAGGCACAACAGCTGCAGCACAGCATGGCAACGTCTCATCTGGCACGTCGAATAGGTTCTAGGGAGCTTGGGGGGTGCAGCGGAAGAGGCGGTAGCAGTGGAAAAGGAGCAGTCAGCCGAAGAGGAGACGGAGGATGGAGTAGGAGGAGGAGAAGAAGAGGCAGGCCTGCATGAAATCCGTGGCGGTAACACCAAATCCACACGGGTGCCACGGGTTACATGCTTGATGGCCATCAGAAGGTTCACCCAGTGGGCAGTAAACGTTATGTGCCTTCCCTGCCCATGTTTGCTAGACCACATTTCTGTGGTCAGATGTTTCTTAGCGCCGACACTGTGTGCCAGAGATATATTCACTTGCCGCTGAACGTGGCCATATAGCTCTGGGATGCCCTTCTGGGAAAAATATTTCCTTCCGGGGACTTTCCATTGTGGTCTGCCAATAGCCACAAATTTTCTAAAGGCCTCCGAGTCCACCAGTTTATATGGCAGTAGTTGGCGGGCTAGAAGTTCCGACAAGCCAGCGGTCAGCCGTTGGGCAAGAGGGTTATCCGCGTCATCAACTTTTTTACTCTCGAACATTTGTCCACGGAAGCCTGTCTTCTGCCAGATAAACGTGACACCCGCACGGTGGAAGGTGGAGTGGAGGACAAATGGGAGGAGAGAGGAGAAGGGGAAGAGGCAGGACGTGGAGTGTGGCTTTGTGGGTTCTGACGGCGTTGCTCCCACTGGGCTCGGGAATGGGAGGCCAGGTGCCTTCTTAAGGCGTTCTTCCCTAGGTGTGTTTGGCTTGCCATTACTTATTTGTTGACAGCACAGGCTGCAGATGGCAACACTATTGTCAGCAGCTGACAGGTTAAAAAAAGCCCACACTGCGGAGCCATGTGCCGGCATCCTGGGAGTGCAATATGTGACCGTGCATGGTGGATGGCTCGCTCCAGATACATTTGCAGTCTGCTTTTTGCCTCCTGTGGGTACTGTCGTCAGACTGCTGGTAGGCGGTCGATGCTACCTCCTCTTCCTCATCTGATGCCAAGAATGGCTGCGCATTGGTAAGGTCTGGGAATGGATGGGAAAATAATTCCTCTGACTCGAGTGGATGGGCTATAGTGGTGGTGGTGTCTTTGGGGGTGCACACAGCAGAGAGTGAGGAGGGTGCAGATAGAGAGGATGAGGAGGGTGCAGAAGCGGCAGGCTGAGTGAGCCACTCAACCAACTCTGGTGCGTCCTTTGACGTAATCGCACGCACCTTCTCTAACTTCCTACTTAGGCTCTGGCCTGGTGCACCTGCCCGACCCCTACCACCCCTGCGGAACGGCCTGCCTCTTCCTCTGCCTGTCATTTTCAAAATGACCCTGTGCCAAAGCCCCTAGAGAAGATCAGTATTTGTGGAAGCAGGTATATCACAGGCCTCAATCAGTATTTGGTGGAAGCTGGTATATAAAACCCCTTAATCAGTATTTTGTGGAAGCAGGTGTATCGCAGGCCTCAATCAATATTTGGTGGAAGCAGGTATAGCAGTCCCCTTAATCAGTATTTTGTGGAAGCAGGTGTATCGCAGGCCTCAATTAATATTTGGTGGAAGCTGGTATATCAAACCCCTTAATCAGTATTTTGTGGAAGCAGGTATCTCGCAGGCCTCAATCAGTATTAGGTGGAAGCTGGTATATCAAACCCCTTAATCAGTATTTTGTGGAAGCAGGTGTATCGCAGGTCTCAATCAATATTTGGTGGAAGCAGGTATGTCGCACCCCTCAATCAGTATTTTGTGGAAGCAGGTGTATCGCAGGCCTCAATCAGTATTGGTGGAAGCTGGTATATCAAACCCCTTAATCAGTATTTTGTGGAAGCAGGTCTCTTGCAGGCCTCAATCAGTATTAGGTGGAAGCAGGTATATCAAACCCCTTAATTAGTATTTTGTGGAAGCGGGTGTATCGCAGGTCTCAATCAATATTTGGTGGAAGCAGGTATATCAAACCCCTTAATCAGTATTTTGTGGAAGCAGATATCTCACAGGCCTCAATCAGTATTTTGTGGAAGCCGGTATATAAAACCCCTTAATCAGTATTTTGTGGAAGCACGTGTATCGCAAGCCTCAATCAATATTTGGTGGAAGCAGGTATATCAATCCCCTTAACCAATATTTTGTGGAAGCAGGTCCATACCTCAAACAATATTTGGTGAAAAAAAAGGTCTATCAAACACATTAATCTGTATTTTGTGGAAGCAGGTATCTGACAGTCCTCAATCAGTATTTTGTGGAAGCAGGTGTATCGCAGGCCTCAATCACTATTTGGTGGAAGCAGGTATATCAAACCCCTTAATCAGTATTTTGTGGAAGCAGGTGTATTGCAGGCCTCAATCAATGTTTGGTGGAAGCAGGTATATCAAACCCCTTAATCAGTATTTTGTGGAAGCAGGTGTATCGCAGGCCTCAATCAATATTTGGTGTAAGCAGGTATATCAATCCCCTTAATCAGTATTTTGTGAAAGCAGGTATATCAATCCCCTTAATCGGTATTTTGTGGAAGCAAGTGTATCACAGGCCTCAATCGGTATTTGGTGGAAGCTGGTATTTCAAACCCATTAATCAGTATTTTGTGTTTTATACATTTTTTAGACTGTCCCTCTAACCCCACCTGCTATATTTTGTTGTACCATAAAATCTAAGATTCTCAGGTTTATTTGGGGCCCATTAAACCCCAGAATTGGTCTATCCACCCTCCATAGGGCTAAGTCCGAGGGGAAGGGGGGGGGGGCTGGTCTTCCGGACCTCAGGCTTTATCACTCAGCATCCATTATTACGCGAATTGTGGACTGGAATTTTCATCATACAGCTAAACAGTGGGTTCACTTGGAGCAATACTTATATCCTATCTCACTTAAACATGCTCCATGGATTGAACCAGAAGTACGCCCACGAGTCTCAAAACTTAACATAATGGCCCGACAGTCTTTAAAATTGTGGGATTCGTTCACTAATAAAGGGATTGGCTCTAGGAGGAATAGCCCCCTCACGCCAATATTCCATAACCCGGCATTTTCAGCTAGCGCCAACAAAGTGTCTTTCTTGGGTTTACAGGCTTCTACAGACTCCCGATTTTTTCATTTGCTAGCAGGTGCTCCATTGCCCTCATTATCTGAACTCTCCTTGAAATCCCCTACAGCCCAGTTGTCCTGGCTAGAATACCAGCAGATGAAATTGTATATTTCTTCAAAAGGGGAATAGGGCTTCTTTAGCTCTTCCCTTTCTGAGATGGAGAAATTGTTTCTCTTGACGTCCCCGCCGAAACACCTGATCTCTGCAATATACCAAAACCTGCTAGAAGTTTCGTACAAAGGTCCCCCAGGCTTTTTGAATGGATGGGAGCAGGAGTTAGGGTCCCCTTTGATGACCGCAGAACAGCAGAAGGCGTTTATTTTTACGCACAAGCTATCTATGGCATGCTCTGCCCAAGAAAAAAATTATAAAATCTTGACGCATTGGTACAGATATCCGGTCAAGCTACATAGGATGTTCCCCTCTGTGTCTGACGTTTGTTGGCGTTGTGGGGTTGCCGAGGGTACAATGCTTCACATCTGGTGGGCCTGCAATAAGGTCAAACCTTTTTGGGAAAAGGTTTTCGCGATTTATAGATACATAACGAAACAAGCAGTTACAAATACCCCCCAAGTGGCGCTCCTCTCCATCTTACCGGGCTTGGATGCCTTTCAAAAGAAAAGTATCTTGAGATTTTCTGTGTCGGCGGCAATATCGGTGATTCCCCAACATTGGCGTACTTCCCATGAACCCTCCATCAGAGAGTGGTATCAAGAGATGTTATATATAGCAAGAATGGAGGAAGTATCTGCTGAAAACTCCGGACAATCTGCCAAATACCATCGGATTTGGTCTAAATGGATGGATTTCCAGCGGTCACCAGATTCCATTACTATGCTGTCTAGCTGAGTTCCTGCCTAGCCTTTACAGATTATCCCTACCCCTTCCCACCTGTTCCTTCCTCCCCCCTCCTCTTCTTTAATCTCTGTTCTTTCTCTACTTTCTCCTCTGCTATCTTCTTCAGTTTGTAGCAATATGTTGTTAAAAGCGTTTCAGTGTAGGTACCTAGGCACTGATTGTATCTAGGATGCTCCTCCTTTCATACGGGAGTCGAGTAGCGCACCTGAAATGTGTATTCAAACTACGCTTGTCTAGGTTTCTGGCCTTTTCAGATCCTTGTAAACTGAAACTGTATGCTATTCATTCTTGTCTTGTCAATATTCATATAAAATGTTTAAATAAAACAGTTTAAACATAATCAGTATTTTGTGGACGCAGGTATATAGAACCCCTTAATCAATATTTGGTGTAAGCAGGTATATCGCACCCCTCAATCAGTATTTTGTGGAAGCAGGTATATCAAACCCCTTAATCAGTATTTTGTTGAAACAGGTATATCGCACCCCTCAGTCAGTATTTTGTGGAAGCAGGTATTGAAAACCCCTTAATCAATATTTGGTGGAAGCAGGTATATCGAAGTCCTCAATTTGTATTTTGGGGAAGCAGATATATCAAACCCCTAAATCAGTATTCTGCAGAAGCAGGTATATCGCAGGCCTCGATCAATATTTGGTGCCATTGTTTGTCCGCCTACCGAATCATTGTTTGTCGGCAGCAGAGTGCTGTTTAGATGGCACAATTTGCTACCTTCAAACAATGATTTAGGTGACCACCCGAAAGGTCCAATTACCCGATAAACGAGTGTTTCACACATTCATCGGGTAATCAGCAGCACCTTTACACTCGCAGATTATCTCTAACACCCGCTAGCAATAATCTGCCCCATTGGGCAGTGTAAAGAAGCTGGTGATCAGTAAGTAAATTCCAGAATAGCCCATTAACCATTTAAAATATTTATCACATTTTACACCTTCTGTCCATACTCCTTTTTCTATATAAATTTGAGGCATACTATTTACGCAGTTTTTTAACCTTTTGCTTAATTTTTACATTTATTTTTAGATAATTTAAAATAGTATAATGTATTATAAGATTTGATTAGTTTTGCATAAGTGCCAAATAGTTCATTAGATCTCTGTGAAGGTAGCAAAGGCTCGCTTATAATGAATCACGTCTAAAGTCAACTTTGTCCTAATTCATGCTCCCTCATATTTACCTGGATTATTACATTGTTTGGTGAAATGTTCACAGGGCAGTGGACTTTTTGGAGATAGTTCATCTAAATCAGAGTTGATGGCTAGATGTGAGAGATTTCTTTGGACCCTTGTTCACAGACAATAAAATACACATATAATTGAGACTTATTAGAAAATGTCATTGGTGGGTGTACTTGCGCTGTAGGCCTGATGACCATAAGTGGTTGAAACGCAACACTTATCTCCCATGTCCCCCTTGATGTTATGGTCCTAATTGTCACATGAGTTTTGGCCAAGCCATAGTGTCTAGTTATTGTAGTACATTTTCATATAAAAATGGACAGAAAGGAAGAATATTCAGGTTCATGTAGATCAGGCATGCTCAACCTGAGGCCCTCCAGCTGTTGTAAAACTACAACTCCCACAATGCCCTGTTGTAGTCTTATAGCAGTAGGCTGTTCGGGCATGCTTGGAGTTGTAGTTTTGCAACAGCTGGAGGGCCGCAGGTTGAGCATGCCTGATGTAGATGATTTGAAGGTAGCTTCCGTCCAGTAACTATATGCACCGTGCACTGAGCATTCAAAAAGTAATTTAAGGTCCACAATAAAGTCAGTAACGTAGCCCTAAAAAAAGGTTTAATCTTCATTGTTGCCTAAATACTCTGGATATTGGGGGCTGCCTAATAAAAGCAACTGGAAAAAATAAATAAATACAGATATTGTAAAATGTGTGGGCAGTATAATAGGTGGCTAAGGCTACATGCACACGGCAGTGGTTTTTTGCGGCCTCTGTTCCGTTTTTATTTTTGCAGATTGGTTGGTTTCCCATTCATTTCTATGGATCCGTAAAATGCGGTGGAGTTATCCATTTCTTGTCCGCGTACGCTGTCCGTGTTTCCCGTCCGCAAAATAAGTATTGCATGTCCCATTCTTGTCCGCAATAAACGTTTTGCGGACCCATTGAAGTCAATATGTCTGCAAAAAAATGCGGATGACCAACGGAAGCCATCCGTATGTCATCCGCATCCTTTTTTTTTTGCGGATGGTTGCTGGAAAACCTGTATATATTAAATTTCAAGAATTACAGCCTTCAGTTTGTTTTTTTTCGGACTGCAAAAAAAAATTAAGACACACAGAAACACAACCTACAAAATTTGCGGACAAACAGAACGGATGTGGATGTAAAAAAAACAGGAACACGGATCCGCTATTTGCGGACCGAAAAAAAACACTGCCGTGTGCATGTAGCCTAATGCTGATTGATGGTGGTTTGAAACGCTTCAATAATGTGTATGATTCAGAGATTCAACCACATGTTTGACTATAGCTACTAATGATGAAGGAAAGTATGAGTGCATTCACACTTTACTCGCAGAATCCATTTGGTGTATGCACTGGTAAAACCGCTGAGGTGTATGTCTATATGTCAAAAGTATCCATAGGCCTCCATCTCAACGGGATGTATCACTGTAGAATAGTGTTGATGACTACACTATGCTATAGAGGCATCCAATAAAAATGTATACTCTGCCAATATATCAATACAGTTGCAAGAAAAAGTATGTGAACCCTTTGGAATGATATGGATTTCTGCACAAATTGGTCATAAAATGTGATCTGATCTTCATCTAAGTCACAACAATAGACAATCACAGTCTGCTTAAACTAATAACACACAAAGAATTAAATGTTACCATGTTTTTATTGAACACACCATGTAAACATTCACAGTGCAGGTGGAAAAAGTATGTGAACCCCTAGACTAATGACATCTCCAAGAGCTAATTGGAGTGAGGTGTCAGCCAACTGGAGTCCAATCAATGACATGAGATTGGAGGTGTTGGTTACAGCTGCCCTGCCCTATAAAAAACACACACCAGTTCTGGGTTTGCTTTTCACAAGAAGCATTGCCTGATGTGAATGATGCCTCGCACAAAAGAGCTCTCAGAAGACCTACGATTAAGAATTGTTGACTTGCATAAAGCTGGAAAGGGTTATACAAGTATCTCCAAAAGCCTTGCTGTTCATCAGTCCACGGTAAGACAAATTGACTATAAATGGAGAAAGTTCAGCACTGCTGCTACTCTCCCTAGGAGTGGCCGTCCTGTAAAGATGACTGCAAGAGCACAGCACAGACTGCTCAATGAGGTGAAGAAGAATCCTAGAGTGTCAGCTAAAGACTTACAAAAGTCTCTGTTATATGCTAACATCCCTGTTAGCGAATCTACGATACTTAAAACACTAAACAAGAATGGATTTCATGGGAGGATACCACAGAGGAAGCCACTGCTGTCCAAAAAAAACATTGCTGCACGTTTACAGTTTGCACAAGAGCACCTGGATGTTACACAGCAGTACTGGCAAAATATTCTGTGGACAAATGAAACCAAAGTTGAGTTGTTTGGAAGAAACACACAACACTATATGTGGAGAAAGAGGCACAGCACACCAACATCAAAACCTCATCCCAACTGTGAAGTATTGTGGTGGGGGCATCATGGTTTGGGGCTGCTTTGCTGCGTCAGGGCCTGGACGGATTGCTATCATCAAAGGAAAAATGAATTCCAAAGTTTATCAAGTCATTTTAAAGGAGAACTTAAGGCCATCTGTCCACCAGCTGAAGCTCAACAGAAGATGGGTGTTGCAACAGGACAACGACCCAAAGCATTGAAGTAAATCAACAACAGAATGGCTTAAACAGAAGAAAATACGCCTTCTGGAGTGGCCAAGTCAGTGTCCTGACCTCAACCCGATTGAGATGCTGTGGCATGACCTCAAGAAAGCGATTCACACCAGACATCCCAAGAATATTGCTGAACTGAAACAGTTCTGTAAAGAGGAATGGTCAAGAATTACTCCTGACCGTTGTGCATGTCTGATCTGCAACTACAGGAAACGTTTGTTTGAAGTTATTGCTGCCAAAGGAGGTTCAACCAGTTATTAAATCCAAGGGTTCACATACTTTTTCCACCTGCACTGTGAATGTTTACATGGTGAGTTCAATAAATACATGGTAACATTTAACTCTTCGTGTGTTATTAGTTTAAGCAGACTGTGATTGTCAATTGTTGTGACTTAGGCCTCATGCACACAGCCAGGTTTCCACGGTCCGCTCTCGGCCGCGGAACACGGACGTGTGCATGAGGCCTTAGATGAAGATCAGATCACATTTTATAACCAATTTGTGCAGAAATCCATATAATTCCAAAGGGTTCACATACTTTTTCTTGCAACTGTATATATATATATATATACAGTGATCCCTCAAGATACAATGGCCTTAGGATACAATATTTTCAACATATGACCCATCGTAAGTTGAAACCAGACTCAACATACAATGTCTGAGACTCAGAGTCATCCAATCAAGGCGACTTCTCTGGTGAAATAGATAGTATTAGTTGCCAGTTATGTAATGACTTGTTTTATCAGTCTTAGTTATCTGCTTATTTTTCCTAATTCTTCATTTACTCTTATCTTGGATGACATTTTGGGGCTTTGGAACCAATTACTCAACTTACAATGGTTTCAACTTACAATGGTCGCCCTGAAACCAATTAATATTGTAACTTGAGGGACCCCTGTATATATAGTGAGAAAGATAATTTGGGAAATCCTGATGTATACCCCTGAGATATACTGCAGAGTGTGATTGCACTCTATGATACACTGATATTGCAGCATAGGTGGGAATCGCAGTCAACTATGGCATAGAGAAAAGTCAAAACGGTGTATGCTACTATGCAGTTTTTGAAAGGGTTTCACAGGAATTACAATATTGATGACCTGTCTTTAGTATAGTTCATCAATATCATATCCTGAGGTCCGAATCCTGGCTCCCCCACCAATCAGTTATTTAAAGTGAGCCCTGCAGCCTCCTTACAATATACTAAGCACAGCGCCACACATTATATAGTGGTTTTGATTGGTATTGCAGCCCAGGCCCATTCACGTGCCGAGACGTCACTGACCTAGGAAGAGGCCGAAGCGCTCACTGGAACGTCGCTGCTTCTTTAAACAGCTGATTGGTGGGAGGTGCTGGGAGTCAGACCCCGCCGATCTGATATAGATTACCATCAATATTGTACTGGAAAACCCCTTAAATTGCAAGATCATTGAGTAAATGTATTTACACACATCTGATGGTAAAAAATTGTAGCACTCCTGAAAATTACTCCTCTACCTGTCAGTCTTTAAACATTCAGAGGATCATAATGAACTATTGAAATTAGTAATGCATGTATATTACCATTGCTATGTATGATGGTAAAACTATGTATACTTTTTTGGCAAATTTGGGGCAGTTCCTGCTGTTTTTTTTACCTTGTGATTGTAGAAGGTAAAACGACCCCCTCCCTATATTTCTAGTCTAGTTTTTGAGAACAGATATTGGTGCTTTTCCTTACATAATGCTTGTACTGTTCGGTTATCACCCAGTAGTGGGTCAGCGCCTCTCCTGCAGTGTCCTGCTTACATAATACATGTGTGTGATCTTTTGTCGATATTGTGCTAGCAAAAAAATACTGCAAAACTAATTGTTGAACGGTTTAAATGTAGGTGAAGAGAGGCTCCTCAGCCAGTGGTGGGGAGTGAATGATTAATGTTGTATTTTGGCATTAATAAGTCAGTCCAGAAATTAAATGATATACACATTAGTAATACATTATCCTTTACTATGATGATCTACTTTAGAGCTATAGTAAAGTGGATCTGTATGTTCTTTTCCGGCATATACTGTATGTTTATGTATATAGTCACTTGACAATGCTTTTCACTTAGTACAACTGAGCTCCCGATTTTACGGTCTGTTTTAGACACTTAGGCCTCTTGCACACAAATGGGTTTTTTTTCCCGGTTCCGTTCCGTTTTTTTTTTGTTCACTTCAATGGGTCTGCAAAAACAACGGAAGGTACTCCGTATGCATTCCGTTTCCGTATTTCTGTTCCGTTCAAAGATAGAACATGTCCTATTATTGGCCACAAATCAGGTTCCGTGGCTCCATTCAAGTCAATGGTTCCACAAAAAAGACGGAATGCTTACGGAATGTATCCGTATGGCCTCATGCACACGGCCGTTGTGCGGCCGTTCCATGCATTGGGGACCGCAATTGCGGTCCCCAGTGCACGCGCAACATCCAGGCTTGAATGGGTCCGTGGTATGTCCACACCGCAAAAAAATACGACATGTCATATTTTTTTTGCGGTGCGGAAGTGCCTCCGGTGTTCCGTTCCGTGGCTCCGTTCCGCATCTCCGGAATTGCGGGCCCATTCAAGTGAATGGGTCCTCATCCGTGATGCGGAGTGCACACGGCCGGCGGCCGTTGATTGCCGACCCGCCGTTTGCAGGACGCAATACAGCCATGGCTGCCCAACGGCCATGTGCATGAGGCCTATGTCTTCCGTATCCGTTCCGTTTTTGTGTAAACATCTATTGAAAATTTTATGCCAAGCCTAATATTTTTATGTACTTACTGTTTAAACATTATTGTATGCTTCTGTTTCCGTTTGCGATCCGCAAAAAACAGACCACAAACAGAAACCAAATGGGGAAACGGAACAGAAAAACCAAATGGAAGAGGAGACACTACTGAAATAAAAAAATGGAAAAATGGATCAGTTTAAAACGGACTGCAAAATACAGAAAAAGCCATACGGTCGTGTGCAAGAGGCCTTAGGCCTCGTTCACACTTCAGTGTGTGGTCAGTGATTTCCATTTCCAACCAGAAGTGAAGAGATACAGAGATAAGGTATAATGGAAAGATCTGCACCTGTTCTGTGTTTAGAGACATTTTTGGCTCACAAATCACTGATGGAAATCACTGACCAAACACTAAAATGTGAACAAGGCTTTATTGATACAGATTTATTAATCCTGTCATTTACAGCATAAGGCCTCATGCACACGACCGTATGTATTTTGCGTTCTGCAAAAAACCGATCCACAAAAAATACGGATGACGTCCGTGTGCCTTCCATATTTTGCGGAACGGAACAGCTGGCCCTTAATAGAACAGTACTATCCTTGTCCATAATAGGACATTTTTTTGTGGAAACGGAAATACGGACATACGCAAACGGAATTCACACGCAGTACCTTCCATTTTTTTTGCGGACCCGTTTAAATGAATGGTTCCGTATACGGTCCGCAAAAAAACCCAGAACGGACACGGAAAGAAAATACGTTTGTGTGCATGAGCCCTGAACCTAGACTAGACGGTTCACATGTGCGTCAGAGGCTTAGTTTGGGGTCTGCGTCACAGATTCCATTAAAAACAGCGGAGAATAAAGTCCTCCATCAGGACTTTTTTCTCTGAAAAAAAAAGCTGACTCTCGGATGGAAACTGAACAGACCCTAATATAGTCAGTGGGATCTGTTTGGCTCCGTTCCTGTCAGTTATGTGCCAACCTGGCACTTCAGTTATTTTTGTTGTTCTTCTCCTATAATGGAGCAGAAAAACGGAAATCAATAATGGTGGCGTAAAAGAGGCCTTAAAATGCACCAGATTTATCATAAAGTATCATGCTGGATGATATATTTGATATGGGGTCAGACACTTGTGTGTCTAAGTTTACATTTACTACTGGTGTGGGGCATATTGGTGTTCAGTGGCACAGTGAGGGGCCCTTTTTATACAGGGCCACAGTGTAGGCCATCTTTTATTCAGATGCGCAGTGTGGGGCCTTTTTGTTCAGGGGCACTATAGGTGGCACTGTTATTTTCAAAGACATAGTGTGGGGCATTCTGTATTCAGGGGCACAGTGTGTATTTTTTATTTAGGTGCACAAAGGGGCATTTTTTACAGGGGAGATGTGCTGGACCAGATGGAAAAGAAAGAGATCAATTCCAATTAGAGAAGACGTCACGTGTGAGCAGCTAAATGCCAATGTTTATTCTACTGATTGGTACTTTCACCACTCGAGTGGTCTACAGCGTGATTACGGGCGGTAACACTATGTGAAACAACTCCCGATGTACATTTACCATTTTTTCAGGTCATTATGGGAGTTTCACAAGGAAACACTGCTAACCATTATTAGCTTGCAATAGTGTAAGGCTACTTTCACACTAGCGTTTTTCTTTTCCGGCAGAGTTCTGTCACAGGGGCTCTATACCGGAAAATAACTGATCAGGCATATCCCCATGCATTCTGAATGGAGAGTAATCCGTTCAGTTTGCATCAGGATGTCTTCAGTTCAGTCGTTTTGACTGATCAGGCAAAAGAGAAAACCGCAGCATGCTACGGTTTTATCTCTGGCGAATAAAACTGAAGACTTGTCTGAATGCTGGATCCGGAATTTTTTTCCATAGGAATGTATAAGTGCCGGATCCGGCATTCAAAATACCGGAATGCCGGATCTGTCCTTCTGCCTGTAACGGGAGCCCGTCTGAAATTGAATGCGGTCACTGGGAGCAGGCAGTTCCGAGAACAGCGGCCGGGGGCCTTCATCGGGCTGTTCTCGGAACTGCCTGCTCCCGGTGACCGCATTTGTTTCAGACCGCCTCCCGACACAGGCACAGGTAAGGGCTTACCTGTGCATCGCCAGACTTGTAAGTTAAGATGGCAGCCCGCATGTGTTCGTTGGCGAACACTGCGAACTGGCCATCACTGTTCACAGACAATCACATAGTTTTCCCTAAGCCACTCCTGTATTGTTTTAGATGTCTGGTTACAGTCATTGCCTTGTTGGAAGATGAACCTTCAACCCAGTCTCAGGTCCAGAGCCCTCTGCATCAGATTTTCATTAAGACTATCTCTGTACTTTGTTACATTCAACCTTCTCTCAACCTGGACCAGTCTCTCTGTCCTAGCTGCTGAAAAACATCCCCACAGCATGATGCTGCCACCACCATGCTTTACTGTAGGGATGGCATTTGGCAGGTGATGAGCAGTGCCTGGTTTCTTCCAGACATAATTGTTAGAAATGAAGCCACAATTTTCAGTCTTGGTTCCATCAGACCAGAGAGTGTTGTTTCACATAGGCCTCATGCACACGACTGTTTTTTTTCACGGTCCGCAAAAACGGGGTCCGTGGGTCCGTGATCCGTGACCGTTTTTTCGTCCGTGGGTCTTCCTTGATTTTTGGAGGATCCACGGACATGAAAAAAAAGTCGTTTTGGTGTCCGCCTGGCCGTGCGGAGCCAAACGGATCCGTCCTGAATTACAATGCAAGTCAATGGGGACGGATCCGTTTGACGTTGACACAATATGGTGCAATTGCAAACGGATCCGTCCCCCATTGACTTTCAATGTAAAGTCAGGAGTCCCTTTACTTTCACACTTGCGTTCATATAATGCAGACGGTGGCTCCGTTCAGAGCGGATCCGTCTGCATTATATTGTTAAAACATTTCTAAAGTGTGAAAGTAGCCTCAGACGGATCCATCCAGACTTTACATTGAAAGTCAATGGGGGACGGATCCGTTTGAAAATTGAGCCACAGTGTGTCATCTTCAAACGGATCCGTCCCCATTGACTTACATTATAAGTCTGGACGGATCCGCTTGCCTCCGCACGGCCAGGCGGACACCCGAACATAACTTGAAGCGTCCCCATCACCATGGGAACGCCTCTATGTTAGAATATACTGTCGGATATGAGCTACATCGTGAAACTCATTTCCGACAGTATATTCTAACACAGAGGCGTTCCCATGGTGATGGGGACGCTTCTAGTTAGAATATACTACAAACTGTGTACATGACTGCCCCCTGCTGCCTGGCAGCACCCGATCTCTTACAGGGGGCCGTGATCAGCACAATTAACTCCTCAGGTGCCGCACCTGAAGGGGTTAATTGTACTACCATATCCCCCTGTAAGAGATCAGGGCTGCCAGGCAGCAGGGGGCAGACCCCCCTCCCCAGTTTGAATATCGTTGGTGGCACAGTGTGCGCCCACCATCGGGCCCCCCCCTTCCTCCCTCTATTGTTATAAATCGTTGGTGGCACAGTGTGCGCCCACCATCGCCCCCCCTCCCTCCCTCTATTGTAATAAATCGTTGGTGGCACTGTGTGCGCCCACCATCGCCCTCCCCTCCCTCTATTGTAATAAATCGTTGGTGGCACAGTGTGCGCCCACCATCGCCCCCCCTCCCTCTATAGCAGTAACAACATTGGTGGCAGTGTGCGGCCTCCCATCTCCCACAAGCCCCCCCCCCATCATTGGTGGCAGCGTAGTTCAGATCGGAGTCCCAGTTTAATCGATGGGGCTCCGATCGGTAACCATGGCAACCAGGAAGCTACTGCAGCCCTGGTTGCCATGGTTACTTAGCAATAGTACAATTGTAGAAGATTCATACTTACCTGCTTGCTGCTGCGATGTCTGTGACCGGCCGGGAGCTCCTCCTACTGGTAAGTGACAGTTCTTTAGCAATGCGCCGCACAGACCTGTCACTTACCAGTAGGAGGAGCTCCCGGCCGGACACAGACATCGGAGCAGCAAGCAGGTAAATATGAATCTTCTACTATTGTACTATTGCTAAGTAACCATGGCAACCAGGACTGAAGTAGCGTCCTGGTTGCCATGGTTACCGATCGGAGCCCCAGCGATTAACCCCTTAAGGACGCAGGGCGTATCGGTACGCCCTATTTCCCGAGTCCTTAAGGACTCAGGGCGTACCGGTACGTCCTAACTTTAAATCGGTATTCCGGCGCCGCGGAGGTTAATCGGAACGGGATGCCGGCTGAAATCATTCAGCCGGCATCCCGTAACAACGCAGGGGGGGGTCATTTTACCCCCCCCGTATCGGCGATCGCAGAAAACCGCAGGTCAATTCAGACCTGCGGTTTTCTGCGTTTCCGGTCCATTCGGGTGTCCTGTGACCCGATGAACCGGAAAAAGACTGCGATCGGTGGCGTAATTATACACCACCAATCGCAGTCCGAGGATTTGAGGAGGCGTTGCTGGCCCTGGTGCTGAACACTGCTGTCCAGGGTGCTGATTGGTGCAGGGGAGAGAGGCGCGAAATTCAAACTTCCTGCGCTCCTCTCTCCCCTCCTCTTCCTGTTCTGCACGAGCACCCGGCAGCATCGTCCAGCACCAGCTCCTGTGTCCCCCTAATCGCCATCCATCACCCTCCTGCACCCATCGCCACCCAGGTAGGTTAGGGTCAGTGAGGGAGAGGCACCGTTAGGCAGGGAAAGAAGGGAAAAGTTAGTTAGAAAAAAAAACAAAACTTTTATTCCTAACTTTTTTGATCCATCTATCAGACCCCAGCCTCCCCCCTGCCACTTGCCCCCCCCTACCAGCCCCCCACCACCACCAGCCCCCCCACCCCCCACCAGCCCCTTCCCCCCCCCCACCAGCCCCTTCCCCCCCCCCACTTCACCACCAGCCCCCTTACCACCACTTTTTTTTTTTCTGCGTGCACTGACTGGTCAGCACTTTTTAGCGTCCGTCCACTGTTAGCGCCCGCCACCCCACTGTTAGCGCCCCACCGCTGATCAGCCTTGTACCGCTGATCAGCAAGTTTTAACTTTTTTTCCTAACACTTGCCCTTTTTTTCTTGCCTTTTTTAGTACGCGAACACCCGTTGCCCCCACACACACGCACATATAATAAAGTTTGCCACACACGCACACCTACACGCACACACACCCATGGCCCGCCGGGTGTTCTCGGCCGAGGAGGCATACGCCCAGATTGCCTCCGACTCTGAGAGCCCCAGTGAGGATGAGGATGACCCCACATTCCTTTTATCATCCGCATCCTCCTCATCATCATCGGATGACGATGAGCCGCCAAGGCGGCGGAGACGCCGCCAGGCGGAGCCAGGGGCCCCACATGCTAGGGATCCTGTGGCCCACCCTAGTACGAGCCGCCCTGGGGTTCGTACTGGTTTCCCGGCCCACCAAATAAGTTCACCGGAGCCCCCTGCCGATGAACTTAGCTGGTGTCCCCCAGTGGACTTTGAGCCTGAGATTCCGGATTTTGCTGGCAATCCTGGAATCCAGATTCCCACAGTGGGGTTTACTGAAATTGACTATTTTAGTTTTTTTTTCAGTAACCCACTGGTGAATCTGATGGTGGAGCAGACGAATCTGTACGCCCAACAGTTCGTCGCTCAAAACCCAGGCTCATTTTTGTCTAGACCCGGTGGCTGGACGCCGGTCAGTGCAGCCGAAATGAGGACATTTTGGGGCCTCGTGCTGCATATGGGTCTAGTCCAAAAACCCAGTGTCAGGCAATACTGGAGTGGGGACGTCCTATACCAGACCCCACTGTACAGTATGGTCATGACACGTCCCTGGTTTGAGGCCATCCGGAAATGTCTGCATTATTCCGATAATGCAGCATGTCCACCCCGAGGTGATCCTGCCTATTACCGGCTGTATAAGATACGGCCGGTCATCGATCACTTTGGGGCCACATTTCAGCAGGCCTACGTACCTGGAAGGGAGGTCGCGGTTGATGAGTCTCTCGTTGCGTTCAAGGGGAGACTCAGTTTCCGCCAGTATATTCCCACAAAGCGGGCGAGGTATGGCGTGAAGCTATACAAAATTTGTGAGAGTACCTCAGGGTACACTTACAAATTTCGTGTGTACGAGGGGCGAGATTCCCGTATTCAACCCCCAGAATGTCCCCCCACTCTGGGTGTTAGCGGGAAACTCGTGTGGGACCTTATGTACCCACTGCTGGATAACGGTTACCACTTGTACGTGGATAACTTTTATACCAGCATTCCCTTGTTCAGGTCCCTTGCCGCCAGATCCACGTTCGCTTGTGGGACCGTGCGGAAAAATCAACGCGGCCTCCCTGCCTACCCCCTCCAGGTACCTATCCCCAGGGGTGAGACCCGTGCACTTACCAGTGGAAACCTGTTGCTGGTCAGGTATAAGGACAAGAGGGATGTCCTTATGCTGTCCACAATCCACGGTAACGGCACCACCCCAGTCTCTGTGCGAGGTACCACGGCAACGGTCCTCAAGCCCGATTGTATCGTCGACTACAATCGGTATATGGGAGGAGTTGATCTCTCTGATCAAGTCCTCACGCCATATAACGCCATGCGCAAAACCCGGGCATGGTACAAAAAAGTTGCGGTCTACTTGGTGCAGGTTGCCATGTACAACTCTTTTGTACTATCCCGAAGCGCTGGCAGCACAGGGACATTCCTCCAGTTCTATGAGGCAGTCCTCAAGGACCTGATCTTTTCGGACCGAGAAAGAGCAGGCCGGAGTACCTCGGGAACTGGAGGCGCCCGGATCGTCCCTGGCCAACACTTTCCAGGTGTGGTCCCCCATACTGGAAAGAAGGGACGAACCCAAAAAAAGTGCAGAGTGTGTCGCAGGAGGGGGATACGGAAGGACACCACCACTCAGTGCGACACGTGCCCCGATCATCCGGGCCTCTGCGTTATCGATTGCTTCAGGGAGTATCACACTTCCATGGAGTACTAAATTTTTATAATCCCCAACAGTCCACTAGAGAACATAAAAAACTATGGCTCTCAGCCTTTGGAGACACGAAAACATTTTTTTTTCCCAAAAAAATATTAGTTTTAGTGCAGGCATCCTCAAACTGCGGCCCTCCAGATGTTGTAAAACTATAACTCCCAGCATGCCCAGAAAAACCTACAGCCATCAGCAGGGCATGGTGGGAATTGTAGTTTTACAACATCTGGTGGGCCGCAGTTTTAGGATGCCTGCTTAGTGTCTCCAAAGTCTGAGAGCCATACATATTGGGCATCGTCGCGTGCGTAAAAGTCGTCGCTATAAAAATAACTTTTGACCAAACGCCTCGGATGAACGGTTTCAAATTTCCATTTGAATCCTTTTTGCCGGTAATAAAGCAAGGGTTAACAGACAAACAAAACTCAATATTTATTGCCCCGATTCTGTAGTTTGCAGAAACACCCCATATGTGGTCGTAAATGGCTATATAGCCGCACGGCAGGGCATAGAACGAAGGGAACTCCATACGGTTTCTGGAAGGCAGATTTTGATGGACAGTTTTTTTTTTGACACCATGTCCCATTAGAAGCCCCCCCTGATGTAGCCTAGACTAGAAACTCCAAAAAAGTGACCCCATCTAAGAAACTACACCCCTCAAGGTATTCAAAAGTTACTTTACAAACTATGTTAACCCTTTAGGTGTTCCACAAAACTAAATAGCGAATGTAGAAACAATTTTAGAATTTTTTTGTTACATTGCCTCAAAAAAGAGTAATATAGAGCAACCAAAAATCATATTTACCCCTAAAATAGTCCCAAAACAACAACCCCCTTATCCCGTAGTTTCCTAGATGGGGTCACTTTTATGGAGTTTCTACTCTAGGGGTGCATCAGGGGGCTTGAAAGGGTACATGGTGTAAATAAACCAGTCCAGCAAAATCTGCCTTCCAAAACCCATATGGTGTTCCCCTCCTTCTATGTGCTCCTGTTCGGCCAAACAGTAGTTTACAACCACATATGGGGTGTTTCTGCAAACTACAGAATCAGGGCAACCCATTTTGAGTTTTGTTTGGCAGTTAACCCTTGTTTTACTCCTGGAAAAAATGTATTATATTGGAAAATTTTCCAAAAAATAGACATTTCAAAATTGTTTCTCCATCTGCCATTAACTCTTGTGGAACACCTAAAGGGTTAACAAAGTTTGTAAACCCAGTTTTGAATACCTTGAGGGGTGTACTTTCTTAGATGGAGTCACTTTTTTGAAATTTCTATTCTAGGGGTGCAACAGGGGGCTTGAAATGGGACATGGTATAAACAAAACCAGTCCTGCAAAATCTGCCTTCCAAAACCCATATGGTGTTCCCCTCCTTCTATGTGCTCCTGTTCGGCCAAACAGTAGTTTACAACCACATATGGGGTGTTTCTGCAAACTACAGAATCAGGGCAACCCATTTTGAGTTTTGTTTGGCAGTTAACCCTTGTTTTACTCCTGGAAAAAATTGATTATATTGGAAAATTTTCCAAAAAATAGAAATTTCGAAATTGTTTCTCCATCTGCCATTAACTCTTGTGGAACACCTAAAGGGTTAATAAAGTTTGAAAAAACAGTTTTGAATACCTTGAGGGGTGTAGTTTCTAGAATGGGGTCATTTTTGGGAGGTTGCTATTATCTAAGCCCCACAATATGACTTCAAACCTGAACTGGTCCATAAAAAGTGGGATTTTGAAGATTTCAGAAAAATTTCAAAATTTGCTTCTAAATTTCTAAGCCTTGTAACATCCCCAAAAAATAAAATATCATTCCCAAAATGCTACAAACATGAAGTAGTCATATGGGGAATGTAAAATCATCACAATTTTTGGGGGTATTACTATGTATTACAGAAGTATAGAAACTGAAACTTAGAAATTTGCTAATTTTTCAAAAAATTTTGTAAAAATTTTATTTTTTTATGCAAAAAAATTCACTTTTTTGACCCAATTTTAGCAGTGTCATGAAGTACAATATGTGACGAAAAAACAATCTCAGAACGGCCTGGGTAAGTCAAAGCGTTTTAAAGTTATGAGCACTTAAATTTACACTGGTCAGATTTGCAAAAAATGGCCAAGTCCTTAAGGTGAAATAGGGCTGAGTCCTTAAGGGGTTAAACTGGGTCTCCGATCGGAACCACGCTGCCACCAATGATCGGGGGGGGGGGGGGGATGGGAGGCCGCACACTGCCACCAATGTTGTTACTGCTATAGAGGGAGGGGGGGCCGATGGTGGGCGCACACTGTGCCACCAACGATTTATTACAATAGAGGGAGGGAGGGGGGGCGATGGTGGGCGCACACTGTGCCACCAACGATTTATTACAATAGAGGGAGGGGGGGGGGGCGATGGTGGGCGCACACTGTGCCACCAACGATTTATACCAATAGGGGGAGGAAGGGGGGCCCGATGGGGGGCGCACACTGTGCCACCAACGATATTCAAACTGGGGAGGGGGGGGTCTTCCCCCTGCTGCCTGGCAGCCCTGATCTCTTACAGGGGAATATGATAGTACAATTAACCCCTTCAGGTGCCGCACCTGAAGGGTTAATTGTGCTATCATATCCCCCTGTAAGAGATCGGGTGCTGCCAGGCAGCAGGGGGCAGTCTTGTACAAAGTTTGTAGTGTATTCTAACTAGAAGCGTCCCCATCACCATGGGAACGCTTCTGTGTTAGAATATACTGTCGGATATGAGTTTTCACAAAGTGAAAACTTAGATCTGAAAAAGCTTTTATGCAGACGGATCTTCGGATCCGTCTGTATGAAAGCAACCTACGGCCACGGATCACGGACACGGATGCCAATCTTGTGTGCATCCGTGTTCTTTCACGGACCCATTGACTTGAATGGGTCCGTGAACCGTTGTCCGTCCAAAAAATAGGACAGGTCATATTTTTTTGACGGACAGGATACACGGATCACGGCCTCGGCTGCAAAACGGTGCATTTTCCGATTTTTCCACGGACCCATTGAAAGTCAATGGGTCCGCGAAAAACAAACTGAAAACGGCACAACGGCCACGGATGCACACAACGGTCGTGTGCATGAGGCCATAGTCTGAGAGTCCTTTAGGTGCTTTTTGCAAACTCCACATGGCTTTCATGTGTCTTTTACTGAGGAGAAGCTTCTTTCTGGCCACTCTGACATAAAACCCAGATTGGTGGAATGCTGCAGTGATGGTTGCCCTTCCTGAAGTTTCTGCCATCTGCAGACAGGATCAGCCAGAGTGACCATTGGCTTTTGTCCCTTCTCTTACCAAGGCTCCTCTCCTCTGATTACTTAGTTTGGTGGAGTCCTGGTCATCCACACTTCTTCAATCTAAGAATTATGAAGGCCACCATGGTCTTCGTAACTTTCAGTGCAGTGCATGGTCTTCCACACAAAGTACCTACCATATAGGCAGACCACGCAGCTGCTATGGGGCCCGGAGCGCATGGAAGACACCGCCCCCTACATCTGCAGACAGTTTATCGGGCATTGAGGAAGCACGCCCACTTGTCCTCCGTTCAGTCCTGGCCGGGCCCTGCTTGCTTCCTCTATGCTCAGGGCCCCCCTCCGAACCTCTCTCCCCCCCCCTCCATTCTGTACACAATAGAGCACTCTGCTGATGTCCCGACCCTCCGTGTCAGGCTCAAGCAGACAGAACTTCACCAGCCACGCCCACATCCACGAAGTCACGCCCCGTCCTGTGAAGCCACGCCTCCAACGCCAGTCGCAAAAAAATACTGCAGCAGGAAAGAATCTGAGGTAGGACACTAACTGTCTGCCACCTCCCTCTATCCTGCTGTTACCTATTATCTCCCTCCTGGCCCCACAGAACCTCTTTTGTATGCCCCTCTACTACTGTCCCCACAGGCCACAGAATAGCTGCAAGCCTGCATCCATCTGATTCTGTGACCTCCCAGCCACTATCATCTCCTATGTTCCCTGAAGTCCCCAGAGACTCCTTGCCACCTTCTGTGACCCAAAGAACCTGTACCAGTTTCTGTGCCCCCTTCTCATAACAGAGCCCCTGCCACCTTTTGTATTCCTTGTCACCACCACCCACTCACAAAGCCCATGGAACCCTCTGTCCTTCTCCAATACGTGTCTGTCCATCAATCAGTAACTGAGCCCCTATCACCTATTGGACTTTATGTGTCCAATCCCTTAGCACAAAGCCCTTGTCAACTTCTGCCCCCTGATCTATTAGAGTCCATGCCACCTGCTTCTTTCCCCTTTCATATAAAAGAGCCCATGCCGGCTGCTGCTACCCTCCCTCTAATAACACATCTCCATCACCTTTTGTCTTTTATGTTCACTCTGTTCTATCAGACACACTGCGCCTGGAGCCACGGCTGGGTAGGAGATGGTGCGCACTTGCGGCTATATACTCCGGTCCAAATCTACCTACCCCTGAGTGCGCATGCGTGGTGTATTCCTGATGTGTGCGGCCTACCGGAGAATATAGCCTCACGTGCACACCCTCGCCTACCCAGCCATGGCTCTGAGCACAGATGCAGTGTGTCCTGGCCAGTTTCGCGCATGCGCATTAAGTGGTACCTGATAAGGTATAGTATTCGGCCAGAACACACTCCCCTCATAGAGCCTCTAGCAGCTTCTAATCTCCCACCCACTGCAGTGTCCCTGACATCTGCCAACTCTAACAGTGCGTGGTGGCACTGACTCTGTGGCAATTATGGGGCAAAAAATTGCTAATAGCTGCCCTGTCCCACTGTGTGCAGGATATGGTGGCTTTATCTGTGCACATTGTATAAGGGTCCATTCAGACGTCTGTTGAATGGTTCCGGATCCGTGCGGAATGGGTGCGGACCCATTCATTTTCAATTGGGCTGGAAAAGATGCGGACAGCACACAGTGTGCTGTCCGCATCCGCATTTCCTGTCTACTGCCCCGAACTACCGGTCCGCGGCTCCGGAAAATAATAGAGCATGTCCTATTCTTGTCCGCAGCTGCGGACAAGAATAGGAATGATCTATTAAGTGCCAGTGATGTGCGACGTCAGTGTTTTGCAGTCCGCAATTTGCAGACCGCAATTTGTAGACCGCAAAGCACTATGGACGTCTGAATGGACCCTTAGCAGGATTATTTATCTGCATAGCATATTATGTTATTATTTGTGCATAGTGTATGGGAGAGGCACTATATGGTGGAGTTACTGGTGTGTGCAAGGGTTAACAACATTATTGGTGTGTAACGTGTAATAGATCATGTTTTTTGTGTATAACGTATGATGTTCACGCTTTTATTTCTTGCACGTTATGACAGCAATACCAACTTATACTCTAAAGTCATTATTCATGATAAATGGCTATTTTTTCTCATGGTAAACTAAGCATCAGCAGCAAGGAGTTAAAGAGGTTATCCAAACCCTATAATGCCCCCCAGAATGCCAGGGCACCGCACACAGGTAATACTTTGCCCGCTCCCGGCACCCGCGTCACTGATGCCCACATGGCCACCACTACATCCCCCTGTCACATGAATGAAAACATCCAGAGACGTGGGGGCAGTCAATAGCAGGCCACAATGGGAACGAGCCGCCTTACATCACGGTTGACGCTAGGGAGGCTCGTTTCCTTCACGGCCTGCTATTGGCTGCACCCCCCCGAGCATAAGTATTATCTGTATGCGGTGGCCAAGCATTTTGGGGGGCATAATAGGGGTTGGATAACCCTTTTAACAGGATACCAGAGTTTTTTTTTCATTTTTGCATTTTCATTTTTCTTCCCTATCTTCCTTGAGCCATAACTTTTTTTTATTTTTCCGGTCACATATCCATATAAGGGCTTATTTTTGGCGGGACAAGTGGTACTTTCTAATGCCACCATTTAGTATGGCATACAATGTAGTGGGAAGCAGGCAAAAAATTCCAAATGGGGTGGAATTGGAAAAAAAAAACGCAATTCCTCCACCATTTTACGGGTTTTGTTCCTACGGCGTTCCCTTTGCAGCGAAACTGACCTGTGCCTTTTATTCTCTGGGTCAGTGAGAATACAATGGGGGTGTGGCAGGGGAGTAGCCAGGGTAGGTAGTGGGATGGGCCAGGGGTGTGTAGTGGGCGGAGTTAGGGGGCCCAATTTAGATTCTTGCTATCGGCCCAATGATTTCTATGTACGCCCCTGCTCTGAGCGCTACAGGCAGTTCTTTTTTTCCTCATGGCTTTATTTTTGCTCTAATATGCATTGTCAGCTGAGAGACCTTATGTACACAGGGCTGTGTCTTTCCAAATCATATCCAAGCAACTGAATTTACCACAGGTGGACTCCAGTCAAGGTGTAGAAACATCTCAAAGGTGCTTAAGGGCTCATGCACACGAACACTGGCCCGTGTGCACTCCGCATCACGGATGCGGACCCATCCACTTAAATGGGTCCGCAATCACGGAGATGCGGAACGGAAGCACAGATCGGAACCCCACGGAAGGACTGCGGAGTGCTTCCATGGTGTTTCTGTCTGTGCCTCTGCACCGCAAAAAATATTAGAACTTGTTCTATTTTTTTGCTGTACGGACGGATCCCGGACCCATTCAAGTTGAATGGGTCTTGATCCATCCTGTCCACCGCATGGACGTTGCCCGTGCATTGGGGACCGCAAATGAAAGTTCCTCCAGAGCTAAATTTCATATGTCATAAAAGAGGGTCTGAATACCTATGTCCAGGTGAAATTTTTGTTTTTACTTTTTAGCAAATTTAATAAATTCAGTTTTCACTGCCTCATGGGGTATTAAGTGCAGAATGATAGGAGTTGTTGTTATTTTACAATATGAGTAATGTTGGATGTAACGGATACCTCCGTCGACGGATGCTCCTAGCGCTTCACTCCACTCGACACCGTAAGCACTGCAGACCCCACGAACCTCCGAAGCTTGGTTGAGGTCCAGGCTCCAGTGGGTGAACCTCTCCTAAATCCAGAGAGCAGGAACAGCTCTTACAATAGCTAGTAGTTATAGCCAGGGGAGTATAGCAAATCTTCAGCGTATAGCAATGCCCAGTGTCGATCAGTTACCCAAACACCAGCCTCAACACGATGAAGGGTAAAACAGGAACTCTTTATTGAACACACAAGCATTGACTTATACACATTTTCCAACAAGGTTACCACCCACAGGGTTTTGTAAAAACAACCAATAAACACGTACAATACACTTAGACACTCCCACACAAAATCCTCCCCTCTGCCTGTGATACAATGGGTTGATACAATTTTATCACAGACAGGAGAATACACAGTGTCTTCTGTCCTGGAGACAACCGAAGAGTAAGTCAATTTTCTCTCAGGACAAAGGGAAATCGCCAATACACACGTGAGGACAATAGGACAGACATCACTACTCAAATATACAATGTCCCACCCTTTACAGTACACATAGACATTTAACATATCCCAAAATGGCACGAATTAGACCAGGGGTTCAAAAGTTAGTAAAAGTCCTTTGTGAACAAAGGAAGCCTGGTTGATGAGAGGGCCCATAATCCTGGGGCAAGGCTTCTCCACCACCCAGTGGCGAGGTTGGTTTCGTCACATTTCTCCCCTTTTCCAAACAGACTAACAGGGTCTCTGACCTTCTGCCGGTCAGTGCCCTTGTTAGTCCAGCAGCCCACCCACAAAACAGAAACAGCAGTACAGTCCACCCACAATAAATGGTTACTACACCTGAGCAAGGAATAAACCTGTCCATGTGCCTCACCACGGCTGTGTGGGGGACTGGTAGACTGCCTTGGTGGGTTGCTGAGTGGGCAGAGACCAGCGGTACTTTGCCCTGGTGCCAGCGCTACCACGGAAGAAGCCTGGTTGTAGCCTGGTTGTTGTAGGGGGAGACCGACTGTCTCCCCTTTAGATACACCGCTCTGCTGTTGTAGGGAGAGACCGACTGTCTCCCCTTTAGATAGACCACTATGCTGCTGTGGGGGGAGACCGACTGTCTCCCCTTTGGCTAAACAGCCCTGTTGCTGGGGGACAGGACCGACTGTCCCTACCCCCTGTGCTGTGAGTGCAGAGACCATGGTCCCATCTGCACTGTTGTGGGGCTTACTGTCTCCCCCTGGTTTGTTAAACTGCCGCTGGGGGATGGAGACTGTGCTCCCAATTCTTTGTAGATCACACGGCCGCTGGGGAATGGAGACTGGGCTCCCAATTCCCTGTAGATCACACAGCCGCTGGGGAATGGAGACTGGGCTCCCAATTCCCTGTAGATCACACGGCCGCTGGGGAATGGCGACTGGGCTCCCAATTTCCTGTACATCACACGGCCGCTGGGGAATGGAGACTGGGCTCCCAATTCCCTGTACATCACACGGCCACAGGGGAATGGAGATGATGCTCTCCTCTCCCTGCAAAACATACTGCCGCTGGGGAGCAGGACCAACTGTCCCTACTCCCTGAAACTCCGGCTGCCGTTGGGGATCTGGGCCGAATGCCCAGCATCCCTGTAGGGCCGGTGGAGAGACCTCGATCCCATCTCCACCTGCCATATGGGGTTCCCCCCAGGACCAGTCTATGAGGTCCCCTACCTGTGCAGCTGGTACTGAAGCAGGGGATACTTCACTCGGGTCTTCCCAGTAAACCTCCACAATATCCTCCCAGCTGAAGGGCTCTGGACCTGGGTCTGACACTCTGCTCTCTCTCTGAGCCCTCTCAATGGAGTAGAAAAGATCTCGGTAGTCCTGCTCTAGTTCCCACTCCAGGGTTGCTAAGTGGGCCAGGTCTTTCTCTACCTCGTGGGGGTCATCCCAATCCTGCCTAGCCTCCCTCTCGTAGAAAATGTTCTGAAGTCTGGACTGTGCAGGGCTCCCGAAGTCAGGCTCGTCAAACTCCTCTCCCTCTGGCTTGTCATGCTCAGCTGTCCAGGGTATATACTGTGCCATATACCACCAGAGCGCCTGGTAAGCCTCCTCCAAACATAGCTCCTGCCATACATGGTGCTCTAGTTCCTTCACCCTATTCCTCCAAGAGCTGCTCTCCCAGGAAGGGCATCCGCAGGGCCACTTGCTTCTGCAATTGCTGCTCTCCACTAAGGAGACTCTCAGCTCACTGGTATTGTACATTACCCAGGGCTTGGTACCAGATGCCTTTCCTTAATGCATCCTGGCCATCCAGGTCTTCCTCATCGTATGCCACTGCTGGTTCCATCCTGCTGCTGTAGCCAGGGGCGCTGTACGGATACTAGCGTTGCCCTCAATTTTGTCAATCCACAAACAGTGTCTCCGAGCTGCTTCTCCTCTCACTAGGCTGCCATCCCACTGCTTGCCACCAATGTAACGGATCTCCTGGCACCCCGACCGGGTGCCTCCGTCGATAGATGCTCCTAGCACTTCCTGAGGACTCCAAGCACTCCACTTGACACCGTAAGCACTGCAGGCCCCACGAACCGCCGAAGCTTGGTTGAGGTCTCGCTGTCTCCTACCCACCCTGGACCTACGACAAGGCTCCAGGCTCCAGTGGGTGAACCTCTCCCTAATCCAGAGAGCAGGAACAGCTCTTACAAGAGCTAGTAGTTATAGCCAGGGGAGTATAGAAAATCTTCAGCGTATAGCAATCCCCAGTGTCGATCAGTTACCCAAACACCAGCCTCAACATGATGAAGGGTAAAACAGGAACTCTTTATTGAACACACAAGCATTGACTTATACACATTTTCCAACAAGGTTACCACCCACAGGGTTTTGTAAAAACAACCAATAAACACGTACAATACACTTAGACACTCCCAAACAAAATCCTCCGCTCTGCCTGTGATACAATTATCCCACATAATGGGTTGATGCAATTGTATCACAGACAGGAGAATACACAGTGTCTTCTGTCCTGGAAACAACCGAGGAGTAAGTGAATTATCTCTCAGGACAAAGGGAAATCGCCAATACACACGTGGGGACAATAGGACAGACATCACTACTCAAATATACAATGTCCCACCCTTTACAGTACACATAGACATTTAACATATCCCAAAATGGCACGAATTAGACCAGGGGTTCAAAAGTTAGTAAAAGTCCTTTGTGAACAAAGGAAGCCTGGCTGATGAGAGGGCCCATAATCCTGGGGCAAGAGGCTGGTAGCCAGGCTTCTCCACCACCCAGTGGCGAGGTTGGTTTTGTCACAGTGGATGTTTGCCAGTGTATGCTTATGTAGAGGTATATATCAGAGGCGTCAATCAGCAGCAATGCGGCATACATTTAGAAATCCCCCCAACATTTACCTCTTACATAGCCAATACGAGATGTGAACACAGGGTAAGGGCTCATGCACACAAATGTTTTTTCTTTCCGTTCCGTTTGCGGACCGTATGCGGAACCATTAACTTCCATGGGTCCGCAAAAACAACGGAACGTACTCCGTGTGCATTCTTTTTCCGTATTTCCGTATTCCCGTTCCGCCCAAAATTTGTGCATGTCCTATTATTGTCCGCAAATCACGGTCCGAGGCCCCATTCAAGTCAATTGGTCCACAAAAAATACAGAACGCACACGGAACACGTATTTTGCGGATCCGTACTGTAGAAATGCTATGCCCAGCCCATATTGCTCATGTGTTTGGTGATTAATAAGTTACTGTGTCCGATCCGCAAAAAACGGATTGCTTACGAAAACCATACAGATATGTTTTGTGGAATAACGGAACGGAAGAGGACTTAAATCAGAGAAAAAAAAACTCAGATACGGAACAATGGATCCGTGAAAAACAGACCGCAAAACAACAACAGTCGTGTGCATGAGCCCTAACTTTGTACAGTACCTTGTGCTGGCACCAAGTTACAGCCTACATTGTAGCCAGTTCTTCAGTTGTTATTGGAAACAGTCAGCTTCCTGACAGATAGATCCCTAAAAGCTTAGCTGAGCTACCATAACAGTGTGATTGTTCCTTTTTTCTACATTAGATTGCTGTTTAGTGTTGGGAAGAATAAACCTTTCAGAATGTAGATCAGCTGAGCAAGCTGCATGTAGAGTCATACTGGCGAGGAAGGTCCAGTGATCTCAGCTTTGAAGCCTGTATAATTGTAAATGCAATATTGAGCTACTATACAGGCTGCTATTATAGTGTATGTCATTTGGTTGTATGTGTAAACTGTAGAAAGCTGAACACGTGTCAGGGTTTATTAGGGAATATGATATCATTTGAAAGGTAAGACTCAATGCTTTACTATGGCATCAAGGTCTAAGCTCTAGCCTTTATTTTCTTGTCACGGCAGGCATTTAACCCTTAGGCTGGTTTTACATGAGCGTTGAGGAAAAAGATCCGGGTGCGTTGCCGGAACATGCATGATTTTTCCACGCAAGTGCAAAACATTGTAATGCATTTTGCAGGCGCGTGAGAAAAATCGGCATGTTTGGTACCCAGACCGGAGCCCGGACTTCTTCACAGAAGTTCAGGTTTGGGTTAGGTGTTGTGTAGATTTTATTATTTTTCCTTATAACATGGTTATAAGGGAAAATAATAGCATACTTAATACAGAATGCATAGTACAAGAACAGAACTGGAGGGTTTAAAAAAAGAATAATAATAATTTAACTCACCTTAATCCACTTGCTCGCACAGTCCGGCTTCTCTTCTGTCTTCTTCTTTGAGGAATAGGACCTTTGATGACGTCACTGCGTTTATCACATGGTCCATGGATCATGTGATGACCGCAGTGATGTCACCACAGGTCCTTTTCCTGTGCACAGCAAAGATGAAGACAGAAGAGAAGCCGGGTTGCACGAGCAATGTTATAACGGAAAATAATAATGATCAGGTCCCCATCCCAATTGTCTCCTAGCTACCGTGCGTGAAAATCGCACCGCATCCGCACTTGCTTGCGGATGCTTGTGATTTTCACGCAGCCCCATTCACTTCTATGGGGCCTGCGTTACATGGAAAACGCACAAAGAGGAGCATGCTGCGATTTTCACGCAACGCACAAGTGATGCGTGAAAATCACCGCTCATGTGCACAGCGCCATAGAAATGAATTGGTCCGGATTCAGTGCGGGTGCAATGCATTCACCCGTGTGAAAGGGGCCTTAGGATACCAGAGTTTTTTTTCGCTTTCGCATTTTCATTTTTCTTCCCTATCTTCCTTGAGCCATATCTTTTTTATAAATCCATTCACATAGCTGTATGAGGGCTTATTTTTGCCGGACAAGCTGTACCTTCTAATACCACCATTATGGCATACAATGTAGTGGGAAGCAGTAAAATAATTCCAAATAGGGTAAAATTGGAAAAAAAAAAACCACAAGCCCTCCACAATTTTATGGGTTTTGTTACCATGGCGTTCGGTTTGCGGCAGCACTGACCCATGCCCTTCATTCTCTGGGTCATTACAATTACAACGATACCCCATATGTATGTCTAAATAGTGTAAAAATAAACTTTGAAAAAAAAATGTGTTTCTTTTTTTACATCACAATATTCTGACCCCTATAACTTTTGTATAGTTATATCTACTGAGCTGTGTGGGGGCTCATTTTTTGTGGAACAATCTGTAGTTTCTATTGATACCATTATGGAGTGTATGTGACTTTTTGATCACATTTTATAAAAAAAAAATATATTAGGCCATTTCTTTTCTTTTCTAACCAATAGTCCAGTCGCTCTCTATCTTCAAGGCTGTCAATCTCCCTTGTGATGCTGAGATTATTATTGATTGCAAAATCACAAGGGTTACACTAGCGTTTTTGCTGGATCTGGCAGGGTTCATCAAAAACGCTTCCGTTACTGATAATACAACCATCTGCATCCGTTCTGAATGGATCCGGTGGTATTATCTTTAACATAGCCAGGATTGGTCATGAACTCCATTGAAAGTCAGTGGGGGGCGGATCAGTTTTCTATTGTGTCAGAGAAAACTGATCTGTTTTGCTCCGCATCCCAGGACGGAAAGCAAACCGCAGCATGCTGCGTTTTGCTCTCCAGTATGGGAATGGGACGGAATGCATTTTAGAGCATTCCGTTCTGTTCAGTTCAGTTTTGTCCCCATTGACAATGAATGGGGACAAAACGGAAGCGTTTTTTTTTTCCGGTATTGAGACCCTATGACGGATCTCAATACTGGAAAGTATTAACGCTAGTGTGAAAGTAGCCTGCAAGGTGACAGCTCTGCATGGTTGATCATGAGGTTCCAACTACTGTACCCCTGTAAAAACACAATGTTGAAATTGAGCAAACTCCCAGTGGTTTAGCAGCATGCAACAACTATGATAAAATAGGAACAATACTTAATATTACTTTAAGAAAACTAGAGATTACCGGTACTTGTTTACTCAGTAACACTTAGTGAACTTTTAAAGTCGAGAAGCAATCACAGAGCCTGGCATGGGGGTGAATTTCCACCCTGCCATCTGCTGTTTTTCATTGATCTGTTTCCCCAGCCTTCTCCTTTGATCGTGGGCAGCGCAGAACAAGGCTACACTCTATTAGTTTGTATCTGTGTCTGCACAACCCTTGACATATCTTATGTAAACTTGTGTGTAATTATAATTAATGCACTTGTCTAGGGTCTTAATCAAATAAGATGAGGATTATGAATTTTTTTATTATTGATATTGATTTCACAATACAGCAGGCTGTTGATCATTTTACATATGTTCTTCATAAAGTGGTTACTTAGCTTTTTTGGAGCAGCATTAAAAAGACGTGTATGAAAGACATTCCCTTCGTATACTCCAAAATGTATATGGTCAGACTAAGGCTGGGTTCACACGGGCATTGTGGATGTGTTGCGGGAAAAGATGCGGGTGCGTTGCGGGAACTTGCACGATTTTTCCCTGCGAGTGCAAAGCGTTTTAATGCATTTTGCACGCGCGTGAGAAAAATCGGCATGTTTGGTACCCAGACCCGAACTTTTGGGCTCAGTATTCTGTAAATTTTATTATTTTCCCTTACAACATGGTTATAAGGGAAAATAATAGCATTCTTTAATACAGAATGCTTAGTAGAAGGTCAATTGAGGGTTAAAAAAATAAATAAAATTAACTCACCTCCTCCAATTGATCGCGTAGCTGCCGATCTCTTGTTTTTTTCTTCAGGACCTGTCAAAGGACCTGTGGTGACGTCACTGAGATCATCACATGGCCCCTTAGAAAATTAATGGAGGGCGGCTGCGCATGCGCCCGCCTTCACTTGCGGGGCTTAGTTCTCGATATAGGTACGGGTCCCAGCGCTATGCCCCCATTGTCCATGATGAGACAACCCCTTTAATATATTGGATTGGAGTTTGGTGTCACATTTCTATACTCCTATCTCAACCAACCTCCTTATCCCACATCTACGATTGTCTCTCTATGAATAAGAACGGAATGTTTACTACAGAGGTGGATAGAACCAAAATGTCTACCTAGAAATTTGCTGCTTGGTAGGGCTTTTTTATTGATACACAGGAACAAGTTCCAGCACTGGGTCGATTCTTGGTTGCGTCGTCTCTTTCAAATCACATGTTTACATGTTACAGACATCACCTCCCACCACCACCGGCTAACATGTTTCGAACTGAGGCGTTCTTAGTCGTAATAAGTATACCTATACGTGGATGACCTTCCCTCGGTTTGTCCCGTACACGGAGGGTATTGGGTGAGCTGGAATTTCTTTTATGTATTTGGACTTTTTTTTTTATTGATGCCTATGTGAGTTCTTTTTTCCCTACCATTCAAATGAATGGCCAGCCATATAATGAATGGACAGGTTGAATCTGATAGAGCAAGAGGCACTATAACTGTGGCTCACAGAGGGGCATTCCCAGCAGGGAGACCCTTTTGTCATGTCTGTATGCATTATGTAGATGTCTATATTTAATCAGTGTAACAGCATCATACTAGTGAATGCTGAGGCACATGTTTGATCGAATAGCTGAAAATCCATTTGTAGCCATATGTCAAGACATGCAACTGGTCTTGTTTGAAAGCTGACATTTCAAACTTTCAGAGATTACCAGAATGAGAGCAATATGTTCAGTACAGGGGAAGATATAACTGATAGAAATCGGGATGCTGTGAATGCAGCTGAAAGTGAAAGTTAAAGCAGATTATTACCCGTGATTATTCCCGACTTGATTACTAAGGCTACATCTACACGACGACAGATAGGGCACAACTACACTGCAACATTTGTAGCGCAACATTTTGTTGCACTAATGTCGCGCGACAATTTTTGTAATGGCAGTCTATGGTGTCGCACTGCAACATGCAACATGCTGCGACTGCGACGCAACAGTCGCAGAAAAATCCATCTCGAATGGATTTTCTGCGACTGTTGCGTCGCAGTCGCAGCATGTTGCATGTTGCAGTGCGACACCATAGACTGCTATTCTAAAAATTGTTGCGTGACATTAGTGCAACAAAATGTCGCGCGACAAATGTTGTCGTGTAGACGTAGCCTAACAGTGATTTTTCCTCTGTTGCTTGGACTTTAGCTGTCTTGTATGATGTCAGCTTTCAAACAAGACCAGTTGCATGTTTCTACCGTTCAGGAGATAGCAGCATCTAAAGCAGCCCTCCCCCCTTTAGTTAGCTACTTTTCCCACTGCCCCTGCTGGACTTAGGCAAAACAGTTAGGTGGTTAAAGAGGAAGTGACCATTCATGGAAGCAACTGCTGCTTATATGCCATGGTAAAACATATGCACATAAGTAGAAACCATAACACTTCAGTAGTAATAAGGTCCGCTTCACATTGCCGGTAGGCTGTTTTGGCAGGCTACCAAGCAGCGGTATTTGGCCGACCGTTTCTCAGCATATTTGCCGGATCATCGTCAGACCCCATTATAGCTAATGGGGCCAGATGGCATTCCGGCAGCGTCCAGCAATGCCGGATCAGGCAGGCTGTTCCAGCCGAGACGCAAATGTGGAACAAGCCTAAGTCAGAGCAACTAGACTTGTATTTTTTTGTTTCCCTAGTCATCCAACTGTTGTTCTCAATTAGAAGGACTTGTACAAGGAATTTCTGGCATTAAATGCTGGTGACTCAGTTTAATATGTTTATCATAATCTGCAGGAGCTCAAGGATCTCATTTAGGTAAGCTATCGATTGCATTTGCATGGCGAAAGCTATTAGGTGTGTGATTAAAATGCCTTGCGAGAGGTGTTAGAACAGCATTGTAAGTGGCAGACAATAAATGTTTCTTCGTTTCTCCAATTTAACAAAAATAGCCTTTTTGTCTCCTCTTTTCCATTAGTTCTCTACTGTGTCTAAAATATGAACCTCGCTGTCATTAAAGGAGTGTCTTTTGTCCTTAAGATGTAGGTACACAGTCCTGACTGCAGGTGTTGGCTCTGGGCCATATGCTGTTGTAGCTGCTGTTTTGTTTCCCGAATGTATACGTTTTCAGTATAGTATTTGGCCTAAATTGTTTTTTTACTTATTTTTTTTATTAGTCTTTATTAAAATTTTCTGCAGTTTTTGTTCTACAGGGTTAAATTTTATCCTTGTTGCAGAGTATCTTAGTTTTAGTTTTACACTGAGCCGTCATGTTGCTATTTTGACGGCTACTCCTGACAGCTCATTTATACCATATTCTTTATGAATTTAGGTATAATGAGTGTTTTAAGCTGTCATTATTAGGCTACATGCACACAACAGTGAAAGACGGACATGTTTTAAGACCAATGGTTGTCTATGCGGTTATTCAACCGACAGTTTTTGGACGGCCAATGAATAACGAACATGTTCTATCCGTTTTTCACTGACCAACAGCCCCCATACAATTAAATGGGTCAGTTTTTAAAGGCCGTTTCTCAGAAAGTTATCAGTGAAAAAAACATCCGTTAAAAATGGACAGTTTATCAGTTTTTAACAGACTTTATTTTCACTGACGTGTGCATGCAGCCCAAATCCGATTTAGGGGCTATACATAGCCATCAGAACAGCAACATGAGGGCTCAGTGAAAAACTTAAACTAAGGCCTCTTTCACACGAACGTATTGGTTCCGTTCCGTACATTGGGGACTGCAAATGCACGGGCAACATCTGTGCGGCGGCTGGGACGAATCCAAGTTCTATTTTTTTGCGGATCGGAACCCTACGGAAGCACTCCGTAGTGCTTCCGTGGGGTTCCGTGCTTCCGTTCTGCACCGCACCTTTGGATTTGCGGTCCCATTCAAGAGAAAGGGTTCACATGCAGTGTGAAAGAGGCCTAAGAGGCTAAGGGCTCATGCCCACAAACATAAGGGCTCCATGCCCGTGCTGCGGACCGCATACGGCAGTTCCACAATACACGGGTCACCAGCCTTGTGCGTTCCGCAACACTTGAATGGATCCGCAAATCCAGAGATGCACTACGGAGTGCTTCCGTGGTGTTTCTGGCCGTGCCTCCGCACCGCAAAAAAGTAGAGCATGCACTGCTTTTTTGCAGACCGTCGGATTCGGATCACAGACCCCATTCAAGTGAATTTGTCCGCGATCCGCATGCGGCTGCCCCACGGTCGGTGCCCATGCATTGCGGTCCGTAGCACGGGCACTGAGCCCTCACGTTCGCAGGCATGAGCCCTAAGGATGAAATTTAACCCTGTAGAACAAAAACTGTTAAAGATCTGTAATAAAAACAAATTGAAAACAATGCTTTCTAGCCCAAAATGAGTAAAATAGCCATTAAAGAATTGCTGTTGTAGCCCTGATAATAGCAGACTTTAAAAAATATTGGGATTACAAATCAAATGTAGTAATGAACCTTACACACAGCCCTAGGGACTGGAGACTGACGTACATTTTACACATACAATATCATACACTGCCTCCTGGGAATTCATGACTATGTGATATCTATTAGATACATAATAGAAAATCCCCAAAACAAACATTTTTATTTCATCATGCATAAGCCAGAAAAAAGTTAAAGTATTGATCAAAAGGATTATTTGGAAGTGTTTAGTCATTCTAAGACTCTTAACTGCTCTTAAAGAGGTATTACGGTTTTTATGATTACATTTATTTATGTAGAGACTAGGATGTGGAACAATTTTCTAATTTACATCCATTTACAATTTTGCTTGCAGACCTTTATTATAGTCATGCATCTGCCTCTCCCTAAAGGAAAAAAATAAAAATGGTACAGTCCATTTTAGTCCTGTAAAATGCATCCACAGTAGAGCTAGATAGGATTAAACATGGCGTCAGTCATGTAAGCAACCATGTGACCTCACAAGTATCATGTGACCTGGCTTTCACTTAACTGCCCAGGTATCTAACAGGTAAATAGTAGTGTACTGAGGGGCAAAACTTATAAAGTTGTATCTGCTTTTTTTTTTTACACTAAACTTTATTAACAACCTGACACTATCACTTAGCAACAGGGAGCCATTTTACAAATCACTACAGACAAGCACAATGTTGTAGTTACTGTAATAACCTCAATAAAAATCCTGATTCCACCACTAGTTCTATTTACTTACTATTTACTTCAGTTGGTAAAAGTCGGGCAGATAAGCCCTGTCCCAGTAAAGTTCCAAACCTGCCCAGAAACAACCATTTATAGGCGGGGCTTATGCTTGCCACACCCAGTTCAGCCCCAGGACATCGCAAATTCGCCTGGACTTTCTCCAAAAATCAAGGACAGTCCAGCCAAACTCGGGACAGTTGGCAACTATGATTAATGTGTCATGTAACACTCCTGCTTACTGAATCTCAGGGTTTAAGTCTGGGACTGATACATGGGCTATACCATTCTTCTGCATATTGGGGTCAACTGCCTGATATTAGAAAGGTATGTAGACAGAATTTTAAATACGTGTATATTAGAACATTGTATGATTTCCTATTATATAAACAAATAAATAAAAAAAACTAAAATTGGAATACCGCTTTAAAGAGGTTCTGTACCTTTTTATTACTGATGATTTATTCTTTGGATAGATCTTCAGCATTTGATTGGTGCGGGTCCGACACCTGGGAGCCCCAGCGATCAGCTGTTTGAGAAGGCAGCGGCGCTCGCAGCAGGCCTAGGCCATGTGACCGATGAACATGACATCACATTGCCTAGGAAAAGCCAAGGGAAGGCAGCGGCGCTACTGCGAGTGCCGCTGCCTTCTCGAACAGCTGATCAGTGTGGATCCTGGGTGTTGGACACCCACCGATCAGATAATGATGACCTATCCAGAGGATAAGTCATAAGTGAAAAACACTTGAAAAACCCCTTTAATAAAAAGAAACACTTCTAGGGAAAACTTTTGCAATCAATTTTAACATACAGGTTTCAATGGATAGCATGGTTGCTCATTGGTTAAAACAGGCCCCATGAACATGACTGTGTTTTAGCTCCGCCTCTGAATTGCATTTTTTACGGATCAGATGTGGACCCATTCATTTCAATGGGGCCCCCAAAAAAGCCCCACTGTGTGCTGTCTGCATTAGTAAGTCCGTTACGCTGTCCTGCATGAAAGATAGAACATGTCTATTTCTTGTCCGTTTTGCAGACAAGAATATACATTTTTAACATATGGTGGGACGTGCGGAACTCACCTGGCCAGTGTCCGTGTTTTGCAGATCCGCAATTTAATTTTTAATTTACCCCTAATCTTTTGTATAGGATTTCAATAAACCATAAAAACCATTAAAAAAAAAATTACCGGTACAAAATGTTGCAAAATAAAAAAAAGCACGTGTAGAAAAAAAAAAGGTATAAGCTACAGATATAATTTGATAGGCGCCATTAAATGTGTGTGATCAATATTATAAAATACACCAAGTGTTCAGTACGCTCAAACTGACTTTCCCAAGCCTTTCAATCTCAGCTTCATTAACAGTGAAAAAAATGGAAAATATTGTATAAAGTAAGATTTGTTATACAGGAATCTGGCCAGTTTTCCATGAGTATGTGTGCGTTCCAGGAAATACGGTCTGTGTGATGGCTGCATGTCCTCACAGCATCATAGTGATCTATAATGCTGTGAGCTCCTGCCACCCTCGAGTCTACTGTTCTGTACTCACAATGTCATGTCAGTATGGACAGTAGACTCGCGTTCGGACAGGTATTCACAGCATCATTGTTGTTGATCGCGATGATGTAGTAGGTTGGGGTCAGGCAAGGCGCGGTCAGTCCAGAAGATGTGGCCATCACATAGCCTGTATTTCCCGGACTGCACATGGTATTGTGAAACCTGCCACTGTATTATAGGAGCTTAGCTAGGAAATTAGAAAAATACCTGGAGGCAAGGCTGTAACTATGAGTGAGGCTCTGGACTTAACTACTCTAATTCAGGATAAGTACAAGACAATTAATGCAAAGTATTTAGAAATGTACTTTTTGGATATTGAAATAGTGGTCAAAAGTGGAAATATTATGACCTTGAAAGGAACAGGCGGACCTCTTAGTAAATTTATCTGTAAAGAATAAATCAAGGCAACTGGACGTACTGTAGATTTCTTGAAAACGTTTCACTCGTTCTTCCAATGAGCTTTCTCAATTCGGAGAAATCTATTGATGATCTATTCTTTGGATAGATCTTCAGCATTTGATTGGTGGGGATCTGACACCTGGGAGCCCCACCAATCAGCAGTAGCGCTGCGGCCTTCTTACTGTTTCCTGAAGGCCAGTGATGTCAAGACTTCTACGACTGGCCGGAGCGCGGCTCAGCCCTGTTAACTTCAATGGGGTGCCTAGGCCATGTGACCGATGAACATGACATCACATTGCCTAGGAAAAGGGAAGGCAGCGGCGCTACTGCGAGTGCCGCTGCCTTCTCGAACAGTCGATCAGTGTGGATCCTGGGTATTGGGCCTCCACCGATACAAAATGTTGTACAAAATGTTGCAAAAAAAAAAAAGCCACAGAAAACACTTGTAGAAATTTATTTTTTTTAAAAAAGGTATAAGATACAGATATAATTTGATAGGCGCCATTAAATGTGTGTGACCAATATTATAAAATACACCAAGAGTTCAGTACGCTGAAACTGACTTTCCCAAGCCTTTCAATTTCAGCTTCATTAACAGTGAAAAAACACAAAAGACTGGATAACAGTGAAAAAAATTAGAACCTTCACAGACATCTTAGTAAATTTGCCTCATCTGATGCAGCATATGATTGACTGGCGTACTCAACACTTAATAAATCTAAATCTGTTTGTCTGATTTATCTATTATCTAGTTTATTATATTTCATAAAATATCAGTCTTTGATAGTGAATATATAATTTTATTTATATTTAGGCTAAACTTGAATAACCAAAAATTCCTCATATAGTAATGCTCCCTCAGTATTTACTGGTATTTTGTAAAAGAGTACAACAGTGCCATCCTGTGGAGAAACTGTAGTGGCACATATTCACACCATAATTGTGACTTAGTGTGACTTAGGGCTCATGCACACAGATCCCGGCCGAGTGCATGCTTCTATTTTTATTTTTTTACTTCTGCAGAAATGTCCTTTCCTTGTCCACAAAACGGACAAGAATAGCACATGTTCTATTATTTTTTTTCCGCTGTCCGCATCTTTTGTGGCCCCATTAGGATGAATAAGTCTGCTTCCCCTCTGCAAAAAATGTGGACCAAAACTATGGCTGTGTGCATGAGCCCTAAGTACCATAAGCTTCTTTTTTTTATGTGTACTGGAAAGCATAGGTTACTATGTTTTTCATAACCACAGAAAATTACTAAGTGTTTATTTTTTATAATAATAGTCAACTGCAAACTTATCAAAATGTTGCTGTAAGGAAGACATATACATTTGATGTGTGGCATATAGCCTTAGTTAACATTATATTGACTTTGTATTTAGTTAGCATGTTCGCTGAATGACAGTATGTGATCATGGTTAAAAACTATTGTTCACATGTGGCCTTGTTACAGGGTTGCATCAGTAAAAAAAACTATTCAAAACACGCTGCAAATATTCCACATGTCAACATACCCTTAAAGGGGTTGGCCACCTTCTGGTTACTGTTGACCAGTGTGTATGTAAGTTGGCCATATGGCACACACTAATATAGCTTCTGTTGAAATTCTGCAACATTTTCTTATATTTCTTAAGCTATACTCCTTTGTTTGCCAAGTCTTATGTATTGTCCACACAGAGATCCTGTCCATAAGATGGCTGCTGATGGAGGGTCATGTGACCAGGCAAATCACCAGGCATATGATATCTCCACCATTCGAATACACTGCATCTGCCATCTTGTTCTGTCAGTAGTTTAGTACAGGTACAGTGTGTTTGAATGGAGAAGACATCACATTGAGGTTATTTGTCTGGTCACATGACCCTCCGTCAGCAGCCATCTTATGGACAGGACCTCTATGTGGACAGCAGAAAAGACTTTGTAAATATAGATAATGGTGCAGAATATAAACAAGCGTTATATTAGTGAGTGCCATATAATCATCTCACAAACACATTGGTCAACAGTAGCCAGAGAGTGGCCAACCCCTTTAAGTGGGTTGTCCAATGAATGACACGTGTCACCTATTGCAGGGTGCCTGACCGCCGTACTGCACGTGCATGACCACTGCTCCTTTCACTTCTGTGGGACTGCTGGAGATAGCTATACTTGGAAGTATGTGGTGCACTACCACTCAATTCACACAGGAGCCCTAGACATCAGACCATCCGTCAGAGACCAAAAAGGTTGATGTCTAATCTTTTAACCCCTTAGAAGCCTTGGTCATTAGCAACCAAGCCTTGGTCATTAGCTCCATTCATTCTCTGGGAGCGCTGCAGATAGCCGAGCATTGTACTCAAGTATCTGTGACGCTTCCATGGAGGATGAATGGAGTGGCAGGATGCATGCTCCACCTGTCACTCCAGGTGATGGACATGTTGCGGGACCCCCATTCTCGGAATCGGTGGTGGATCCCAGCGTTTGGAAACCCAACAATCAGCTAGTTATCCCTCTGTGGATAGGAGATAATATATTGGCACAACCCCTTTAAAATTTTATTTTTACAGTAAACAAAAGAAATGCGCAAAAAAAAATAAGTAGAATTTTGATGTGCACTCTAGCCCCCTAAATGAATAAATGATAACATTATACTGTATATGCCCCAAAATTGTCCCATTGCAAAATACAGCTTCCCCCCCCCCCTCATGGCTATATTGATGGAAAAATAAAAAAAGTTATAGCTTTCAAAATGCATCAATATAACAACAAAAACAAATGGGGTCACTTATCAAACTGGTGTAAAGTAGAACTGGATTAGTGGCCCATAGCAACCAATCAGAATACACCTTTTATTTTCCAAAGAAGCCATCAAAAATGAATGGAGGAATCTGATTGGTTGCTATGGGCAACTAAGCCAGTTCTACTTTATACCAGTTTGATAAATTACCCCAAAAGTACCTGTTTTTAGAAGCGCTTGTTCAGGATTTTCGTGTTGATAGGCCATTGGAACAGTTTTCCTATATTTTATGTATATTGGCTCTGGTTTATGAGAGGACGGTCCCTCTAGAAGACCATTTTCTATGACAGTTTTCAGCACTATTTATTGATATACTAATGCTCACCAAAATCATCTTATAATATAAATGTAGGTTCATTTCATATGTTCATCTGCACATGAACATTGCCTGTTTTGCAGTCCGCAAAACACGGATACCAGCCGTGTGCGTTCCGCATTTTGTGGAACGAAACATCTGGGCTAGTGTCGAGCGATGAGCACTTCAGATCACAGATCCGACGTCGCTTTGTTCGAAACTTTGTTTTAATGTATGGGCTGCGCGGAGGTGAAATTCGTTAAGTCTGAAGTCTTGCGAGTGAATAACTTCGGACTTCGATTTTTCAACTTGAAAAACCAATTTAAAACTGGGATCCGAAATTCCAAGAAGAATAAAAAGTTAAATTGTGTTTTTCATGTCGTCATCCCAAAAGAAGTGTATAAAAGTTATACAATACAATAAACCTACCCCTAAATGATGCCACTAAAAGTTACAACTTGTCCTGCTAAAAACAACATATCCCTTCATATGGCTATGTCAATGGAAAAATAAAAAAAGTTCTGGCTTTTTAAGGCCTCGTTAACATTTCCATGTCTGTTTGACATCCGTAAAAAAATCAATCATCCGTGAAGACGTCCATGAAGGATCTGTGTTTGGTCCGTGAGTCCTTTTTTAACCCTCCGTGTGTCATCTGTGTTCCAAGGGCACTGCTCAGCTAAAAATTCTTTTTCAAAACATCTCCTATCAATGGTCAGTGAAAGACCGACCCAACACTGGCGCAACATGGATGCCATCCATGTTGTTCCCATGTTTTCTCACTGAACCATAGACTATAATGGAAGTGTTTTGTCCCACGTTCAGTAAAAATCTACTGATATGTGAACAGACACATTAAAATCAATGGGTATGTGTGCGGTCCATGGAAAATGCGGATAGGGAAAAAAAAAGGAAATGTGAACGAGGCATAAATGTGGAGATAAAAAAATAAAAAAATAAAAATAAATTGCCTTTAAGGGATTGTCCTATACTGTTTGGCTGAAATGGTGACTTTCTGTATACCGCTGCAGCCAGTCAGTTGTCTCGCGCTGTACACTGCTGAGGCCAGTGATTGGCTGCAGTGATATATGGAATGTCATGTCTGCAGCCAAACAATACGTCATTGCTGTAGCCCGTAGAAGATGACAGAGTGGCGGCACTGGGTTGGAGAAGGGGCAGGAAGGGAAGCAAAGCGTTTATAATTTTGGCACCATTGACCTTATAGCGTATACTGTAGTCATGATGTGGTGTGAATTAAAATGTCTAGGAACTTTATGGCACCGGCAACATTTTGGTAAATTTGACTCTTTTTGTGACTTTTTTTTACAGCATAAGGGCTCATGCACACAAACGTATTTTCTTTTCCGTGTCCGTTTTTTTTGCGGACCGTGTGAGGAACCATTCATTTTAATGGTTCTGCAAAAAAGTTACTCCGTGTGCATTCCGTTTCCGTATGTCCGTATTTCCGTTCTGCAAAAAAATAGAACATGTCCTATTATTGTCCGCATGACGGACAAGGATAGTGCTGTTCTATTAGGGGCCAGCTGTTCCGTTACGCAAAATACTGAATGCACACGGACGTCATCCGCTTTTTTTTTGCGGATCCGTTTTTTTGCGGACTGCAAAATACGGTTGTGTGCATGAGCCCTTAATGAGAATAGTGTGAATTGTGCCACTTCTGGCCCTCATCTGTACAGTATCTGTTTGCTAGTGTTATATACAAACTTATTGGCCCAGTTCACACTCTCCAGTTTTATAGCAGAAGAGAATCCAGAACAGAAAAATATAATTGTCATGATTCTCCTCATGTTTGTTAAGGCCTCATGCACACAACAGTATTTTTTCAAGGTCCGCAAAACGGGGTTCTGTTGTTCCGTGATCCGTTTCCATTTTTGTTTCCGCGTGTCTTCCTTGATTTTTGGAAGATCACCAGACATGAAGGAAAGTGGAAAAAAAAGTAAAGTTTGCTTTGCAAATGATAGGAAAAAAACGGACACGGATCACGGATGCGGATGACAATCTTGTGTGCATCCGTGTTTTTTCACGGACCCATTGACTTGAATAGGTCCGCAAACTGTTGTCTGTGAAAAAAATAGGACAGGTCATATTTTTTTGACGGACTGAAAACACGGATCACGGACACGGATGACAAACGGTGCATTATCCGAGTTTTTAACTGACCCATTGAAAGTCAATGGGTCCGCAGAAAATCACGGAAAATGGAACAACGGACACGGAACACAACAACGGTCGTGTGCATGAGGCCTAATCCAGTTTTGACTACTAAAAACTGCATCAAAATGATAAGTGTATACTGGTCCAGAACTGCTTTGCTGATCAGTCATAGGCTTTGTGCATACGACCGTATTTGTTGTCCGCATCCAATTGGGTGCAGACCAAGTTATTTCTGTGGGGCCGCAAGAGTCTGTATGTCCGTTCCGCAGCTTCACAAAAACATAGAAGATGTCTTAGAATAGTCTGCATTGCAGACAAGAATTGGCATTTCTACAATAGTAAGGGATCTGCGGAATGGGAAAGTGCGGGGCGCACGCGTCCAGCCGGTATCCATGTTTTGCTGATCCACGGTTTAGTGTCGTGTGCATGAGGCCTTAATGGGGATGTATCTTAGCCATGGTCCATGAAATGCAGTCTGAACATGGATGGCATTTGTGTTCTGTCTTTGGTTTTCATGTATTCATAGACTTCTATGGATGTGGGTATAGATCAGGGATGCTCAACCTGCGGCCCTCCAGCTGTTCCAAAACTACAATTCCCAGCATGCCCTAATAGCTGTAGGCTGTCCAGGCATGCTGGGAGTCATAGTTTTGCAACAGCTGGAGGGCAGGTTGAGCATCACTGGTATAGATGACTGTAGGCATGACCCATGGTCTGTGCAAAAACAAGGATGTGTGAATGAGTGCCTTCACATCAATGGATCCATGTGCTTTCGGAGAGCAGGGATGGCAGTAGGAGTTTGATTTTGCCATATATATAACCCGGTGTAGGTTAAGCTGAAATAGTATTAAAGAGGTTTACCAGGAGTAGAATATTGATAACCTATCCTCAGTATAGGTCATTAATATTTGATTGGTGGCGGCCTGACTCCCTGTACCCTCGTCGATCAGATGTTTGAAGAAGCCTCTTCCTAGGCCGGTGACGTCACGATCATCAGTCACATGGCCTAGGGGCGCAGCTCAGTCCCATTCAAGTGAATGGGCCTGGGCTGCAATACCAAGCACTGCCACTATGCAATGACCGGCGCTGTGCTTGATGAGCTGTGAGGGGGCCGCAGCACTCTTGAATGCCGTGGTCTCTTCAAACATCGCATTGGCAGGGGAGCCAGGGGTCAGATCCCCAGTGATCAGATATTGATGACCTATCCTGAGGATGAAGATGTGTTTCCCTATTTCTATTAGTAAATCATTTCTCTTTCTTTTCAGAGCAAGCTAGTAAAATACTTCAGTCGGCAGCTGTCCTGCAAGAGAAAAGTGGCTTTACAAGAGCGTAACGCAGAACTAGAAAGATTCCCTCAACTTACGCGCTGGTTCAGGATTGTCGACATCCGCAAAGAAGTTATGGAGGTAATGGCAGATATCAGGCTATGCGTGTGTGAACTGGTGAGGCTGTATTCAGACTGAATGCGCTGGCATATGTTGGTATTAGTGATGAGCGAAGCGAGCTTCGGATCCTAGATCCGAAGTCCTTCGCTCAATACTTAGGTTTAATGCTATACGGAGATCTGTCTCCGTACAAGGTTAAAATGTATGGGCTGCGCCGAGGCTAAGGCCTCTTGCACACTAACGTATTTTCTTTCCGTGTCCATTCTGGGTCTTTTTGTGAACCGTATACGGAACCATTAATTTCAATGCGTCCGCAAAATAAACGGCAGGCACTTGGTGTGCATTCCGTTTCCGTATGTCCGTATTTCTGTTCTGCAAAAAAATAATAAAAAAATCTTATTATTGTCCGCTTTACGGACAAGGATAATAGTGTTCTATTAGGGGCCAGCTGTTCTGTTCCACAAAATACGGAACGCACACAGACTTCATCCGTATTTTTTGCGGATCCGCTTTTTGCGGACCGCAAAATACATACGGTCTTGTGCAAGAGGCCTAAGTAAGTTATTGCGAGACTTTGGTAAATAACTTCAGTAGTTGATTTTTAAACTGAAAAACCATTTAAAACTTGGATCCGAACTTCGCTCATCCCTAGTTTCACAGTACAAGCGTATGGTAACGGTTTTAGAAGTGTTTTGTTTGAAATCTTTTGTAACAGAAAAAAATAATAATAAAAATAAATAATTATAATAATCAAGAAAAATAATATCAAATACACGTAGGATGGTTCTGAAACGATGATTATTTGCATTTAGATTGGCCCATTGCTAGAACTGAAAAATTGGCCTGGTAGGGAAGGGGGGCAAACACACAAATGTTTTCTGGGAGTGAAATATTGATGACCTGTCCTAGCGCTGCAGTGTACGGTATATTCGCTTATCCCTAACGTTTCACTGAATAGAAAAGTGCAGCCTGTACATACGCTGTATATACGCATTTCCATGCAGCCTCGGATTCCTGCATGTTCCCTTCTGGCTCAGCTAAGCCCTTCGTGGTGATCGCTGATCTGCTGCTATATCATTATTTACCTATAAATGAGATGCTGGAGAATTATAAAATATATTTACTACCCAGCAGTGATGAGAAATGATTGCTGAACACATAAAAGGCCAGTTGTACAACCACATAACAAACCCTACATTGCACTGGAGTGTATATCACATATGCATATACTCCCAGAAAGCCCTTTTAAATAATTCATATTATTTAAAATTTTTTGTTACAAAGCAAATCGAGAAGAATCTGTGTAGTCCAGCTCTGTGCAGCCATTATTCAGTGTTTTATGCTGTATATATGATATACCTGCAGCGCTAGGATAGGTCATCAATATTTTACCCCAAAAAAACATTTGTGTGTTTGCCCCCCTTCCCTACCAGGCCAATTTTTCAGTTCTAGCAATGGGCCTATCTATTTGATATTATTTTTCCTGATTATTATAATTTTTTTTTATTTTTTCTGTTACAAAAGTTTTCAAGCAAAACATTTTTAAAACCGTTACCAGATGCTTGTACCATGAAAATGGACTGTGTGTAATTTATCTACTTTCTGAGCCCACTGCAAGACTTCAATAGACTAGAACACATTTTGGATTTTGGCGGCCTATTTTCCTATTGCCTGTTCTATGGCACTGTATTGACAGTACAGTGGCAAAACATTAGAAGCCCCTTCAAAGTGAATTTTTATGTTGTCCCCAAGGTATTTATCTTGGTGACATTTGGAAATGGAAAGCTTTTGAATTTTTTATTTTTTTTAATAAAAAGATATGCGTGCATTTGTATATTTTAGGCAGAACCCCTCGCTATCCCAAATATAGCTAAAACGAATACCTATTTTTAGATTTTTTTTTTAAGAAAGCAAAAAGGAAAAAAAAAGCTTTATTGTATATTTTACACACACAAAGTCTGCTTTGCTATTGCTAAAACACTTTTTTTGCGAAAATGGGGGGAAAAATGTGTGTGTACGTAGTCTGCTATACTATTGCTAATACTAGTAACTTTAGCTTTATTGAACTTTTTGATTTTTAAATATTATACATTTTTTTTTACTTTTTATTAGATTTTTTTAATGAAAAGTCAGGGCAGAAAGGGGTTAATTCACTGACTGCAGACAGTTAATTATACAGCCAGCAGGGGCGCTCTAACATCAAGAATTGCGATTTTTCACGTTACACTGTGATGGATCGGTGTAGCTCCCTGCTATAATGATGCCACACAGCAAGACCGCTTTGGCTGGTCTCGGATATACATACTGTGACCACAGCTGTCTAATGACATCGTGGTCACAGCGATCTACAGCTCCACTGTCACCATCAGCTTGCAATGTAACTTGACGTTTTTATATGTTGGGTTACAAATAACACATTACCACAACGATGTATAAAGTCTTGCGGTGATAAGCAGGTGGTTGAAGGGGTTTTCTGAGATTCTGATATTGATGACCTAACCTCAGATCAGTGGGGAGGCCTTGGCCTCCTCACAGTTTACCTGGCACAGCGCCACCAATGAATATGAGGTCATTGGCCTAGGGTAGTGTTGGCGAACCTATGGCACAGGTGCCAGAGGCGGCACTCAGAGCACTCTCTGTGGGCACCTGCACCCTGGAAAAAGTCTATGGTGTACCAATATGCCTTAGACTTCTCCTGCCATTCATCAGCGCAGGGCGCACTATGAGCGGCACAGGAATTATATTCCTAAAGTGTAATCACAACATGACATAAAATTAAGGTTCAAACATACCTATACCGCATGCGGAAGGCTGTATTCATATTGCTATTGCGCCTGCGTCACCCCCACTGTGCGCATGTCCTACTTAGTACATTAGAATTCCATTGGGCCGGGATGGGACGCTGCTGGCACCACCACTAAGGCTGGGTTCACACGGGCGTGTCCGGATTATGTCCGGATGCGTCCCGGTGTATTGTGGCAAACTCGTGCAATTAGGTACGCAATTGCAATCAGTTTTGACTGCGATTGCGTTCCGATGTTCAGTTTTTATTGCGCGGGTGCAATGTGTTTTGCACTCGCGTGATAAAAAAACGACTGTGGTACCCAGACCCGAACTTCTTCACAGAAGTTCAGGTTTGGGTTAGTTGTAGTGTAGATTGTATTATTTTTCCTTATAACATGGTTATAAGGGAAAATAATAGCATTCTGAATACAGAATGCTTAGTAGGTGGTCAATTGAGGGAAAAAAAAATAATAAAAAAATTAACTCACCTTCTCCTCTTGATCGCGTAGTTCCCGGTCTCTTCTGATGAGCTGTCGGCTAAAGGACCTGTGGTGACGTCAGATCACATGCTCCATCACCACGGTGATGGACCATGTGATTGGAGCATGTGATCTGATGTCACCAAAGGTCCTTTAGCCGACAGCTCATCAGAAGAGACCGGGAACTACGCGATCAAGAGGAGAAGGTGAGTGTTTTTTTTTAACCCCTCCAGCCCTATTATACTATGCATTCTGTATTCAGAATGCTATTATTTCCCCTTATAACCATGTTATAAGGGAAAATAATACAGTGAATAGACTGTCACCTAGCAACCATGAGTGAAAATCGCACCACATCCGCACTTGCTTGCAGATGCTTGCGATTTTCACTCAGCCCCATTCACTTCTATGGGGCCTGCGTTGCGTGATAAACGCACAATATAGAGCATGCTGCGATTTTCACGCAACGCATAAGTGATGCGTGAAAATCAGAGCTCATGTGCACAGCCCCATAGAAATGAATGGGTCCAGATTCAGTGCGGGTGCAATACGTTCACCTACCGCATTGCACCAGCGCGGAAATCTCGCCCGTGTGAACTCAGCCTAAATGGACGTTCTGAGAAAGTATCAGTGGGTAGTGCTGTCTTAACTACTATGTTTTCTAATTATAGCGTTTAGACAGCCATACACTTTCAATAACTGTTGGCCGAACGATTATCTAGCTCTCCCATACACATCGCTTCGGTCGAACGTGTTTTTAATGGGGGAGAGGAGAAAGCCACTGCCAGAGACTTCTTGTCTCCCGAGGAATAAAAAAATCAGGAGAAAATATCCAGTTTGACCGATCCATCTCTTCCCCGACACATTAAAAGGTTGGTTGAACCTGAGAAAGCAGGTCAGCAATACACTTAGGGTCCATTCACACGTCCACAGTGTATTGCGGATCCACAATACACCCGGCCAGCACCCCCATAGAACTGCCTGTTCTTGTCCGCAATTGCGAACAAGAATAGGGCATGTTCTATTTTTTTGCAGAGCCGTGGACCGGAAGATCTGTGTTCTGTCCGCATCCATTTCTGCCCCATAGAGAATGAATGGGTCCGCACCCGTTCTGCAATTTGCGGAACGGATGCGGACCAATTCTACGGACTTGTGAATGGACCCTAATGTGTATGGGGGCCTATAAAGAAAAAATATCTAATAAATAAATCATGGTGGATGTTTTCTTTACCTCTCTAATTGGGCCAAAGACAACAATTAGTATTTTTTAATGAAAAAAATAGCTTTAGAAAATATTTATATAGATAGATGGATATACACCAGGGCAACCCCCTGGTATATACGATAATATGATTGATAGATAGTGTACGGGGTAGCTCTCTTTCAGGGGGTTACACAGACATCTTCACAGACACCAGGATTTAAGGGCCAAAAACTGTGTTTTATTGCAGCACGTTCGCGTAAACATAAAGAGTTATACAAAATAAACTCCTGCCCGTCTGGGCTCTACCTAAACACATAGGTTTCCTTGACTCGCCTCTAAGTACCGCTTAGTGTCAGGGTCTCAGGCTCCAAGCCTGAGCAGGTTCCACTCATCAAGCATCAGTTCACACAGGGGAGAGATCAGGCTTCGCATAGCCTTGTGGCCCCTCAGTCCTCCTGACTGAGACCACACACAGAGCCTCTGCTTCAGTATCACAGACACTCTCACTTCTCCCAGACTGACCTACTCTGAGGCGCTTTATGCCAGCCTGATTACAGCAGGCCTCACCTGCGATCACCTCAGGTAGAAAGGAAAACCCGTACTGGAAGGGTGTGGACTGGCAACTCCCTCTTCCAAGCCTAGCCACCAGTCCAAGTAAAATCCAGCCCAGAAAATGTATACAAAAATGTCTCAACAAACTATGCTTTGCTGAGACTACTGCCACTCTCTGGATTTTATCTGTTTTATCCATCTGAGGTACCTGAAGTGGGACAACACACCTTCCAGCACTGTTCACATTACCACAATAGATAGATAGATAGAAAAAGCACCACTCCCTGGTCTCAGCCTTCCAGTTCCAGTCCCTGGGGCTACCATGCCTGGCCTCTACATGTTTTTCTGACCACCCCTTTAACCCCTTCTTTAACTATGCCTCAATCAAACCAGATTGCAGCACTGTACGGTGAGCAGACCTTACATGATCGTCGGCGCTGTCATCACAGTGGAGCTGTGCTCAGGATAGGTCATCAGTATCTGATAGGTGGAGTTCGACACCCGGGGCTCCTGCTGATCAGCTGTTTGAGAAGGCATCCGCCCTCTTGTGAGCGCCACAGCCTTGTCCGTGCTCACCAAGCACATGGTCGTACATTGTATAGCGGCTGTGCTTGGTATAACATATCAGCCCCATTCACTTCAAAGGGGCTGAGCTGCGCCTAGGCCACGTGACCGATGGACGTGTCATTGCAAAGCCTAGGTAGAGCAGTGAGAAGGCCTCAGTGCTTACTGTGATCACCGCTGCCTTCTCAGCTGAACAGCTGATCAGTGGGAGTCCTGGATGTCCGACCCCCACCGATCAGATATGTCAGAAAATCCCTTTAAGTAAAAGGGATAATTTAACGCTGGAAGAGGAGCGGCGCACAGCATGAACGCACATCAATATTGATACCAGTTATAAACAGCGCATACGGCACATGTTTTATTAAACGAGGCTATAAACATCTCATGAGCACTTATACATAGACACCCACACTGCATGCACACGCCGCAGATCTGCTTTACTCATGTTCTTTCCTGTAAGATACAGGAGCTATGCCAGAGTCTGCCTACAGTCACAGAAATGTGGCAGGCAATTCTTACTGAGACATCTAGACCTAGGGGGAGATTTACTAAGATCAGTGCGCCACAATTCTGGCTTAATTTGTACCAAAAAACTGGCGTACATGCCTTGTGTCAAATATATTGGGGGTTATTTACAAAGGCTGGCTTTTTATGCCGGTCTAAAATTACACCCTACACTGCTGTAAGATTTGGCTAATATATGACAAAGTGTGTGCCTCGTCATTGATCAGGTGCATCTCTTGCAGTGCATGCGCCTGGTGTAGTTGCAAGTCCCTTTATAAATGATCCCCATTATGTTTTAAAAACTTTTTGCACTTCACTAGACTGTTTTCAAAGGTTTCTAAAAGAGTAGACGTGGCTTATAGGAATTAAAATGCACCAAATTACGCTGTAGATTTGGGGTCAGCAACCTCCGGCACTCCAGCTGTTTTGAAACTACAACTCCCAGCATGCATACTCACTCTGCTCTACTAGAAATGAATGCAGCATGCTGGGAATTGTAGTTTCACAACAGCTGAAGTGCTGAAGGCTGCTGACCCCTACTGTAGATGCTAGCATCACTGCTAAAGCCACTGATTGTCTTCAGTGCTCCTGTGTAGGGGTGAGCGAATCGCGCTTCGGATCCAAGATCCGAAGTCGATTTGTTGCCCAACTTTGTTTTAATACTGTACGGAGACCTGTCTCCTTACAGCATTAAAATGTATGTGCTGCAAGGAGGAAAACTTTGTTGAGTCCGAAGTTGCGCAAGACTTTGGTGGAGAACTTCAGGCTTTAATTCTAGAACTTTAAAAACATTTAAAAACAGGAATCTGAAGTCGGTACCGAGGTAACAGCCGATACCAAAGCTGACTTCGGATTCCTGTTTTTAAATATGGAAAAAAAAGATGTTAGGAAAAAAAATATGTTCGTGTGCATGAGCCCTTAGGGAGAGTTCACATCACTGTTTCAGTGATCACTGTTTCATTTTCCGTTCTTCTGACCCGGAAAAAGAACAAAGGAAAAAGAACTGAAAAATAAAGAAGAAAACATCAGTTAAGCACATTTGGCATCCGTTTGAGCCATTTCCATCAGAGATCCATTTAGTTTTTTTGTCGGAAAGATATTCCATGCAGAACTTTTTTTTCCGTCTAAAAAAAAAGATCTCTGACGGAAATGGCTCAAACGGATGCCAAATGATGCACAGGATCAGTTTTTTTTTTATGGATCCAGTTTTTTTTTTTTGTTCTGATGGATCAGAAGAATGGAAAATGAAATCGTGCAAAAGTTCATTTATTTCAGTAATGCAACTTAAAATTAGAATTTATTGAAAAGGTTCAATATTCTAGGCTCAAAGTGCCACCCTCTAGTCAGCTAATTAGTCCATACCCCTGAGCAAAGGGGACCTCAAAATTAAGTTTCTTAAGATGTAAGCCATAATCATCCAAATGATAACAAATAAAGGCTTGAAATATCTTGCTTTGCATGTAATGGGTCTATCTCATATGTTAGTTTCACCTTTTAAGTTGCATTACTGAAATAAATGAACTTTGCACGATATTCTAATTTTTTCGAGTTTCACCTGTAAGTGCCATAGAATAGGGCATACATCCATTCTTCACTGAGATTGGAATACACATCATATGTGGTGACCACAGATTTACACTATTTGAGTATTTCCATTCCATTTTATGGGAGTTATGTAAGTGGCATAGCATGGTCCACTCGGCTGTTTCCATAACCCTGGGCACCTATGGCTGCTGCATACCACAGGTAATCTGATCTGAGCCATGAATGGCTGATATGTGAATACACCATTACTTTAAAATGATTAAATTATATATTTGTGTTGTCAAAATGTATGCATATTTTGTTGTATTGGGGGCATAAAATACGGTGATATGCTGTACGGTGTGTGGCAGGCAACTCCGTATCGACCACAGGACCCAGGCAATAGCATCCATAAAAAAACTAATATTATCTTCTCCAGAACACGTCCTGATTACATTTCCTTAGGCCCCTTGCAGACGATCGTGTCCGGATTTGGTCCAGATGCGTTGTGTCTGCTATCAGGGAAAATCGTGCGAGTAGGTATGCAATTGTAGTAGTTTTGACTGCGATTGCGTTCCGATGTTCAGTTTTTATCACGCGGGTGCAATGCATTTTGCGCGCGCGTGATAAAAAACTCACTGTGGTTCCCAGACCCGAACCCGGACTTCTTTACTGAAGTTCGGGTTTGGGATTGGTGTTCTGTATATTTTATTATTTTCCCTTATAACATGGTAATAATGGAAAATAATAGCATTCTTAATACAGAATACCTCCTAAAATGTGGCTTGAGGGGTTAAAAAATAAAAAAATTAACTCACCTCATCCTGTTGTTCACGCAGTCAGAATCTTCTTCTTTCTTCTTCTTTCAGGACCTGCCAAAGGTCCTTTGATGACGTAATCGCGCTCACCACGTGGTGAGCGCGGTGACGTCAGCGCAGGTCCTGCTGAATAAAGATAGAAATCTCCAATAAGATAGAAGAAGATGCCGGCTGCGCGAACAACAGGATGAGGTGAGTTAATTTTTATTTTATTTTAGTAAGCATTCTGTATTAAGAATGCTATTATTTTCCTTTATAACCATGTTATAAGGGAAAATAATACAGTAAATTGACTTTTATCAATTTACTTACATCATCTCCTAGCAACCATGCATGAAAATCGCACCGCATCCGCACTTGTTTGCGGATGCTTACGATTTTTACGCAGATCCATTCATTTCTACGGGGCCTGCGTTGCCTAAAAAACGCAGAATATAAAACATGCTATGATTTTCACGCAACGCACAAGTAATGCATGAAAATCACTGCTCATCTAAACAGCCCCATTGAAGTGAATGGGTTCGGATTCAGTGCTGGTGCAATGCGTTCACCTGACGCATTGCACCCGCACGGAATTCTCGCCCGTGTGAAAGAGGCCTTAGTATGTAACATGTTTAGGACAGTTCAACCTGTCCTTTGTCATGGCCAAAGTCTGCATGTCAAAACCCAATTAAAAACCATACAACGCTTCCTTTCATCATAAACATTTACATCCCTTGCATGTGCAGCGAGCCCCTGAGGAGGAGTTGGTGCAGAGGATGGGAGTGGTGGTTGCCCTGATGAGGTGTCACAGTGTTCTCCTTCAGGCTGTTGCCCCCTGGGGATCGGTGCAGTGGAAAGGTGGTACAAGAAATCAGGCCACAAGTAGAAGAATGAAAATCTCTCTTTACTTAGTGTAAAATATAACTTTTAGTCCTGTACATCCAGCAGTAGTTGGTACAAATCGCAATCTCCGTCACCAGATGAGGAGGTATAGTGGCTGGATTAGTGGCAGTTTAGGACCAGTGATGGCCAGTTCGCAGTGTTCGCCAACGAACACATGCGGGCTGCCGTCTTGACTCACCCGTCCGGCGATGCACAGGTAAGCCCTTACCTGTGCCGGGAGCCGGTCTGAAATCAAATGCGGTCACCAGGAGCAGGCAGTTCCGAGAACAGCCGCCGGGGACCTTTATCGGGCTGTTCTCGGAACTGCCTGCTCCTGGTGACCGCATTTGATTTCAGACCGGCTCCCTGTGCATCGCCGGACGGGTGAGTCAAGATGGCAGCCCGCATGTGTTCGCTGGCGAACACTGCGAACTGACCATCACTGTTTAGGACACCTCAGATGAGCTATTTTACCAAATCAATTGGGATGGCTCACTCAGCTGTAACAGGGATTGTGGCATGCGAGTGCTCTATACTGCAGAGTATCCAGTCACTGCTAAAGAAAAAATACAGAAAGGTATTGGCACTCCTGCAAACCACATAGACCTTAATGCATTAATTATTTATTAAAAAATATATACAACAGATATCTACCAGTCTGAGACATAGAAGATATATAAAATACGAAACATACAAATAGGCCAATAAATAAACCCCTATTGATCTTATGGTCCTGGTCCCATCTAGTCTAAATAAGTAAATAAAAGCCTAAATAAATAAATAAAAGTCTCTCTTGACTTGGTGTAAAATATAACTTTTAGTGCTGTACATCCAGCAGTAGTTGGTTCAAATCGCAATCTCCTTTCCCAGGTGATGAGGTATGGTGGCTGGATTAAAATGAAAACATGTGCTGTGGGTCCAGCGCTCTCACATCAAAAAACTACGGTCACTACGTAGTCTTTATCCAGACTGTGCATCCACAAATTATCATACTGCGTGCTTGTAAACCACAATGATAGCTGGTGCCTCGTCTCTGTTCAGACTGTACATCCACACTATGTGTATGGTATATATTGGGCTACATATTCCAAACCACAAAGATGATTATTACTTATTTGGTGGGTACTATCTCTGCTTACAGAGAGCGCCTAAATCGGTGTGAGGAGTAGGGATGAGCGATTCGACTTCGGATGAAACATCCAAAGTCGATTTGCATAAAACGTCATTAAAATACTGTAGGGAGCGAGTGCTCCGTACAGTATTCGAATTTATTTATTTCCAAGGTACCACTTGGAACCGAAACCGAGTTCGGTAAAAGTTTTTTTACAGTAGAAATTAATTTCTCAAGTTATTACCCGAAGTCTCACAAGACTTCGCAAAGTAATAACTTCAGCTCATCTGAGCCAATACATTGTAATACTGTACGGGGCGCTTGCTTCGTACGGTATTGAAACAAAGCTTTATGTGAATCGACTTCAAATGTTTCTTCCGAAGTCGATTCGCTCATCCCTAGTGAGGAGGCTTATAGGCCATACATGCCTATAAGCCTTCCAATGTTGATTAAGGCACTCTCCATAATGAGATAGTACCCCCCAAATCCTGATTTAGGCCTCTCACCCAGTTAAGCCAGTTCTCTCTGCTCTGCACTGATGAGGGGCAATCACCCCTGCAGATGAGTTGCTGGCTTATTTAATATCCCAGTCATGTCTCAAGGCCTATTTAAAGGGTCAAACATTGACTTACAGGATAGCTGCCTTACATCAGGTAGCATTCGAGGCAGAGCTTGGTAAGAGATTATTACTTAGTGTCTATTGTATAGAGTATTTCCAAACCACTATAAAGGTTATTCCTTAGTCTCTATTCAGACTGTGCATCCACACTTTGGAGAATAATTACTAAGGGACTCGAGACATCTTTTAGAAATACCGGGGCTGGGACTTCAGTCCCGGCAAATTTGAGAAAGTGTCAGTGGATGCGAAACGGTCCATTGGCCGGTGGGCATCTGCTGTGTTCCCCGAGCACCGTGCACTTTGTTTTTGCCATCAAAGAATATCCTAAAGACTAGTGAGTGCCGTTGACATTGTTTATTTTCATTTTATGGGCAATTTATTTGCCTCTTTTGCCACAAAGCACTGCAGTGGTCCTTAATGGTCTTTCACACGCTGACCATATGTGTCCACAGGCTGGCTTGACTGAGTGGTGTGGACTGTGAACCTTTTCTATTGTAGGTAAAATGGTTGGCATTGTTTTTTCTACAGGCGCACGGACTGCCACAGATGCGCCTATTTACGCCTCATCATCAATTAGACAGATCTTACAGCAGCGCAGAGGAGGAAAAGAAGACCGGTGTAAAAAGCTAGTCTTAGTAAATGTGCCCCTGTGTATATGATATATATCATATATGTTTCCAAGTCACAATGATAATTGTTTCTTCGTCTCTGTTCAAACTTTGCATCCACTCTTTTATCCCCTATAGACAGGATAGGGGTTAACTATTAGATTGTGGGGGTCCTACCGCTGGGCCCATACCCCTCGAGACACCCCTGAAGATAATGGAGTGTCTGGTCCCACATGCATGGGGATAACTTCAAACAACTGTCATACCCCTTTAAGTCTTAGTTCACATAGGGTATTGCAGTTGGATAATATGGCAAAAAAATTCCATAATTAATTTCCTCTACAAACATAAGTCTCTGTTCACATTGAATGATTCACTAAGATCACAATATTGTAAATTTATCCACCACAACCTGGAATAGGGGTATCTAATTCGCTGGGGCAGTGCGCCCCTCACCACCTATTATTTCAGAGCTGTGTACCTAGTGATGGCAGCATGGTCAATGCTCGGGGTCCTGGGCTGAACACTGCACCTGTGCATCAGAAGCTTGGCAGGAGCGCAGCAGTCTGGTTTTCTTCCACAGTAATCAATCGTAGCAGATACACAGTGATACTGGAATTGTTAACGCTGATTACAAGTAGCTTGACCGCAGATGGCTAACCACACGCGTTTCAGAGTCCCCATAGACTCCTTCCTAAGTGGCTTTGTATAAAAAAAAGATGTCTTTCTCCATTTTTAAAAGGACCAGAATACCAAAGACACCTTACGAATTCTATGCTGACTTGAACTTACCTTCATATGCTAAATAGTTGATACAAAATATAATAATAATAATGAAAAACTAGATAAAATAAAAATTGTAATCCTTTTATTTTATTTAGGGGTGTGTCCCTGTACAGCCTGACACCAGCAGCACTGACTGGACAGAGTCAGACATACCTGTGCTGGTACCTTTTCTGCAGACATCTTCTAGCAGGAATAATACAGGAATGGCACATCATATGCGGAGTTCACACTGCAGTTATTTGGTCAGTTACTTTGATAAGTTATTGTGAGCCAAAACCAGGTGCAGGCCGAAGACACAGAACTAATCACATAAGGAAGGGATGGTGACTGCCCCTGTGAAATCACCAGCAGGGGGCGCTGTGCTGGCCTGTAAGACTGAGCCATGCCAATGTATAGCAGGGTAATCTAGGACATTTCCCCTAAGTGCTACCATACAGTAATAATGCCCACATTGTGGTCCCCTTCACAATAGTTATGTCCTCATTGTGGCCCCTCACAGCAGTTATGCCCACCTTTGTTTTTGTCACAGTAGTTATGCCCACTTTTGGGCCCCCTCACTGTAGTTATGCCCAGATATGTGTCCCCTCACAGTAGTTATACAAGATATGTTCCCCCCTCACAGTAGTTATGCCCAGATATGTGCCCCTCTCACAGTAGATATGCCTAGATATGTGCCCTCTCACAGTAGTAATGCCCAGATATGTGCCCCCTCACAGTAGTTATGGCCAGATATGTACACCCTCACAGTAGTTATGGCCAGATATGTTCCCCCTCACAGTAGTAATGCCCAGATATGTGCCCCCTCACAGTAGTAATGCCCAGATATGTGCCCCCTCACAGTAGTAATGCCCAGATATGTGCCCCCTCGCAGTAGATATGCCAAATATGTGCCCCCTCATAGTAGTTATGGCCAGATATGTTCCCCCTCACAGTGGCTATTGCCAGATATGTGCCCCCTCACAGTAGTAATGCCTAGATATGTGCCCCCTCACAGTAATTATGCCCAGTTATGTGCCCCCTCATAGTAGTTATGCCCACATATGCCTTCCTCACAGTATTAGGCGCCCCCTCAGTAAAAATGCCCACTTTTGTGCCCCCTCACTCTTGTTGTTGCCCCCCTTTTGCCTCCAGTCTGCAGCTTTATGAAAAAAAAAACACAAAAAAACCCCCACATACTTGCCTTCTTCCCTGATGACGCTGCTGGCTGTGCTGGAGGCCGATTCCCGGGCTTTCAGCGCTCCTCCCACAGCCAGCAGCGCGATGTGCGGCCCAGCAGGGGGAGCCCCGGAGCTCAGAAGAGCAGTGAAGCAGGGAGCGGAGAGAGCTCCCTGCTTATCTCTGGAGACGACAGCCCGGCAGTGACAAGAACTGCTGAGTGAGTATGCGCGCCTACCCTCCACTTGCCTCTGCGCCCCCTCATGTCTGTGCGCCTGGGGTGCATAATATACATGTTTAAAGAGCGCTCTGATGGGGCCTGACATTGTCATTGTACTTCGTGTCGGGCCCCATCAGAGCGCTCCCATTACATGTGAGCGCAGCGTGCCCCCTTTCCCCACCGGGCCCGATCGTTACGCCCCTGATTACACCCGATCTCTGAGTAGGCTTCTCTACTGGTTTTAGCTCAGAATAACTGATGAAAATAACTGATCAAAAAACTGACGTGTGAACTCAGCCGTAGAGACATAAAAATAGATGCTCCAGAATTGTTATTACATGGGGAATACAAGTAGTTACTAAACTGGCATGTCAGGAGAGGTGATAGCTCTTTAAGCATGGTTTAACGATTTAGGTAATGACCTATGTGCAAGCCACATTGTAACTTTCCTTATAAAAGGGTTGTCCAGGAATACATTTTATACATTTATATAGCGTTCACATATCCCTCAACACTTTACAGACTATACAGCATCACACTGTCCCCAATGGGGCTCACAATCTAAGTTCCCTATCAATATGTCTTTGGAGTGTGGGAGGAAACCTGAGTACTCGGAGGAAACCCACCCAAACACGGGGAGAAGATACAAACTTCATGCAGATGTTGTCAAACCTAGAACTCCAGCGCTGCAAGGCACCAGTGCTAACCACTGAGCTATCGTGGTCCCCATAATTTCTAACAGATGCCAACAGCTTGCCTGCCCTACTGAAAGGATCATGCTTACTTGCTCCTTGCCGCTCCAGTCCTCCATCTTCCAATGCGGGGTTTGTCTTCCTGCTCCCCAGCATAGTCACCTGATCCTCTTCAGCCAACCGCTGGCGTCAGTGGTGATGTGCCTCTTAGGGCGGGTTCGCACTTGCGTTAGGGTATTCCATTATAGGTTCCATTTATAACAGAATATAATGGAATTCCCGGATGGAATGCAACAGGACTTTGGTCGACAGGATATTTTTTTCCGTCCTGCATAACGGAAACCAGACTGATACGTTATTCTTGCCCACTGACTTCTATTAAGATGGATCAAAACGGAATGCCTCTTAAAGACTTCCATTTAGCTTCCGTTCAGGAATTCTGTCATATTCCGTAAAAAAAAATATTATAACGGAATAGCCTAATGCAAGTGCGAACCCGCCCTTACATGTTCGACTCTGGAGAGAGACACTTCTGGTGGAGTCTTATCTTTGAGTGGAACAAAAGGATCGGGCAAAAAAAATCCTACCTGATCCTTCTCTTCACTGACATCATCTGTCGGGTAGCGTAAGGAGCTCCCCATACACGTTAGACTGTCTGCCAGCCCTGGCGAAAATGGCGGGTTTGGCCGTCATTACACTAATGTGTGTGAGGGCCTGTAGGCATGCGGGGACTAGAGCAGGACAGCAATGGATTCCCCACACATTGTTTCCAGCAGCTATCTCTGTGTGTACAGTCATACAGGGAAATCCATCACTGGGCAGGACCACCCACTGGACTCCTGAGCATAGGAAGCGCAGAGATGAATAAAGTACAGGTTAGGCTACTTTCACACTGGCGTTTTGGCTTTCCGTTTGTGAGATTCCGTTCAGGGCTCATTCTAATGCATTCTGAATGGAAAAGGATCCGCTCAGAATGCATCAGTTCCGTCTCCATTCAGCTTTGGAGACGGACACTAAAGAGCTGCTTGCAGTGTTTTGGTGTCCATCTGACGAAACTGAGCCAAACGGATCCGTCCTGGCACACAATGTAAGTCAATGGGGACGGATCCATTTTCACTGACACAATAGAAACGCATTCGTTCTTCATTGACTTTCAATGGTGTTCAAGACGGATCCGTTTTGGCTATGTTACAGATAATACAAACGGATCCGTTCTGAATGGATGCAGACGGTTGTATTATCTGAACGGATCCGTCCATGACGGATCCGCACAAAACGCAATTGTGAAAGTAGCCTTAGAGTGAATCTTTTCCTACCTAACTATATATCAATCTGCTCAGCTCCTCCTGCTCTATAACATGCTGTCCCAGGTCAGGCGCCATGTTCAACATTACAGGCTCCCTTTGATACATCAGACATTTTTTATCAGTTCAAAACTTTGTTTCTCCACATAAGGGCACAATGGGCACAGAGACAATGGACCGGCAGTGGATATGTAGGTTACATTTTATATTCACAACTTATATTTCATGGGCAAGTAACTTCATATTTGAGTAACAAAACAATATCATTATTGGGAACAGAAGCCGTAATAACAGTACAATGTTGTGTTTCCAACCTTGTAATAACCACACAAGTTCATGCTGAAAGATGATTTTTAGGAAATATGAAAATGTTGTTTGGTTTATATAATGGGCCATGGAAGTTTATGGACTGTAAAATGTTTTATCCTAATGATTATGAAACGAGCACATTGCAGACATCAAGCATCTGTGCTGGAGCAGTAGCAGGATACTTCAGGGTAATTAGAGTTGGCGTCCACTAGATGGCAGTGTTTCACTGGGATCAGGCTTTCTTCTACAAATGAATTGATGGTCTGTATTATGGTTGGATAAGGCTCTGTTCACATATGCATCATGGCTTCCGTGTATAAGAGCACCTATGGCACTCTGTCAGACCCATCGTATGAAGACATAATCGGGAACGTCATAGTTGTGTTCAGCTGTCTGTCATATTTAAAGGGTTTTTAGGGATGTGCTAATGTCAGCAGTACATAACAGTATGCTTTATAACTACCTGCCTGCCGCCGTTCTCTTAAAATAAAGACTTTTATAATATGCTCATGAGCCTCCAGGTGCTATTAGGGCATTGCTTCAGCACCTAGAGGCTCGGTCTACGCACTCTTTCTGCACGCCCAGGTCCAGTTGATTGACTTTCCAGTTCTCCTCATCGTCCCGTAAATTTTGCGCCTGCGCCATCGTTTAGTATTCAGCGCAGGCGCAGTGAGTGAAGGACGCGCTCCTGCTGCCGGCTTCCTTCCTTCGGCGCAGGCGCAGGCGCAGTGAGGAAGCCAGCAGCAGGAACGCGTCCTTCACTCACTGAGCCTGCGCCGAATACTGAACGGGACAGCGTAGGTGCGGGATTTACGGGACACTGAGGAGAATTTAAAAGTCAATCAACCGGACCTAGGCGTGCCAAAGAGCACGTAGACCGAGCCTCTAGGTGCTGAAGCAACGCCCTAATAGCACCTGGAGGCTCATTAGCATATTTTTATAGTCTTTACTTAAGAGAACGGCGGCAGGCAGGGAGTTATAAAGCATACTGTTATGTACTGCTGACATTACCACATCGCCAATGTCAGCCAGCTACATCACCTTATTTCTCATGACAGAAACCCTTTAAGAACTGAACTTCAGGTGCAAATGTGAACATAGCCTTAATTTTGAACACAGAGGGAATTCAGTGGTATTTAAGAATATCCAAAACGTATGTTTGTTTGTTTATGTATTCAAAATAGACTAAATTAGTAAGTTATTTTATGGTAGTACCACACTGTGTGTAGACCTTACCCTAATGCAGGTTGGAATTAGTACTGTCTGCCCTTTATTCCCCATACTGAAGAATAGCTTGAGAATAGCCCAGGCACTTTATTATCTGATAAAAAATCTGATACCTCTCGGGATATGTCTGTTTTAGGCTACTTTCACACTAGCGTTTTGGCTTTCCGTTTCTGACATCCGTCTAGGGATCTCACAAGCAGGTCCAAAACGGATCAGTTTTGCCCTAATGCATTCTGAATGGAAAAGGATCTGCTCAGAATGCATCAGTTTGGCACCGTTCAGTCACCATTCTGCTCTGGAGGCTGCCTGCAGCGTTTTTCTGTGCGTCCTGGGATGCGGAGCGATACCGATCCGTCCTGACACACAATGTAAGTCAATGGGCGCGGATCCGTTTAACTCTGACACAATAGAAAACGGATCAGTCCCCCATTGACTTTCAATGGAGTTCATGACGGATCCGTCTTGGCTATATAAGACATAATACAACCGGATCCGTTCATGACAGATGCATGCAGCTGTATTATTGTAACGGAAGCGTTTTTGCAGATCCATGACGGATCCTCAAAAAACGCTAGTGTGAAAGTAGCATAAGTCACTACTATACAATTCTGGAAAATCATGTTCTTATGACTCCAAAATCTGCCATTCCTATATTATTCCTACCTCAAGTTTATGAATGAATTACTGGCAGTTTAAATGAAAGTCCAGCTGGGTGTTACCAGCTGGGGATGTGTCCCTGCACAGTCTAAAGCCTCATTCACTATTTAGGTGAAGATAAGGCATTCATTTTTGTGGGTGGAAATACTGTGGAAGCTTTGTGCTATTTAGTACTGTGATGTGGGTTCTCCTTTGGTAAGACATTTAATGCACAGTCGAGTCACATTATTATGACCACCAGCTAATATCCAGAGAAAGCTCGGACAGCAGCCAGACTCAATAAGTTCCTGGTAGGTTGTCACAGGTACCTGAAGCCATGCTGACTCCAGTGCATCCCACAGCTGCTGGAGAGTGAGTAAGGAGGATCCATAGAGCGAACATGATGATCATGGTGGTGCCACTGATGCTCAATTGGGTTCAAGTCTGGGGAATTACAGGGCCAGGGTAGTAATTGGAAGTCTTGTTCATGCTCTCGCAACCAACGTCGGAAATTTGTAGCCACATGACATGTCCCATTGTCTTGTTGGAAGATCCCATCGCCCCAGGGAAGACAATTAGCATGTTTGGGTGCACATGCTCTAAAAGGATAAATTCATACCCAAATCGGTTGAGAGTGTCTTCCACATGGATGGATGGGCCCAGAGAATGCCATGAAAACATTTCCCAGACTATAACAGAACATAATGGTTGCAGGGTGTTTGTTCTCTGATGTTTCTCACCAAACACACCAATGTCTATCCAAGCAGAAAACGTGACTCATTGGAGAAGACAACCCTTTGCCAATCAGCGGAGGTCCAATTCCGATACTGCTGCGAAAATGTAAGCCTTTTCTGCTGATGCAACTTCATTAGCAGAGATACAGTAACCATCCATCTGCTTCAGAGCGCCATGCACAGTAGGGCCGCTGAACTCTTGTTTTAGACTCATGATGGTAGCCTCCTGGTTCATTTTTGCGGTATCAGCTAGGCTGACTCTCATGAAGGCATAAGGTGCTAGAAAGAAAGCCACTTCTCTATGTTATTCTTAACCCACATCAGACCGTCCTGGAGGGAAAGAGACAGGAACACTGATTCCAGCGCTTTCTCTGTTCTGCAGTATATAATGGAATTTCTGTACCAGTCATTAGCTGCAGCACTGGCATCATGCTGTGAGGAAGGAGTCCTCATATTCATTACCCTCTGGGATATCTGTGCCCACCTGCCGTTGATTGGTAGCATTTTCCCTTTTGCACAGAGAAAGCTGTCAATTATTGGTAATAGGATGGAACTATCTTCACAGCTCTTTAATACGAAGACCCCTTCCTCACAGTGTGAAGCCAGTGGTACAGCGAATAAATGGTTATTGTCACCACTGAACTCAATATGCCCATCACTACCTTATACTGTCCTCAGGGAGGGCAGCATTAAGGTGGTGATAGATTCCCTTTAGTACACCTGGTTTTACTATGTTCCTAGCCGATTCCCAGAACTGCTTCTATGGCAAATCATGTTCTGGTACTGTATAGAAAGGTACAGTCAGGTCCATAAATATTGGGACATCGACACAATTGTAACACTTTTGGCTCTATACACCACCACAAAGGATTTGAAATGAAACAAACAAGATGTGCTTTAACTGAAGACTGTCAGCTTTAATTTGAGGGTATTTACGTCCAAATCAGGTGAACGGTGTAGGAATTACAACAGTTTGCATATCTGCCTCCCACTTGTTAAGGCACCAAAAGTAATGGGACAATTGGCTTTTCAGCTGTTCCATGGCCAGGTGTGTGTTATTCCCTCATTATCCCAATTACAATGAGCAGATAAAAGGTCTAGAGTCCATTTCGAGTGTGCTATTTGCATTTGGAATCTGTTGCTGTCAACTCTCAAGATGAGATCCAAAGAGTTTTCACTATCAGTGAAGCAAGCCATCATTAGGCTGAAAAAACAAAACAAACCCATCAGAGAGATAGCAAAAACATTAGGTGTGGCCAAAATAATTGTTTGGAACATTCTTAAAAAGAAGGAACGCTCCGGTGAGCTCAGCAACACCAAAAGACCCGGAAGACCACTTAAAACAACTGTGGTGGATGACTGAAGAATTCTTTCCCTGGTGAAGAAAACACCCTTTACAACAGTTGGCCAGATCAAGAACACTCTCCAGGAGGTAGGTGTATATGTGCCAAAGTCAACAATCAAGAGAAGACTTCACCAGAGTGAATTCAGTTACAATTGTGTCTATGTCCCAGTATTTATGGACCTGACTGTATTTTAGAAGTTCTTTCCCCTTTAATTCCTTGTAATGTAGTGGTACCTGGCCACATTCCTGAAGTAACTGCACACTGGAGACCTTTAAGAGGAACCAGGAGACTAGAAAACATCTAGCTATGTGACAAAGAGCTTAGCTCCATTGAGCACATCATCAGGGTGACATGTGTCTTGCTACCTCCACCTCTCTTTGCATCATACGCAATGCGTGTAGCGAACGCTTTATCTTTGCATTCGGGAAAAATCGCAGCATGTTTTTCACGTAGCCCTAGCTCCATACAAGTGAATTGGGCTTGCAAGCATCCGGACGCAATGCGTTTTTCACTGATGGTCGCTAGGAGATCTAGATTGGTATTCTTCAGTTTTTTTTCACATGTGTAAAAATACATCAAAACTGGTTGCATCTGAACAGAAAAAAACTAAAACACTGAATGTAATTGCAGTCAAAACTAATTGAACTTGTGTGCAAAACTATCAGTTTTTCCTGAACAGACCCTGACACAATCCGTATCTCTCTTGTGAAAGAGGTCTTACACTGCTCAAGCGTGTGGAGGAGAAAACTGCATTTACATGCAAAGTATGGGGAGGAGTGATCGCTAATACCATCGCTTATCCCCATACAGAATCATTGTTTGGCCTCTTGCACTGTCACACCTGTGGTCTGAAAGACTGACAGCACATGAGTGATCTGACAGCCTCTTTTGGTTTCACTTTGTCTGACCTTTACCTCTCCCTATTTAGTCTGACTTTACCCATCACTCCTTGCTCTGGATAGCTTCATTTGGTTTTGGAAGAGCTGGAGTGTGGTTCTTGTTGAAGTCCTGTTCATCCATCATCCTTAGAAGTTAAGTGTTTCGCTTGTTGTGTTTTGTATTCTGCCCCTTCCCCCCCAGTTGTTTACTAGGCCTCAGCAAGGCCCTGTCATTACCTTTAGGGCATCCAAGGGTTACCAGGGTTTTTCAGGTTACTGTGTATGGGCATCTCTACCATCGAGAGGTGCCCATACGGATAGAAGTTTCGGCCAGGAGCAGGGTTTTATAGGTGGTGACCCTTTTCCTTCCCTAGCAGTGAGGCCTAGTGTCTTTCCTCTTCCTTCTTGTTGTCTTTTTGTGTTCTCCCCTACTACATCCATGACATGCACACGGCCATGTGTCCCCTGTGGCCGTATTGTGGCCCACATGCGGCAGGCCTGCAATACACGGGACACCGGTCGTGTGCATTCCCCATCACAGATGTGGACCCATTCACTTGAAAAGGTCCGCAAATCCGGAGATGCGGTGCGGAACGAAAGAGAACCATGGAACGGAAGCACTACCGAGGGCTTTCGTGGGGTTCTGTTCCGTGCTTCTGTTCCATAAAAAGATAGAACTTGTCCTATCTTTTTGCGGACCGGGCGGATCGCGGACCACATCCAAGTGAATGGGGTCGAGATCCGCATGCGGCTGGCCCACAGTCGGTGTCCGTGCAATGCGGACCGCAATTTGCGGTCCGCATCACGGGCAGCACACGTTCGTGTGCAAGAGCCTTTTGCCTGCAGCAGATTAGATGGCATGATCTGTTGCCGGCAGACGACTTGTGCGGCCGACCACACAAACAATTATATTACTCTATGAACGAGCGTTTCACTCGTTCATTGGGTAATCCGCTGCGCCTTTACACCGGCAGATAATCGCTAACAAGCAATCCTATAAATGCATGTTAGCAATTATCTGTCTGATGCTGGGCCAGTGTGAAGGGACTTTTACTTACTGTATGTTACCTTTTGTATGGATATCTTTTACCATATTCTAGTCAGCCCTCTATGCACCTAAGTTGTGTTAAGCCTTTCTTTTTTCTGAAACTCAGAATTCATGGTAACTACAGCAGAAACCTGCGCATGGGAACATGTCCTTAATCACTTGCTTGACCTATGTACCAATGCTACACTGTCCTTCTCTAGCTGAATGGCCAGGCTGTGACTGTACACAGGTAATTCCCTACTCTGGTTCAGAACAGGAGCCCTTTTCTTACTTTCTTATATACTATATATGGCAGCACAGAGATTCTGTTTATTTTTCATATGACATTGCCCAGCATATTTATGTGCAGAGCACCACATTCACTTCAATAGGTCCGCAAAAAAAACGGAAGTTACTCCGTGTGCGTTCCGTTTCCGTATGTCCGTATTTGCGTTCCGCAAATTTAACCTTTTTCTATCACACCACGCAACATAAAAACATTTTTTTAATCTGCTACTGGGCAAAAACAGAACCATTCATTTCAATGGGTCCGCAAAAAAAAGGAAGTTACTCCGTGTGCATTCTGTTTCCGTATTTCTGTTCCGGAGAAAAATAGAACATGTCCTGTTATTGTCAGCATTACGGACAAGGATAGGACTGTTCTATTAGGGGCCAGCTGTTCCATTCCGCAAAATACGGAATGCACACGTACGTCATCCGTTTTTTTTGTGGACCGCAAAATACATACGGTCATGTGCATGAGGTCTAATGCCTTCTTCACACAGTCAGTGTTTGCTCAGTGAATTCCATTAGTGATTTTGAGCCAAAACCAGGTGCGGCTCTAAACACAGAACAGGTGCAGATCTTTCCCTTATATCGTATGTCTACGGAGGCTCCATTCCTGGTTTTGGCTCACAATCACTGATGGAAATCACTGACATGTGAATAAGGCCTCATGCACACGATTGTATGTATTTTGCGGTCCGCAAAAAACGGAGCCGCAAAAATACGGATGATGTGTGCATTCTGTATTTTGCGGAACGGAACAGCTGGCCCCTAATAGAACAGTACTATCCTTGTCCGTAATGCGGACAATAATAGGACATGTTCTATTGTTTTGCTGAACGGAAATACGGACATACAGAAACGGAATGCACACGGAGTACGTTCCGTTTTTTTTGCGGACCCATTGAAATGAATGGTTCCGTATACGGTCCGCAAAAAAAACTGAATGGACACGGATAGAAAATACGTTCGTGTGCATGAGCCCTAAGGCTTACATGTGTCAGCACTGTCTTATGCAGCCACATGGTGGCAGCGTTGTAGCACAGAAAGTACAAGTCACTTAAGTTATTTTGGCTCACCTAGAAATATAGTCAAGCTTCTTGTCTTATGTACATTGGAAGACCATAGAGAAACCAAGACATCACAAAATGTCCAACTATGGTGTAGTAGATTGTCCTGCACAAAATTGATTCTTTAGCTTTTCTGATGGTTTCAAATGCTTAGGGTGGGTTCACATCATGTTTTTCCCATCCGTTTCATGTATATAAAAAAACGTATACATTAAACGGATGCGTCATACTGATGCCATACAGTGGCACCCTTTCACCATTGTCCATATACGTATACGTCAAACGGAGGCATAAAACGTGATGTGAACCCACATACAGGGCCGTCTTTAATATTGATTGGACCCTGGACAAAAATTTACTTGGGCCCCCTGGATCCCGCCTTCCCACACCTTAGCAGGCAATCACACCCTCCACCACAACACACACACACAAAAAATCCACACACCTGGTAGAGTCCAGTGAATGACTGTAAATACTTCCAGTTCTGAAGACTCCAGCGGCTCCGGATCAGTGCTCTGGGCAGCTGGGCTCAGGCTGGAAGTGGGCACCGCTCTGCAGGAAGGAAACCAGGGCTCGGCTCACCCTAGTGTTACAGTGCACCCCAGCACCCCACAGTATGCAGTATAGCACCCTATAGTATACAGCACCACACAGTATGCAGTATAGCACCCCACACTATACAGTACCCCACAGTATATAGTAGAGCAGTATAGCAATCCACAGTATACAGCACCCCACAGTATACAACACCTCACAGTATACAACACCTCACTGTATACAGCAGCCCAAACTATACACGATACAGCCCCCCACACTATACAGTACAGCAGTATAGCACTCCACACTATACCGCACCCACAGTATACAGACCCCCACAGTATACAGTACAGAAGTATAGCACTCCACAATATACAGCCCCCCACACTATACAGCCCCCCCACACTATACAGGCCCCCCACACTATACAGGCCCCCCACAGTATACAGCCCCCACACAGTATACAGGCCCCCACACAGTATACAGACCCCCCCACAGTATACAGCCCCCCACACAGTATACAGGCCCCCACACACAGTATACAGGCCCCCCCACACAGTATACAGCCCACCACACAGTATACAGTCCCGCCACACAGTATACAGTCCCCCCACACAGTATACAGCCCCCCCACAGTATACAGCCCCCCCACAGTATACAGCCTACCACACAGTATACAGCCCACCACACAGTATACAGGCCCCCACACAGTATACAGCCCCCCCCACAGTATACAGCCCCACACACAGTATACAGCCCACCACACAGTATACAGGCCCCCACACAGTATACAGCCCCCCCCCCACACAGTATACAGCCCCCCCTCACAGTATACAGCCTACCACACAGTATACAGCCCACCACACAGTATACAGGCCCCCCCACAGTATACAGGCCCCCCCACAGTATACAGCCCACCACACAGTATACAGCCCACCACACAGTATACAGCCCCCACAGTATACAGGCCCCCCACAGTATACAGCGCACCACACAGTATACAGCCCACCACACAGTATACAGTCCCACACAATATACAGCCCCCCACAGTATACAGGCCCCCACACAATATACAGCACTCCACTATACAGTAGTTTACAGTATATTAACATAACAGCCCCTGTCACCTTTTTCTGATGTAATCTTCACACAAAAAAGCTCCACAGTTAACTTCTGCAACACTCCTGCTAGGACCTGTGATGACCTCATAGCCATGTGACCAGTAATTGCTAGGTTACTGGTCACATGGTGATGATGTCATCTAAGGTCCTAGATCACAACGTTAAAGTACACCCGAGGCAGTATCTAGCAGGGCTCAAGAGGCAGCTGCCTTGGGCCCCCCAGGAGCAACTGGGCCCGGGGCAGCTGCCCCTTTTGCCCCTTGATAAAGACGGCCCTGCCCACATAACATTTCAAGTAATGATTGTCAGATTGTCAGTGGTGTGGCAACAGGCGCTAAAAATCTAGATATGCTGGATTTTGTGTCGCAAGTTGACTTTTACTACATAAGATTTAATGTAAATTGGACACAACATGTGACTTGCCTGCATCTTGGCTGTAAAATAGTCATGCGAGAGCAAGATGCAGAGAGTTTGCACATACAGCCAGGTCCATAAATGTTGGGACATCAACACAATTCTAACATTTTTGGCTCTATACACCACCACAATGGATTTGAAATGAAACAAACAAGATGTGCTTTAACTGCAGACTGTCAGCTTTAATTTGAGGGTATTTACATCCAAATCAGGTGAACGGTGTAGGAATTACAACAGTTTGCATATGTGCCTCCCACTTGTTAAGGGACCAAAAGTAACGGGACAGAATAATAATCATAAATCAAACTTTCACTTTTTAATACTTGGTTGCAAATCCTTTGCAGTCAATTACAGCCTGATGTCTGGAACGCATATACATCAGATAGTGGGTTTCATCCCTGGTGATGCTCTGCCAGGCTTCTACAGCAACTGTCTTCAGTTCCTGCTTGTTCTTGGGGCATTTTCCCTTGAGTTTTGTCTTCAGCAAGTGAAATGCATGCTCAACCGGATTCAGGTCAGGTGATTGACTTGGCCATTGCATAACATTCCACTTCTTTCCCTTAAAAAACTCTTTGGTTGCTTTTGCAGTATGCTTAGGGGCATTGCCCATCTGCACTGTGAAGCGCTGTCCAATGAGTTCTGAAGCATTTGGCTGAATATGGGCAGATAATATTGCCCCAAGCACTTCAGAATTCATCCTCCTGCTTTTGTCAGCAGTCACATCATCAATAAATACAACCAGTTCCATTGGCAGCCATACATGCCCACGCCATGACACTACCACCACCATGCTCCATACTCTTCTCTTCCCATCACTCTGGTACAAGTTGATCTTGGTCTCATCTGTCCATAGGATGTTGTTCCAGAACTGTGAAGGCTTTTTTAGATGTCGTTTGGCAAACTCTAATCTGACCTAGCTGTTTTTAAGGCTCACCAATGGTTTACATCTTGTGGTCAATCCTCTGTATTCACTCTGGTAAAATCTTCTCTTGATTGTTGACTTTGAAACACATACACCTACCTCCTGGAGAGTGTTCTTGATCTGGCCAACTGTTGTGAAGGTATTTTCTTCACCAGGGAAAGAATTATTCGGTCATCCACCACAGTTGTTTTCTGTGGTCTCCTGGATCTTTTGGTGTTGCTGAGCTCACCGTTGCGTTCCTCCTTTTTAAGAATGTTCCAAATAGTTGTTTTGGCCACGCCTAATGTTTTTGCTATCTCTCTCTGATGGGTTTGTTTTGTTTTTTCAGCCTAATGATGGCTTGCTTCTTGTATCTTGAGAGTTGACAGCAACAGATTCCAAACGCAAATAGCACACTTGAAATGGACTCTGGACCTTTGATCTGCTCATTGTAATTGGGATAATGAGGGAATAACACACACCTGGCCATGGAACAGCTGAGAAGCCAATTGTCCCATTACTTTTGGTCCCTTAACAAGTGGGAGGCACATGTGCAGACTGTTGTAATTCCTACACCGTTCATCTGATTAGGATGTAAATACCCTCAAACTAAAGCTGACAGTCTGCAGTTAAAGCGCATCTTGTTTGTTTCATTTCAAATCAATTGTGGTGGTGTATAGAGCCAAAAATGTTAGAATTGTGTTGCTGTCCCAATATTTATGGACCTGACTGTATTTTTGTGTCGCAAGAATTTTGTTCGCTGTGTAGTTCTTACTCTATCCTACTTATTCATCTAAAATGACTAGTGTTGAGCGAAGTTCGGGTCCGTACCGAACTTTGCGAGTTCGGGTACCAGGACCCGAACCCGAACCTTGCCTGAAAAGTTCGAGTTCGGTGTTCGGGCATTTAATAAAGCTTTTGAAAGGCTGCCTGGCAGCCAATCAACAAGCTTTTAAGCTGTGGGCACTTAGAAGCCATCACAGCCATGCCTAGTAATAGCTTGGCTGTGATTGACCGGTGCATCATGTGACCCAGCCTCTATACAAGCTGGATCACGTGTAGCACTGCCCATCAGCTCTGAGTAGTGCAGGGACAGGAAGCAGGCAGCTGAAGCAAGGGAGAGTGTTAGGAATCTGGCTATTTGTTTTGTGGGTGACCTATAATGATTTTTTGTGGGTGCAATACACCAGCTTTGCACCCCTGACGCAGAAATATAATAATAAATCTGGCTGGTAATTCTGTGGGTGACCTATAGCGATTTTTTTTGTGGGTGCAATGCACCATTTTTGTACCCCTGACACAAAAATATAATAGGTAATCTGTCTGTTAGTTCGGCCGGTGACATATACCCATTTTTGGTGTGAGATACACGTGCACTGTATACCTGACAGGGAAATTAATATAGTTAATCTGACTGTTTGTTCGGCCGGTGACATATACCCATTTTTGGTGTGAGATACATATACACTTTATACGTCACAGGGAAATTAACATAGTTAATCCGTCTGTTAGTTTGGTGGTTGACATATTCCCATTTTTGGTGTGAGGTATACCTGCACTGCATACATGACAAGGAAATTATTATAGTTAATCCGTCTGTTACTTCGGTGGGTGACATCAAAGAATGAGAAGGGCATCAAATAAGGGATGTGGCCCTGGTCATGGTGCTGGTGGAGCTCCTGTTGCAGAGAGAGGACGTGGTCGATCTGTGCCAGCTACACGCCCAAATAAAACACCTTCCTCAGGTACATGTAGGCGACAGGACGTTCAGCGTCATTTTGTAGGCCCGAATACCGGTGTACAAATGGTGATGCTAGAACAAGTAGAGGCAGTAGTAGATTGGATGGCTGACTGTGCCTCCAGTTCCTTCACATTGTTTCCCACCCGGTCCCCTGCTGAAAGCGCAGAGTTGGCACTTGCAGCCCATGGGCATCTGTCTTTCACCTCACCCCCTTGCAAATCAGCCCAGCAGTCTGAGCCCCAAGTCATGCAGCAGTCTCTTATGCTATTTGATGACTTTGCTGGCGGGGTTTCCGTGGGCCATCCACCTAGCCCTGCCCCAGAAGTGGAAGAGATTGAGTGCACTGATGCCCAACCACTTATGTTTCAGGATGTGGACATGGTAGGACGACCGCAGCACGTCTCTGGCAGGGGTGCAGAGTGGGTGGAAGATGATGTGAAGGATAATGAGGTCCTAGACCCCACATAGAATGAAGGTCATGAGAGTGACGTGTGCAGTTCAGAGGAAGAGGTGGTGGTCACACAGCACCAGCCGCACAGCAAAAGAGGGAGCAGGTTTTAAAAGCAGAGTGGCGATCCCCTAGCCCAGTGGTCGGCAACCCGCGGCTCGCGAGCCACATGCGGCTCTTTTGATCCTTAGATGCGGCTCTTTGGTTCGGGCTGGCGGGTGGGCGGCCTTTCTTGCAAAATGTCAAGCTTTCAAAATGTCCGTCATGTGCCTCCTGCCCCGTCTGTCTGCTCCTTCCACTTTATGAATGAAGCAGGCAGGCGGGGCAGGAGGCGCATGACGGAGGGTGAGATGTCACGCTGCGCACAGCAGCAGAAGGGCGGGCAGCGGCGGACTTTCGGCAGAACACCGGCCATGTGAGGAGTGGTGAAGAGGCCGCCGCTCAGGTCCAGGAGGAGCGAAATGTCCTGCAGCAGAAAGGTAGGAGCTGCCCCCGGTGTGTGCACCGGCCCCACCGCAAGTGTCCCTGCCTCCTCCCTTCCCCCCCACTAATACATTACTTTACTTACTGGAGGGCACTTATGGGGGTTATCTGTGGAGGGCACTTATGGGGGATATCTGTGGAGGGCACTTATGGGGGATATCTGTGGAGGGCACTTATGGGGGATATCTGTGGAGGGCACTTATGGGGGATATCTGTGGAGGGCACTTATGGGGGATATCTGTGGAGGGCACTTATGGGGGATATCTGTGGAGGGCACTTATGGGGGATATCTGTGGAGGGCACTTATGGGGGATATCTGTAGAGGGCTCTTATGGGGGATATCTGTGGAGGGCACTTATATAGCATCTTATGCTATATATGTGTCATCCACAGATATCCCCCATAGGTGCCCTCCACAGATATCTCCCATAAGTGCGTCATCCACAGATATCCCCCATAAGTGCGTCATCCACAGAAATCCCCCATAAGTGCGTCATCCACAGAAATCCCCCATAAGTGCGTCATCCACAGAAATCCCCCATAAGTGCGTCATCCACAGAAATCCCCCATAAGTGCGTCATCCACAGATATCCCCCATAAGTGCGTCATCCACAGATATCCCCCATAAGTGCGTCATCCACAGATATCCCCCATAAGTGCGTCATCCACAGATATCCCCCATAAGTGCGTCATCCACAGATATCCCCCATTAGTGCATCATCCACAGATATCCCCCATAAGTGCGTCATCCACATTACATCCACATCTGCAGACAAGTTTAATAAAAGTAAAAAATGATAAAGATAAAATGAAATAATAATCAAGATCCAAATAAAAGAAAGTACATATAAAAGTATGTAAAAACACACTCTGGGCTCATGCCCACGAATGTAAGGGCGCTGTGCCTGTGCTTCGGACCGCAAATACCGGTCCGCAATGCACGGACACAGACCATGGGGCAGCTGCATGAGGATCGCGGACCCATTCACTTAAATGGGGTTCGCGATCCGCATCCGACTGCCCGCACTGCAAAAAAAGTAGCGCATGCTGAAGTGAATGGGTCCATGATGCGGGCTGCACACGGTCGTGTGCAGCCCGCATCATGGACCCATTCACTTCAATGGGTCCAGGATCCGGGATATGAGTGCTACAGTGTGCTTCCGTGGTGCTTCTGGCTGTGCCTCCGCATCGCAAAAAAGTAGTGCATGCGCTACTTTTTTGCGGGCGTAGGCACAGCCAGAAGCACCACGGAAGCACACAGTTCTTCAGACAATGTGCTGACGACAAGATGCGAGTGGTTTGCACGCTGTGCAATCAGAGCCTGAAGCGAGGCATAAATGTTCTTAACCTGAGCACTATCTGCATTACCAGGCATCTAAATGCAGAGCACGAGCTGCAGTGGAGTAAACACCTTAAAAACCACAAAAGATCTTAGGCTCCTCTTGCTCCCTCTTCGTCTGCGGTCTCAGCCTCTTCCTCCCCCTCTGGAGTGACAGTGGCACCTGCCACCCCACAAACAGAGGATGTGGCAGCAACAACACCACCTCCACCACCGTCACCCAGCATGTCCACACTGTGCCATAGAAGCATTCAGCTGTCCATCCCCCAAACACTGGAGAGAAAGAGTAAGTACCCACCCGCGATCCCTGGTCCTGAATGCCAGCATTTCAAAATTCCTGGCCTTCGAAATGCTGTCATTCCGTCTGGTGGAGACAGAGACTTTTAAAAACCTTATGGCGGTGGCTGTCCCACAGTACGTTATTCCCAGCCGCCACCGCTTTTCCAGACGAGCCATCTCTGCCCTGCACAACCAAGTGGCGGACAAAATAAGGTGTGCACTGTGCAACATCATCTGTGGCAAGGTCCACATAACAACCGATACGTGGACCAGTAAGCTTGGGCAGGGACGTTATGTCTCCCTAACTGCACACTGGTTAAATGCAGTGGCGACTGGGCCTAAGGCGGATAGCAGTTTGGATCATGTCCTACCGCCACCGAGGATTGCAAGACATTTGTCATTACCTCCTTCTTCTACTTTGCTTCCTCCTCTACCGCCTCCTCATCCGCTCAGCATAACACCTTCACCACCAACTTCAGCACAGCCAAGGGGAAACAACAGCAGGCTGTTTGGGGGAAAAACCCTGCACCGCGCAGGAGCTGTGGACGGGCATGGAACAACAGACCGATGAGTGGTTGGTGCCGCTGAGCCTCAAGCCTGGCCTGGTGGTGTGCGATAACGGGCGAAATCTCGTAGCAGCTCTGGGGCTAGCCAGTTTGACTCACATCCCTTGCCTGGCGCATGTGCTGAATTTGGTGGTGCAGAGGTTCCTGAAAAATTACCCCGACATGTCAAAGCTGCTGCAGAAAGTGCAGGTCGTCTATGCGCGCTTTCGGCTTTCTCACCCTGCTGCTGCTAGCCTTCCCTGCAGCAAGTGTATTTTCCGAACGTGTGTTTAGCATGGCGGGGGGGGGGGGTAATCACAGACAAGCGCAGCCGCCTGTCCGCAGCCAATGTGGACAAGCTCACCAGGCTTGGATCCCACAGGACTTGTCCGTACCTTGTGCTGAGTAGACAAGTATACCGGCCGCACCCAGCCATTGTTAAACTCCAGAGCTCTTTCTCTTTGGATTCTCTTTTCTATTTCCCAATGTTTTGGGGTCTTCCCAAATTTATAAAAAAATTAAATTAAAGAAATAAAGAAAAAAAAACAACAAAAAAAAAAAACTGTGTTGGCTACCTCCTCCACCGCCGCTTCCACCTACACCGCCATGTCCAGCGCCTCCTCAACCTCCTACTCCACTTTGACCTCCACCTCCTAGTTCAAGATTATTTTTTTCTATTCTATGTTACTTTAAGTCATTTCCCTATCCACATATGTTTGCAGTGCAATTGTCCTGCTCTTACCCCCATTTTGCTTCCTTTTGCAGCCCTCTAGCCCTTACTATGACTATTTTTTTACAGCCATTTTAGTGCACCAAAGTTCATGTCCCCATTGATTTCAATGGGGTTCGAATTTGGGTCGAGTTCGGGTCCCTGACCCGAAGTTCGTCCGAACCCGGCAAACCCAAACATCCAAGGGTTCGCTCATCCCGAAAAATTACTTCTCATGTTGCTTACAATATTCAAAGTAAGACTGCATTCACATGACAGTATCTATATTGTGGATTTGCAAAATATGAATGTGGTCCGTGTGCATCAAGGGCCCCATTGGAAAAATGACTTATCTTAAAAACTGACAAAAATAGGACATGTTCTATCATTTGTGGCTTGGCCACATGGAGGCGGACAACACACAGATGAAATCCGTGTGCTGTCTGCATTTTTTTCAGCCCCAAAGATTCGGATCGGACTTGGAGCAAAAAGACAGAGTTTGACAGCTGTTTCCTCTCCCACCTTCAGTATCAGTGCTGACAGCAAGCAGCTGCAATTTGATAAAGAAGGTAACATCCTATTGTTTGCACTGCTTATATGAGATGGTTTCTGTAATAAACTAGTAGTTGCAGTTTCTGTGTATTTAAGGGAATTGCTTAAAATTTGATTTGGGTTCAGTTTGTCCAAATTGGTAAATTGATTCAATTAGGGTCTGAATCGATTCTACCCAAATCGAAAGTGCTCCAATTGGCCTGAAAATTGGTATACAATACTGTGAGGTCTCCTTGGTCTTATATTTTTCTCTATAGTCTCTCACTTTTTTCTTTGTCTTTTTTGTATTTAGAATCGATTTACTCATCTCTATTTCTTAGTGTTTAGAAAGTCCAAAAAGCATTTGTTAGTATTATGTTCATACTGAAAAGATTAGTAGACAAAAGTGTAACAATCACAAAAACTGTCAGAATCTACCTGAAAGTAAAATTTACACACACAGCCACACTCTATTTCTTTATATTCATCCTGAAACTGGTTTATTGTGCAGTTGGGGGGGGGGGGGGGGGTTGTAATACAGGAAGGATAGGATATAGTAATACGGAAGAAGGGCTGTAATACAGGGTGAAGGAGCTGTAATACAGGGGGAGGGGTGTAATACAGGGTAAAGGTGGTTAATATAGGGGGTATACTATGTGGGGAGGGGTGTAATATGGGTATATAGGGGTGTAATAATGGGGGAAGGGGCGTGATACAGGTCTATGTATCATGGAGCTCTAAACTTCTTAGGTTGGTGATTATCCACTTCATTTGTCTTTGCAGTGGCTGGACTTGGGGTGGACCAACTGTTATGCTTGGTCCCCTTGACACTGCTTCTCTCCAGAAGGGTTGATAAGACGTGGTTCACGCCAATATGAATGAAGTCCAGACAGTCAGGGTCTGCAGTAAACCAGGGTGCTTCTTTACTGGAGGAACTCAAGTGCAAAACAATACAGACAAGGCACTGAGCAGACTTATCCAGTCTCCTCCCTGGCAGAAGAAGATTTCATGCTGAGGGAATGCCTTAGCTAACAGTCCCTGGCCAAATGCCGGTGGCCCAGGGTCTGTGGCTTAGTAATTCATCTGGCTCCCTGGTCAACGGGCTGGTACCTTGGGGTCTGTGGCTCAACATCCCCATCTCAGCATCTTCTTCTGGTCACTCATGAAGTCTGGCAGAGTGTCTCCAACTAAGAACCAGTCCCGCTCTGCAGACAACTAGGGGCTCTGACTGCTCTCCTTATATATTGTTTCCAGCTGAACTAAAAACTATGTAGTGGGAGGGGTGGCCAGGAGAAGCACAGCCTAAACAGAAACAGTGTTACAATTTCTGTATATAGTTTCGATATAAGTCTATGGGAATGAATAAGCAGTTTTTCCAGACATAAACAAGTCTTCAGACATTAACAACAGAGCTAAACCAGTAGGTCAGTGATTCTGTTTTTCCCCTCCAAAACTCTGCATAAGTAAAAAGTCCCAAAGTCTCCCAGTATTAGCTGTCTGCTTATTAACCCTTCCACAGTGCAGTGCAGCTATAGTGTAATAACAGTGCAAATTGACAGTGTATATTACAATAAACATAAAATGCAGTGAAAGACTATAAGGGCACACAACAGCATAAGGCCTCATGCACACGACCGTGTGTATTTTGCGGTCCCCAAAAAACTGATCCGCAAAAAATAAGTGTGCGTTCCGTATTATGCGGAATGGAACAGCTGGCCCCTCATAGAACAGTCCTATTCTTGTCTGTAATGCGAACAATAATAGGACATGTTAAAAATGTTTGCAGAATGGAAATACGGACATACGGAAACGGAATGCACACAGAGTAACTTCCATTTTATTTTGTGGACCCATTGAAATGAACGTATCTGCAAAAAAACACGGAATGGACACGGAAAGAAAATACGTTCGTGTGCATGAGGCCTGAATCAACAGTGCAATAAAATAGGGAGTTGATGGCTTTGCATAGTAGCAATGAGGGAAAATGTCCACAAATGTCCATAGTCCAAAGTACCTTTGCTCCAGGGCACTACATAGCCACTCACTTGGATTAAGACAACTATTTTAATGAGCTGACTCTATCTATATTTTATTTTTCATTAAGTGAGAAATTATAGGTAGACCACTGAGAAAGGAATGAATTTTTTAAGTGCTGTGGTACCATAGAGAGTGGTGATAAAGCAGATGCGCTGGGATGCCTGTGCATCGATAGATGTGAGCGATCGGACACTTTATGAGACCCTTATGCTTATCAAGGGACTTGTAATTCATTTACATTTAGTTATTGACTTCATTGGGCTTAACACAGATGACTTAGTGATTATATATTACTCTTTATAAAAAAAAAAAAAAAAAAAAAGCATGCACGCTAGCAGCACTAGCAGGGTTAATCAGCAGCAGAGCAGGTCTAGATATGTGGGCATCAGGCATGCAAATGTCCGAGGGTCCAAGCAATATCTATTAATCCTTAAGTTTGTCATAAGAATAAATGTGTGCAGGCGGGAAGGAGTGCGCAGGTCACACTAGCTGCTGAACTCAGAAAGTGAAATCTTTACATGTTTTCTATTTAGAGGCATATGCAGCAGAAAATGAATTATTGGTAAAAAATGTGTTCGGGAAGGTCTGCTCTTTCTGACTTTATTGTACTCTATTTTTCCTTGATCAGTCTGTCTTTCAGTTAATGTACCAGGTTCATGGTGATGTGTATTCAGTTCATTTTCACTTGGAGACGCGGTCATTGCACCTAGTGCTGGTCTAAGGTTGGATCGTGCCCTGTGCAGTACATTCTCTTAAAAGGAACCCGTCGGCACAGTTTGCCATATTCAGGTGATTGTATGGCACTGACTGTAGATCACATCACATATAAATCATTACTGTCTTCTTCAAAACTCACTGCTTTGCAGTTTTAATATCATTGCCCTTTGAAATAGTACGTTCCCACATGTAAATGGGGGTCCTGGAGTCATCTGGGTGTCTCCTTTCGATGGCTGAGTCGCAGGTCATTTTTTTAAACTGATATACGCCACTTATATGCGACTTTTCCCCGCTCAAGCCACTTTCTCCGACATGTCGAGAAAATGGTGCGGGGAATAGGTCGGGTCAGCAAGCCAGTCTCATTCGTCATGTCCTGGCATAGAAAATGGCTTAAGTCTATGCCAGCAATGGAGCTGGTATAAGTTTAGCGGTGGCAGTATAGAGGCTCAGGAGACGGGCTTTGTGTCCAAACCGTGCTCTTTTATTCACTCCAGTGCATCACATCAAAACTGTGCAATTCAACACAACAGCAATGTCCATAAACCGCCACCTCCCACAAAGGATCCCCAAACGCTGCAGGCGTCTTGGTGCCTGTTCACACAGTCTCTCACATCCGTGGTCAGTACTACACCTTGTCATGGGGTGGGTTTGTCCAAGTTCATGCAAGTTAGACAGGCCACGTGTCGGCCTGGACAAGGGATTGGCTCCGGCCACAGGATCCCCTTCTTTTAGTCCTTCGCTGAGCCTGCAGCAATTGGGCAGTCCTTGGTAGACAAGCGGACTACAGCGCTCAGCCCGACCGAGCGATCAGCCTCCCATACAGCTTCCTGCAGTGAGACAGGAGACCACACTTCATCAGCAGCCCCACAGTCAGTGAGCATCAAACCTATAGTCACAGCCCTGGGTGTAGCAGGCAGACCACACCCAGCAAGCATAGTGAAGGATTAACTCCTTCCCTACCCAACTAAGGCCAGAGATAACCAACCTGCCAGGATCAGTGTAGACTGACACCAACACCTGAAACCCGTCCACCCGTGGTGGTCCGTGGGGAACAGACACCCACCCTGCTCTTACTCCACCAGGGCCACGACCCCCGGTGGTACGTATCTTCCATCCACTACCACTCCAGACATTCTCTTACATATCCCCCCCCTTTGTTCACCCCTGAAGGCTTGACGACCCTGTTCAATCCTATCAGGGTGAACACACATATAGCAGTGTACCCGGGACAGGGCATCAGCGTTCCCTTGCAGACGACCTGCCCTGTGCTCAACCCTGAATTTAAAATTCTGGAGGGATAAGAACCATCTGGTGACCCGAGCGCTCCCCTCCTTAGCCTGGCTCATCCACCGGAGAGGGGAGTGGTCAGTCACCAGACGGAACCTTCTCCCCAACAGGTAATACCTGAGAGATTCAAGTGCCCACTTGATGGCGAGGCATTCTCTTTCTACCACGCTGTACCGGGTTTCCGCTGGGGTGAGCTTGCGGCTCAGGAAACCAACGGGGTGTTCTTCACCATTGATTTCCTGGGAGAGTACCGCCCCGAGGCCTACTCCAGAGGCGTCCGTCTGGACTATAAACTCCCGTCCGAAGTCGGGCGTCACCAGAACTGGGGACCTACATAGGGCCGACTTCAAACGGGAGAACGCCTCTTCCGCCTGCTCATCCCAGCGAACCATTACCGACTTCCTACCTTTCAGGAGTCCTGTCAACGGGGCAGCTATAGTGGCGAAATGTGGGATGAACCGCATATAATACCCTACCATCCCTAAAAATGACCGCAGTTGCCTGGTCGTAAGGGGTGTAGGCCAATTTCGGATCGCCTCGATCTTATTTATTTGGGGCTTAACGACTCCGCGTCCAATGACATAACCCAAATACCACGCTTCCTCCAGGCCCACTGAGCACTTTTTTGTGTTGGCGGTCAATCCTGCCTTCCTGAGCGAGTCTATCACTGCTTGAACCTTCGACAAGTGACTTTCCCAGTCCTGGCTAAATATGATTATATCATCTAAATATGCTGAGGCATACCGGAGATGTGGTCTGAGGACGATATCCATCAGCCGTTGAAACGTGGCTGGAGCACCGTGCAACCCGAAGGGCAACACTCTATAATGGAACAGCCCCTCCGGCGTGACAAAGGCGGTCTTCTCTTTTGCCGTCTCTGTTAAAGGTACCTGCCAGTACCCTTTTGTGAGATCTATCACCGAGAAATACCTGGCTTCACCCATTCGCTCTATTAACTCATCTACTCGCGGCATGGGATAGGCATCAAACTTTGAAATCTCGTTTAGTTTCCGGAAATCATTACAAAAACGTAATGATCTGTCGGGCTTTGGGATAAGAACGATCGGGCTAGCCCACTCGCTTCTAGACTCCTCAATGACCCCTAACTTCAGCATAAACTTTACTTCCTCTGAAATGGCTTGTCGCCGAGCCTCCGGTACCCGGTACGGTCGTAAACGGACCTTTTCCTGGGGCTCGGTGACAATGTCATGTTGGACGAGATTGGTACGTCCCGGAAGATCAGAGAACACGTCTTTATTCCTGCTAATGAACGCCTTCACTTCTTGAGTCTGCTTAGTCGACAAACCGCTACCTATCTTTACTGCAGGGGTGTCCTCTGGTACCACTGTAGGGCCGGGGACGTTCTCTGCAGCCAAGACAAAGCGCGGGTCATCCCCAAGGAGACTTTCTCTATCTTTCCAGGCTTTAAGTAAATTAACGTGGTACACCTGCTCAGGCTTCCGCCTTCCTGGCTGGTATACCCTGTAATTCACGGGGCCTAATTTCTCTCTTATCTCATATGGTCCTTGCCACCTGGCCAGGAATTTGCTGTCTACGGTGGGCACTAGTACTAACACTCGGTCGCCCGGGTTAAACGTCCTTACCTGGGCGGCCCGGTTGTACACGCGGCTCTGGGCCAGCTGTGCCGCTTCCATATGTTCACGGACTATGGGCAGAACTGTTCCTATCCGGTCCTGCATCTTCTCAATGTGCTCGACTATGCTTTTGTGAGGGGTAGGCTGTTGCTCCCATGCCTCTTTAGCGATATCCAACAGGCCTCGGGGATGCCTACCATATAACAGCTCAAACGGTGAGAACCCCGTGGACGCCTGGGGCACTTCTCGCACCGCAAATAACACATAGGGCAGCAAGAGGTCCCAGTCCTTTCCATCTTTTGCCACCGCTCTCTTGAGCATGGACTTTAGGGTCTTATTAAAGCGTTCCACCAGCCCGTCAGTTTGGGGGTGATAGATGGAAGTACGCAAGTGCTTAATATTTAATATTTTGCAGAGCTCCCTCATCACTTTGGACATGAAAGGGGTCCCTTGGTCCGTCAATATCTCCTTTGGGATCCCCACCCGGGAGAACATCCCCATCAGCTCCTTGGCTATCAGCTTGGCTGACGTGTGGCGCAGGGGTATCGCCTCAGGGTAGCGAGTAGCGTAGTCTACTATAACCAGGATATGTTGGTGGCCTCTGGCTGACTTGTTAATGGGGCCTACCAGGTCCATTGCGACCCTTTCGAAAGGTACTTCAATAATGGGCATGGGCACCAGGGGACTACGATAATGAGGCTGGGGGCTGGTCTTCTGACACTCTGGACAGGACTGGCAAAACCTCCTGACTTCCTCATATATCCCCGGCCAATAGAAACGCTGCAGTATACGTTCCTGAGTTTTCTGGACCCCCAGATGTCCTCCTAACATATGAGTATACGCTAGGTCTAATACCATGCGGCGGTATGGCTGGCGTACCACCAACTGTTCTATTACCTCTTGCCGGACTTTGTCGACCCGGTACAGTAGGTCCTGGTTACAGGCCAGGTGGGGAAATTCCGAGTCGGCTCCCGGGTGTTGAGCCACTCCATTGATGACAGTCACCCCTTCTCTGGCCCGTGACAATGTAGGATCCTGGAGCTGGGCGGTCCCGAATGTGTCTCGGGATACTTCTAGTTCTGGAACAGATGGGGCTGTCACTGGCTCACCAGCCAAACCTTCTAGGTACAAGCTATCGGGTTGACACTCTTCCTCCTTATTGGTGACCCCTACAGCTGGTAGCCCCTCTTCAGGATCAACGGGCACCGGCTCTGCACCCCGTCCCTCCCAGAGAGACCAAAACAGGGGACAATCCCTACCTAGGATGGCAGCGTAAGGGATTTGTCGCCCCACCCCAACCACCTGCTGTATCTCCCTTCCAAGGGTAGACAAGGTCACACAGGTTGTAGGATATTCTCGCTGGTCCCCATGAATGCACACAATCCTGATGGTTTGCTTGCCTGGGCCGCGACTGGCCACCAGGGACTCGTGCACGAGGGTCACTAAGCTCCCTGAGTCTAGCAATGCCTTAACTAGGTGTCCATTAATAGAGATGGCACACAACGGAGGTGTATCAGTGGACAGCAGTGAAGCAGCAACATACACCGGCTGGCCGAAAAAGGAGGACCGGCGTGCGAACCCACAGTCCATGGGCTCTGCCGCCCTCGGGCAGTTGGCAGCAATGTGTCCCAGGCCCTGACAGTGCCAACATCTAATCCCCGGGGCCTCTCGTCTCCCCAGGTTTGGCCTCCCAGGAGTGGAAATCACCTCCCCCCCTTAAGCGGTTGAGCCCCCTTCTCAGGTCCCCTTTGTGGCAGGGAGAGTGAACGCGGCTTTTGCAGGAAGGCAGACTCTCGGACCAAGTCCTGGGTTGCCATGTATCTCTCGACTAGGCCAACAACTTGATCCAGGGTGCCTGGATCACCTTGTCCCACCCAGCGCTGTATTGCTCTTGGGAGGGTACGCACCAAACGATCCACCAGCACACGTTCCACCATCTGTGAGGGGCTCAATGTCTCAGGCTGCAGCCATTTTTTTTACGAGGTGTAACAGGTCATAGGCCTGGGACCGAGCAGGCCGGGACTCTGAGAAAGCCCACTGGTAGACTCGATGTGCACGCACATAGGTATTAACCCCAAGACGAGCCAACACCTCCCCCTTCAGCCTCTCATAGCTCTTGGCTTCCTCCTGACTGAGGTCGAAGTAGGCCTTTTGTGCGTCACCCACTAAAAATGGCGCCACTACTTCGGCCCACTGTTCTGCTGGTAACCTTTCCTGTTCCGCAGTGTGTTCGAAGACCATCAGGAACGCCTCGATATCATCCTCGGGGCCCATCTTTCTTAACGCTGAGCGCACCTTATCCCGGGCAGCAGGTAGGATTGCGGTCCCCCCCGGGACGGCTTGTTGTTGTAACACACGCATGGACTCCTGCATAGTCGCCAGTTGCTGGGCCAGTAGACTATTCAACTGCCGCTGGTCTCTCAGGGCTTCCTCATGTCTCCGAGTAGCCTCCTCATTACTTTGCACCAAGTGTCTAATAGCCTCCTCCATCTTATCTGGAGCCACAAAACTTGCTGGCTTAATATATGACAAATAGTCCAAACAGCACAATTTTCAGCCTCACTGCCGTTTGCCCGCTGAAGCCACCAATTGTGGGGGTTTGCTCTGGTAGGCAGATGGTAGCGGTGGCAGTATAGAGGCTCAGGAGACAGGCTTTGTGTCCAAACCGTGCTCTTTTATTCACTCCAGTGCATCACATCAAAACTGTGCAATTCAACACAACAGCAATGTCCATAAACCCCCACCTCCCACAAAGGATCCCCAAACGCTGCAGGCGTCTTGGTGCCTGTTCACACAGTCTCTCACATCCGTGGTCAGTACTACACCTTGTCATGGGGTGGGTTTGTCCAAGTTCATGCAAGTTAGACAGGCCACGTGTCGGCCTGGACAAGGGATTGGCTCCGGCCACAGGATCCCCTTCTTTTGGTCCTTCGCTGAGCCTGCAGCAATTGGGCAGTCCTTGGTAGACAAGCGGACTACAGCGCTCAGCCCGACCGAGCGATCAGCTTCCTGCAGTGAGACAGGAGACCACACTTCATCAGTAGCCCCACAGTCAGTGAGCATCAAACCTATATTCACAGCCCTGGGTGTAGCAGGCAGACCACACCCAGCAAGCATAGTGAAGGATTAACTCCTTCCCTACCCAACTAAGGCCAGAGATAACCAACCTGCCAGGATCAGTGTAGACTGACACCAACACCTGAAACCTGTCCACCCGTGGTGGTCCGTGGGGAACAGACACCCACCCTGCTCTTACTCCACCAGGGCCACGACCCCCGGTGGTACGTATCTTCCATCCACTACCACTCCAGACATTCTCTTACAGTATGTTGCACGATCTGCTGGAGGAAGCACCAAGGTTATGTAGAGGCCTGCGCCTCCATGTAAGGCCTCTTTCACAGTACTGTTTTTTTTTCCGTTTTGCAGGCCGTTTTTTGCGTTCCGTGTACGGTCCGTATACGGAACCATTCATTTCAATGGTTCCGAAAAAAAAAAAAAAAAAGTACTCCGTATGCATTTCCTTTTCCGTATTTCCGTTTTTCTGTTCCGTTGAAAGAGAGAACATGTCCTATTAGGCTCCATTCACACGTCCGCAATTTCCGGAACGGAATTGCGGACCCATTAATTCCTATGGGGCAGCACGATGTGCTGCCCGGACACGGAATTGCGGACCCGCACTTCCGGGTCCACAATTCCGTTCCCGAAAAAAATAGAACATGTCCTATTCTTGTCCGCAAGAATAGGCATATTCTATAGTGCCGGCAATGTGCGGTCTGCAAAATGCGAAACACACATTGCTGCTGTCCGTGTTTTGCAAATCCGCGGCTCCGTGGATCCGCAAAACACGTTGCAGGACGTGTGAATGGAGCCTTATTGCCCGCAAATCAGGTTCTGTGGCAGGTTCCAAGTTTTTTGCGGAACCATCTATTGAAAATGTTATGCCCAGCCCAATTTGTTCTATGTAATTACTGTATACTGTATATGCCATACGGAAAAACGGAACCGAAACGGAAACGAAACAACGTATCCGTTAAAAAACGGACCGCAAAACACTGAAATAGCCATACAGTAGTGTGGAAGAGGCCTAACTTTGGTGCTTCCTCCAGCAGTACAGAGAGACTTAAGACCGGCGTGGATGACCCCTGTGTTCTGTAATTAAGCTGCTTTCTTCTACGTGGCATGTGATACCTCTGTTTAGCATATAGGAGCCTGGAATCGACCATAGTAAAGTATAGGCGAAGTTTGAAAAAAGTGTATTTGATTAAAAAAATAAAAGGTAAAAATTATAAGACCGATAATAATGCAGATTTTTGTAATATATAAATTCATAAGAAGACGGCGAGAGATGTGGTTTTTATAGAAGAACTTTTTTGTTTTCTAGTCTTACTCTCGAAGGATCATTTATCTACACTATGTTATTGAAAAAGATTCATTGCCAGAAACCTGGTACTTAACACAGGGACGCAGTGTTTACTTGTCCCTCTGGAGCTGTTAATTATGTATTTGTTAATTATTCACTAGCATGCTATCACGCTGTCAGCCCTATGGGACCCAGAGTTACAGTATTTTCTCTTATAGCCCCAGGCACGTTTCGGCTTTTTTTTTTAAACAGCTGTGTGTATAAAAGTTTTGTTTTTATATATAAATGGTTTAATTTTTATTGTATTAAAGTAAAAAATAGCCTTTGCTTTTTAAAATGCCAAGCATCAAAATAAACACTGTACGCTTATAATTGTGCAGCATTGTGAATGATGTGGTGGGTGAGGATGGTCTGTAATATGGGTTGTAAATCAAGATCGGTGATGGCAAAGGAAGAGTAAAATATTTATAAGGGTGTTTTCACACAAAGCCGTATGATGCAGTTTTTGAGCCAAAGCCAGAATGGGATCCAGCAGGAAGGAGTGGTCATTTCTTTAATTTCTCAATCCCTTCTAACTAGGGCTGCACGATTAACCAAATTAATTTGATTAATTTGCTTTCTTGCAGCCACGCGATGTCCAGAGTGCCGAATCAGCGCAGCATGTGCGGGTCTTTTAAGCCCTTGCTGTCTGCGCTATTAATCCAAGCACAGTCTGCAGGGCTCCAGATCACAGCGGGAGCCGGTCCTGATTGTAGCCAGGATCCTGCTGTAACGGCCTGGGGAGGGAGTTAGCCTTCACTTCAATGGGGCTGTGCGCATGAGCGGTGATTTTCACGCATCACTGGTGCGTTGCGTGAAAATCGCCGCAAGCTCTATATTGTGCGTTTTTCATGCAACGCAGGCCCTATAGAAGTGAATGGGGCTGCATGAAAATCGCAAGCATCCGCAAGCAAGTGCGGATGCGGTGCGATTTTCACGCATGGTTGCTAGGTGACGATCGGGATGGGGACCCGATCTTTATTATTTTCCCTTATAACATGGTTATAAGGGAAAATAATAGCATTCTTAATGCAGAATGCTTAGTAAAATAGTGATGGAGGGGTTAAAAAAAATATATTATTTTATAAACTCACCTTAATGCACTTGAACGCTCAGCCTGGCATGTCTTCTTTCTTTTTTGATGAAAAGGACCTGTTGTGACATTGCTGCGCTCATCACACGGTCCATCACCATGGTGATGGACCATGTGATGGACCATGTAATGAGCGCAGTGACGTCATCAAAGGTCATTGAGTTAGGTCCTGAAGAAAGTAGAAAGAAGAGGAGAGTTAAATTAGTTTATTATTTTTAACCCCTCAATGGACATTTTTCTAAGCACTTTGTATTAAGAATGCTATTATTTAATATAACCATGTAAGAAGGGACAATAATAAAATCTACACAACACTGATCACCGAACTTCTGTGATGAAGTTCGGGTCTGAGTACCAAACATGCCGATTTTTCTCACGCTCGTGCAAAATGCATTAAAAAGCTTTGCACTCGCATGGAAAAATCACACATTTTCCCACAACGCCCGTGTGAAACCAGCCTTAGGGTCCATTCACACGTCCGTTTTGGTGTTCCGCATCTGTTCCGATTAAAAACTGAACGTTATGCGGATCCATTCATTTTCAATGGAATCCGCAAATAATCGGACAGCATTCATGGTGCTCTCCGATTCCGTTCCGTTCCGTGGGTTCCGTTTATTCGGATCCAGGAAAAAAATATACCCTGTCCTACTATTTGTCCGATTTTGTGTTCCGCTATGCCATTCTAGTCAATGGATCCGTCAAAAATGCAGAAGACATGCTAAAAGCATCCTCATGTCATCCAGATTTTCGGATCCGCAAAAAACAGGAACGTTTATCTGAAAAGGTAAAAATACTGACGTGTGAATGGACCCTTAGAGAGAGCGATCAAGATAGCTCCATGCGGGACTGCACGTGGCTGCTGCGCATGGCATTAGGATATCTACTGTACTGAGGGAGGACAGGAGTAGGGTATATAATGTACTGTATATAGATACAGTCTTCCATTCCTCTCTCTATATACATTATTTACCCTCCCCCAGTCATCTCTCTCTCTCTATACAGGGAGTGCAGAATTATTAGGCAAGTTGTATTTTTGAGGATTAATTTTATTATTGAACAACAACCATGTTCTCAATGAACCCAAAAAACTCATTAATATCAAAGCTGAATATTTTTGGAAGTAGTTTTTAGTTTGTTTTTAGTTTTAGCTATTTTAGGGGGATATCTGTGTGTGCAGGTGACTATTACTGTGCATAATTATTAGGCAACTTAACAAAAAACAAATATATACCCATTTCAATTATTTATTTTTACCAGTGAAACCAATATAACATCTCAACATTCGCAAATATACATTTCTGACATTCAAAAACAAAACTAAAAACAAATCAGTGACCAATATAGCCACCTTTCTTTGCAAGGACACTCAAAAGCCTGCCATCCATGGATTCTGTCAGTGTTTTGATCTGTTCCCCATCAACATTGCGTGCAGCAGCAACCACAGCCTCCCAGACACTGTTCAGAGAGGTGTACTGTTTTCCCTCCTTGTAAATCTCACATTTGATGATGGACCACAGGTTCTCAATGGGGTTCAGATCAGGTGAACAAGGAGGCCATGTCATTAGATTTTCTTCTTTTATACCCTTTCTTGCCAGCCACGCTGTGGAGTACTTGGACGCGTGTGATGGAGCATTGTCCTGCATGAAAATCATGTTTTTCTTGAAGGATGCAGACTTCTTCCTGTACCACTGCTTGAAGAAGGTGTCTTCCAGAAACTGGCAGTAGGACTGGGAGTTGAGCTTGACTCCATCCTCAACCCGAAAAGGCCCCACAAGCTCATCTTTGATGATACCAGCCCAAACCAGTACTCCACCTCCACCTTGCTGGCGTCTGAGTCGGACTGGAGCTCTCTGCCCTTTACCAATCCAGCCATCTGGCCCATCCAGACTCACTCTCATTTCATCAGTCCATAAAACCTTAGAAAAATCAGTTTTGAGATATTTCTTGGCCCAGTCTTGACGTTTCAGCTTGTGTGTCTTGTTCAGTGGTGGTCGTCTTTCAGCCTTTCTTACCTTGGCCATGTCTCTGAGTATTGCACACCTTGTGCTTTTGGGCACTCCAGTGATGTTGCAGCTCTGAAATATGGCCAAACTGGTGGCAAGTGGCATCTTGGCAGCTGCACGCTTGACTTTTCTCAGTTCATGGGCAGTTATTTTGCGCCTTGGTTTTTCCACACGCTTCTTGCGACCCTGTTGACTATTTTGAATGAAACGCTTTATTGTTCGATGATCACGCTTCAGAAGCTTTGCAATTTTAAGAGTGCTGCATCCCTCTGCAAGATATCTCACTATTTTTTACTTTTCTGAGCCTGTCAAGTCCTTCTTTTGACCCATTTTGCCAAAGGAAAGGAAGTTGCCTAATAATTATGCACACCTGATATAGGGTGTTGATGTCATTAGACCACACCCCTTCTCATTACAGAGATGCACATCACCTAATATGCTTAATTGGTAGTAGGCTTTCGAGCCTATACAGCTTGGAGTAAGACAACATGCATAAAGAGGATGATGTGGTCAAAATACTCATTTACCTAATAATTCTGCACTCCCTGTATATATATATATATATATATATATATATACACACACACTGGCAGTGCATTGCTTACTGTACATAGACTGGCAGTGCAGGGGTTATATATATAATCATGACAGATAAGTATTCAATCGTTACAGTTATTTACCAATAGTAATATAAATATCAGTAATTCACTTGTCATAATAGCTGAAATTTGTAAGTAAAAGGCAGAGCAATGGAATGGAACGCCCTAACTCATCATCCCCCCGGTCACTCTAAAATCAACATTTAGACCTTTTGGTTTTAATGAGTCCAGGCGAAAAATCCACCTCAACTCATTTTTCTTTAATTGAGATAACCTGCCTCTTTTTGATATTTTGATATGGTCTAAAATCATGAACCTTAATTCACTTTTCTTATGATTTTTTTCTGCAAAGTGTTTTGACACTGGTAAATCCCCTCTCTTGTTTCTAATGGTCTGTCTACGGTTATTCAATCTGGTTTTCATATCACAAGTAGTCTCTCCTACATACAACATTTTAGAAGGACACCATAATACATAAATCACCCAGGATGAATCACATGTAATATAATGTTTACTATCAAACCTCTTATTTGTTATAGGGTGTATGAAGACAGAGCCCTTATTAATTAACTTACAATTTACACATCCTAGACAGGGAAAACAACCTGTGCGTCTGGTTCTAAGAAATGTCTGTCTCATGCTTCCACTCTCAGGTACCACAGAACTTACTACCCTGTCCCTAATGCTGTGAGATCTCTTATACGCCATCATTGGGGGATCTCTAAAAGCATCTATTAAAGGATAGCTATGCTTCAAGATACCCCAATGCTTCCTTACTATGCGTTCAATAGAGCGACTTAACTCATTTGATTTCAAAAGTTCCTCCCTCGGTATTGCTTTGGCCCTCAGTGCATGTCTATGCACTAGGTTCCTGGGGGTAACCTCTAGCCGTAAATAAATTTTCCATATTCTGTAATGCTCGATCTGCATGTTCTTCTACATCCACTATTCTCTTCCCTTTAACATTTGACTGTATGGTAAAGAGTTCACCATTTTCCTAGTGTGACCACTGGTATAGTGGTCACACTGGTATAGTGTAACAGTGTATTTCTGTCTGTTTGCTTGATGTTAAGATCTGTATGCAACTGGTCCTGGTCAATTTACACCTGAGTATCTTTTACTCTTTCTCTAGATGCTGTCACTGTAAATCGGATCTGATAATCAATGGAATTCAAGTACTGATGGAATTCCATTAATGTCTCCATAGATCCAGTCCAAATAAGGAAAATGTTGTCTATGTACCTCCACCACGACAAAACTTGGTTGAAGTGGGGAGATACATAGACAAAACGTTCCTCAAGTGAACGTACATAGATATTTGCATGAGTGGGCCCGGCATTTGAGCCCATTGCAGCGCCCATCTTCTGCAAAAAGAACTTGCCTTGAAATGAAAAATAATTACCCGTTAAAGACATTACCAAAAGATCCAAAATAAATTTCCTTGTTTCATTTGAATAGACAGAATTGTCCAGTACTCTCTCAACTGCTAGTAAACCCCTAGCATGACTGATGGAAGTACATATATAGTGATACAATGTCGACAGAGGCCAATATAGCCTCATTCGACATTTAGCTTTTAGTTTGTTTATAAAATCACCAGTGTCTCTGATATATGACCTTGCCCCAACCGCATATTCTCTCAATACTTTATCCCAAAAAATTGTAATATTACAAAAATAAAGTTCCGGCCCTGGAGGGTCCTCCAACCTCTTATGAATCTTGGGCTATACATATATTACAAGGGTCACTGGAGATGTTACAGTCAAAAATTATTTAAGCTGTTTATCTATAATATTGGATTCCTCAGCTTTTGCCAATAATCCCACAATTTCTCTAGCGATATCAAATCTAGGTCCACTATTCAATTGTTCATAAGTACCTGGTTCATTCAACTGTCTGTAAATTTCTTGTGTATATTTGGAGGTGTCCATAACCATGATCCCACCACCCTTGTCGGTGGGTTTAATGGTGAGATTGGAGTTATTGGACAAACCCTACAAATCCATTATTTCTCTAGAAGTAATATTGGGTTTAGACAATACAACTTGTTCATGTTGTCTCAAGACCGTTATATCATTCTTAACTGCTCCAATAAAAGCTTTCATAGCATGTGAATTTACCATAGAAACAAAATCACTTATCATGTGCAGTAACAAGCTGATTGACATTGTATGCTGTTATTTAATCTACCATCTACAAGGACACCCAAATCCTTCTCTATAAGTGACTCTCCCAGTACTACATAACCTAGGACATATGAAGCACAGGGATTATTACTACCAATATGCATAACTTTACATTTGTCCACATTGAACCTCATTTTCCAAGTTGATGCCCAATCACTCAGAGAGTCAGCTTGTAGTATGTGGACATCTTCCGTAGACCGTACAGTTCTACACAGCTTAGTGTCATCTGCAAAAATAGAAATGGTGCTATTAATCCAGTCCTCAATATCATTAAAAATAAATTAAATAATAGAGGACCCAGCACTGAAAATTGGGGTACACCACTTACAGTATAACCTGGAACCATTCTAAATAGGAATCATGGACCACAACTCTCTGGACACGGTCCTTCAGCCAGTTTTCAATCCAATTGCAATCTATACTTTCCAAGCCTATAGACCTTACTTTACCTATTAAAAAGCCTTTGCAAAATCCAGAAACACTACATCCACAGCCGCCCCTCTGTCCAGGCTTCTACTCACCTCCTCATAAAAACAAATCAGGAGAAGACAGACTGGCCGCACAGCTTAAATCTGTGGAACTGTTTTGGACAGAAAAGCCATGAGTACAGCCAGGCCCAAGAGACTTTTACAACTAATTTGTGCTATGTTAGGATGTTAAATGTCTATGTGTATTGTAAAGGGTGGGACATTGTATACATTGAGTAGTGAGGTCTGTTCCATTGTCTCTCTGTGTGTATTGGCGATTGCCCTCTGTCCTGAGAGATAATTGAATTACAACTCGGTTGTCTCCAGGACAGAGGACATTGTGTATTCTCCTGCCTGTTATAATTATGTTAACCATAGTGGACCATGATTATATCATAGGCAGAGGGGAGGAGTCTATGTGGGTTGTAGCCTTTGTGTTATTGGTAATTGTATTTTGTTGATTGCGTCTCAGACAATGCCAGTGTGTTAGTTAATTGCGTCTCAGACAATGCAAGTGTGTTAGTTAATTGCGTCAAAGACAATGCGTGTTAGTTAATTGCGTCAAAGACAATGCTCATTGGCTTTTGTTGATTGCGTTACAGACAGAGGGAAGGGGGTTTTGTGTACAATTGCTGGGAAGGTTTCAATACTGTAAATGCATGTGATTGGCTAAAATATAAACTGTCACAGTCTTCTACAAGGGCACCAGGAGGAGTGTCCCTTGCTAGGAGACCTGCATAAAAGGCTGAAAAATAACCCATGAAAGAGTTGCTGCCATTCAACATAGAGCCTCGTCTCATGTGTGTGGGGATTGCTATACGCTGAAGATTTGCTATACTCCCCTGGCTATAACTACTAGCTCTTGTAAGAGCTGTTCCTGGCTCCTGTGGTGGTTTTGGTGTAAAGCGGAGTGCTTGGAGTCCTCGGGAAGCACTGGGAGCATCCATCAACGGAGGTACCCGGTCGGGGTGCTAGGAGATCCGTTACAGTTGGGATTTGTAATACTGAACTTTATTGTGCAGTGCCAGCCACCACACCAGATGGGAGTGGTAGTGGCCCTGATGAGGTGTTGTGTCATGGGGTACTCCCTCAGGCCTTTGCTCTCTGGTGTTATAAAGAATCAGGCCACAAGTAAAAGTATAAAAGTCTCTCTATACTTAGTGCAAAATATAACATGTAGTACCTCCAGCAGTAGTTGATACAAAGTGCACTTTCTGTCCCCAGATGATAGGGAGATATAGGGAAATTGATGACATCTCTGATGTGCTATCTTGCTGATGACTTTTCCTTTCAACTTCAGGCCATCAGCTATAAACTGGCACCTGTGGACATAGGTGTCCACTGTGTAATGCAGGCTCTGTGTTTGTCTGTCCTGGATATTATCTAGGTGATAGGTGTCTGAACTGTATTCCCTCACCTGCATCAGGATCTGTAATGCTGTGGCTTCCTCGTCACTCTGCTGTCTATATCGCTCTGTAGCTTCTAGGAAAGTGCTATCTTGGTGTTCTTGCAGTCTCTTTGGAATAGTGGTCTCACAGGAGAATTGGATCAAGACTGGTCCATAAGACAATTGGAGTAGGAGCAATTGGACGTGCTTCCTTACTCCTCACTGTCCTGGCTCGAACTCCCCCCTCCTGGCAGGAAGCAGGACCAGCTTACTCTTACCAAGAGGGGAGGAACAGAGTGGTTAACCCTGCCCCTGCCAACCATACAATATCATGCTGATGTACATTACATAACAATGCAAAACATAAAATAATATCTGCAGATACCCCCAGGCCTGGGGTACTTTAATTTCAATTACAAAATGTATTGGACAAGTATTATTTACTGTATAATACTTTATCACTAAAAACATGGGAAAACATGGTCTGATATTAGCCATCTTTTTTAATGTTGATTATAAAAAAAACATCTCTGTATACATACAATCCTATCTTTACGTGATGGCATGCTTGACAAAGCCTTACTATAAACCTAGTTATGTGCATGAGCCCCTATTTTTGTTTTGTATACAAGGAGCAGCACTGGCAAATTGATTAGAAGCCAACGTATACCATAACATTATTTATTTAATGTGCTCCACTATTAGTAGTTCTGTCATTTTCTTCACTCTAGAGGTTAGAGGGGGTATTACAGTAATTTGAAGTTATTCACAGGATTAGATTTGCACTGCAGCTCCATTCATCCCCTACGGGACCTGCTGTAAATAGCCAAGCGCTGTACTCTCCTATCCCCTCAAGTTTCTTAGAGATGAATGGAGTGGCAGTGTGCATACTTGACCTGCTCCATTCATTTGGTGTGGGCGAGAGGTTTACAGGGTACGGGCCCATATTTTTGTGATCGGTGGGGATCCCAGTGGTAGGACCCCACCAATTTATAACTTCAGATTAACAGAAATGCTGAATATTGAGCCTATTCTTCCATATGCTTGCCTCCTGAATATTATCTGTCATTGAGGGTAGTATAATAAGATGTAGATCAATATCATTGTCCTCTTCTACACTCTTACTGCTGGTGATAATAAAGGTGTAGTTTATTACTGATGTCCACGTACTCCAGGTTAACACAATAATACTTTTATTCCGCTGTTGTTGCAGGAGATCGACCCTGGACAGCTGACTCTGGAGGAACTGTTAGAAATGAGTGATGAGCAGGTCTGTGAGACATTGGGAAAGTTTGGTGCCAGCAGTGAAGAATGTGACCGGTTAAATGCCTCCCTCTCCTGTCTACGGAGTGTGCACAAGTCAGGTAAGGACACATAATACCACTTGTGAATGCATTATAAAAAATAATTGGACCTGTATGTAAGAGGAATGAGAAGAGCAGCTACTACCCCAAGTGTGGAGTATATCAAATATAGAAACATAACAATAGGACTGTGTGAGAGTATGCCTTCATACATATGGTAAATTGCTAATAAAATGTCCAACAGACTGGAAAAAAAAAATCCTGCCCATAATAGTAAATTGCATTCAATTTAGAAATTGATTTTCAGGGAATGCAACCAGATGCTATGATCATTTTGCCCAAAATAACATGGGGGATTTTGTGTTGATTTGCTTCTTTGCTGTGTATGTTTTCTGCAAAAAAAGAAAAACTGTAATTTCATTATGTGACCACAGTAGATAACACATGGGAAGATTGTGGAAAATGTCTTCTACTTGGACAGTTGCTAAGCAGATCGTAGTGTATGGAATTTACCTTTTTCAATCATTTGTGAAAGTACACAGATTTATAGACCAACTAGTAGACAACTCATATAGTGGATATCTAGACGTCTTAAAATGTACTGTATGTTACATCATTTTTTTTTTTTTTTTTTTTTTATAAATCAATACTGTATTGAAAGAAAATACACTTTGTATTGTATTGAAAAAAATGCCTCTTTCTCCACTTACCTGGCAGTTTTTTTGTCTGTAACTCTGCAGTCACAATTGAAATTTAAAGTGGACACAGATTTTAGTCTCAGAGTAGAGATAGTAGGAAACAATGGAGGGAGGAAACCTGCACATGCTCAGCTTTCCTGCTAAGCCTACCATCCTATTAGAATATATCACGAGGGGCTTGATTGAGAGTCATGTCCAGCCTATATACACTGCTGCTCTATATGTGGTGTAATGTTACAACAGGGATCAGCAACCTCCATCACTCCAGCTGTGGTGAAACTATGACACCCAGCATGCACAGAACTCCTATAGAAGTGAACAAAGCATGCTGGGAGCTGGAGTGCCGGAGGTTGCTGACTCCTGAGTATAGCAGAACATCATAGCAGATACTGCTGGAGCTGAGAGGCAAAACTGACAATTGTGATTAATCTGCAAAGGGAAAAACTGGTGAATAACAATTGACAATGGAGACATTGTGGTCGGAAATATTTGTAATACTTGTCAAGTACAAACAAATGACTAAAATGATAGTAATAATTTACCTAGAATGATACATTCCCTTTAAATTAAATAAATAATTAATGACATCCCCATACACATTAGATAATCTATAGTCCTGCCATGTCAATTCATGTGCGAAAGATATGTGCTGTCTCTAAACCTGCTAAATGTCTGCCTAGGACTCCCCACCGATATTTCTAATATATGTATTCCTCCCCCCATAGCATTTGCTTCCTAAAGTTTTGATTGTCAGTAGTGAATGCAAACTTTAGTTCTCTTAAAGTAACTCTTCGTTTCTGAGAAACCTTTTACTATACAGTACATGCCACATGTATAGTTTACATACCTTGTGCCCTTCTTTTCATATATGGTGTTCTGGGTCGTTCATTCTTCTGCCCCATTTTCATGCATCTAAAATGACCTCCACATCCTTTGACTACCTGATACACATTGTGAGTCAGGCCGCCACTGCCTGTGAGACATCTAGGTAAGAAGAGACAGCACAGAGGCACAGGTCTATATTTTCTTCAGGATGACTTATTCTTGTCCGGGGCACTGTCTTCCTCCTCTCTGGTGTGGTGCTAGGTCCTCTGATGTCCTCCTTTGCTGTCATCCTGTTGACGCCCATTATTGATATAAGTGCAACGACCGGGTCAGCAGGGGGAACACGTGAGGCTACGGTGGGCTGATGGGGGTAGTAGTTAATTTACTCACGGTTAGCAGAGCCTCCCTGGGTCGGCAGTGCAGTGGATGGGAAGACAATACTCTCTATTGCAGGGAACACCAGCCAGATGGAATTTGAGGTGCCCTTGATCATAATGGGTGTTTAAGGTGCTTTGGTGGCTGGGCCCCTGTGTTCGTGACGCCAGCACCGTAAGGTGCAAATTTTGAGTGTAGTAGTAGCAATGATGAGGTGTCGGGTGTAATCAAACAGTTGAACATTTACTGAATCAATTTTCTTCAGGTAGTCAGTACAGATACAGTTCATTTGTATGGTATGAATGATGACTCAGAAATAGGTTCAGTAGTATTCCTTTTATCAGGTTTAGGCAATTGTCAGTTGAGGAGTTCTCTTTAAGGCTGACACTTTGCAGGCAAGACTTCTGTAATTATTCTAAGTCCCAACTATAGCACTCTGGTACTAAATATGCTGTTTTCTACTTATCTTGAGCTATTCAATAAGGGTGTTCTTCCTTGTGGCAAGCATCAGTCTTCTGCTACATTATTTGCAGGATGCTCTCCTAAAGGGTTCTTAGTTTTCCACTATATCCCGGAAGGCTTCTAGTGAATAAGGACAATTCTGCACATCAATTATCCATTCATGTCCCGACACTCCTAAAGTATCTCTCAGGCACTTGTGCTTGTGAAGTCCATAGGCTGGATTCAGCTGTGAGCGTCTCTGGGCTTGCTTCATATTTAGACATAGACTTACTGTCCGGTGCTTGGGTGCTGTAACTACTCCTAGTTTGTCCTCTCTAGGATTGATCAGGTCCCAGAGGAAAGAAATTGCAGCTACATGGTGGATAAGGGTACTTTCACACTTGCGTTGCTGGATTCCTTCGCCGGAACTGCCTGCTGGATCAGGCAATCTGTATGCAAACGGACCGCATTGGTAGACGGATCTGGATGTGGATCCGTCTCACAAATGCATTGCAATACCGGATCCGTCTCTCCAGTTGTCATCTCAAAAAAACTGATACGGTATTTATCTTTTTCACATTTTTAAAGGTCTGCGCATACCCAGACCGCAAAACCGGATCCGTTTTTCCAGAACACTTGGGACCAGATCCGGCATTAATGGATTTCAATGTGTTCCGGAATTTTGGACGGAGAAAATACTGCAGCATGCTGCAGTATTTTCTCCGTCCAAAAACCGTACAGTGACTGAACTGAAGCATACTGAACGGATTCCTCTCCATTCAGAATGCATGGAGATAAAACTGATCAGTTTTTTTCCGGTATTGAGCCCCTGAAAAGTTTAACACAAGTGTGAAAGTACCCTAAGGCCTGTTTCTCTCCTCCATACATTTGCTTTCCTCCTATCTACAATACACTACACTCTGAACTCAACTAACTTTATTAAAGGGAGTCTGTCGCCTCCATATGGCCATATACAGCGCTTACATGGCTCTGTAGCACACCTACACAGGATTGTAACAGTACTTTTGTTCTTTTCTTTAGACTTGCACCAGCAGGAAAAAGGAAGTTTAATTCATATGCAAATGAGCACTCGCAAGTGCCCAGGGGCGGCGTTCAGTGTGTAGGTGCCCAGGCTGCTCTGCCTTCTTTTCACTTTACTCCTCCCCAGCCTCTTCTTTTGCCCGCCCTCCAAGTCTCTTGCCTCATCGATAGGGCAAAGGAAGAGGCTGGGGAGGAGTAAAGTGAAAAGAAGGCAGAGCCGCCTGAGCACCTACACACTGGACGCCGCCCCTGGGCACCTACACACTGAACGCCGCCCCTGGGCACTTGCGAGTGCTCATTTGCATATGAATTAAACTTCGTTTTTCCTGCTGGTGCAAGTCTAAAGAAAAGAACAAAGGTACTGTTACAATCCTGTGTAGGTGTGCTACAGAGCCATGTAAGCACTGTATATGGCCATATGGAGGCGACAGACTCCCTTTAACAAACCCCAGACTATATATAGTATGTGGCGTCAGCACCACCTAGGGGTGAATGGGTGTAATGACATTGCCAGCCTGATAAATAGGAAATACCATACATTGCAAATACATTAAATAAATAGGCAGATGTTTAAAGTGTCCCTGCATAAGGAAAGGGTGAGATGAACGGATGAGCCGTGCTGTAGCTTGCAAAGGGTATTAATTATACATCTGGCATGAATAGTGAAATTTCTTGGAATGTCACTTTTATATTTTTAGGAAAATATTTGGTTAGAATACTTTGAACTGATTCCGGAGTGAAGAAACTAAAAACACGTGGAAACAGGATTAGGCCTGCCATTGATTCTACTTATTTCAAGGATCCCCTCAAGATATATTAGACACTGGTTTTGGCAGACTTTTAGAATCAAAACCATAGTCTGTGTGCAAACGCCGTGTATCAGCGGTGTAGGAAGTCAAGGTGGACAGGCCGGACTGACATTCAGGTCCTAGTAATTGAGGAGGCCGACCGTTCATGCTGCCACGTAAGAAGACACAAGTATTGCTGCATAGAACAAGATCTACAGCGGGATCTAACATGATGTGATGCTGCTTTCAAAAACCCTGTTGTATTCTGTATAAAACAAAGAACTTTTAGACATTTTTGCAGTGGCAGAAAAAAATGATGTTTTCACTGATCACATTGTTCACACAAACGCAGCTCCAGCTTTAAAGGAGCTTTATGGTAGTATGCGTAATCATCTCTGCCTTCCTGAAGAGGGCGCCAGTAACACACAACTAGTACACAATGCAGCACGGGGGACGGATCCGACGCCTGAATATACACGTTTGCTATGGTTTCTGTATTCTTTTAACATTGATGTGACAAGTTAAACAATCTACAGTATATTTCTGAAGATTGCCTGACGTTATCTTATAACTCGCCAGTTGTTGACTATGATAAAGAATAACATATGAAAACAGGCCATACTATTCTGTATTATGTATGATCCCGTGCAAAACAGGGATAGTCAACTAATTGACCATGCTGGAACCTTAGAATTTTGGTTTCAAATGTTGGGGCAGGGAACATGATGGGGGGGGGGGGGGGGGGGCAGGGAAAGCATGCCAAACTCTTCAGCCAGGGTTATTATCTGCCTGAGATCTGTCTAGGCCCAGGTCCAGCATACTCGAGCAGGCTGATATCACTTTGATTGGTATGAAAATAATAAGGAAATGATATTAGAATAATATTAATGTAAAATATCCGTGTGGCATTTTTTCTTTTCTTTTCCCGTCCTTGTCATATACAGATGTGTACATAGAAACTTAAATGCATAGCCTATGTCCTATATCAGATTCTTTCTCTTAAAGGGGTATTCCAAAGTATCTATGTTACAGATTTTACCATGCAAATGGCTCACTAATATAATGTTATTACCAGTTTTGCAGTCTTTATCTGTAATAAAAGTACAGTTTTTGAGCAGCCAGACTTTAGTTTATTCAGAGTTTTCCATGGATACGACCTGTAGTTTTCTGTGTAGCGTGGTCGAGCATGCACAGTTATTCTCTGACAAGCTTACCTCCTCATAAGCAGGATAAGCGTTTGCCTTCAAGTAAATCACAGAGACATCCGGGAGTGTAAACACTGCCCACTTATGGGTGGGACTTGACTTAGCCCCGCCCATTTTGACCACGGACAGTGCGAGAGAATCACGGGCAATGTAGTCAGAATGTTTGTTTCCAGCTCATGTGATGTCAGCGAAAGCGCCATTACAGTATGAGCGGATTATAGATAAAAACGGGAGAACAGTAGTAGGATAGAAGGGTAACGTCGGACTCCAGAAAAATGTCTCTGTATGGGTTAAGACTTTGACACATATTGCAGCGCAACAGTGCAGTTTAAAAAAATACACAACTGGAATACCCCTTTAAGCATCATGCATATGGCAGAGCTATAGGCATGGATCCTATAACACTACATATTATGGAGGCAGGCGTAGGATTGAATGAGAAAAAAGGTACATTAGGAGTGCATAGAAGATACAGTTAGGTCCAATTTTTCAAATTTTTGTTCTGTACATTACCATAATGGATTTTGAACAAAACAATTCAGATGCAGTGGACGTTCAGACTTTCAGCTTTAATTCAGTGGGATGAACAAAATGATTGCATAAAAATGTGAGGAACTAAAGCATTTTTTAAACTCAATTCCTTCATTTCTAGGGCTCAAAAGTAATTGGACAAATTAAATAATTGTAAATAAAATGTTCATTTCTAATATTTGGTTGAAAACCCTTTGTTGGCAATGACTGCCTGAAGTCTTGAACTCATGGACATCACCAGACGCTGCATTTCCTCCTTGTTAATGCTCGGCCAGGCCTTTACTGCAGCAGTTTTCAGTTGCTGTTTGTTTGTCGGCCTTTCTGTCTGAAGTTTAGTCTTTAACAAGTGAAATGCTTTATTGGGTTCAGATCCGGTGACTGACTTGGCCACTCAAGAATTTTCTACTTCTTTGTTTTAACCCTTTCACCCCGGAGTTGTTGTTTTTTTGAATTTTCATTTTACGTTCTGCCTTCCCAGAGCCATACATTTTTATTTGTCTGTTCACATATGTGGGCTTGCTTTCCAAAGTCACCATTTAGAGAACTATAACAATCAATCATCTAATTGCTATTATCATATACTCCAATGCACTTGCATTGGAATCTACTGTATGATGATTTTACTACTTTTCTATGGAGCCCTATTACAGGCAAGGGTTCCATAGGAAATACTATGTAGCAGCCTCCTGTCATTCACAAAGACAGGGGCTGCTGCACACAAGCTCCGGCTCCTCCGATCTCCACACGGGGGAGCTGGAGCACCACCGAAAGTGCAAGCTTTCGGTTTTTAGCGCACTCAAATGCCTTGGTCAGGATTGAGGGGTAAATGTCCGCGATCGGCATTACTGCCGGTTGTAGACATGAACCGCGGGTGTCTGCTGTAAGAAGCAGGCAGCCACCCGCAGCTATGGCACCCACAGAGTTCAGAAGCGGGCGCCATATTTAAAGACTCGGCCAGCGGCTGGGTTAATAAAGTCCTGGGTTGCTTTGGCTTTATGTTTTGGGTCATTGGTCGGCATTTCATAATACAGATGGACAATCAGTTTGGCTGCATTTGGATGGATGGATTTGAGCACACAGTATGTCTCAGAAAACCCCAGAATACATCCGGCTGCTTCTGTCCTGTGTCACATCATCAATAAACACTAGAGACCCAGTGCCACTGGCAGCCATGCATGCCCGAACCATCATACTGCCTCCGCCGTGTTTTACAGATGATGTGGTATGCTTTGGATCATGTGCTGTACCATGCCTTCGCCATACTTTTTTTCTTCCATCATTCTGGTAGAGGTTGATCTTGGTTTCATCTGTCCAAAGAACGTCCTTCCAGAAGTGTGCTGGTTTTTTAAGATGTTTTTTTAGCAAAGTCCAATCTAGCCTTCTTATTCTTGAGGCTTATGAGTACCTTGCACTGTGCAGTGAACCCTCTGTATTTCCTTTTATGCCGTCTTCTCTTTATGGTAGATTTGGATATTGATACGCCTATATCCTGGATAGTGTTGTTCACTTGGTTGGCTGTTGTGAATGATTTTCTCTTCACCATGGTAATTATTCTGCGACCATCCACCACTGTTGTCTTCCGTGGGCGTCCAGGTCTTTTTGCATTGTTGAGGTCACCAGTGCTTTCTTTCTTTCTCAGGATGTACCAAACTGTAGATTTTGCCACTCCTAATAGTGTAGCAATTTCTCGGATGGTTTTTTTCTGTTTTTGCAGATGAAGGATGGCTTGTTTCACCTGCATGGAGAGCTCCTTTGACCGCATGTTTACTTCTCAGCAAAATCTTCAAAATGCAAGCACCACACCTCAAATCAACTCCAGGCCTTTTATGTGCTTAATTGAGAATGAAATAATGAAGGAATTGCCTACACCATGAAATAACCTTTGAGTCAATTGTCCAATTAAATTTGGTCCCTTTAAAAACAGGGTGCCACATGTAAAGGAGCTAAAACTCCTAAACCCTTCATCCAATTTTAAGTGTCGATACCCTCAAATGAAAGCTAAAAGACTGGACTTTATGTCCATGTCCATTATATAACTATAACTTGAATATGTTTTAGTAAACAGGTAATAAAAACAAAATTTGTGTCAGTGTCCAAATATATATGGACCTAACTGTATGGGGACCATATTACTTGCTATATACTTACCTTTTGGATCTTGCGCCATTGTAGACATCAATGCTATGTGAGGTCAAATAATGACTATTATTATTGATGTCTGTGGGGATTACTTAGAAAGTAATGTAATGAAGGAAAGAACAAATTCATATTTATATTTCTATAAAATAATATTTATTATTTGTTAATATGTTCCTATGATCTAATAATCTGTAGTTGCCTCCAGCGTTGTGTATTACATCTCTAAGACTCATTAGACTCTTTGGAACCATATTGAATAGGTCACAAGGTCACATAAGAAAATTTTCACACTTCTGTTCAATAAATATGAAGCTATTAATGCTGTTAACATTCTATAAGTAGAGATAGTTAAACCAGGCACAATGGGGGAGATTTATCAATACTGAAGTAAAGGAAAACTGGCTTAGTTGTCCATAGCAACCAGATTTTACCTTTCATTGTTCAAAGGAGCTCTGAAAAATGAAAGGTTTGATTGGTTGCGATGGGCAACTAAGTCACTTTTCCTTTGCACCAATTTTGATAAATCGACCCCGATCTCTTGTAGGATTAGTTCACTTGAATGTAATAAGACCTTTCACTAAGTGATCCATTGCTTCATACTGGAAAAAATATATTTTTTTAATCCATATGTAAATGAAGGATTAAGTGAACGGAGGGTGGCCCCAAGCATCTCTGTGGACCCTTGTTCCTATGGCTTCCTCTCTTAACCCCTCCCTCTCTGTCGTGATTGACAGGGCCAGGTTCCTGCATGGTCATCTCACCTTGCCCTGTGAATCAATAAGGAGAGTGAGGGGCTGGCACAGGAAGCAAGCGGAGCAAGGATGCTCAGAGATGCTTGGGCCTGTCCCCAGTGCAAGTAACTGCTCATTTGCATATGGATTAATAGTACTTTGGGGGTCATTTATTAAGCTGACATCTGCCCATATTAGGCATATTTCAGGCGCAGATTGAGATGCAAAAGCCAGTTGCGCTGCAATCTGCGACTTCTCCCTTCTCATGCCAGGTCTAAAAAGGTGGACGGGGCCCGACTCATTTAATATTTTTTACGCCTGTTTCAGGTGTAGAAAGAGGTCTAAATGTCAGACAACTAGGAAGCTGTCTTACATTTAGAACTGGTGGAGGTTCTGCCGAAGTTATGTAGAGGCCTGCACCTCTTCATAACTCCGGCGGAACCACCGCCAGCTTAGGGCTTTATTAAGAAGTTACCAAAATGACACCCTCCCTCTGACGTCCACACTGCCTTTCAGCCTTCCACTGAACTTTCAGTCAAGGGTATACGTTTGAATACCCCAAAATGGTATTAAAATGTATACAACCAGGGGTACAATGATGACAGTGAGACAAATGGGGTTACAAGGATACAGAATACACTGTTCTGTTTGGCAAAGAAGACAGAAGAGAATGGAAGTTTGGTCAAAGGGAGTCCACAGATCTATCCTTTGGACTCCGTTTGCTTCATTGACGTGAATGATGGTATATGTTTGAATACCATTTTCATGTATTCAAACATATATCCCCAATAGAAAGCCTAGAGAAGGTCTACATGCCGTGTGAATCTAGCCTGATTATGGTAATTCCGGAAGCTCTTTGCTCCAATTTAGCAGATTACTTCTCCATTTGGACCAGTATCAGAGAGAAGGAAGCCGAGAGTATTACCAGTATTATATGTAAGGAGTATGTAGGGGGACAGACAGCTCAGAAATCATAAGGAACCACTTTTTTATATGTAAGACCTCATGCACACGACCGTGCTGTTTCTTGTGGTCCACAAACCGCAGATCCGCAAAAAACGGAAGCCGCACGTGTGCCTTCCACAATTTGCGGGACGGAACAGGCGGCCCATTGTAGACTTGCCTATTCTTGTCCGCAAAACGTACAAGAATAGGACATGCTATATTTTTTTGTCGGGGCCTCGGAACGGAGCAACGGATGTGGACAGCACACGGAGTGCTGTCTGCATCTTTTGCTGCCCCATTGAAGTGAATGGGTCCACATCCGAGCCGCAAAAAGGACCATAACTACGGTCGTGGGCATGAAGCCTAAAAGTGGTATTTTTTGTAAATATGCCATGTGACGTTCAAGCCTGTAAACCTTCCCTATTTTTATTTTTTTTTCTAAATTTTGCAAGTGAAAAAAATGTTATGGGGTTCCTTCAGGGAGAATAGGTCAGCCTATGCTGTCCATGCCGTCCTCCATGTTCATGTATTGTATTTATTCCTAGCACCATGTTTTTGGCCTTGTCTGCCCATCATCAGTGCTACTCCATTTATATTGCCTCGGAATGTAACCCTATTGCGTTCTGGATTGTGTGCAGTGCTTAAAGTACAGCTGATTGTGTAGCAGAAGGAAAGCCCTTTATGATTATCTGTTGAACAGTTTGGGGAAAGTAATTTTCACTTCAAGTTTTTCATAAAAAAAATAAGATGATGTGTTTTATTTATGGATTTAATTCATCTGAGAGTAGGCAGCAGCCAGGAGAAGGGAGGAGATTGTGCGGAATGAATCTTCTGCCGCTCGGCTGATGCATCCTCCCTCTTATGCACTTTGCATGCTATTAAACATGATCTAGTGTGTATGCAAATGATTGTTGTTTGCTGAAGGATCTTGGGTACTTGTTCAGGTGCTTTAATAACCCTGGAGAACTGGTGCTTAAAGGTTCATTAAATTTAAGGTTTTCCAACTCTTGCAGATCAACTAAACTTATTTCCTAGCAGTGTTAGACTATAGTCTATGTATCCCTTAAAGGAATAGTGACAAGTTTTGACGTTAAGCCATAATCACAGGAACCAACCACTAGCAATCCCCACCATTCCTGAAAATAGTGCTGCCGTTCCCCTGCGCTGATGGAGAGGCACATGTACATTCATTCCGTATGAGATTGCCGTGAATAGACAAGCGTTCTACTCCCTGATCTCTGGGAAACCCATACAGAATAAATGGAGAGGCCACTTCCTTAGAATGGGGGAAAGGGACCTCTGTTCTTGAGATCAGTGTGGGTCCCAGTGGGATGACCCCCAGCATAGGTTAGTTGGCCTCTATCCTGTGGATATATGTATATTAAATCAAACCTATCACTAAGAAATGCAGTTCAATCTGGAGGCAGCATGTTGTAAAGCAGGAGGAGCTTGACATATAGTTTTATGGATAAAGATTCAGTATAATCTGTATTTTATTCATTTAAATTCCTTCACATTCTGGGCTTTGGAGGAGGCGCATCTATCAGTGATTGACAGCCTTCCATCTATGACTGTGTATACACAGACAGCTGTCAATCACTGATAGGACCGCCTCCTTAACTTTAAAGCCCAGAATGAGAAGGAATTTAAATGTATAAAATACAAGTTTTACTGAATCATTTCCCAGAAAACTATATCAATCTGCTCAGCTCCTCCTGCTCTGTACCATGGTGCCTTCATCAACGACACCATATTTAGGATCCATCTTTTATTTGTGTCTTGCATAATTATTATAAGTTGGACAAATTAATTAATTAACCTTTCTAGATGATAGGCATGGTTCAAAGGGAAAATGCTTGTGAACCTCTACAACCTAAAGCAGTTTTTCCCAATCAGACCTGATCAAGGGTTCCCCATAACACAGCAGCAATAAGAATTGCCACTGACACGGATAAGCAAGTGTGGACCTACTGTGCTAACCTGCTAGGCTTTGGGCTAAATCCTAGGGGTGTTATTCGGGCTCTCCCCTGATATTCACCCTTTAACCCCTGTAAAGGGATCTGGCATTTGCTGCAGGGGAGCTACTGCTACCTCTTGGGACAGTCCCAGTATAGTTGACAGCTGACCTACTGTGCTCAGGGACTCTGGTGCAAGCACCAGAAGCTCTAGGACCAGAAAAAACACATAAACCACAGGTGTTGTCGGAACAGTCACTTATACAGATTATAGGGTTTTTAGGCAGAACTTGACTGTAAGAAACTGGGCTGCATGGCTGGGATGCTAGGAGAGCTTGCGGGAGGGGTAGTGGTGGATGCAAGAACAAGGCAGACAGGAACCAAGACTGTAGCACAGACAGACAGACTAAGATAACTAACACAGACTAGAACTGAAACTGAACTGAGGGCTCAGGAACATACAGGCAGAATGGGAACACAGCAGGAACACAGCCAGGTTAATGCAGGTAAATCGCAAGGAAATCACTGAAGCATAAGGTCTTCAAAAAAACTTTGCTAGTCACAGGAAACCTTGAAGCTCAGGCACCCTCTGCCCGGAGAGGGTGCCTTAAATACCTAGGGACCCTCAGGCATTGGCTGAGGAAGGATTGGCAAATTGCAAAATTGACACCTTTATAATAGGGAAGGTAAACTCATTTCCTCCTACTCAATGATGTTTTCAAAGCAGTAAACATATCTGAGAAAAATGACTGCACTCTATAATAATTATAGATCGCTTTACCTGCCCCCACCCCAAGCTTCTTGTAGGAGGAGTGACATTAGGATTTCCCCAGGAATGGAACATTTTACCGCAGTTTCCCTGTGGTAATAAGGTTGAGAATCACTAACCCACTCTTCATTGCTGTAAATAAAATTTAGAGCTTGAACACTTTTATTTTTACACTATTTTTGGTATTTACAGTTTTTTTTATTTGATCACTGTATGGTGATATTATTTGACCAATTTATGGCACTGCTATTTGTTCTGTGTGTTTTTTTTTTGGTACTTTATGGCACTATTTCAACTTTTCATGGTGGTGCTTAGTACATCAGAGTGGTATTGTTTAAGCATTTTTTTAATGGTCTTTTGAGGTTCTAGCAGAGCTTTGACCATGTATTTAAAATCGCATATTTCATTATTAAGACATGCTGAGGATTGTATTAGGCTACATTCACACTAGCATTTTGGATTTCCGTTTGTGATATTGGTGTAGTTCTGGTTAGTAAATGACCCCCTATATCTTTATAAACGTCTTCCATCTTAACAAGGGCAGTATTAAATGTCTCCCATGACCCCATCGACCATCTAAGGCTAAGGCTACTTTCACACTAGCGTTTTACTTCATGAACAGATCCGGTTGTATTATGTCTTCTATAGCCATGACGGATCCGTCTTGAACACTACTGAAAGTCAATGGGGGACGGATACGTTTTCTATTGTGCCAGATTGTGTCAGAGAAAACGGATCCGTCCCCATTGACTTACATTGTGTGCCAGGACGGATCCGTTTTCTCTGACACAATCTGGCACAATAGAAAATGTATCCGTCCCCCATTGACTTTCAGTGGTGTTCAAGACGGATCCGTCATGGCTATAGAAGACATAATACAACCGGATCTGTTCATGAAGTAAAACGCTAGTGTGAAAGTAGCCTTAGCCTTAGATGGTCGATGGGGTCATGGGAGACATTTAATACTGCCCTTGTTAAGATGGAAGACGTTTATAAAGATATAGGGGGTCATTTACTAACCAGAACTACACCAATATTAGGCATATTTCTGGCACAGATTGTGGCACAAAGGTCCATTTGCGCTGCAATCTGCGACTTTCTTCGCTCACACAAGGTCTAAAAAAGTGGGTGTGGTGGCGAAGGGGATGAGCCGGCAGGCCCGTCTCATTTACCATTTTCTACACCAGGTTTAGGCGTAGAAGATGGTCTAAATGTAAGACAGAAAGAAAGCTGTCTTACATATAAAAGCGGCGGTGGATACGGCGAAGTTATGTAAAGGCCGGCAGCTCCACATAGCTCCAGCGGATCCACTGCCAGCAATAGGGGATATTAAGACCAGCGTCTAAAACGCCGGTCTTAATAAATGACCCCCATAGTTTCCTAAATGGATACAGAGTTATATATGTTTTCTGATATAATTAAAAACTGAATCGTAGCATCTTATTCCCACAACAAATCTTCAAATCTCCAAGGCCAATTAGTAAAACCAATTCTGCTCTGTTACCTAATGAGCACCAAATTAGACTTGGATTCTGCAAAAAGAAAGCCGAGGGAGGGTTACTTGTTTCATCCTTATTGCCCTATACCATGTTCTAAATGAGACCTCCTGCTTGTATAGATCAGAAAGACAGGCAGTCATCAATAAAGGGAGACCGGGGATCACTACAGACGGTTCACATGGTTCATGTGTTATCAGCAGCTAGTCTTCACATAGACTTGGGTGTGCCCTAGGGATAAATCCGTAATGAACAGAATAATTAAAACAATATAGTTTGTTTGCTGTCTGTTTATCATATCTGGACATAATGAGACTGGAAAAATGTTTCATTTCTTTATAGCTACATCTGTTAATATGGCTACCCAAAAAATAAAAAAAAGCATATACAGCTTAGTATGTGCACCATAATAGCACCATACTGCATTTGCTCCCGCCAAACTATGCTTATGCACATCAGGAGGTTAGAAAATAGACGTCCTCATATGCTGATATGCCCCATCTATAAACCCTCTCAACCAGGTGACGCCGTTTCTTGGAAGGACTAGGCTTTCCTCAACTTTTCCCTCTAAATTGACATTTCGAGAGTATCATTGAACGTAGAAGCTTAATACCAATACCATGCAGCTACCGTAATCTAAAGGAATGCCCTGAACATACATTGAACATAGTGTTTGAGCTGCATGCAGCATGTTATTGAGCAGATTAATATATAGTTTTCTGGGAAAATATTCAGTATAACTTGTATTTTATTCATTTGAAGTAGAGGAAGCGGCTTATCGGTGATTGACAGCCTTTTCTCTATGACCGTGTATACAGCCACAATTACATGACTTCAAAGCTCAAAGTGAACAGGGATTTAAAAGAATAAAATACAAGTTATACAGAATCTTTTTCCATGAACTATATATTAATCTGCTCAGCTCCTCCTGCTCTATAACATGCTGCATGTAGCTTACTTTGCATTTTCATGATGACAGATTCCCTTTAAATGCTTGGGATTGTTTGTCATTTAAAATTCTTACATTTATAGGACTTTACATGTTGCTTAGGATCATTTGAAGTTTCTTGGGCCCTTTCTCAGAGTTGGATTTCCTCCAAAAAAAAAAAAAAAAAAGAGAGATGGACAGCCAAATAGATGAATTATGATATAGATGAGTGCATACATGATTGGATTAAATCATGAAATAATCTGCTTTGATATCACATCACGTGTAAAAAGGGCAATTCTACTACATAGTGATATATTTATATAGTTAGAGCGTATTGCTCCACTATGCAGGAAAAACAGACATTCAGTAACAAAATCTTTAGTCAATTCTGTAGATGTTGGTGACACACCAATGACTTGGTGCAGAATCTGATGACAATGATAAAGACTAATTGCTACTGGGAAATGAAATATTTCATGTCATCGCTGGTTAAGACAAGCAAGACGAAAATAAGGAGCGAGTTGATCCGTGTCTCACCTTCTATTTGAATCTTTATATGTAACACGTTCTACAGCTCTCTCAAAAGCTATTAAAGTGGACTTTTCACATGCGCATAGGGGTAGATACTGTGACGGTACCAAAGTTTTGGCATTTGCCAATGTGTCATGTACTAAAGGGGTTTTCTTGGACCTAGTGCGTCCCATAAAGCCACTTTAATTACACATAAAACTCCTGTAGAAGAAACCTTGTAATATACTTACTGTTCTTAAGAAGTTGGTCACCGGGTTCCTCTTCAGAAAATCCTTTCTCTGCTGACATCACGTTACCAGGTTTCTATCCCAGGCTATAGAAGAAGAAGAAGAAAATCCCTTTATTGTCCCTCAGTGGGGAAATTCTGGCATGACAGCAGCAAACACATTCACAACAGGAGCAAAAATAAGAGTAATTAGAAATTAAAGAGTAAAATACAAGAAAAACAAAACACAGAATTTACATAAAAAATTCACTACTGGGTTTCTGGGAACAGTGGTGGTTATAAATCCTAACCGCTGCTGGGAGGAAGGACCTCTGATAACGTCCCCTATTGCACCTAGGATGAAGCAGTCTGTCACTGAAGGAGCTCCACAACACCTTTGTGCAGGGGTACACAACAGCTTCGTAGACGGGACATCACTTCCACTGTGGACAGACCAGAAATATTCATCTCCGTGGTGCATGTATGTATAAATATATATATATATATATATATATATACATACAGTGGCTGGATTTTTGGTGGCCCCAATGCTACGCTGGGTCCCCCTGACACCGTCAAGGTGTCACTACATGTTGCTGCCCCCAAAAGTATGCTTCTTTACTAAAGGAACTCAAGTCCAGTACAGTACAGGCAAAGCACTGGGCTGTTTTCTCTAATCTCCTCCCAGGCAGAAGAATGTTTCATGCTGAGAAAAGGCCTGAGCTAGCTGTTACTCTGTCTCTCAGAAGGCTGGTACCCTTGCCAAAGCTTGGTGGCCCAGGGTCTGTGTCTCAGTTGTCTGACTGGCTTCCTAGTCGATGGGCTGTTAACCTGGGGTCTGTGGCTCAACAACTGCATCTCAGCATCTTCATCTGTAGACTTTAGTGTTGGTCGAGCACCAAAGTGCTTGTGTACTCTACAGAGCACCTGAGCACAGTGGAAGTCAATGGGAGAACCCGAGCATTAAACCAGGCACCCCCTGCTCTGAAGAGGGGAGGGTGTCAGGACTCTAGTTAGGTTTAACAGTCCCTGCTCTGACTCCATATATAGCTATGTCCATATATGGAGTCAGTGCTTGGTGACACCCAGTGTATTTAAATCAAATTTAGCCTCTATTTCTGAAAAGTTTCTGGCAGGATTCAAACTCACAACCTTCTGCATTATAGCCAGGAATCTTAACCACTACACTATAGAGCTGCATGGCCAGTTACTTTAAAAAATAAAATAAAATAATTTGACTTCTGCTTTATAGGAATACTTACTACTAGTAAGTATTCCTATAAAGATTAAAGGAAAGATTAAAGATTAAAGGAAAGATTAAAGGACCTTAATATGTATAGCTTGGAAGAAAGAAGAGACCGAGGGGATATGATAGAAACTTTTAAATACATAAAGGGAATCAACTCGGTAAAGGAGGAGAGCATATTTAAAAGAAGAAAAACTACCACAAGAGGACACAGTTTTAAATTAGAGGGGCAAAGGTTTAAAAGTAATATAAGGAAGTATTACTTTACTGAGAGAGTAGTGGATGCATGGAATAGCCTTCCTGCAGAAGTGGTAGCGGCAAATACAGTGAAGGAGTTTAAGCATGCATGGGATAGGCATAAGGCTATCCTTCATATAAGATAGGGCCAGGGACTATTCATAGGATTCAGATATATTGGGCAGACTAGATGGGCCAAATGGTTCTTATCTGCCGACACATTCTATGTTTCTATACAGCAGTAGTCTCATATTTGTTTTAATTTTTTTTTAACGCAACTGGCCATGCAGCTCTATAGTGTAGTGATTAACATTCTTGGCTGTAATGTAGAAGGTTGTGAGTTTGAATCCCACCAGAAACCTTTCAGAAATAGAGGCTAGATTAGTTTAAAATACACTGACTCGAGCACGCGCGATATTCGGCTGAACCGCGATGTACTGAGCATAGCGATGCTCCAGCCAAACTTGTGTTCGGCCGAGCATGCTCGCCCGACACTAGTAGACTTCTATAGAACTTCAGATATAAACAAGTCTTTTGACATAAACAACAGTAACCAGTAAACCAGACAGTCAGCATTTCAGTCGTCAGGCATAGATAGCAGAGTTAAACCAGGCAGTCAGAAGCTCAGTGTGACTGTTTTTCCCCCTCCAAAACTTTGCATAGTTAGAAAGTAATAAGGCAGGCATGTCCAAACTGCAGCCCTCCAGCTGTTGCAAAACTACAACTCCCAGCATGCCTGGATAGCTTACAGCTATTAGGGAATGCTGGGAGTTGTAGTTTTGCAACAGCTGGAGGGCCACAGTTTGGACATGCCTGTCATAAGGTCTCTCAATATTAGCTGGCATAACTCTTTCCACAGTGTAAATGAACAGGATATATTACAATAAACATTATGAAACATTGTTAGGGCACACAACAGCATAAATCACATTGCAAGTTATCCCATCAAAGTGCAATAAAAATAGGGAGTTGATGGCTTTGCATAGCAGTAAGGGCAAAGGGCCACAAATGTCCATACTCCAAAAGTACTCTTGCTTCAGGACACTATATATAGTTATGGCTTTATGAATGTGGTGACACATAGCAATAGCATAGTGGTAACGCATAAGAAAAACAATATAAATTGAGTAAAACCTTAGTTCTACTGACCAACAAAATAAAAGTACCGTAAGTATACTATGCATCAGTAGTCCAAGACACTTCCTTTAGTCCAAGCGCCTTCTTTTTGCACACATGAGCAGTGTTGGTCAATACAATGGCAGCAGTAAGTGTCTGGGGCTACCAAAGTGTGCATCATGTAGGCTGAGAGGCAGTGCAGCTGTCTTGGATGATGAGCCCGGGAATTTCAGGATCTTCAGCTGAAAAGATGAAAAGGAGGGCACCAGGTAAGTGTCTTGTTCCTTCCCCAGTTAATATAATATTTTTTTTTTTTCCTGGAAAGTCACTTTAAGGCCCCATTCACACGTCCACAATTTTGTTCCGCATTTTGCGGAACGGAATTGCGGACCCATTCATTTCTATGGGTCCGCATTCTGGGTCTGCATATCCTTTCCTGAAAAAAATAGAACATGTCCTATTCTTGTCCGCAATTGCGGACAAGAATAGGCATATTCTATTAGTGGCGGGGAGGTGCGGTCTGCAAAATGCGGAACGCACATTGCCGTGTCCGTGTTTTGTGGATCCGCAAAACACATTACGGACGTGTGAATGGAGCCTGAGTAAATCTGTCCTAACAAGTTTATTCTGGGTGTTAAGGCTGTATTAGATCCTGTAAATGATCCTGCAGGCGATTGTCAGGAGGGAAGCGTTCCTTCCTGGCAAGCTCCTGCTCACTGGAGGAGACCATGCTATCACATGCACCAGTCTCCTCCTCAAAATGGCGAGTAGCAATCGCTAATGCCATCGCTCATTCCTATACTAAGTCATTGTTTTCTGGCAGCACATCATGATTACACAGCCGTCAAATGTTGGTTTTTACACCTGTTGAAAGATTCCAGTTGTCCGATTAATGGCCAATGTAATACAGACTTAATTCTTCAGATTTTTTTTTATTGACGTGATAAACTTATGAAATCTGATGCCACCCAGATGTCACAGATGAACAAAGTACATGCAATTGCTGCAAAAACTAAAAGGATACTGAAGCAATAGTGAAGGAAACTCATCAATTTTGTTTTAAATCATTCATGTGCATAAGCCCCTAAAGGGGGTGTGCAGTGTCACAGTATTGCTGATCAGTACATTATTATCAGACCTGAGGGGGTTTGACTTCCGGCACCCCTGACAATCAGGTGCGTCCTCTTCACTGTTTTTTACCTGCACTCCGTCTCCCTGAGCGGTGGTGCATTGTAATTACAGCTTCTTTTTCTTCTATTCAAGTGAATGGGGGAAGAAGTTGTAATTACACTGCACTGCTGCTACGAGGGAGAAGGCGTGCAGGTAAGCTCTCAGAGGTGCCGCACCATCTCCAAACTGATTGGAGGGGATGATGGTTCTTGAACTCCCACTGATCTGATATTGATGACCCATCCTAAAAATAGGTCATCAATATCCTGCCACTGCACAAAGCTTTTAACTAGTAATACCAGTTAAAGGGGTTTTCTGCTTTCACCGTATTGATAAGCTATCCTCCGGATAGGTCGTCAATTGCAAGGATAAGAGAAAAATGGTGGAAAGCGTTGGACTAGGAGTCTCACAAGAGAAAATATTTTAATGTTTCTTCAATAGACTGGATTTTACTTCACGCTGTATTACTACTATTATTCCTCATCGGTCATCAATATCAGATCGGCAGGGATCTGACTCCTGACACCCTCGCTGATCAGCTGTATGAAGAGAACGTAGCGCTCTTGTGAGTGCTGCAATCTCTACACTGTTTACCTGCTTGCTGTCGACATTGGAGCGGCAAGCAGTGTAATTACTGTTCCTCCATCCCATTCACTCAAATGGGACGGAGTGTGACTATAATTTCTCTTTTACATGCAAGTGAATAAGACAGAGGAGCTGTAATGACACTACTCGCAGTTGCAGTGTCGACCTGGAGCAGGTTAACAATGAAGAGAAAACAGCACTTGCACGAGCACTGCGTTCTCTTCATACAGCTGATCGGGGGGCTGCTGGCAGTTGGGTCCCGCCAGTCTCAGATTGATGACCTATCCTGAGGATACCGTAGGTCATTAATATGGAGAAAGTGAAAATCCCCTTTAAGAAGACCTGCTCAGAACTCACAGTTACCCCATCTTCTCAACTGTCTTGCCCCTTCGCCCAGAAAATAGTATTGATTGTTAAAAGTGTATCTGACATCGACCAGATATGATGACAATGATAAAGACTGATTACTTGTGGGAAATTAAATATTTCATGTCACTGTTGATTAAACGAGAAATGAGAAAAGAGATGATCCATTGACAGGAAATGCACAACGGCCACTTTCTGCATAAAACTCCATTCCATTACAAGTGCTAACAGTTAATTGGCCCAGGCAAAGAGTATTTTCTCATTTATAGCCGTGTTTCCTCTTCTGTTGCATGCACTAATTGGATTAACAGCTTTCTATCACCTAACCTTAATTAGGCCTATAAGGACGTGGGAATATCACCTCCAAAACTATTCCAACGGCAAGTGCCACAATTTAACCCTGTCCTAGGCTGTGTGAGAAATGGTATATTCTATGCCGTGCATATTTCCAGACTCCAGCTTCTTCACTCATCGTGTCCTAAGGCTACCTACCTGCTTGTGCAGAAAAACCGCAATGTAATATAGTACCAGCAATCTTAGGTATACTTTGGTTTTTCCTTCCGTGTGGAAATCTGCAGCATGTCAGTTTGTGTGCTTTTTTTTTTGTGTGTGTGCGAATATCACCCTTTTCATTACAAAGGGTGATTGATATCTGAATCAAAACTGCATCAAATCCGCATCAATAACTAAAAGTAACAAATTAGGTTTTTGGTTTGGATTTGGTGTGGAAACGCATGGAAATTTGCCTGGAATTTCTGCAAGACACCCTCCACCCATGTGCAGGTAGCTTAAATGGATGACAGAACTTATTTAACACTTTAGCGCTTTTACTGCCGTGGGTTTGTGTGCGGCAAATCGGTTGCATTTTACAGCACCAGCAAAGTGGAAGAGATTTTAAGAAATCATTGTGAAATAAAAATCAGTTACATAAATTCACTGTGGATTTTATATTTCACCTACTAGATTGTAAATGGTGTCCATCAGGGTGGAAAACCACAGCATAAGGTGACAAGGTAAAGTCTGTGTGATCAACAGAAAAATCTGGAACAAATCCGCAGCAAAAAGGTGGGTTTCCCCGCTCAGGACCCATCTCTATTAGCTAGTGAAAAGAGACACTGCAAAGAATGGACTTGACCTTTCTATGTATTACATGATTGGCATCAAAAATCACCAGACAAGTTTGGTTTGAAGGGTTTTTCCAGTTTGTATCAACATCCTTTAAAACAATAATTTATAACGTTTTATGTATTTCTTTTACCTTTTATGGCTCCGATCTAGAAAGTAGGGGCAGAGCTCTATGCTGACAGAGTATGCCTGTAACAACTTGTTCTGAAAGGGTTATTTCATATTTTCTGCTAAAAAGTGTTGTTTTGTTACATTTGCCTTTTACACTGAGCGCCGCCTTAAGAGGATTACTGAGAAATTGGTGAGGGCATATTAGAGGGCTTGATCAGTGCCAGTCACAATTTTTTTTACATTTGGATTGTGGATGATGTCAGTCTTAAACTATTGCTGTAAAGGAAGGACCGGCACTCGCACTGGTTTCTTTATGCAGAATTTAATTTCAGTCACTTATTCATTCATAGTGACGCGGTGTTTCAGCACTAACATGTGCTTTCATCAGACTATACAAACTTATCCTCAAGACATGTCTTAAATAACAGAAAAAAGAAAAAAATAGAGGAACTGACGTCATACCACTGGCTCCTCCCCCCTGACAAGATACAAGGATAGATAAGAAAGCTCCATGTGTCTCCATTTTTAACAATGAGAGGAGTCCCATGATTAATTCCGCTGGAAAATAAAACAAAATTTTTTTTTTATATATAACATCATATCAAACCACTTATATTGTACTCTCGGTTCAAGCCTTTTGGATCCATCGTTTGTAAACGATGGATCCAATATGCTTCTTTTTGCAGGAGTAATTTATTTCGATCACCACCACGGCGAGGTAATGGTACACCCTCAATCACCTGGTAACGTAATTGTGCTATTGTGTGTTTCTTCTCATGGAAATGATAAGGTATAGGGAGCAATAAATTACCCTTCCTGATGGTGGACTTGTGTTTGCTCAACCTGTCTTTGATCCTCATAGAGGTTTCCCCCACGTATAATAGTCCACAGGGACATTTTAGAATGTATACGACGAATCTGCTGTCGCACGTGAACACACCTCTTATGGGAATTCTCTCCCCAGAATGTGGGTGTGAGAGATAAGACCCCTTGATCACGCTTGAGCAATTCACACAATTCAGACAAGGGAATGTACCCTGTCTGGGAGAAGATAACACGCTCTGTCTCAAATCTCGCTTATTGCTACCAATGTCGGCTCTGACTATTTTATCCTTGATATTATCAGCCCTTTTAAAACACATCATGGGGGGTCTTTGAAATTCCTCAATCTGAGGGTATGATTTTGAGATTGTATGCCAATGCTTATTGACAATGCCTCTTAGTTGTTGGGTCAATGGGTGATATTTGACCACCAATGGGATGCGTGATTGCTTCACTGTCTTGGTTTTTTCAGGAATGTCTACCTTCTTTCTCTGTTCTTGTAGGAGTGGCCTAGGATAACCTCTGGCTAAATTTTTTTTCTCCATTTCTTCTAGCCTAGTTTCACGGACTTCAGTATTGCTAACAATTTTCCTGACCCGCTGAAATTGTGAAAAGGGAATCGATTTCTTTGTAGAGACCGGATGACTGCTGGAGAACGCAAGTAAGCTATTGCGATCCGTCTCTTTTGTAAACAGATCAGTATATAGTCGACCCTCTTTCCCCTTCAGGACCCATGTGTCTAGAAAAGAAATTTTATCCATGTCTTGATGCATGACAAATTGTAGCTCCGTCCAGATTGAGTTCAGGTGCATGGCAAACTCCGTGAGGGATCGAATGTCACCCCGCCATACGCAAAAAATGTCGTCGATGAAACGGCGCCAAAAGATACAATGCTGTGTGTACAGTGGGTCAGGATAAACGAAATGACTCTCAAAATATGACATATAGCTGTTTGCGTACGGCGGCGCGACATTCGATCCCATCGCGGTCCCGCGGCGCTGTTGGTAAAAAGAATCTTGGAATAGAAAGTAGTTCTGTTCAAGCACTATATTCAAAAGTGATAGAAAAAAATCTTTTTCTTTTTTTACATATGTGCTAACATCTAACAGTTCTGCAACGGCTGCAAGTCCCTTTTCGTGCGTTATGGAAGTGTAGAGACTGCATACGTCAAATGTGACTAATATGCAGTCCCCATCTACTGTCAAACGGTGAATCTCAGATAAAAAATGACCTGTATCACGTATATATGATGATGACATTTGAGTCAAAGGGGTCAACACTTTTTCTAGAAAGATTGCTGGACGAGAGAGGATGGAGTCAGTCGACGCCACAATGGGTCGCCCTGGGGGAGTGGTCATAGATTTATGTACTTTGGGTAAGGTGTAAAACACCGGAGTGATTGGGTACTGATTAATCAGGAATTCTCCTAATTTGGCATCGATGACTCCATCCTCTTTGGCCCTATCAGCAACATTCTGAATGAGACCTTTAATACGAAAAACCGGATCAGTGTCTATTTTTTGATATGTGTTGATATCTCTCAATTGACTCAGGATTTCTGTTATATAGTATTCCTTATCTAGTACAACTAGGGCACCCCCTTTATCAGCGGGCTTAAAGATAAGAGAATTGTCATCCAACATGTGTTTGAGTGCAGATGTTTCCTCTCTATTTAAATTGTTTCTAATTTTAAAGCCCCCTTGTCTAAACTGTAACAATAGTGTATCCACATCTTTTTGTACCAGGTGAATGAAGGTCTCCACTGGGTGGTGTGTTTTGGGAGGCATAAAATTACTCTTAATCTTAAGATTAAATTGTTTAGCTGTTAGTGAACTACAGTCTGTGGAGACATACTGGTCAGTGTCCTCCTTCTCCTTATGGAAATGGGCTTTAAGTCGCATATTGCGATAAAAGCGTTGCAAGTCCATGTCCAGAGTGAATGTGTCCAAAGTCCCTGTGGGACTGAAAGACAGGCCTTTCGCTAACAGGTTCATTTGCACAGGAGTTAAATTCTTAGAAAATAGGTTCAATATTAAGTTCTGTTGCGTACCTGTGAGCGTGTCTTCCTTGGAGCTTCTGCCTCGTGCGTGGTGGCGCCCGGCTCTCCTGGTATTGGCTTTCTTATTCCTCGTCGCTTGGCTAAAAAAGGCCCTTGAATTCCACTTGTAATGTCGCTCCCAGAACCAGATGATCCTGAACCGGTCCTGCGCTCTCTTCTGTATGACGATTGAATCGCTGCGCCTGAGGCATCCTGCCATCTGTAGACCCGGTGCATGCTGTAGTCTTCCGTGTCCCTCAGGTATTTGGATCTCTTTGTTGCCTCTATCTTGCTTTTTAGCTGAATACCATCATACCCAGAAAATACCGCGGGGTCTGAGAGTTAACCTCAGACCAACGTTCTTCTGCAACAACATTGAATATTGTACGCGGTTTGCGAACATTTTAAATAAATGCTCGCTGGATATAATAGTGTTAACTATTGAATACCTCACCACAGCGATCAAGGAGTGCAGTGCAAATATTGCGGCAACAAAAGAGCAGCTGAGAGACTGTCTGAAGCCGGAGGATCTGACATCTCTCCAGGAGCAACTGGACAAACAATGCAGCGACCTCAAAAGCAAGATAGAGGCAACAAAGAGATCCAAATACCTGAGGGACACGGAAGACTACAGCATGCACCGGGTCTACAGATGGCAGGATGCCTCAGGCGCAGCGATTCAATCGTCATACAGAAGAGAGCGCAGGACCGGTTCAGGATCATCTGGTTCTGGGAGCGACATTACAAGTGGAATTCAAGGGCCTTTTTTAGCCAAGCGACGAGGAATAAGAAAGCCAATACCAGGAGAGCCGGGCGCCACCACGCACGAGGCAGAAGCTCCAAGGAAGACACGCTCACAGGTACGCAACAGAACTTAATATTGAACCTATCTTCTAAGAATTTAACTCCTGTGCAAATGAACCTGTTAGCGAAAGGCCTGTCTTTCAGTCCCACAGGGACTTTGGACACATTCACTCTGGACATGGACTTGCAACGCTTTTATCGCAATATGCGACTTAAAGCCCATTTCCATAAGGAGAAGGAGGACACTGACCAGTATGTCTCCACAGACTGTAGTTCACTAACAGCTAAACAATTTAATCTTAAGATTAAGAGTAATTTTATGCCTCCCAAAACACACCACCCAGTGGAGACCTTCATTCACCTGGTACAAAAAGATGTGGATACACTATTGTTACAGTTTAGACAAGGGGGCTTTAAAATTAGAAACAATTTAAATAGAGAGGAAACATCTGCACTCAAACACATGTTGGATGACAATTCTCTTATCTTTAAGCCCGCTGATAAAGGGGGTGCCCTAGTTGTACTAGATAAGGAATACTATATAACAGAAATCCTGAGTCAATTGAGAGATATCAACACATATCAAAAAATAGACACTGATCCGGTTTTTCGTATTAAAGGTCTCATTCAGAATGTTGCTGATAGGGCCAAAGAGGATGGAGTCATCGATGCCAAATTAGGAGAATTCCTGATTAATCAGTACCCAATCACTCCGGTGTTTTACACCTTACCCAAAGTACATAAATCTATGACCACTCCCCCAGGGCGACCCATTGTGGCGTCGACTGACTCCATCCTCTCTCGTCCAGCAATCTTTCTAGAAAAAGTGTTGACCCCTTTGACTCAAATGTCATCATCATATATACGTGATACAGGTCATTTTTTATCTGAGATTCACCGTTTGACAGTAGATGGGGACTGCATATTAGTCACATTTGACGTATGCAGTCTCTACACTTCCATAACGCACGAAAAGGGACTTGCAGCCGTTGCAGAACTGTTAGATGTTAGCACATATGTAAAAAAAGAAAAAGATTTTTTTCTATCACTTTTGAATATAGTGCTTGAACAGAACTACTTTCTATTCCAAGATTCTTTTTACCAACAGCGCCGCGGGACCGCGATGGGATCGAATGTCGCGCCGCCGTACGCAAACAGCTATATGTCATATTTTGAGAGTCATTTCGTTTATCCTGACCCACTGTACACACAGCATTGTATCTTTTGGCGCCGTTTCATCGACGACATTTTTTGCGTATGGCGGGGTGACATTCGATCCCTCACGGAGTTTGCCATGCACCTGAACTCAATCTGGACGGAGCTACAATTTGTCATGCATCAAGACATGGATAAAATTTCTTTTCTAGACACATGGGTCCTGAAGGGGAAAGAGGGTCGACTATATACTGATCTGTTTACAAAAGAGACGGATCGCAATAGCTTACTTGCGTTCTCCAGCAGTCATCCGGTCTCTACAAAGAAATCGATTCCCTTTTCACAATTTCAGCGGGTCAGGAAAATTGTTAGCAATACTGAAGTCCGTGAAACTAGGCTAGAAGAAATGGAGAAAAAATTTTTAGCCAGAGGTTATCCTAGGCCACTCCTACAAGAACAGAGAAAGAAGGTAGACATTCCTGAAAAAACCAAGACAGTGAAGCAATCACGCATCCCACTGGTGGTCAAATATCACCCATTGACCCAACAACTAAGAGGCATTGTCAATAAGCATTGGCATACAATCTCAAAATCATACCCTCAGATTGAGGAATTTCAAAGACCCCCCATGATGTGTTTTAAAAGGGCTGATAATATCAAGGATAAAATAGTCAGAGCCGACATTGGTAGCAATAAGCGAGATTTGAGACAGAGCGTGTTATCTTCTCCCAGACAGGGTACATTCCCTTGTCTGAATTGTGTGAATTGCTCAAGCGTGATCAAGGGGTCTTATCTCTCACACCCACATTCTGGGGAGAGAATTCCCATAAGAGGTGTGTTCACGTGCGACAGCAGATTCGTCGTATACATTCTAAAATGTCCCTGTGGACTATTATACGTGGGGGAAACCTCTATGAGGATCAAAGACAGGTTGAGCAAACACAAGTCCACCATCAGGAAGGGTAATTTATTGCTCCCTATACCTTATCATTTCCATGAGAAGAAACACACAATAGCACAATTACGTTACCAGGTGATTGAGGGTGTACCATTACCTCGCCGTGGTGGTGATCGAAATAAATTACTCCTGCAAAAAGAAGCATATTGGATCCATCGTTTACAAACGATGGATCCAAAAGGCTTGAACCGAGAGTACAATATAAGTGGTTTGATATGATGTTATATATAAAAAAAATTTTTGTTTTATTTTCCAGCGGAATTAATCATGGGACTCCTCTCATTGTTAAAAATGGAGACACATGGAGCTTTCTTATCTATCCTTGTATCTTGTCAGGGGGGAGGAGCCAGTGGTATGACGTCAGTTCCTCTATTTTTTTCTTTTTTCTGTTATTTAAGACATGTCTTGAGGATAAGTTTGTATAGTCTGATGAAAGCACATGTTAGTGCTGAAACGCCGCGTCACTATGAATGAATAAGTGACTGAAATTAAATTCTGCATAAAGAAACCAGTGCGAGTGCCGGTCCTTCCTTTACAGCTGTAACATTGGGATGCCTGCCCGTTGACACGTGCACCGCCGAGCAACTTTACAGAGCAGTGCCGGCCATTTCACTTTACATAGTCTTAAACTATTGGCAGATAGAAGAGCACAGGTAGGGTGGTGGACAGAGATGAGGGATGAAATATAGGGTAGTGCAGCACTGTGAAGAGCGTTGTGGATGAGATTTGTCACACTGGCTGATGTTGAATGATACGTTTGGTGTGTTTTTAAACTGTTTAAGTGTTTAAAGGGTTTATTTCTAATGTTTTGTAGGGACAGTAATGTTAAGCATTATGTATTAAAGAAATGGGTTTATATTTACTAGAAATCATGGGGGAAAGGATTCTCTTTAGCAACAGTCTGAACATTGCTAAGGAGAATCTAGTCTTCAGCATTCTACAGCATTACTGGACACTAAGGACATATATTTGGAGCATGCCTCCCTATATGGTCCATAACTGTTAGGAGTTATACATTGTAACATGTTTACTGCCACCTGTAGGCTATATAGATATGACAGTTTATAACCTTTGTTATATTGTTTGTGTCTGAATAAAGTTGTTGTTGTTGAACTACCCTCCATGGCTTCAGGAAACAATAACTATCACCGCTGTGTCCCTGCCTACCTGACTGCTGGCAGCTCTGTACATGTCTCTCTTCCCGGTGCTTCTCTCTTTGTTACTGAGCACAGGGAAGAGAGTGGAGAATGAAACTGCCAGTGCTTAGTGCTAGCAGGAGGTGTACAGTAACATAGCACACTTACTGTCAGGCCCTGTTCACAGTTACACTTGTTGTCCGGTGGCCTGATCCAGCAAAAGATCAAGCTACCAGAGCCCACCATATCCCGCTTTACAGCCATGTACCGTGGGATCCCTATTGACTATTATAAGATCTGGCAGTGATCCAGCAGCTTTTCCAGCATAAATACTTGACCGGACAAATACTGCTGCATGCAGCGGTCTTTGTCCAGCCCTCAGCCTGGATTTATGCTGGAACAGCCTGTCGAATCAGGCTAGGTGATTCACAACACTACTGTGAATGTAGCATTAGCACAGCAAACTGCAGCCTCACTCCTCTCCCAATGTTCTCAGTACGTCCTAGCACTGGGAAGATAGAGAAAAGAGTGGGGCTGCAGCATTCAGCGCGGAGAGTGTGCTGTGTTACTCTGTACAGCCCTGCCCCTCTTCTTATCTTTTAAGTGGCAAACATGGCGGACGTCTTTTATCTATGGCTGGGATTGCCTGTGGTGCTTTTCCAGCAGCTTATATTTATCGATCAAGTTGCTCCTCTGTATAGACCAGGCCAGGTATTCATCCAGCCAGCATCACAGCTACCAGCAGTGGCGCACCTACAGGGGGGGTCCAGCGGGTCTGGACCCCCCCTATATGTCCATTTAATATATATATTTTTTTACTTTTGCTGCTTAGCCTGCTTTCCATCCCGGCAGCATTATACTCATTTCCCCTCCCCCAGGCTCTCAGCTCAGCCTGGCACCGCCTACCAGATTTCTCCTGCTGCTTGCTGGCTCCTGGCTCCTCCCCGCCTCCTCCTTCTAACCGCCGTAAGCGCTGTTACCGGTGCCATCTTTCAGTCAGTGCATGCAGCAGCAAGGCACTGCGGCCGCCCTCACGATTTCGCGCCGTTCCGCCGTAAGATTCAATTCATATTCATTTAGAGCGATTCAGCTAGGTGGTGGATCATTCGTGGGCCATGGCTAGACTTCAGACCCCACTCCAGTATCTGCTCTCACCTCTCTCTGCACCTTAGTTTATGATGAGTATAGTGCTGTCTGACACGGTGACACCTCCTGCAGGGCAGATACTGGAGTCTGGAGGTGTCTATAGGGGTGCAGGCAGGGCAGATACTGGATGTGTCACATGTTCACATGATTCACATCATATAATGTAAGGGTGCAGGAGGAGTATATACTGTCTGGAGGTGTCTATAGGGGTGCAGAGAAGATACTGGAGGTGTCACATTATATAATGTAAGGGTGCAGAAGCAGATACTGGTGTCTTTAGGGGTGCAGGAGCAGATACTGGGGTCTGGAGGTGTCCTTAGGGGTGCAGAGCAGATAATGGCATCTGGAGGTATCATATACTGTAGGGGTGCAGAGCCTCTGCACCCCTACAGTATATGATGTGACTGTGACACCTCCAGACCCCAGTATCTGCTCTGCATCCCTGTAGAATATCATGTGACGACTGCAGTATCTGCTCTGCACCCCTATAGTATATGATGTGACTCCCCCTGACTCCGGTATCTGCTCTGCACCCCTATAGTATATGATGTGACTCCCCCTGACTCCGGTATCTGCTCTGCACCCCTATAGTATATGATGTGACTCCCCCTGACTCCGGTATCTGCTCTGCACCCCTATAGTATATGATGTGACTCCCCCTGACTCCGGTATCTGCTCTGCACCCTTATAGTATATGATGTGACTCCCCCTGACTCCGGTATCTGCTCTGCACCCCTATAGTATATGATGTGACTCCCCCTGACTCCGGTATCTGCTCTGCACCCCTATAGTATATGATGTGACTCCCCCTGACTCCGGAAACACATTGGATGGAAATTTGTCCCTTGGAGGCACCCAGAGCGAAGTTGTGACGTCACACTAAGACGCTCCTGAACTCATCCCTGCAGGCTCCTCCACGTGTGCGCTAGCTACCGGCCAGGGCAGCGTGCTAGGTGAGAGTTAGAGCAAGAAGCGTCCCATCAGATCTAGACAGCGCTTCCTGGAACAACAGGATAGCACCACATCACGGAACGACTATTCACCAGATACAGGTAGAGATCTCGTAATTAGTGTCCTGTATATACATGTAATAATTCTCACCCTCCTCTACCCTCTCTGTATGCCACTGCCGGTATTATATACATATATACAGGGAGTGCAGAATTATTAGGCAAGTTGTATTTTTGAGGATTAATTTTATTATTGAACAACAACCATGTTCTCAATGAACCCAAAAAACTCATTAATATCAAAGCTGAATATCTTTGGAAGTAGTTTTTAGTTTGTTTTTAGTTTTAGCTATTTTAGGGGGATATCTGTGTGTGCAGGTGACTATTACTGTGCATAATTATTAGGCAACTTAACAAAAAACAAATATATACCCATTTCAATTATTTATTTTTACCAGTGAAACCAATATAACATCTCAACTGAACATTCACAAATATACATTTCTGACATTCAAAAACAAAACAAAAACAAATAAGTGACCAATATAGCCACCTTTCTTTGCAAGGACACTCAAAAGCCTGCCATCCATGGATTCTGTCAGTGTTTTGATCTGTTCACCATCAACATTGCGTGCAGCAGCAACCACAGCCTCCCAGACACTGTTCAGAGAGGTGTACTGTTTTCCCTCCTTGTAAATCTCACATTTGATGATGGACCACAGGTTCTCAATGGGGTTCAGATCAGGTGAACAAGGAGGCCATGTCATTAGATTTTCTTCTTTTATACCCTTCTTGCCAGCCACGTTGTGGAGTACTTGGACGCGTGTGATGGAGCATTGTCCTGCATGAAATGTTTTTCTTACCTTGCAGACTTCTTCCTGTACCACTGCTTGAAGAAGGTGTCTTCCAGAAACTGGCAGTAGGACTAGGAGTTGAGCTTGACTCCATCCTCAACCCAAAAAGGCCCCACAAGCTCATCTTTGATGATACCAGCCCAAACCAGTACTCCACCTCCACCTTGCTGGCGTCTGAGTCGGACTGGAGCTCTCTGCCCTTTACCAATCCAGCCATCTGGCCCATCAAGACTCACTCTCATTTCATCAGTCCATAAAACCTTAGAAAAATCAGTCTTGAGATATTTCTTGGCCCAGTCTTGACGTTTCAGCTTGTGTGTCTTGTTCAGTGGTGGTCGTCTTTCAGCTTTTCTTACCTTGGCCATGTCTCTGAGTATTGCACACCTTGTGCTTTTGGGCACTCCAGTGATGTTGCAGCTCTGAAATATGGCCAAACTGGTGGCAAGTGGCATCTTGGCAGCTGCACGCTTGACTTTTCTCAGTTCATGGGCAGTTATTTTGCGCCTTGGTTTTTCCACACGCTTCTTGCGACCCTGTTGACTATTTTGAATGAAACGCATGATTGTTCGATGATCACGCTTCAGAAGCTTTGCAATTTTAAGAGTGCTGCATCCCTCTGCAAGATATCTCACTATTTTTGACTTTTCTGAGCCTGTCAAGTCCTTCTTTTGACCCATTTTGCCAAAGGAAAGGAAGTTGCCTAATAATTATGCACACCTGATATAGGGTGTTGATGTCATTAGACCACACCCCTTCTCATTACAGAGATGCACATCACCTAATATGCTTAATTGGTAGTAGGCTTACAGCTTGGAGTAAGACAACATGCATAAAGAGGATGATGTGGTCAAAATACTCATTTGCCTGAGAGGTTATTTTCTCCCAGGCTGTGAGCTCTGCAATGCGATTGGCCAGCGCTACAGAAGAACAAGGGCAGACTCCGCCTACCATAACTTTGTGACCGGAGATACCGGAGGGCATAGCAGGAGAACGGAGCGGTGCCCGGGGATAATAGTAAGTGCAGTGAGATCCCCTGGCGCCGCTCTCCATGTCTGTATTCTTAGTTCACAATGTCAGGATCGGTGAAAGGTCCTCTTTAAAGAGGCTGGAACCTGCCAAGGGAGGAGGGCTTTGTGCTATCCTTAGTTGGCTTTCCTATTTATTGCAAATGGATTATTGATGAGATTACTTTGACTATGTCCTGCTCTTGTAGGGATAGGGGAGGGGGGAGGTTACTTGTTAATGGGAGGTTTTATTGTCCATTCTAAAAGTGTTTTCATAATAAGATTGTATACTTGGATGTATCACTTGACTATGTCTATTGTGTACTACACTTATTGTATGTCTTTGACAGTGAATAATGTTTATTTTTATTTTGTCTACAAACATGACATAATGATGTTAAAAAGACGAAGAACAATAATAAAGAAATATCTGATTCAAAAATAAAATTATCCTTAGCATCCATGTACTCACTAGTCCTTGATATGCATAAGTTTCTCTCCCCCCACAATCTTGTTGCCTGTAGAGAGCAGGATTATTATAATGCTGCTCTATACAGGCAGCAAGATTGTAATAATTTCCTGACAGTGTCTAGCCATAAAATACGTAACATGTTGTTCTGTTAATCCTGCTGTAAGAACAGTTTCTAATTTCAGCTATATGGTGGGAGTGGCCTAGTAAACATGGGAGTGGCTTATAATAATGGGCGTGGTCTTGTTTTTTGCCGCATCATTTTTTTCACCAGGACCCCCCCTAGACAAGATTCCTGGGTGCTCCCCTGGCTACCAGTAACCCTACATTACTGCTACAATTAAGGAGGTTACACTGGCGGTGATTTCTAGCTACCTTTTACCCTGGGCTGAGATAAGTGGTAGTATTTTGTTATACACTGTTTTGTTAATAACTGGATTTGATATCCTGTATTACCTGATTTTCTATTACTCAAGAGTGATTACGTTTATCTATGTGCATTGTAGCCTTCCATCTAACATCCTGTAGTGGCCATGTTGGTAGTACTCTTACTAGACACCCTGAGAGATAGGGAAGGGTAACCTCTAGCCCACTAGCGACTCTAGTATTTTCCTACAGTGTCCCATTGACCTAACCTGTACTATGTTAACAGTGACTGACTGAACTACTGTGCACTGGCATCACAGTCTGATTTTTTTTCTACCATTCCCTGCACCTGTAGGGGACTCCATTTCTTCTTCCTGGATACCCCAATAAGATCAGGGTAATACAGGGAGAACAAAGAAGACAGTGGGATCGCCGTTGTCAGGACGACAGGGAGAGAGTAGGGATACTGTAGGTTGTTTTACTGGGGTAGTTTTCATTTTACCGAGTTTTACAACGTCAATTAGGTTTTATGGAGTAGTTCTGTTTTTGCTGTGATGATATTTACAATACCTCTTATTTATTATCCCGACTTTTCTGACAAGAGACTGGTCAGATCTGTGATTCCCCTTTCCAGCATGTCTAGAAGAGAGGGGCTGCAGCTTTCTAAGCTGACAGTAAGCATGCTATGTACGGTATCCATACTGTCAACGCTAAGTGATGGAAGCCCCTTTCTCTGCTCTTTGCCCTGCACTCAGTAACTAATACAAAAGCACAGGGAAGAGAGATAACCTAGCAGAACTGCCAGCGGTGAGCATGGCAGCAAGTCAGGGACTCTACAGTAATAATTAGGGCACACACCTAGGGAGGCAGGGACTGGGGTAGTGACAAGAGGCAGCCTTTGTATGTTACACACAGGCCTATTCAGCGCTCAGTAGAACTGAAGACAAATTCTCCTTCGCATTGTTCCTTTAGAGTGCAGCTAAAAAGACTCTTTACACCCTGTTTTCTAGTAAAACGAGACACATTCCCTAATAAAGTATATTACATAAATGTCTAAAAAGATCTCTGTCCCTACACTATATTAAAGTACAATAGTTCCAATTTAAGCAAAAAATAAAAACAAGACATGTATGCCTGTGCCTTGGTGCAAATTGTGCCAGAATTCTGACTAAATACTCTAGTATACCTCCTGCAAATAACTCTTCATTTATATGTACGTTATTCCTTACTTTCTCCTAGTTTTATTACCATTCTGTTCTAATACCTTCACGTGCCATTCTCTATTTCACTTTTTACGCAGCGTTACTGCCCATTACTTTTCTTCCTGTGTGGTCAGGGTTAATCGCTAATGGGGTAAATCTTCAGTATAATGATAGGTAGGGGAGATATAATTTCCAACTGAATTAGCTGCAGAAAAGGAGGACACAATATTTATTAACCATGTGAGTTTTAATATTAATCTGAGCTACAGGCTGATAGCCGCCATATATCTAAATCATTCAGCTAAAGCTTAATTATAGTTTAGGAATATTATAAGTGATAAGCTGCCTTTTCACTCCCTTCATCCTCTTCATTCTGAACGGTTCCAGGGAAGAAATAGCAAGGGAAATTAAGCCAAGGTAATTAACGCTTCAATAAATAGAGATGAATTATAAAAAGGTTAACATTGTATCGAAGACTAGCTTATTAGGATAAATCTTTGATTCTCCATAGAGCAGCCCTAGCATTTACATGACAGGGCAAATGTGTCTTCAATTTAAAGACAAAATTCTGGATTATTAATTGAGCTTTACTAATTAAAAATAATTTGATGTCACTTCTAGCAAATTAATTTTGGGACAAGTTTCCCAGACTCACTCCGAAATGTTATTATTCATGGCAGAAGTGTATTTGCGGAAGCTTTGTGTTATAGATTTATACGGTATAAAAATTATGCAGGATCTATCATTAGACAGACTTCTTTATATTAGGACATTTATAAGATGAGCTTTTTTTTGTCTAGTATTCATTCACAGTAGCTAGAGCAACCCTGAGTTTTATATTTATGCATGTTGATTGATGTAGAGAGAAAGGGTATGGCATTACACGAATAGCAAGTCCCTTCCAAAGTGTCCCATTAGGAGTCTCTCTGACAATCAAGAAGTCTATCTAAATCTCCCCTAAATATAAATTGTTTAGTGGCCCTAAATATAAAACTGCAGCACTTGATGTATTCAAAGCAATTACATGATTTTCCTATTTTATGATGTAAAGTCATGATTTTATGAAAGACACGGAGGTGAGTATTGCTAAACCCGTTCTTTACTGTCCACCAATAGCAGCAAAGAACAAAATCATAAGAAAAAGGTAACCATAACAACAGGTCCCTCCCCACCCTTTTCCAGTATAATAACCCCAACGTCCTTAGGTTCCTCCTCTTTCTTTCGCGTGATGCCAGCAACTCAACGCTAGGAACTCCAGACATTTTTCTTTATCGAACCAAACTTTTCAACTTCTTGGAACTGGAAACTCCGCTTCATATTGGTGAAACTCGACAACTGTAGTCATACAACTCGGCAACTGTATTCAACTGTTAGGCTCCTGACGGCCATGATAAATCACCCTGAAAAAATAAGAAACAGAGAATCTGGAATTACACCCGACTCGGGCGAACGTCCCTGTGGATGAAAATAATTAATCAAGTGAATTAGTCAAAACAAGGGACAAACAATATCTCTGAAACAAAGAGTATAACGGGTGGGGAGGGAGGGGCAATACTCGCCTCCGTGTCTTTCATAAAATCATGACTTTACGTCATAAAATAGGAAAATCATGTAATTTTATTTCAAGACACGGAGACATTGCGAGACATTGCGAGTTCAAAGCTGTTCCATCACAGACGAGAAAGCATGTTGAGGAGGACGAAAGTAGAATTCCCTGAAGGTGGATACTCTGGACCAGTCCGCCAACCTCATGATATCTTCCAGTTTTTCTCCCGCTACCACCAGGGAGGTAGCGGCCGCCCCCCTAGTGGAGTGAGCTGTGAATACCGAAGGGTCCACTCCTGCTAAGGACAGAACCCACTTAACCGAACAAGCCAGTGTGGTGCTGGTGACGGGCATGAATGGATGACGGAATGCAAGAAAAAGTTGGGGGGAAGCTGGAGAGCGGTTAGTCAACCTACGAGCCACGTACTCCTTGAGGCAAGCCACCGGACAGAGCGTCAGGGATGAAGGGAACATGGCATAGTGCACCGTCCTGATATGCGTCTTGGTGCGGCGAGTGATGTTGAAAGTGACGCCCTCTGGCGTGAAAGAACGGGCGTCATAGTCCAGGGCTCTGACATTAGATACTCTCTTGCAAGAAATAAGGCATAGAAGAGTAACTAGTTTGGCAGACAACTGACGCAAGGGGAGGTCCGAGTTGGACAGCCAGGTGGAGAAAAAGGGCAGGACAAAAGACACGTCCCAGGTAGTGGAGAACCGAGGCCTAGGAGGTCGAGCAAGGCGGGACCCCCGAAGAAGACGGCATACCAGGGGGTGTCGGCCAGCCGGATAGCCATCAAAACCCTGGTGAGCGGATGAAATAGCCAACCTGAACAGATTAATCGTGCGGTATGCCTTGCCCTCTTCGAACAAGGATGTCAGGAACTGTAGAATCTCTACTACAGGTGCCGTAAAGGGATCCAAGTCCCGTGCCATGCACCAGCTAGACCAAGATCTCCAGGCTGCTCTATAAGATCTTCAGGTGCCGGGAGCCCATGAATCCTCCAAATGGCGTCGAGTCGTCTTCGAAATTCCCTAGATTGTCCAAGGATTCCCGAAATCTTGCAAGCTAGGAGTCGTAGAGAGCCGTCCAGAATGAGGGGATGTTCTAGTCCTAACGGTCCCAGCAGGAGACCTCTGAAGTATGGCAGGAGGAATGGCGTGTCGACTGACATCTCTAGCAATTGGGGAAACCACGATTGGGTGCCCCAAAAGGGGACCACCACGACAAGGTTGGCCAATAGTTGGCGCACTTGGTTCAGGACCCGTGGGATCATGGCAAACGGTGGGAAGGCGTACGTCTGTGACCCCGACAAATCCTGTAGAAAGGCGTCGACCGCCGCTGCGTCTGGGTCCGGGCTGCCAGCTGAAGAAATGAGGCAGCTGGGTGTTGAGGCGGGAAGCAAAGAGGTCTGTAGAGAAAGGACCCCAGTGAGACAAAATAGTAGCGAAAACCTGTTTGTCCAGCTTCCAAACGCTGCCATCCCTGAGGTAGCGAGAGCTCCAATCCGCGTAAGTGTTGTGGAGTCCCGGAAGGTATTCCGCCAATACCACTATGTCCCTGGACAGACAAAACAACCAGAAGTGTTTCGCTAGCTGAGATAACATAGTCGAATGGGTGCCGCCCATGGAATTGACGTACCGGACCGCCGAGATGTTGTCCATGCACAACCTGATGCACGCCTTGGCTACTCCGCGAAGGATCCCGCTAGAAGTTCCAGAACGTTGATGTGTAGTCTGGACTTGTCCTCTGACCAATGTCCTCTGGTGGACACGCCTTCGCAGTGAGCGCCCCAACCTCGGAGGCTGGCGTCCGATTCCACCGTAAAGTCTGGTTGGGGACCGAAGATTGCTTTGTCGTTCCAGGCTGAAAGATTGTGGATCCACCATAACATCTTGTCCCTGGTCTCGGCATCCAATGATATGAGGTCCACGTACGAAGCCCCCGCATGTAGGTGGGTGATCTTCAAGCACTGTAGGGCTTGGTAATTCAGCGGGGCTGGGAAAACTGCTTGAATAGAGGAGGCCGGGAGGCCGATAAGCCTGGCCAGGTGGCGCAGTGAGATCTGGGGTACTGCTAAAGCGCGGTGTAACACATTGCGGATGGAGTGGATTTTCTGCCGAGGGAGATGAAGAGTTGCCGTGGACGAATCCACGGTGAAACCCAGGAAGTCCATGGTACGTGAAGGTACCAGCACAGACTTTTACGGAGGAGAAATTCCAGGCGAGAAAGAAGATCCATAGCCCAGTCCAGATGTTTGAGGAGGATGGACCGTTCCTGGGCCATAATGAGGATGTCGTCCAAGTAGATTATGAGTCGCACCCCTCGACTGCGTAGCCAAGCCATAGCTGGACGCATCAACTTGGTGAAGCACCAAGGAGCGGACGATAGGCCGAAGGGGACACATGTGACCCGCCAAATGTTCCCATTCCAGATGAAGCGCAGGAGGTCCCTGGAAGGCTTCGACACCGGGACCGTCAAGTATGCGTCCTTGAGTTCGAGCTTCACCATCCAATCTTGTTGGAGAAGGAGGTCCCTGAGGAGATAAATCCCTTCAATTGGTGGTATCGCACAAACTCGTTGAAGGCTCGGAGGTTGATTACTGGGCGCATTTGACCTCCTTTCCTACTAGGAAGATGTTGCTGATAACCCCCGACCTTAGGTCTGGTGCAGGTTCCACCGCTCCTTTCCGGTAGAGGTCTGACAGTTCCTGGTCTATCAGAGCCTGCGTCTGATGGGAGAGAATCATGGGATGAAGGGAGGGAAGAGAGACAGGGTGGTTTACCAATTCTATGTGGAAACCCTGAACTGTGGACAGTACCCACGGATCTGAGGTGATGTTGGACCAGACATTTGAAAAAAGACGGAACCTTCCCCCTACACAAACATGGAGAATGGAGAGAAAGAAGTGGAGGACTTACCGTAAGGTTGTCTCGAAACTGAGGAACCTCTGTAGCCCCTGAAGTGGCCTCCACGAGAGGCGAAAAAGGTAGTGGGTTGTCACGCCTCCTGGTAGTTGGTCCGCTGTGCAAAGGACCTCTGTTCGAAGGAGCCTCTACCCATTTCACGGGTCTGGAAGGGTGACCGGCCGGACAGGCGGCCCCTGGAACTGCCAGCCCTGGTAGAAACCCTACCTTGAAACAACCTCTTCATGGAGGACTGGGCTTTATCTAAAGCCGTGAAGGCGCCTACAAAACGACCCATATCTTTAATGAATGAGTCCCCAAAGAGTATCCCTTGGGCGTCCTTACCTGCCTCTGTAAGGGCGAGGTTGGCCAATTTAGGTTCTATCTTAAAAAGAATGGCCTTGCGCCTCTCAATAGAGAGCGATGAGTTGACATTTCCGGCCATGCAAATGGCTCGTTGTACCCAGCATTCCGCCTGTTGCTTGTTGCCGGCCTCCTTGCTAAGGGGGAACCGCACCCTGGCTTCCAAGTATCTGGCGAAATGATCTACGGGAAGCCACGACAGGATCTGGGGTGGTGGAGGGCGTCTGGGTCAAATAGGAGTTCTCCTATTGGGTCAATTAGAGTGGTTGCGGAGCCAGTGGCGACCTCAGCTAAGGAGCTGGTGGCCGAAGGAGTAGAGCGGTATCGGTCCACTGGTATATCTCCCAGGTCTTTGTCAGTATCGCATAAAGCATCAGTCAAAGCCTCCTCATCTGAGCCGAATTCTGAATCGGACTCTGTATCTAGTTGTGCTCTGGCACATTTCCAAGGGCGCGCTTTTTCTGCCTGGCGCGTACAGGCTCTTTTGCGCAACATTGGCGCTCCATCTTGGGTGGAAAAAGACACATCGCTCAAGGTTTTTCTGGAGGCAGGTGGATAAGGTGCTGGTGGTCGGGTCTCAGACCTGGTTTGGGGAATCTGAACCCCGGCAGAAGGCGTGTGGGCATAAGGGCCTCCGAGATTGACCGGGTGAGTGTGGAGGAAACTGAGCCCATAGCTGCAATAATAGCATCAGATACTGAGCGCTGAAGAGCCAGGGCCTAGGGGTCCACTATTCTGGGATCGGAAGCTCCCATGGGAGACAAGGGCCCAGGACTGGCAGAGGCCTCCCCCAAGTCAGGATCTGCGGGGGAGGGGGGGACTTAGAGGCACCCTCTGCCTGGACATTGTGTAGGGGAAATGAAAGGCTGCCCTAATAGTAAGTCACAGGAAGTGTAACCGGTTCAATAGTGGGTCCCCGTAAGGAGAGGCAAAGGGGGACGCAAAAAGGTTACTCGCACCAGGAGAGGGCTGGAGGGTACCTGAGGCAAGCGGTCACAGAGGCTCCCCGCGCTACTGCCGGCGAGAGAGACGCGTCGTCCTGGGGGCGTGGCAACGGTCAGCGCGCACGAGGGCCGGGAGGTGACGTGAGCGGAGTCAAGGGTCCAAGGAGATGGCGAAAATGGCCGATCAGAGCGGCTGTTGTGAGGGAAGAAGAGGAAGCAGCAGGGTTAGAGTGAGAAAATCTCCTACCCTATACCAGCCCCGGTGGGAGGGGGGGGGGGGGGAACGCCTGGTTGGAAGTGCGATAAGGTAGGAAGAGTGGGTAGTATGGGCTGGAAGACTTACCTTAAGATAATAAATCTATAAAAGACTACCTATTTAGGCTCCTGACAGGGGGGGGGGGGGGGAATAGCATATGGGGAAGGTAGCAAACCCCCCAAACCACAAAGGGTATCAAGAAACAATAAAATTACCAACACCATATATTGGATTAAATTGAATGAAAAGTACTTGGTGGCAGCAGCAAAGAAAAGAGGAAGAACCTAAGGACGTTGGGGTTATTATACTGGGAAAGGGTGGGGAGGGACCTGTTGCTATGGTTACCTTTTTCTTATGATTTTGTTCTTTGCTGCTATTGGTGGACAGTAAAGAAAGGGTTTAGCAATAGTAGCCTCCGTGTCTTGAAATAAAATTCCTAATTTATTCCCCAAGATGATGGTTATTAAATTAGGAATTGCAGTGAAGATATCTAGTGCTGCAGTATTTCTCCCAAATCCTTGATTATCAGGGGCCTGCTGGGCTAACACTGCTGGCACCGCTAATTCATGGACTGTCCAATTTGAACCTAACAGTAGTGCTGCTTAATTTTGGATATAACCTAAATATAAAACGTGATGTCATTATGGATGGCACATCATCACATGAAGATCATAATGTAGTGGAGTTGCGGTTTCCACAAAGGAAGGCGGCAATGGGAATAGAGGAGACTTTGGAATATACACTCACCTAAAGAATTATTAGGAACACCATACTAATACGGTGTTGGACCCCCTTTTGCCTTTAGAACTGCCTTAATTCTATGTGGCATTGATTCAACAAGGTGCTGATAGCATTCTTTAGAAATGTTGGCCCATATTGATAGGATAGCATCTTGCAGTTGATGGAGATTTGAGGGATGCACATCCAGAGCACGAAGCTCCCGTTCCACCACATCCCAAAGATGCTCTATTGGGTTGAGATCTGGTGACTGTGGGGGCCATTTTAGTACAGTGAACTCATTGTCATGTTCAAGAAACCAATTTGAAATGATTCGAGCTTTGTGACATGGTGCATTATCCTGCTGGAAGTAGCCATCAGAGGATGAGTACATGGTGGTCATGAAGGGATGGACATGGTCAGAAACAATGCCTTTGCCTAGAATTTTATGTAGTCAGATGATTACCAGATTTGTTTCTGGCCTGACATTCTGTGCAAAGGTGTAACTTAACCACCTCCGGACCGCCTAACGCACATGTGCGTTCCGGAGGTGGCAGCGCTGCGCACAGTCACGCATATACGCGTCATCTCGCGAGACGTGAGATGACGCGACTATGCGCGCGCGCATGCGCAGTTCGCGCCGGGATTTCGCACAGAGGTATTTCGTCAGCAACCTGCCAGCCAACGATCGCGGCTGGCAGGTTGCTGATTTTTTAAAAATCCAATCAAAGTGCCAGATAGCAGATCATATTAGTAAATATGATCTGTTATATGGCTGCCTGCTCCTCTGCTGGTTCTTTTCGTCGGTTGGATCCAGCAGAGGAGCAGGCTTCACAGTGAGTACACCAAACACTACACTATAGCCCCTGATCACCCCCCCTGAACCCCAATTAACCCTTTGATCACCCCTGTCAATCACAAGTGAAAAGAAAAAAGTGATCAGTGCAAACTGTCACTTTTTTTTTTCACTGTTATTGACCGTTAGGTTTTAGGTATAGTTTAGGTCCCTTGGTTAGGTAGTTAGCGATCAGTTAGCGCCCAGCCCACCGCACCGCAGTCCGTTATTCGCTGATTAGCGTATCGCTAATCAGCATTTGTACTTTTATAGTATCTGGAAGTGATCAAAACTGATCACGGTCAGATCTATAATTGTATTAGTGTCACTTTAGTTCGCCCTCCACCCAAAACGCAGTGTTTGCCCGATCAGGCCTGATCGGTCGCCCACACGTGTGTTCGCCCACACCCGCCCCACCGCAGTGACAAAAAAAAATTTATTTTTTGATCACTAACGCAGATGTGCGGTCCGGAGGTGGCAGCCCTGCACACAGTCACGCATATATGCGTCATCTCGCGAGACGCGAGATTTCCTGTGAACGCGCGCACACAGGCGCGCGCGCTCACAGGAACGGAAGGTAGGCGAGTGGATCTCCAGCCTGCCAGCGGCGATCGCTCGCTGGCAGGCTGGAGATCCGAATTTTTTAACCCCTAACAGGTATATTAGACGCTGTTTTCATAACAGCGTCTAATATACCTCCTACCTGGTCCTCTGGTGGTCCCTTTTGTTAGGATCGACCACCAGAGGACTCAGGTAGGTCAGTACAGTCGCACCAAACACCACACTACACTACACTACACTACACCCCCCCCCCCCCCGTCACTTATTAACCCCTTATAAACCCCTGATCACCCATGATCACCCCATATAAACTCCCTGATCACCGCCCTGTCATTGATCACCGCCCTGTCATTGATCACCCCCCTGTCATTGATCACCCCCCTGTCAGGCTCCGTTCAGACGTCCGTATGATTTTTACGGATCCACGGATACATGGATCGGATCCGCCAAACGCATACGGACGTCTAAATGGAGCCTTACAGGGGGGTGATCAATGACAGGCGGGTGATCACCCATATACACTCCCTGATCACCCCCTGTCATTGATCACCCCCTGTCATTGATAACCCCCCTGTAAGGCTCCATTCAGACGTCCGCATGTGTTTTGTGGATCCGATCCATGGATCCGTAAAAAATCATGCGGATGTCTGAATGGATCCTTACAGGGGGGGTGATCAGTGACAGGGGGGTGATCACCCTGATCACCCCCTGTCATTGATAACCCCCCTGTAAGGCTCCATTCAGACGTCCGCATGTGTTTTGTGGATCCGATCCATGTATCCATGGATCCGTAAAAAATCATGCGGATGTCTGAATGGAGCCTTACAGGGGGGGTGATCAGTGACAGGGGGGTGATCACCCTGATCACCCCCTGTCATTGATAACCCCCCTTTAAGGCTCCATTCAGACGTCCGCATGTGTTTTGTGGATCCGATCCATGTATCCATGGATCCGTAAAAAATCATGCGGATGTCTGAATGGAGCCTTACAGGGGGGGGGTGATCAGTGACAGGGGGGTGATCAGGGAGTCTATATGGGTGATTACCCCCCTGTCATTGATCACCCCCCTGTCATTGATCACCCCCCCTGTCATTGATCACCTTCCCCCCCGTAAGGCTCCATTCAGACATTTTTTTTGGCACAAGTTAGCGGAAATTTTTTGTTTGTTTTTGTTTTTGTTTTTTCTTACTAAGTCTCATATTCTACTAACTTGTGTCAAAAAATAAAATCTCACATGGACGCACCATACCCCTCACGGAATCCAAATGCGTAAACATTTTTAGACATTTATATTCCAGACTTCTTCTCACGCTTTAGGGCCCCTAAAAAGCCAGGGCAGTATAAATACCCCACATGTGACCCCATTTCGGAAAGAAGACACCCCAAGGTATTCGCTGAGGGGCATATTGAGTCCATGAAAGATTGAAATTTTTGTCCTAAGTTAGCGGAAAGTGAGACTTTGTGAGAAAAAAACAAAAAAAATCAATTTCCGCTAACTTATGCAAAAAATAAAAAATTTCTAGGAACTCGCCAGGCCCCTCATTGAATACCTTGGGGTGTCTTCTTTCCAAAGTGGGGTCACATGTGGGGTATTTATACTGCCCTGGCTTTTTAGGGGCCCGAAAGTGTGAGAAGAAGTCTGGGATCCAAATGTCTAAAAATGCCCTCCTAAAAGGAATTTGGGCCCCTTTGCGCATCTAGGCTGCAAAAAAGTGTCACACATCTGGTATCGCCGTACTCAGGAGAAGTTGGGGAATGTGTTTTGGGGTGTCATTTTACATATACCCATGCTGGGTGAGAAAAATATCTTGGTCAAATGCCAACTTTGTATAAAAAAATAGGAAAAGTTGTCTTTTGCCAAGATATTTCTCTCACCCAGCATGGTTATATGTAAAATGGCACCCCAAAACACATTCCCCAACTTCTCCTGAGTACGGCGATACCAGATGTGTCACACTTTTTTGCTGCCAAGGTGGGCAAAGGGGCACATATTCCAAAGTGCACCTTTCAGATTTTGCAGGCCATTTTTTACACATTTTGATTGCAAGGTACTTCTCACACATTTGGGCCCCTAAATTGCCAGGGCAGTATAACTACGCCACAAGTGACCCCATTTTGGAAAGAAGACACCCCAAGGTATTCCGTGAGGGGCATGGCGAGTTCCTAGAATTTTTTATTTTTTGTCGCAAGTTAGTGGAATATGAGACTTTGTAAGGAAAAAAGAGAAAAAAAAAAATCATCATTTTCCGCTAAAAGGGGGGAATGCCAAGAGTGTGCAAAGCAGTAATCAGAGCAAAAGGTGGCTACTTTTAATAACCTAGAATATGACATATTTTCAGTTGTTTCACACTTTTTTGTTATGTATAAAATTCCACATGTGTTAATTTATAGTTTTGATGCCTTCAGTGTGAATCTACAATTTTCATAGTCATGAAAATAAAGAAAACCTCTTTGAATGAGAAGGTGTGTTCAAACTTTTGGTCTGTACTGTATGTCTTAAACATATAATCTCTTTGAAGTGTTTTCCGAGACTTTTATACTGATGTCCTATCATCTGGATAGGCCATCAGTATGTGATTGGTGGAGGCCCAACACCCGGGACCCCATCCGATCAGCTGTTCGAAAGAGATTGTCATGTACTATATGATGTCTGATTTTCATTTTTTCATTAGTCATGGGATAACGCTTTTGAAGCTTCAGGGCCCCAATGCAAAATCCATTTAGAGGCCCAACCCACTCTGTGCCATTTATAATCCTAGTTTATTATTATAAGGCAGTGAGACTTTTTGGGCACCCTTAGGCTCCAGGGCCCATGAATGTTGATTCCTGTATATCCTGAAGTCACAACTTTGTTTCTATACTTCTGTTAGGATTTGTCAACTATATACTAGCTGCTTTCTTGATTTGTAGCAGACCTTCACTTACATGCTTCTGCTATAAGTCATTCTTTCATATGTTTGATTACATTAAAAGGGTTCTTCGGGTATTATAAAAAATACAAGGATCCCTCTGAACTGTTGAAGAAAGATCATTTGGTTAATACTTACCCGTCTATCACTCCTGATGCCGCCATCCCCCGTGCACTCAACCAAGCTGAGAGCTCTTTCACTTGGAGACCTACCGGTTGTGTGCATTTCTTTTCCTGTTCAGCTGCATTTACTGCTTTGCAGCTGAACAGGAAAATAAGTACACACATCCAGTCGGGTCCCAAGTAAAAGAGCCCACAGCCTGTGTCAGTGCATTTGGGATGCTGGCATCAGAGGAGTGACAGACGGGTAAGTATTAACCAAATGATCTTTCTTCAACAGGTCCTAGGAATGCTTGTATTTTTCCTAATGCCCAGAGAACCCTTGCAAATTAATATCCGGAGTGAGGCAACACCTAAAAGTGGTAGCATGGTAACATTTGGCTACAGCAGATATGATACACACGAGACGAATCCACTATGAGGCAGCAACCGAACAAACTGTCTTTGAACTTCATGCAGGATTAATGTGATATGGTCTCTCAGATGTACAGCCAGAGACTTAGGAGCTAATGGCCTGTGACTAGGGACTGATGAGTAATTAGCCATTTCAAGTGGAGAGAAAAATATGGTCTGCCATTACAGATTTGTCAATGGAGTATTTAGCTAAGGCTTGGCAAATTCTAACTGCTCAGAAGGAAGAGAGAGGGATGATGTGGTTGCAAAGAGCAAGATGTTCTTGAAACCTTTATTTGGCCATGTGCTGCTCATTTTGAAGACAAGATTGAATGTACCTGTTAGCTTCTTGTTTCATGTGTGACCCTAGTATATTCCTTTAGTTACCAGCCAAATAGAAAGAGAGAATTTACAATTGAATGTGTGATGCTGGGTAGGTGAAAGGATCTGCCGTGCTTTTAATTTCACTTGTTCTCTTAGAGTTTATTAGTATGAGAAATATATTACACATGCCACATCCTTCTTTGTTTGAAATTGACTACCTTTTTTCAGGCAACAGATGTGACATTTTGTGTGGTGCCAAGAAACACTAGCAAATCCCTCCTTTCATTTCTAGTTTTTCTTCTACAGCCTGATGAAGATCGCCCATAAAACAATATGGTCATCTGACCAGAGTTTTCTGCTTTTTGTTAAAAACTCTCCGTTCCTAATTTGTTTCTGACTATAGTTAGACAATAGGATGAAATCACTTAATTCTAGCACCAGATTTTGTGCGTCTTCAAGGGTCTTTTTGGATGACGAATGTAGTGGGCGGGGTGGGGGGGGGGGGCGGGATTTGTTGATGTAGTGGTAAGAATGACCTTATAGTTTACTTTGCTTTCTGTATAACACAATTTGATGGAATAATTCTAAAAACATAATATTTTTCTTTCTAAATGAAATCCTTCTTGGTTTCACAACAGTGTTTGTGATAAGATCACCACAGTGCATTGTTGAAATGATAATGCTTAAATCATCAGGGTAGCCCCTGTCCCCCATCCTTTCTGCAGTGAAGAAATTATTACAGTTCACTTGTTGGAAACTGCTTCTGGAGCATATGACATGGCACCCATTGTAACCATAGGGAATGGGAGCTATACAGGTGAAACTGGAAAAATTAGAATATTGTGCAAACTTCATTTTTTTCAGTAATGCAACGTAGGGCCCTTTCACACTTGCGTTGTCCGGATCCGGCATAGAGTTCCGTCGTCGGGGCTCTATGCCGGAAGAATCCTGATCAGGATTATCCTAATGCATTCTGAATGGAGAGAAATCCGTTCAGGATGCATCAGGATGTCTTCAGTTCCGGAACGGAACGTTTTTTGGCCGAAGAAAATACAGCAGCATGCTGCGCTTTTTGCTCTGGCCAAAAATCCTGAAGACTTGCCGCAAGGCCGGATCCGGAATTAATGCCCATTGAAAGGCATTGATCCGGATCCGGCCTTAAGCTGAACGTCGTTTCGGCGCATTGCCGGATCCGACGTTTAGCTTTTTTAGAGTGGTTACCATGGCTGCCGGGACGCTAAAGTCCTGGCAGCCATAGTAAAGTGTAGTGGGGAGCGGGGGAGCAGCATACTTACCGTCCGTGCAGCTCCCCGGGCGCTCCAGAGTGACGTCAGGGCGCCCCAAGCGCATGGATCACGTGATCACATGGAACACGTCATCCATGCGCACGGGGTGCTCTGACGTCATTCTGGAGCGCCCCGGGAGCCACACGGATTGTAAGTATACCGCTCCCCCGCTCCCACTATGGCAACCAGGACATTAATAGCCTCCTGGGTGCCATAGTAACACTGAAAGCATTTTAAAGACGGCTCCGTCTTCAAATGCTTTCAGTACACTTGCGTTTTTCCGGATCCGGCGTGTAATTCCGGCAAGTGGAGTGCACGCCGGACCCGGACAACGCAAGTGTGAAAGGGCCCTTAAAAAGTGAAACTAACATATGAGATAGACTCATTACATGCAGAGTGAGATATTTCAAGCCTTTATTTGTTATAATTTGGATGATTATGACTTATATCTTATGAAACCCCAAAGTCACAATTTTGAGGTCCCCTTTGCTCAGGGGTATGGATTAATTAGCTGACTAGAGTGTGACACTTTGAGCCTAGAATATTGAACCTTTTCACAAAATTCAAATTTTAAGCTGCATAAATGCAACGCCTTTTAATTTGTATTACTGAAAAAAATGGACTTTTGCACAATATTCTAATTTTTCGAGTTTCATCTGTATAATACATGGCTGAAATGATTCGAATTAATAGGACCCATGCACAGTACTTACAGGGTGTTGCACAGCTGCTGTTGGTTGACAGTGACTGTTACCACCTATCATGCAGTTGTTTTAATCCACACCAAATGTCAAGATTGAGTGGGTGAATATGCTTTGAGGTACACTTTAATTTTGGCAAGACATGGTTCTGTTCTAGGTGACATTATTTAGGACGCCTAGCTAGTGACTTAAAAGGTCACTATACTTTCAATAAACTTTGCACAAATCAATACTACAGGTGAATATAAAAGACTGTATTATATCTTAACATATAAAATGGCATTAGAGTCTTGTAGCAGCTCACTCCTCCTCACTCCGCCCCTCTCTATAGACTTCTACATGCAGCATGTCTGTATTTATCTCTTTCCTCCCTCCTCCTCCACCTCCCCTCTTCATACACTTCTGTGGGAAGCCTGCAATCTTATCCTTCAGATCCTCCATCTGTTAAAATTGATTCAGCAGAGAATGTTACCTTGGTGGTGGGGAGTATGGCACTTAACTTTGATAAGATATATTACAAAGTTTCTAATAGTCACCAGTAGTATTGATTTATGCAACGTTTGTTGAAAGAACAGTGATCAAAATGACATTTGTCCCTAAACTATATACTTAGGGGGAGATTTATCAAACTGGTGTAACATAGCAACTCATCAGATTCCACCTTTCATTTTCCAAAGAAGCTCTGAAAACTGAAAGGTGGAATCGGATTGGTTGCTATGGGCAACTAAGTCAGTTCTAATTTACACCAGTTTCATAAATCTCCCATTAGGCTCTATTCACACGTCCGCAAGTGTTGTCCGCACCCATTCCGCAATTGCGGACAAAAATAGGCAGTTCTATGTGGGTGTCGGCCGGGTGTATTGCGGATCCGCAATACACCACGGACGTGTGAATGGAGCCTCAGTCTTTAATTAATCAGATTTTTGTCTATGATCAAATATCTGAGAATTTATATAGGTGACATGCATATAGTGGACAAGCAAGCATATTTGAAAGGGCTGATTTTCTCATTAATTCCAATCTTGATGAAACCATTTTATGGATGTACGCTTATGTTCTTTACCTTACGCAGTGATATCTTAGTAAATTTGAGCTTCAAGTTTAATCATGTAATTTTAATTACTTGAAAATAGAATCCAATTCTTGTAAACTTTGTGTCCTTAGCTTATCATGGTTTCAGTGTGTATTTAATCTCATTGTGAATTTACTGTGCAGATAAAGCCTACTTTGACATGTGAACATAAATATTAACATTGAAACTCAGAAATATTAATATTGAATGTGTGCTGTATCTTAGAATGAAAGGGATTCCAATTCCCTGGAGTAATGCTGCATGTTCCTGCTTTTATCTTTAGAGAAAATGATGCCTGACAGTGTGACCCATATGAAAAAAAAGCAAGTAAAATAGAAAGATTGTTTCCATACTGTTTATTTGCCAAGCATTCAAATCTGCAGTCTGGTTCAAGAGCAAGTGATGCAATTCCTTTATGCCCATAGCTGCTCAAGATCTCTTGCATATTTTATATGTTTTCTCTTATGTAACTTGTATAAAAAAGTATACTTTATTCTACATTTCAGTTTTCTTACAGAAACAGCTCCATACCTGTACATTGGTTGTCCCTGGTACTGCAAGATATCTCCATTGAAGTAAATTGTGTTGAACAGCGATACCAGACAAAACCTGTAGACAACCAAGTTTTTTTATAATTCCGTATAACCCCTTTAAGGTGGCTAGATAAAAATGTTATGCGTATATACTTCTGGATTTATATTTTACATTGTCTTTTTCTATCCTGTTGTTAAAGTGATAGTCTCACAACAACAACCCTTTTCTATATGCCACTAACAGAACAGCCCCTGACCTGGGTCTAGCCTCGCTATATTTTACATGGTTTCTACAGTAGCATGTTTAGGCTATGCAGGGTGCTCACTGTAGCACGAGCAACATGCGGCCTGGCATTGTCCTTTTGAGGAACGACTCCTGGGACACTGTAGAGAAATGGCCGTACCACTGGTTCTATAATCGGATCAATGTAAACCCTAGCTGTTAGTGTACCTAAAATGAAGACTAGAGAGATCTGGATACTGTACATTATGCCACCCCATACCATAATCTTGGGTGTAGGAGCGTGAAGGCCTCTTCTTGGCATTGACCACATGGTTTCCAGACATCTCTGGCTATCAGTGCATCCAAACACAAGCATTATTCATCGCTGAAGAGGATAGACTTCCATTCTAGCCTCCATTGCTGTCTTGCTGTGCACCATGATAGCCTTTGAGAGCGATGGCATGAGGTCAGTGGAATACCTATACCTTGACGTATGGCTTGTAGCCCAATGTTGTGCACATTCCTTCTGATGGTTTATGTAGACACTGTTTGCCTCCCTAGGCTTGGGATGTAATGTCTAATTTCACTTGCGGTACAGAATGGATCACTATGTACCATTCTTTTAATCAGATGATCCATCTGTGCACCCCTTGTTGTAATTCCAGTTCGTAGTTGTTCTCCCAACAACCGGGAGACGGAAGGTCAGTTTCGTAAACAAATGGACATGCATACACCATTATCTACTCAAATATTATTTACTCATACTGATATTTAAGCAATACTAGGCCAGGCCGAGCATACAAGCATTGTAGAGGCTTGGATATTTCAAAGCTTTTTTATGTTAAATGGGTTGTTATACTAATATAAATTTATCCTGCCCAACAGATATCGCTGTTATATCACTTTCCTCAAATACCACCATTTATCAAAACTGCCTTATTCTAAAGTTATTAGCCTACCATTGCACCTTGTGGCAAACCTATTTTGATATTAAATTGCTGTTGGTTACGCCCTGCATTGGAACCTTGTAATGTAGGATGTAGGAATCCTCATTGGTAAGAACACAGGGAGTGGTTAGTGTCACATGATCTGCTGATTCTGGACACATCTCACTGCTCTAAGGCATGATGGGACAACAGACACATGACAAACTAGGAAGTAGGAGTAAAGCATATGGGTTAAGAGGAAACAGCAAATGAGGTCAATTAAAAAAATATCCATGCAGAAATGGGAGCTACAGTAATTGATGAAAATAAACTTCAGAGTGAAAAGTTTATGGCACAACCCCTTTAATGCTGCCGTTTATTGTAATGATGTATGTTCTACACCTCAATTAATGTTTACTTGACTAGGATCTTGTAAAGCCCAAAATTATCAACTTGCCCCAGTGGTTATGGTCCTCTTCATCCCCCCTCAGGAGCCTACTTAAAGTAGAGTACTTTTCATGCCTAGAACATATGACTACTGGCATTTAGCTGTACACATGGCTTCTGAAACTGAAAAAGACCATCACAACAGCTAGCTTGAATTTTATTTATGCAAGCTAGGTTTCTGGATCTATGCCACCAAAGTATCTGTGGATCTATGATTTAGCTTTTTAACATAAATACCGCTGTCCTTAGGACAGCGATACAGATGCCTGTGCTGCGGCAGAGCAGGGGAGGGAGAGGTGTGTCCCTCCCCTGTTCTTCTGATAGGCCGCAGGCACTAATGCACACAGCAGGGACACAGGCCGGAAGAGGCCTGCATCGCATAGCTGCTGATGGAGGTAAGTATTAGTGTATATTTTTTTTCTTTTTTGAGGGGGGGAGCTGGCACTATGAGGGCACTAAAGGGGAGAATGGTGGGGCATCTGGTGGTACTTTTTTTTTGGGTGGCACTTCTTACTGGCGCATTATGGGGGGGCACCATGGGGGCTCTAAAGGGGCTTTTTTTTTTTACACGTTATGGGGGGCACTACAGGGGAGAACGGCACTAGGGGGGCATCTGGTGGCACTATAGGGGCATTATTTGGGGGGCACCATGGGGGAGAGGAGCACTATGGGGGCTCTAAAGGGGCTTTTTTTTTTTTTTACACATTATGGGGGCACTATAAGGGAGAACGGCACTATGGGGCATCTGGTGACACTATAGGGGCATTATTTGGGGGCACTATGGGGAAGTGGGGGTTCTAAAGGGGCCTTTTTTTCTTATTGGCACATGGGGGCATTATGGCATCTGGTGGCACTAAGGGGCATTTTTTACTGGCACATTATAGGAGGCACTATAGGGGAGGGCGGCACTATGGAGGAGTGGAGCACTATTCGGGCATATGGTGGCACTTTGAAGGGGCATTTTTTACTGGCACATTATGGGGCGGCACCATGGGGGAGAGGAGCACTATGGGGGCATCTGGTGGGTCTAAAGGGGCTTTTTTTTATTGACACATTATGGGGGCACTATAGGGAAGAATGGCACTATGGGGCATCTGGTGGCACTATGGGGGAGAGGAGCACTATGGGGGCATATGGTGGCACTTAGAAGGTGCATTTTTTACTGGCATATTATGGGGGACACTATGTGGAAGGGGGAGAGGAGCACTATGAGGGCATTTATCCTTGGAGACATTGAGGTCTGCCAGCTCAGGACCCGGCGGCAAGTCCTCCATGTCTCCCACCATCACACTTAGCAGGGTTGTCTCCCCCTCTTCAACCGAAATGGCGGTCACCCCTACCGCTGGCCCTTTGGACTCAGGTTCCTAGGGTTCTGGTCTCCACCCTGAGCCGGGCCACTCTGCTAGGGTTACATCTGTCTCACGGGTATCGGTAATTTTTATATCCGGCCATAGTGCTTGGAAACCGAGGAAGTCTCTCCCAATTATTAGTTCATACTGTAATTTTGTGGTGACGGCCACCTCATAAGTCCACCTGCTGGCCCCTGTATGTCAGGCTGCAGCCATTTTTGCAACCTGTGTAGCAGGTCATATTATTGTGTTCTGCCGGGTTCAGCCGGGTTAAATTCCTACTGATGCACCCGCTGGGCCCTGACTAATACATTCACCCCCAGTCTCGCCAGGATTTCACCTTTTACAGTCGGGTAGTTGGTCGCTTGATCATCGGGTAGATCGAAAAACGCTTGCTGGGGTCCAGACGCCAGGAACGGAGCGACGACCTCAGCCCACTGGTCTCCGGGTAACTTCTCCCTAACGGCCACCTTTTTGAACAATGCCAGATAGGTCCTGACATCATCCGAGAGGGTCATCTTAGGGTCGCCGCACGGACAGCTTTCCGGGCATCGTGGACATTCTGGGACGCTCCTGCCGCTTACAACGCCATCACATGTTGTAATAGAAGTTGGTTAGTGTCCTGCTGCTGCTTGTTAGCCTCCCGCTGCTAAAAGTTAGCCTCCACGAGGGCTTTCACGACTGCCTCTTTTTTGTCAGGGGTTGTAACCTTGTCGGCTTAACCAATTGTGGGGATTTGCTCGGGTAGACAGGCTAGCGGACGCAGTACAGAGGCAACCACAAAGTCTTTAACCTAAACAGTTCAGTGTTTTATTCACACATAAGGAAAAACAAAAAGTAACGTTTTGCAGTCTTGGTGTTTGTTCACACCATAAAAAGTTCACAGAACAAAAGCGTTTACCTGGTTCACAGTTTTTCCACCCGCAGTCCACAGCAGGCTTTAGGGCCTGTTTCCCAGCAGGCTTCTCTCAGTGAGATGTGGCTTCTTTAACTCCCAGGAAAGTTCTCAGTTCCCAAACACACAGAGACTGACAGCTGCTGAGACTGCTGGCCGGGTTTAATAAAGGGCCAGCCTGGAATGTGGGGAGAAGCCACCCACCTAGCACTTTGGCTGCTCCCAGTAATAGCCGGCCCGTATCGGCTTTACAGCCATACTAACAGCAAACAGTGTCAGTCAGCACTAGCTGCCTCTGACACTCAAAACTACCGGCTCTTACCTCACCGAGGCCAGGAACCTCCAGGAGCCAAGAACCTCGGTGACACATACCTTCCGTCAATGACGGACCCTTGCGCCTTCCTACAATACCTAAAAATGACTAGAATCTCACCATCTTTGTAGACCTTCTTGCTATTTTATTATACACTGATGAAGTTAGAAAGCCGTGAACTGTTTTACCTGCCGTGTGTTCCCATGCTCTTCTTCTCTGATAACAGGAACAGACATCATTAGGCAATAACCACATTTTTTTAATGTGATTGAAATTAGTTTTTTTTTTTTTGCAAATGAAAGTTTTCTAGGAATTCTCTTCCTGCAAGAACTAATGATCTATAGCTGAAAAAAGAAGCCAATTAAAATGAAAGACGTAAAAAAAAGAATTCTAAGATTTTACATTACAAATAGAAAAGTATTATTTTCACATTGTTTTGATACTGATGTAAATCCAGCCAAGTGTTTAAACTGACCTTTAAACTGTATGAAAAATTCAGCTGGTTTTTGGGTCATTGACTCAGCAAGAGTTTGGTCAAAGAAAGGAGATCACCAGTTGAATGACAGATAAATCCTGTCAAAAATGCCATTTTGAGTGGCATCCTAACAGATAAAGGTGCTAGGTTATAATACCTGTCAGCTAAGTTGTCAGTCAAGGTGACTATTGTTAACTTCCTCTGGCAATCAATACATTTTTGTTGCAGAACAATGCCAAAAATTGTCAAGATTCGGACACCTTTGTGAAGTTGGTCATATTCTGTCATCCTAGTAAACAACAATAAGAAAACATTGCAGTGGATTGAATCAAGCAACGTGTGAGACTGATACTTTCCATATAGGTACTTCTTTGGTTAGAAATGGTTTATACAGTGAAATTACAACAGTAAAGTAGAATTTCATCAAACAGATAAAATATGTAGCTTTCATCCATCTGGTCTGCAGTTTGGATTATACTGAGACCTCTATGACTATTGCAAAAAATCACTCAGAAATAGGTGCCCGTAGCAGTGCACTGGGTCACTTGAAAATCTTTTGAAAATTACTCCAAATAAGTGAGATTTCACAGCAAATTAGAGTGAAATCTGAGCTCAACTCAGTGCCCACAAAGGATTCAGCCACAATGTCAGGTTTCCTGATTCGGATTCGGAAGCTAAAATCCTGAGTGGATCATAAAAGGAGAGGATGTATAAAGGACACAACTTCTCTTTTTTATAAAAATAAATAAATCAATCCTGGCATCAGGAAACCTGACTATGTGGCCGTACCCTTAGTCTTCACTTACTCTTGGCATCGCTTTTTTCTTTGATTTCTGGTAATGACTAGTGATGAGCGTCAGGGACAACCCCTTTAACTGTGTAATGTAATACAACAAAGCACAGAGCACAGCAATGACACTGCTGTCTCTTTCATATCTGCAATAAACTTTAGAAACTAGCTTCTGGGGAGGTTCTTGTATAGTAAGGGGTAGGCAACTTTTCTATTGGTTGCTAGGGATGTTGCTAAGTGGTTTAAAAAAAAAAATACGACTATTCGCGCTCAACATTAGTAATGACATTGTTACTTTGGTTCTTCTGCCTTCTTCTGGATAGCCATATCTGCAGCAAAGCAGAAGCACTACTTGTATTGGTTGTAGACAGAAGCGTTTTTCACATCCCACTGTGGTCCTTGCTACATAAAGTATTCTTGCACCCACCATCGAGCAGAAACTACTTTGAGGAATGGAACTCTGGGATATTGAGAGGAAAGTCCAGATCTCCTCATAGTGAATATCAAGGCAATCCCCTAATACATTTTTGGTATTGAGCCAAAACTGTTGAATAAACTGCATAATAATAATATACTTGAGCATGTAAAAAAAGCTCTTTTACCCAAAGTTACTAATCCTAAAGATGGCGTAAGCTTAGACAGACTGTTTAGATCTGCACCAGATTTATCACAGTGGGTGAGGCTGGATGACAAATCTGTTGCAGGGATAGACACCTATCATGTTAGGTAGGGAAAAGTGCAGCCCTATACTTACACCAACACCACTATCCCTACTGCCTTGGAAGATCCATCCTAAATAACGCCCCCCCCAACTGGTCGACAGTCCCTAACTTAAAGGGGTTGTCCCACAAAATATATTCTACATTTTTCAAACCAGCACTTGGATCTGAATGCTTTTGTAATTACATGTAATTTAGTATAGCCACTAAGTTATTCATTGAAAATCAAAATTCTCTGTCCAGCTCACTGAGGTTGGCACATCTTAGGCCTCTTTCACACTTGCGTTGTCCGGATCCGGCGTGTACTCCACTTGCCGGAATTACACGCCGGATCCGGAAAAACGCAAGTGTACTGAAAGCATTTGAAGACGGATCCGTCTTCAAAATGCTTTCAGTGTTACTATGGCACCCAGGACGCTATTAAAGTCCTGGTTGCCATAGTAGTAGTGGGGAGCGGGGGAGCGGCATACTTACAGTCCGTGCGGCTCCCGGGGCGCTCCAGAATGACGTCAGAGCGCCCCATGCGCATGGATCATGTGATCCATGCGATCACGTCATCCATGCGCCTGGGGCGCCCTGACGTCACTCTGGAGCGCCCCGGGAGCCGCACGGATGGTAAGTATGCTGCTCCCCGCTCCCCACTACAGTTTACCATGGCTGCCAGGACTTTAGCGTCCCGGCAGCCATGGTAACCATTGAGAAAAAGCTAAACGTCGCATCCGGCAATGCGCCGAAACGACGTTTAGCTTAAGGCCGGATCCGGATCAATGCCTTTCAATGGGCATTCATTCCGGATCCGGCCTTGCGGCAAGTGTTCCGGATTTTTGGCCGGAGCAAAAAGCGCAGCATGCTGCGCTATTTGCTGCGGCCAAAAAACGTTCCGTTCCGGAATGGAAGACATCCTGATGCATCCTGAAGGACGGACTGTCCATTCAGAATGCATTAGGATAATCCTGATCAGTATTCTTCCGGCATAGAGCCCCGACGACGGAACTCTATGCCGGAAGACTATAACGCAGGTGTGAAAGGGCCCTTAGGGTACTTTCACACATGCGGTTTTCTTTTCCAGCATAGAGTTTTATCCTAGGGGCTCTATACTGGAAAATAACTGATCAGTTTTATCCCCATGCATTCTGAATGGAGAGAATTTCTTTAAGGATTCATCAGGATGTCTTCAGTTCAGTCTTTTTGACTGATCAGGACAGAGAAAAAAACGCAGCATACTACAGTTTTATCTCTGGCCCAAAAAAATGGAATACTTGCCTGAATGCTGGAGCATTTTTTCCATAGGAATGTATTAGTGTCGGATCTGGCAATCAAAATACCGTAATGCTTTGCGCATGTGCAGACCGAAAAAAAATTCATTTCATTTGTAAGACGGATCAGGATCCTGATCCGTCTTACAAATGCCATCAGTTGGCATACAGTTGGCGATGGAACTGCTTGCCGGATCACTCTGTCTCAAGTGTGAAAGGGGCCTTAGCTCCCTCATCCCTTCCCATGAAGTGCCATCTCTTTCCAACAAGCCCTGCACCTTCTCAAACATGTCAATGTAGAAATCCTAGAATAGAGGGGCCAAATTTTGCCGATTTGCACCACTTTTCAGACAGAGTTTTGCTGCAGACACATTTGTAAATCTGGGCCATTTACTTTTCTATAGACTGTTAATTGTTAAATACCTATAGGACCAGACTAGGGCAAGGTTAATTATACACTTTATTTACAGATGCCTAAACAGGCAAAAAAAACTATCTTGGCCCAAGTCTAAATTAATATATCACTTTTATTGAATATACATTAAAACCTGAATAGATGCATAGAACACAATGGTACTGACCATTGAAACAGAAAAGTATATAGGATATTAAAAACACAGCCACCAAACCTCTGCTGTTGACATTGGCTTATTGACATAGGAGAAAACAAGAGGAAAAAGGGAAAAACACGAGGGAAAGAGGGGGGGGGGGGGGGGGGAACATTCACTATCCCTGCCCCTAATTGTGAAAGGGAAATTTGATTACCCTACCTCGTCTGCACTTAATGGCTACAATGACAACTAATTGTATTGCTTTCACATCTATTGCATGTATACTGGTGTACGATTTGTGTCATCAGAACACCCAGGCAAATATAGATGCTACCTATCTCCTGCCTATTAGTGCAGACGTGGATAACACTTTAAATTCTCCTATAATCGCCAACTACTGTCAGTAACGAAGCTGTAATCCATCCGGACTACTCATGAGACAACACACAGTGGGAAGGTGACCGCACATTAAAACCTAACACTGCCCCCCGACATGTTTCGCCAGTACTCTGGCTTCCTCAGGGGTAATGGGCAGCAATTGCCCATTACCCCTGAGGAAGCCAGAGTACTGGCGAAACATGTCGGGGGGCAGTGTTAGGTTTTAATGTGCGGTCACCTTCCCACTGTGTGGTTGTCTCATGAGTAGTCCGGATGGATTACAGCTTCGTTACTGACAGTAGTTGGCGATTATAGGAGAATTTAAAGTGTTATCCACGTCTGCACTAATAGGCTGTTAATTGTTGGAACAAGATTTTTAGCATCGTGTATGTGCGTGCGCTGCATGTTCAGAGGTTCCTTAATTGGACTGAATACTATGGTAATATCAAAGGTCAGGTTTTGATTCTACACAAGTTACACTGCTCCAAGGATTTACCCTGCCTTAGAATACATGCAATATTTCAAAGAAGAATCCATTCATATGTCTTTCAGTGCATTCAACAATGGCACAGATATGAATTGCTAACATCTCCAATCCTGTTGATCGGATTTGCTTCGATGAGTAAGCTTATAGTTAGATTTTGTAAGATTTTCATACATGTGAACTACTGTTCTCTTTTTTGGAAAGGTTGCCTTTTATACTTTAGTATTTTTGTTGTATGCTTATGGTAGGTCAAATTCTGTTATAATTTAGACCAATAAGATTTTTATTGAATATTAATAAGTAAGGGTCTTTTATTGCCATTTGATTCTGGTTGACATGATGTTATTCTATAAGATTAGAATTCAGCTAAAGAAATATTGGGTTTCAGTTTATACTGTAGTTATGGTATATACTGTTTGTGACCTTGTGTGACTTTCAAGATTAGCTCCAAGCTGCCCAGAGACATTCAGTGTTTTAGCGTCTACCTACAAGATGATGTCTGTGGGCTGTTAGACGTTCTGGGACTGATATTATTATCTTAGGTTTTCTCAATCTCTTCCTCGTTTGCATCTTACTGCTAGAGGTGTTTAGTTGCCCTTACCCCTCTTACCTCCAGAAATGTACTGTAATTGCCATGTTTGACTTGCATTAGGGAGAAATAAGTTTACTAAAGTTTTTGTTGACAGAGAGCTTCTGCTATTTTTCCATTTAGGCTTTTGAATAAATCCTCTTTAATATAATTACTGCTGATATAAAAGGCATAGCAGAGTTTTCCCACGTGACCCTCCTTTAATAGTCCTTGGTAGTGTTACTTGTCTGCAATAGAGTAAGCAGTAATATTATCTAAGGTTTCACATCTGCGGCATGTATTCCGGCAGGCTGTTCTCTGGATCCTGAATAAGTTAAAGGGGTTGTCCCATCATAGACAATAGGGGGCATATCGCTAGTACATCTCCAGGACCCGCACCTACACTGAGAACGGATCGGGGAAAGGTGGTGGAGGGTGCACTGCACATGCGCAGCCACCCTCCATTTATTTCTATGGGGCTGCCGGAAATAGCTGAGTCGTGGTTCAGCTATTTCTGTTGACAAAAATGCAGTTTGTTTTCGGCTTATTCCTGGCATTCTCTGCAGTAACTGTCGGCCAGATCGCAGTGCCGCAGATGTGAAAGTGGCCTAACAGTTAGACCTGTAACATGTCCTAATTGCACACTACTAGCCACAAGGGCTTATTACCAAACTTGCCCCAGATAATGTATTGGTACTGAAATAAAATATAACTTTTAATAGTGTCTTAAAATCACTGTGAGCAAACAAACAGGTTTAAAATGAACTGTTTCCTTGCCTATAATGTCTTATTGTTTTGTTGGACCTTGCCTATAGTGGAGATGTGCACTCTCTCCACTAAACAGCACTGTGCTACCAGCCCTCTATACTTGTGGTCAGTTGACTCACTGACTCACTATAAGGTCTGGACTTGTTATCTTGCGGCCCGTTACCCCTGAGGAAACATGTCGGGGGGCAGTTCTAGTTTTTAGTTTCTGTTCACCTGTCTTGGTCTTTTCCACCAGAATGTTAATTAGCGCACAATAACAAGCCCAGACCTTATAGTCAGTCAGTGAGTCAACTGACCACGAGTATATAGGGCTGGTAGCACAGTGCTGTTTAGTGGAGAGAGTGCACATCTCCACTATAGGCAAGGTCCAACAAAACAATAAGACATTATAGGCAAGGAAACAGTTCATTTTAAACCTGTTTGTTTGCTCACAGTGATTTTAAGACACTATTAAAAGTTATATTTTATTTCAGTACCAATACATTATCTGGGGCAAGTTTGGTAATAAGCCCTTGTGGCTAGTAGTGTGTCTTTGGCAATATACCTTCTCCCAGATAGGGTCTGCGTCACTTTATGAATGTCCTAATTGCAAAAACAGAAAATGCAAAAATGAGAACCATGCCAACCCTATTCTGTATGCCTCTGTATTAATCTTCAAAAACATGGGTGTACATTTTATGGGAAATGTTTGAAAGTGTCGCTGTTCTAGTTCTGATTCAGACTAATTTATCAGTATCTGCTCCACTGAAGACAAGAAGTCACAGTCATAACTTATAAAGTTGAAAGGCAAATTAAAAATATAAAACTGTATCCCTTTTACAGTTTTAATATAGTCAGTAAATATAAAGCTAGCTCTGGAAAATCATTTTTTGCACCATTTTTTTTCCAGTTCATATTCAACTTGTCCTATGTACCAACAAATCAGCTACCTGGTAACAATCAGCTAATTATGTTTTTGTTTTTTTTATCATAATTGATCAATGGCTTATTCCAGCAGAGCTAAAAGGCTATGTACATCTTTGGGTGTAATTTTTTATGATTGCATTTGAATCATTTTGGACCAAAATTATATTTTTTATTTAAACTATTCAGCCTTCCTGTCATAAAGAGTTTACTGTTTGTCTAGCTGTGTGAATCATACTTTCACTTACAGCTTCCGCTGGTCATCTAATTGCCATTATCTCTTAATTACTAATATATCTCTAAAGAATAAATCAAGGCAACTGGACGTACTGTAGATTTCTTGAAAACATTTCACTCGTTCTTCCAACGAGCTTTCTCAATTTGGTTATCCCATATGTAGCTGGGGTGTCTGAGAAACTCAAAAGACCCAACGCCTAAACACAAGATGGACAACATTGTAAACGCAGTCCAGTGCAATGAGGAATGCTCAGAACTGTATATCGGCGAAACAAAACAACAACTACATCAGCGTATGGCTCAGCATAGAAGAGCCAAAACCTCTGGTCAAGATTCAGCCGTGTACTTACATCTAAAAGGAACAGGTCACACCTTTGAAGACAGTCAAGTACGTGTTTTGGATAAGGAGGCCGATTGGTACAAACGAGGCGTGAAGGAGGCCATCTACGTAAAAATGGAGAAGCCAAGCTTGAATAGAGGTGGGGGGGGGGGGGGGTTAGACATCTATTGCCTGCCACATACAATGCTGTCTTGACACCTTTTTCTGGGAAGTCTTTATCACCTTTTGACTCCAATTAGGATAATTTGACCCTTTGACCTAATGCTGGGTATAATTACCAGATGTGGATTCAGTTACATATTTATTCCCAGAATTTTTGTACAATCGCTCAGAATTGAGAAAGCTTGTTGGAAGAACGAGTGAAACGTTTTCAAGAAATCTACAGTACGTCCAGTTGACTTGATTTATTCCTTACAGATATATACCATGACCTGGATAAATGAGAACCTTCACAGACTTAATTACTAATAGCTCGAAAACACTTACTTAAACCACATTCCTATCAGTAAGATAAGAATTGAGCTATAATAAGTGTTTAGGAGGTCAGATATCAGCGATAAGGAGCCGTCAGCTGAGCTGCCTGACTGATACAGTAAGAATACCGAGCCTGCTACTAGAGAATCTCAAGACTGTACAGAGATAGAGGCTCAACATTATTAATAAAGACCAATAAAAAAAATGGTTTTAGCTCAAAATGAGTACTATGCAACAATTTTAAAAAATGCCCCCAAAGGTGTACATAACCTTTAAGTAATTAATACAAACCGGATTCCAAAAAAGTTGGGACACTATACAAATCGCGAATAAAAACTGAATGCAATGATGTGGAGGTGCCAAGTTCTAATATTTTATTCAGAATAGAACATAAATTACGGAACAAAAGTTTAAACTGAGAAAATATACCATTTTAAGGGAAAAATATGTTGAATCAGAATTTCATGGTGTCAACAAATCCCCAAAAAGTTGGGACAAGGCCATTTTCACCACTGTGTGGCATCTCCCCTTCTTCTTACAACACTCAACAGACGTCTGGGGACCGAGGAGACCAGTTTCTCAAGTTTAGAAATAGGAATGCTCTCCCATTCTTGTCTAATACAGGCCTCTAACTGTTCAATCGTCTTGGGCCTTCTTTGTTGCACCTTCCTCTTTATGATGCGCCAAATGTTCTCTATATGTGAAAGATCTGGACTGCAGACTGGCCATTTCAGTACCCGGATCCTTCTCCTACGCAGCCATGATGTTGTGATTGATGCAGAATGTGGTCTGGCATTATCTTGTTGAAAAATGCAGGGTCTTCCCTGAAAGAGATGACGTCTGGATGGGAGCATATGTTGTTCTAGAACCTGAATATATTTTTCTGCATCGATGGTGCCTTTCCAGACATGCAAGCTGCCCATGCCACACGCACTTATGCAACCCCATACCATCAGAGATGCAGGCTTCTGAACTGAGCGTTGATAACAACTTGGGTTGTCCTTGTCCTCTTTGGTCCGGATGACATGGCGCCCCAGATTTCCAAAAAGAACTTTGAATCGTGACTCGTCTAACCACAGAACAGTCTTCCATTTTGCAACACTCCATTTTAAATGATCCCTGGCCCAGTGAAAACGCCTGAGCTTGTGGATCTTGCTTAGAAATGGCTTCTCCTTTGCACTGTAGAGTTTCAGCTGGCAACGGCGGATGGCACGGTGGATTGTGTTCACTGACAATGGTTTCTGGAAGTATTCCTGAGCCCATTCTGTGATTTCCTTTACAGTAGCATTCCTGTTTGTGGTGCAGTGCCGTTTAAGGGCCCGGAGATCACGGGCATCCAGTATGGTTTTACGGCCTTGACCCTTATGCACAGAGATTGTTCCAGATTCTCTGAATCTTCGGATGATGTTATGCACAGTTGATGATGATAGATGCAAAGTCTTTGCAATTTTTCGCTGGGTAACACCTTTCTGATATTGCTCCACTATCTTTCTGCGCAACATTGTGGGAATTGGTGATCCTCTACCCATCTTGGCTTCTGAGAGACACTGCCACTCTTAGAAGCTCTTTTTATATCCAATCATGTTGCCAATTGACCTAATTAGTGTTAATTGGTCTTCCAGCTCTTCGTTATGCTCAAATTTACTTTTTCCAGCCTCTTATTGCTACTTGTCCCAACTTTTTGGGGATTTGTTGACACAGTGAAAATTTGAATCAACATATTTTTCCTTTAAAATTATACATTTACTCGGATTAAACGTTTGATCTGTCATCTACGTTCTATTACAAATAAAATATTGACATTTGCCATCTCCACATCATTGCATTCAGTTTTTATTCACAATTTGTTTAGTGTCCCAACTTTTTTGGAATCCGGTTTGTACATGAATATCTGTTGCAGATTAAGAAATTGCATGAAGATGTAATACGACACTTCTAGATGTCTGTGGGTCTCTACTGTTCCTCTGTATCCATCTGATTTCATAGGGAGGCATAGGGGGCTTTTGGAATTCAACAGGTGTTGTTTTTATCAGATATCAGATACTGTATTATAGAGGTATTATTTGCAGTGCTTATAAAAATGGCCCTACACATTAGATTTAATGTCAGCTGTCTTCTGATTTTGCTTCTGATCTGGCCCACCATCTAATGTATATTGGGGTGTCCTGAAATTGTTCCAGGGCAGAGGTCTGAGTTTGGGAGAACTAATTGTCAGCTAGAAGAGTGTGTCTCCGACAGTATCTAAAATGTATGGAAAGTTTAAAGGGATTGTCTATCTTTTTGTAAGCAATGGCCTATCCTAGTTGGTCAGCAGGGGTCCGACAACCCACAGCCTGCTGATTAACTGTCCCCTGAGCTCTGTGTACTACAAAGTAGACTAAGCTGTCTGCCTCTGGAACTGGAGTTATTGTCAGTCAACTGATGGGCAGGAGAGCATCAGAACTCTCATATCAGCTAGCAATAGCCTATCCTGAGGATAGACCATTACTTTAAAGGGAATCTATTACCAAATATCTCTCAATAAAACCAGCTGACAAGGAAAATGTGCCCTTGTCAGCTGAATTGAATAGTGTTGGTCCCACTTCGCTCCATTGTGGAGAAAACTGCATTTTAATAATATGTAAATTAGCCCCTGGGTGCAATGAGGACATTGCCGTTGCACCCAGGGGCTTATTTGCATATTATTCAAACACTGTTTTCTCTGCAATACAGCAACAGAGCAAGATGGGATCAACACCATTAGATTTAGCTGACATGGGCACATACCCTATGTCATGTGGACTTTTTGAGAGGTATATAGTGACAGATTCCCTTTAAGGGGGATTATCGTCATAGTACAGTCATATCGAGGCACCATACACAATTCCTATTGCTCTGTACTGTGGAGCTGCTGGGAAAGTGTGCCTTTGTGCAGGCTTTGAGCACATGGCTGTGGTGTGTTGATGAGTCTAAAGAGTCTCAGCTAATTATTGGGTAAAAGGCTACCCTCAGCAGCCAAACGGTAAAATCAGTACTCTAGATCATATTGACATTCCCATTATTCTTGCAGAGGCCGCTTAATTTCTGGAGGTCTTAAAACTCATTTGTAATAACTATGTTAGCAATATTCTTTTCTTGCAAGACATTTGAGTATGCCTCTTTCTTTTGATCCATTTGCTATAATGTCAGTCCTGATGAAGGTCACCTCTTTCTATCTGCTTCTTCATTTGATTCAATTACTAATGGTCGTTTGTCGCATTGTTCTGTGAAAAATATTACCTACTACCGAATCTTTCGATGTTCCAGCATAGCACTCCGCTAGGACATACATTTTTTATATATGAAAGGATGTTCTAAAGAACTATACAGATTGCAATGACTCTGTGTTCCACTTTGATTAACCTTTTATATTTTATGATTTGTATATAGAGTATTCTAGATTTTAATGTACAATGTGAGGTATGATGAACTCTCACTCTATTGTGAAAGTTAAGAATGCTTTATTGTGTGGCGTGACTAGGAAAATCGTGAGTTTGTCCCCTGAAGTCTTCCATACTTGTTTTTTTGTTTTGTTTTTTTTAAACAAGGGCTGCATTTGGTCAGGCTTAGGCAGGGTCCTGAATCTCCTTAAAGAGACCAGTTCTGTTTGGAGACATACTGGAAGTACTCCATGGTATGGGGACTTATTGGCAATGCTCCTTGGGAAAAGAATATGCAAAGAGGCATCACCCAAGAAAGAGTACCATCTCAACACCACCTATTGGAAATGGCCATAAGCATTGGGTAACTAAGGTTCAATATGGGCAGACAACTTCTTTAAAGGGGTTTTCCCAGATTCAGATATTTGACAGTTTACATCATGGATTTCTGTAATAGTACCCATTGCAATGCCTGCTGCATCAAAATCTGCAAAAAAATAGCTGCTATTTGGTACACTGCAGAATGCCCTATCTGTAGAGTATGGACAAACCCTCCTTAGTACTTAGTGTGGGAAACCTTGATCTATTCAGATGTTCAGATACTAACAATACGCATTGTAAAAATTGTATTTGCCTGAGCTTTGAATCTCTATTGTGGATTTGTAGTTTGAACTACATAGATCATAGATTAGTGCGATTTGACATGACATTGTTTTTTAATGCGGTTTTGAAGTCGTATTAACTGCAGCAGGGATTTCCACTGAAAATCAAGGGAAGCAGATTCTGTCCAGTGAACACTTGTTAACGACATTTAGCGTCTTATCATTACTTGTGTATGAATATTTTCTGTATTGTTGAAGACTGGCCCAGACCTGCCTGACTAGGGTGAGGGCGATGCTTACCTGATCCCCGACTCTTTATCCAGTCTCTTGGGCTCTTGGGACTGCATTTCCACTCACACGTGCGCCGAGAACAACATCTGTCCACAGGGGCACACGTGACTGCTGCAGCCAATCATAGGCCTCAGAGGTGACCTGTTCCCCCTGTGTCACATGTAACGTCACACGTGGCGCAAGAGGAGCAGGTCACCGTTGCGGCGTGTGATCCCCGTCGCCAGATGTTGTCCTCGACGCACGTGGGAGCAGAACTGCCAGCCCTGGAGCCCAACAGACCAGATCCAGCAGCGGGGATCAGGTGAGCATCAACCCCATCCTGGGTCGGGAAGGTCTGGGCCACTCTTTTAGATTTGGATAACCCCTTTAACTACTATAAACTTTATACTACTGAGAACTGTTTACTTGTAGTTTATAATTTCTTCTTAAAGTATTATTGTTTGCGGGAACGGATTTGAGAAAGCCATGTCAGGATGCAATGAAAATGTGGCTTACTGCTTGCGGCTTTTCTAGTCCCAGTGCAGTGAGATTCTATTTTAACATTATTCTGTGCCTCTTGTATGTGGTGCTTTCAAGGCATATCTCAATCTTTCACCCTCTTTACTTAGTTTGGAGTAAAGATAAAATGTAGCATTTGATTTTTTTCTCTTTCCAGTCACTATTAATACGTTTCTACAGAAGAATGTGGAAAATAGATTAATCTTGATCTTTATTTCTAAACTGTGTGATTTTATGCCTTGGTCAAGTAGCTATCACTTCAATGTAAATGCTTACTAATTGTAGCAGATGATGAGTGTGTAGTGTGTAGTTGATTTTCTGTTTGGCTTTTTTTACCTGCGAAGACATGATTGTATTGCAACCTTATGTATCGTAAATGAAAAACCTTGGCTTGGAAAAGCTGAAAGAACACTAGGCGTTCCACCTGGAAGTGCTCTTCATATTCTGCACCATGAGTAGGGTAGGCATCTGCAATATAACAGTGATCTGCACTACTGTTTCTAACGAACTCATAGACTTCCTAGATAGAATGATAGCCATGCTGGACTTCTTCAATTTAACCACCCCAGCCAATTAGCATTTGTGGCTATTAAAGGGGTTGTCCAGCTTCTACTAAGTAATGGTCTAACCTCTAGGTAGGCCATCACTAGCTTATCGCTGGAGGTCTGACACCCCATATTCCTGCCAATCAGCTGTTCGCATGTAGCTCCAGCTCTGGAAGTTGCACTGAAACTACACAGTGCTGTATAACAGACAGAGCTTGTCACTGTAGCAATGCTCCTATTGACTTCAGTGGGACCAGCACTGTAGTAATGAGCCACTCCACCATAAGGTTAACAGTGCTGTGTAGTTCTGGCACTGGAGCAACACCTAAACAGCTGGATTCCCGGGTGTAGGACCCTACGCCGATAGCCTATCCTGAGGATAGGCCATCACTTAATAAAAGCTGGACAACCCGTTTAACTATTCATAATGCTGAACTTCTATGCATAGGTGACCTCGTACATAACAGCATCAGGCAACTAAAGATTTTAAAAAATGTATAATGTACTTAATTAAAACAAAAACACTTTGCCCCTTATTTTCGAATGAAATTGTCTTGCCATTTAAGGACTTCATAAAAGAGGTCCCTATTATATGGAAAAGGATGACATGATTCAAGCACGAAGAAAAGACAGAAAGATTAAGAAGATTGCCTCTTATTAACCAAAATAAAAAGGAAAAGAAAATGATTAAACAGAAAAAAAAACAACTTTTCTCTTTTATATCCTATTACTAGATTTGCATGTCTATTCTGCTTCAATATAATTAAGGACGATGATCAAAAGCCGCAGAAAATGATATCTTTTACACAGTCCAGCAGTTGGCCATTTCTAAAGGTTTCTGACTGCAATGAGAAGGATCTTGCCTGCAGGAGGCACTTCTGGTAATTAATCGCAGTTCCTTTTGATAACTGCAATGCCCAGAAGGGGATGAGAAGAGAGTATCTCATAGGAAGCAGAAGACGGTTCTGTTATCTTCTGTGGAGTCGCCCAGGAGATTGAATGTGTTCCTCACATTTCTCTGTCTCCATCTGAAACTGACAACCACAAGAAGAAAAAGTATTTTATGCTGGTTAAACCACTATTACATTTTTTTTTAGCATTTAATCCACTTGGTGCATTCACTTAGTGGAACAGGAAGTATTTTGGGGACATTTTGCTATTAAGGTGGTGATGATGGATACCTCAACAACACTTCTCTCTAAACAGGTTTTTATAGTGCTCGAGATTTTTTTTTTTCATGTATAGCTGTACATTACACAGATTTGCCTTGTTGAGACCACTCAGATTATTATACCTCTGTTTGGCTTCCTTCACATTTTTTTGTGGCTTTTTTCAGGTAATTTTTATAAATAGAGTTTCTTTTTTTTTCCGCGGCTGGTCATTTGGGTTATAACAGGAAAGTACCATGTGTACTTCCCTCTTATGTCACTTCCACTGTAGCTCTCTCTTTACAAAAAAAAAAGCCATTAAGTAAAGTAAAAAGACATTACAAACACCCCAACACACATTTAGGCTCCATTCACACGTCCGCAAATGGGTCCGCATCCGTTCCATTCATTCTCTATAGCGACGGAATGGATGCGGAGAGAACACAATGTGCTGTCCGCATTTGCGGAGCGCGGCCCCGATCTTCCGGTCTGCAGCTCTGCAAAAGATAGAACATGTCCTATTCTTGTCCGCAGCTGCAGACAAGAATAGGCATTTCTATAGGGGGTGCCGGCCAGGTGTGTTGCGGATCTGCAACACACCACGGACGTGTGAATGGAGCCTAATACGTGTACTTTTTAAGCAGTGGCTTCAGAATTCCTATCAATGTAGTTTTTTAAGTAAAAAAATGCAGTGAAAAATGTTTAGTTCCATACTTAAACTACCATGTAAGAAGCAGTGGAAGCTTCAGGAAGAGAACGCAGCAGAAAGAACACTCCTGGGAAAGGACACGCCCCCTTCGCTACCAGCCTGAAATAAATCTAGCAGAACAATTGGATCAATAAATGGGGGATCCATGTGAGGTATAGGGCTGGTTTTATTTTTTGTTAATACTACCTGATGTCTGATTTTCAGTTTTTACATTAATTGTAGCATAACTCCTTTAAAACTTAGCTATACTGCTGGCCTTTGCAAGTAATGTAAGTCAATAGGGTCATATTAAAAACCACAAGTTGTTGTGATCATGACTCGAAAGTTGCACAAGTATCAACGTTGCTGGTTATTTTGCAACTATTGGGTGTAGGGCTGCAGTAAACAATTATTTTAGAAATCAAGTATTCTATTGATTATTTTCACGATTAATCGAGTATTCTAATAAGAAAAAATTAATTATTAGACTGTTTTCCTTTATAAAACCTCATCAGATCCCCTGCCATCAGTCCCCAACACCCTTTGTTCCCCCCTGTGCGATCAGCCCAAGTGCATCAGTTCCCCCCAGTGCCATAAGCTCCCCCCGTGCCATCAGCTCTGTTCCCCCAGTGCCTTCAGCTCCACTCCCCCAATGCCACCAGTTGCCCCTTCCCAGTGAGAAGCATTAGGTGCCTACAAGTTATCATCCCCTGAATGTGAAAAAGAATGCTTACGTTCACTGACAGCATGCAGAGATATTAAAGCCGGTGAGGAATTGATGCTACGTAGATTAAAAAGTTGCAGAACTTTCATATAGGTTATCTGAGTCTGGGAGACAACACCTATAGGCCCCAGGGAGGGTGATCACAGCCTAAGTAACATACATTTATATACAGTGACTTTCCCCTAGCCCTTCTGCCAAGCCCTTGTGTCAGTCTGTAGCTCTTGAATTCTATTCACAAAGCAGGACGTGCTGGATGAGCAGTCTTGTACATTTAGCTTTATGGCTACACTTTAAAAATCAGCACAGCATCTTGATGCACACGGAACGCGCGGCCGGGTGGTACTGTGGGTTTCTAGCAGATTCACATTTATGACCAATTCCTATGAGCGTGTCACAACTGTGAAGCAAAGACCCCAATGCCCCATCTGGGGCCCTGCCAAGAACTTCAGCAATTGAATGGCTGGGAGAGGAAATGAGCGCGTGGCATTCCTCCCCAGGGCCCGGCCGACAAACAGATCTTTCATCTACAGAGGAGCTGGGAGACTGTGCAGCGCGGTGCGGGCCGTCGGGTGACCATGGAGCAGTAAGTAATAGCAATCGCTTCACTCCCGCTCCACGGTCACATGACACAAACGAATCCTCGATGCAAAAAATTTGCATCGAGGATTTTTGGGTGTAGAATTACTCGATTCAATTGAGTAATCGTTTCAGCCCTAATTGGGTGACTTGAGGGTAGTAACTATTCAGTTACATTCCAACAAGGACTACACAATGATCTTAGGTTTTGGCCAAGGTCGCTGTGTAGCCCCAACTTTATATACCGGTAGTATATAACTTTATATACCGGTGCTCTGAAATACCTGCACAGAGGTATATGGCTAGGCAGTTCATAAACAAAACATTTTAGTTTGTCGATCATAGTACACAGGGTTAAACTAGTGATCTATGTCTAATGATATACAGCCAAGCAGAGTGTATACTAAAATAAACTGCATGATATGTGTAGCACATGGTAATAGAATATCGCAGTCGCTATTGTACACAATACTGTAATACAATGGTATACAGTGTATTGTTAGCACAGCATTTACATAAGTACACAGAATAAAATCACTCTTTACTGTGTTTCCATAAATTAAAAAATTGGCACATTTTAAAATAACTTTTATAGCCGAGAGACAGATGCGTTTCATCGTTATCTCTGCACTGATGTAGATCTAATTGCAGGCAAAATGCTCGGCGCTTCCTGAGTGGCAATAAAAATCCCTTTGGCAAGGACTCTGCCAAACCTAAATATCCATAAGGTATAATGCAATATGTAACACTTGATGAGTTTGTAGGCATAAAATCTTAATGGCCTCACTATGACATCATTAAAGTGGAACTTTGCAGGTACGGTAATACATTTTATAAGTACCCTTTAAGAGGTGCAGGTAAGTTGTGTTGTGACTAGGCTGTATTTGTCCTGGTGGAACATTTCACAATACTTTGATGACTGTATGAAGTTTTATAAGTGCCTAACAACAAAGAAAACTATAGAATTCTGCCTCCATATCTGGAAAAACGGTTTTCATGGGTTAGATAAGAGTAGAAAAATTGATCATAATCAGACAGAAACAGGAGCTAAAAGGTTTCCTCCATCTATAGACAGAGGCACATTGGCGGTTAGGAATGTGAAATATGGTTATTTCAAATTACTGAATAATAAATTCAAAAGGGTTTTCCAAGCATTTGTTTATTGTGGTTTTAGTGTCTGATCTGTGGGGGTCCGACACACAGGACACCTGCTGATCATTTGAGAAGGCACCAGCGTTCGCAGTAGCGCCGCAGCCTTCTCTGAGCTCACCAAGCACAATGCCCTACATTGCACACCAGCTGTGCTTGGTATTGCAGCACAGCCACGTTCACTTTAATGGGGCTGTGCCTAGGCCCTGTGACTGATGAACATGATGCCACATGGCCTAGGCTAAGCTGCAAGAAGGCCATGCTGCTACTTTAAACAGCTGATCAGCGGGGGTCCCAGGTGTTGGACCTCCACCAATCAGATACTGATGGCCTATCCAGATGATAGGACATCAGTATAAAAGTCTCGGAAAACACTTTAAAGAGATTATATGTTTAAGACAGGCCCTCTTTATATACAGTATGCTAAGCTGATATAGGTGGTACCCCATTTTGGACCCCCATAGTGTTAGCTACAGCTGGAGTAATTTCAAGTACATTTCTGGACTGCAAGACCATGGGAACCATGGCTGACATTAAAAGGGTTATCCCCTGATTAAAGACATTATATAGTACATGACAATCTCTTTCTAACAAAGCTAGAACCAGCCCTGTACCTCACACGGATCCAGAGATCCCACCATTCATTGTTCCATTTGCTCTGTTAGATGAATTTAAAGCTGGCAGCTGAGCTTGTGTGACCACCTCAGCGAGGTGGACAGAGAAAGAAGGAAAAAAGCAAACAGCAGGTGGTGCTATTCAGATACATTTTATTGGATAACTCTGTGGCTATACTTATGAAAGTGTTCAGATGTAGGTGCTGGTTTTTAAAAATGTAGAATATTATTTATGGGACAACCCCTTTAAGTAACTCTATCATTAGACCTGTGAGCATAGACCAGCTAATATGTTTCAGAGGCCTGTACTTTGAAGCACAATTTTAACAGGTGTTACATTACAAAATTTTATCTTGAAAATATTTTTGCTGTATTCCATTTAAAGCTATTTATTAAAAGTTCAGAACCCTTTTAATAATTCATTAAGGGGCTATATATGGGAAAATGGGGTACTCTAGTAGTCCGTTGGAAGCACAATGTCAGTTTATTTAGTCTCTATGTTTTTTGTGATTTATTTCTTAATGTTATGTTTAAGTCCTTTTTGTGATCTAGACATCTTTTTGTATTATGGAGCAGTACCCACCTGGGGTATGGTTGAAGTTCATCTCCTGTTAGATGTTTCAAGGTGTTGGAGTGATATTGAATGCTTAGGAACATGCTGCTTTATTATTATGCCTTCCAGGTGTCTCTGTTGCTGTCGCTGTAATTGACAATTTATATTTGCTGAGCGAAGGCTTTTGGGTAGAATGATAGACACACCGCAAGGCTATAATAAAGTTTAGTCCTTGACTAGTCAGAGATTGCCATGGCTAGGGTTACTCTATACTGCAAACCAGCTATAGCAAAAAAGCAAAGAAACTACAAAGTTATAAAACAAACAGGTTTACTTTTATATTCTGCCTTTCTCTCTACTTTAAAAAAGGCTAAACTTGGGTGAAAATTATAATAATACTCACCAGACAATTTCTGCCAAATACTGTCTTTCCAATGGTTAAATGACCACTAAAATTTCACACAACTTTGCATAAATAAATAGTACAGATAAATATAAGACACTTTGTAATATAGAAAAAATTTATCTCTCAGTCCTTTCCTTTTCCCCATCCCTTGCTTCCTAAACTAACATTCTCTTAGAATTCTATAATAAACCATCTTGCGAGACCAGGTTGGACTGCCAGGTCACTATTAGATTACATCATCCAGTAGAAGTCTATGGAGATGGGAGGGGAAGGAGTAAGCTGCAGCAATAGAGAAGCACAGACAGGGAGGCTTCAGCAGCCAATAGTAATGTGTCATAGCTCACCTTAAGTACACATCAATACTGGTAAGTATTTCTAGTAATACTTTAGGTTAGGCCATCAATATCAGATCTGACAGGTCTGACACCATGCTCCCCCTCGATCAGCTGTTTTGTGTAGTTCTGGTGCTGGAACTACACAGCTCTGTCCATTGTGTGAATGGAGATGGGCAGCACTTCTTCCACTGAAATGAATTGGAGCAGCACTGCAACTAGCAGCTGTGTCCACTGCACAATGGTCGGGGCTGTGTAGGTTTAGCACCTGCCTCCGGCACCAGAGCTACAGTGCAATGAAAGAGTTGATCAGTGGGAGACAGACGTTTCAGAATTCCACCTTACTGATACTGATGGCCTATCCTACGGATAGACCATTAATATTAAAATCCTGGACAAACCCCTTTAAGGTTCCAGTTTGGGTCATGATTCATGCCATCTTCTACCACAGAAATTAGGCCCTATCATCCGTATCATGAGTACAAACATTATGTAGAAATCCCTATGTAGACCAGAAATCTGTATGTCAATATGAGTGTGACTCTATTTTTTTTTTGTCTGTTCTTCATGTCTTATTTTCTATATTTGACTATTTTGTGACACAAAAACAGTGATTGTCTTGCTTACCTTTTCTTGCTTCATTTATAGGAAGCAGTTTGTCTAAGGAAGACTGGGCCATTCCATGGCCTGCTACGGAGACAGGGAAAGAAAACAATCCTCTCACCCAGCAAGAGACGGCTCAGTGGATCCGAACACATCTTTCACAGAGTCCAAAACTACAGTCTAAGTGTACCCAGCACTACTGCCATTTGCCTGTAGCTCATGGATCCTTGTACACTAATGTAGACAGGTTGACTGTTGAAGCATATCCAGGTTCATGCCAACCTTCAGAGACTGGACACCGCTCATTACCACCATCCCCTCGTCAGCGGCATACAGCTCACAATAATACACCAAGGACACCTAATATAGTCACCACTATGACCCCTCCTGGCACCCCTCCTGTTAGAAGGAGGAATAAGCTGAAGCCACCTGGTACCCCACCACCTTCTTCGCGGAAGCTCATCCACCTTTTACCTGGATTCACCTCCCTGCATCGCAGCAAGTCTCATGAGTTCCAAGTTGGACACCGTGTGGACGAGTCTCACACACCAAAGTAAGTACTGTACATATGTAGAAAACCGACTGTGTCCATTCAGTAATATACATTGAACTGAAAGGATAGATCTCTTGCTTTATAGTACTTATATAGTATAGTTTTGTGCACGCATTTGTTTTTCACGGTAACCAGATTCAACACACAGTGAATCAATATTTTAGCCATTACCTATGTACTGGATAGCTGGTGCCAAACACAATAGCTGTTGGGAGAATGCTTGTGTGACTGACAGACAATTCTTCTGACTGCCAAGTGGGCATGTGTTCCGATTATTGAGAGACACCTCTAATTGTAGCTTATCACTCTTGAGAACAAAAGGAACAGACATGTTGAAATTCAACCCGCCTGACCTTTCTGTGCCCCACCATCTGCCAATGGGGACAGTTTGGTCTCCATTCCATTCAAATTGGATGGTTAGCGGGTCGCACTGCAATCAGTGGGTTTAGCCAATCATTTGAAGAAGATATCACAATCACCTTTACCGACAAGGAAACATCACAGCCATCCCCCAGACAGGAGATGGCTTTACATGTAGCACGTACTGTTGTCTTTGCAAACCTTTGGCTTTGAGAAGTTTTAAAGTTATTCTTTATCCACAGGATAGGGGATAACCAGTGGCTGGAACCCCTCACTAGTCACAAGAATGGGGACTCTGTACTCCGCTGCAAGTCAAGTGGCAAGTCAAGCATGCACAGAGCCACCCCATTTATCTCTATGGAACAGCTGGAGATAGCTGAGTACAGCGCATTGCTATTTCTGGAACTCCTATAGAGATGAATGGAGTGGCAGTGTGCATGTTCAACCTGCCTCTCCGTTCATTTTGGGTGCCCTACTGGCTACAGGGTTCCCACCGATCTGATAGTTATCTCATATCCTGTGAACAGGGGATGACTTACAACAGCAGCTTGTATTTTGCAGGGCAAACTGTAATATTGGTACCATTTTGAGGTAGGTACAACTTTTTGATCACTTTCTATTCAATTTTTTGGGGGGATAGGGTGACCAAAAATGGTGATTTTTTTTTTCCATCACAGAGTTCACTTAATAGTTTGGCCATTTTAAGATATGGCGATACCTGTTATGTTTATTTTAATGATTATGCCACTTGTCCTGACTTCTGCCTGATAACCATATTAACCCTGTTTCACCTGTCCTGGCTTGTGCCTTATCACATCTTATCACCATATTGACCCTGTGCCGCCTGCCCTGCCCTGTTGCCTGCTTACTGTTTTGCATGAATTCTGCCAGTCCTGACCTTGGCTTCCCTCTGACCATGCTCCTGTGTCTCTGGCGCTATGCACCAGCATTTTTTGATCTGCCTGGGTCGGCAGTCACTGAACAGAGAGTAATCCTAGACTTAGTTGCCTGGTGACCCCTGCAGCAAATTCTAGATCCCCATATGGGGGTAAAAACTGCCCTTAGGAGTAGCCCCAAGTCAAATCCATTCAGCGGCACAGTGGGTCAATACCCGTTGCATTACATAATTACAGTGCCAGCTCAGTATGTTAGCATATTTAGACTATAAATTTGTAGGACTTTTTTTGCACATTTTTAGGACACATTTTTTTCCTGTCATGACTTTCCAGAATTTAATTTTTTACATTTTATTATACTCTAAGGACGTTAAATGCGATCTCATAAAATAGCCATAACTGCTCCTCAGGGCTTGAGAAGAGAAATAACAGCAATGTGTACAGCATTTTATCAAGATTCTTTCTTGGCGTGTACTTCAGGATAAGTGGAAAGAAACTCGCAGAGATTAGGTTCACATGAAATATGTATTTTTTATGATGTTGTTTAACCACAAATACTGAACTTGCAGATTTTTTACAACTCTATCTAAAGTGGTTTTTCAATGGCTTAGGTGTCTAGTGTTAGATCTGTTGAAATTTTTAGTAAAGACCAATTGAAAAAATGATTTTTGGTGTACATTTTCACAGTTTCGTATTTTCAAGCCTTTTCTGTTTTGAATATACAATTATTTTTTTTACTTTTACCTTTATAGCAGTTGTTTCTAATTCCAGCTGTTGCAGAACTTTCAGCATACTCTGGTGGATTACTGGTAGTTGTAGTTTTGCAAAAGTTGATAAACCCCCATTTGGTGACCGCTGCCTTGGAGGACCATCACCTGATCCTCTTTTTGTGACTTCTTTTTTGACCCTCTTTACTCATTATAGGGGCTCATGTATACGAATGTAAGGGCTCTGTGTCTGTATTGTGGAGAATATGTGGATCCTATCTTTTGCGGAGCAGAGGCATGGATCGGAAGCCCACGGGAACACAGTGAAGCACTTCTGTGGGCTTTCTGGTCTGTGCCGCCGCACTCCAAAAGATAAGACATGTCCTATCTTTTGCCGTATCTTGTGGTCAATGGGTCCCCAGCACAGAGTGCACATGGCCAGTGCCCATATATTGGCTTGGAGCCCTTACGTTCGTGTGCATGAGCCCTAAGGCTAATTTCACAGGAGCTTGTCTAATCCAGGTAACCTGCTGTGATGGCTGTTGTGAGTACAGTACAATAGACAGTCAGGTAAGAACTCACAGCATCCAAGTCATGTCAGAGGAGCAGTATTCAGTCCGTGAAATTTAGCCTAGAGGGAAGATGATGATGTCTATTTAATGGTACGGCCACACAGTCAGGATTCTTCACGCGGTTTTGGAAGCCAAAATTCAGGCGTGGACCATAAATGTATAAAGAACAGACATCACTTTTCTCCTTTTTTGAATTCATCCGTGGTTTTGGCTTCCAAAACTGCATCAGGAACCTTTGTGGCTGTACCCTAATTGTAGCTATCTAGGTTTGGCATTCTTATCCTACCCTTTTATTATGTGATATACAGATGTAGTAGAGTTAACACTCATGCTTTATTAGACGCGTTATCTATAAATGCGTTAAGCAAACACCTTCAATTGCTTTTTAATGGCTTTTGTTTTTAGATAACACGTTGAGTTAAGAAATTTGAGTTAAGAGTTTGAGTGTTAACCCTGCTACATCTGTATACATTTGTTTTTAGATACAGTATATTAATTGTGTTTATACTTTTGAACAACTTGGAATCAGACACAGAAATTTGTAAACTTTTTGTGGCAATTTTAGTGGCTTTTTTTTTGTCAAAATCATCACAGCCAGATATTACTTTAAACATCTATAGCAAATTATTGAAAGGTCTACACATTCAGTAAGTTCATTTTTGTTGTTTCGGGGGTTTGTGGATTTTTTTTATGCAGCATGCTGTGGGCATGGCAATTTTTTTCTGCCTTTTTCCCCATAGTTCCCTCTATAGGTCTTAAAAATGGCAGAAAAAAAAAAAATCCAAAAAACAGTGTGTGTGAAGGAGGTATTTTATTAGACTCAGATCATTTCCTTGGCTTAGGATTTTCAAAGCGCAATGGGCAGTAGATTTGTTGTTGTTATTGACTGCTGTATTATATCGACTGGATATGTATGATCTGCTAGTCATTTAATATGTGCACGCATGCAGCTCCATTTACAGATACATGGCCATGTGTAAGGATGCAGATATCCGCCTATGTCGTTTGCTAACGTCCTGGACAGTCTTACATAAGTGACAGCTAACATTATTTCACTGAAAGTCTGTAAATAGGCATTGCATGCAAACTGGAGGCCCAAATATCCCAGCAAGCAGATGGGATTCTGAATCAAGAATTAATTAAGGCAAAAATGATAAGCGGAGATGGGTGCGGGAAACAGGGCCCCATACTACCATCTAATGTAGACAGTGCTTCCTGGATCCTTTGTTTCATATACTAATTTGCAGCTGTTTTGGACCAGAGAATCGTCTTTCCATTCATTAACCCCTTAAGAGCCTCTAAGATAAAAGAGATAGTGAAATCCTTCTTAAACCATTTCTGACTTTCAAAATATGAGAAGAAAAACTGCAGTGCACCATTCACCCTTAGGCCCCTTGCACACGAGCAAGTATTCCGCGCGGGTGCAAAGCGTGATGCAAACGCATTGCGCCTGCACGGAATCCGGATCGATTCATTTCAGTGGGGCTGTTTACCTGCGCGTTGGTTTTCGCGCATCACTTGTGTGTTGTGTGAAAATCGCTGAATGTTCTATATTCTGCGATTTTCACGCAACGCTGCCCCCGTAGAAATGAATGGAGCTGCGGAAAAAAATTATATCGCATCCGCAAGCAATTGCGGATGTGATGCGTTTTTCACGGATGATTACTAAGAGATGTTGTTTGTATACCTTCAGTTTTTTATCACGCGCGTGCAAAACGCATTTAATCGCATTGCACCCGGGCGATAAAAACGGAACAACTGAATGCGATCGCAGACAAAACTGAATGACTTTGTTTGCGAAAATCACGCATTTTTCACTGAACGCATTCGCAACGCATCCAGACCTAATCCGCACAAACTCGTCTGCAAGGAGCCTTACAATTTCATTTTACATATGTCCCTACTAGTTTATTGGGAACAGAAGCGTCTACTGAAACGTACTAGGCTTTGTTCACATCCCTGCCGGCCATTCTGTTCTGTCATAGGAATAGAAAATTGGAATGTGAGCAAAAAACTGATCTGTCTTCTGAAGGATACCAGTGGTGCCACCGACTATAATGGGGTCCATCAGGTTTTCATCATGGTCTCCATCATTTTACCGTAAAAAATAGCATGCATGCTTTGTGATTATGTCCAGCAACCGAGCCGTATTTGTATTACAGTTTAATACCGTATTTGACATAAGAGAAATGGACTTTTAAAAAAGTCCATTGGCGAAGTGAGTAAATTTATTCCATGGTGAGATAAATACATTCCATAGCTTTTTTTGTGATTAGTGGCAATGCTTGAAAATCTGATTGCAACAGGTATATTATAAACTTTTAGCATGTCTTAAAGGGCATCTGTCAGCAGAATTGTTCCTATGAAACTGGCTGACCTGACCCTGCGCTGATGAATGCAGGAAAAGGCATATTGGTACACCATAGACTTTTTCCAGGGTGAGGGTGCCCACAGACAGGGCTCTGAGTGCCGCCTCTGCCACCCGTGCCATAGATTCGCCACCACTGAGCTACAGGTTACTTTGCATATATTAAAACATCATTTTTATCAGCAAAGCAGGCACATATGAATATGGGACCAACACAGATGCCTTCAGCTGCCATGCGCTCATGTTAGCATGGGCGTAGGGATCACCATAGCAGCCATAGCAATGGCTATGGGGCCCTACGCCACTGGGGGCCTGGGCTGCCTGCTGAGAATTATTATAATTTTTTAAATTCATGTGGTATAGCTACAGGGGTCGCAGGCCCCTCCAGGACAGACAGAGAAAGCGCTATCTGCAGGGCCTGTAGGCTGTGGGCAGTGCGATAGGGGGTGGCTGGAGGCAGAGAGGTGTACCTGCATTGAGGAGAGGGGGTGGTCCCGCTCCCAGTCTGGGCGGCAGTCCTACTGGCCGGAAGTGGAAGAGGCGGAGCTGCGTGCTGCTGGGCCTGGCAGCACTGCTGGAGTGTGGGCGCGCAGACCTTCAAGTGGCTGTGAGGGCTGGCTGACTCTGGGACTGGTAAAATTTACTCTGGAGTCCTGGACCATTATATCTAGGGAGGAGGGGGGAGCAGGACCCTGGAGGTCTGGACCAGTACGTTTAAGGAGAAGGGGGGAGCAGGACCTGGAGGTATGGTCTGGACCATTATATAGGGGGGAACACGACACTGGACCATTATATCTTGGGAGGAGGGGGAGCAGGACCCTGGAGGTCTGGACCATTATATTTAGGGGGAAGCAGGACCCTGGAGGTCTAGACCAATTTATTGAGGGGGGAGCCGCAGGATCTCCAAGGTCTAAACCATTAAATTGTGGGGGGAGTAGGACACTTGATGTCTGGACCATTATATCTGGGGACTGGCGGTGGGAGATTTAGGATGGGTGTGGGGGTGGAAGGTCTTGGAGGAGTGTGGGGATGTTGGGGTGGGAGGTACTGGAGGGGTGTTTGGGTGGGAGCTCTGGAAGGGGTGGGAGGTCTGAGAGGTATGTGGGGGTGGGAGATCTGGGAGGGGGGCCCATACATTTTTTTGCTATGGGGCCCAGTCATTTCTAGCTACGCCCCTGCATGTTAGGCTACTTTCCCACTCGCGTTTGGCATGGATCCGTCATGGATCTGCACAGACGGATCCCTTCAGATAATACAACCGTCTGCATCCGTTCAGAACGGATCAGTTTGTATTATCTTCAACATAGCCAAGACGGATCCGTCTTGAAGACCATTGAAAGTCAATGGAGGACGTATCCGTTTTCTGTTGTGTCAGATTGTGTCATAGAAAACGGATCCGTACCAATTGACTTACACTGTGTGTCAGAACAGATCCGTTTGGTTCAGTTTTGTCAGACGGACACCAAAATGCTGCCGGCAGCGTTTTGGTGTCCGCCTCCAAAGCGGAATGGAGATGAAACGGAGGCAAACTGATGCATTCTGAGCAGATCCTTTTCCATTCAGAATTCATTAGGGCAAAGCTGATCCGTTTTGGACCGCTTGTGAGAGCCCTGAACGGATCTCACAGACGGAAAGCCAAAACGCCAGTGTGAAAGTAGACTAACAGGTCAGCCAGTTTCATAGGTACAAATCTGCTGACAAAACTGCATGACTGAACTGTTTCCATATGATGGAAAGATCAAAAAGGGGCCAGCAACCCCAAACAGACTAAACACAGCAAATAATGTGGTGCTGTCGGCTCAACATTGCTCTACAGCAGGGGTACGCAAGTACTTTTTGTAAAGGTCCTCATACCTTTACAGTCTGCTGTAGGATGAAGGTCCGAGCTGCAAAAGGAGGGACTATAAGGAGGGACAACACCATTGGCGTGTAGCGCTACCTTATTATTATTTTATTTTTTTACAACAATTCGCACCTCCAAGCCGACCTAATCTCTTATCTGCTGACCAAACAGTAAGAAGGTCCTTTCAGTGCCCCTGAACAATAATAATGCCCCTCCGACAGTGTGATATCCCTTTAGTGCTCCACAGAGTATGATACCCCTAAGTGCACTCTCGCAGCAGGGTAATCCCTTGGTGCCCCCACACATTATGATGCTCCTTAGTGCCCTTGACACATTGCAATGCCTCCTTAGTTCCTCCCCACAGAGTATGAATACCCTAAATGCCCCCTCACAGTAGTAATTCCCTCTCTGTGCCCCTTTCACAGTAGTAATGCCCTACCTGTGCCCCTTTCACAGTAGTAATACCCTATCTGTGCCCCTTCACAGTAGTAATGCCCTATCTGTGCCCCTTTCACAGTAGTAATACCCTATATGTGCCCCTATACAGTAGTAATGCCCTATGTGTGCCCCTTCACAGTAGTAATGCCCTCTTTGTGCTCCCTTCACAGTAATAATCCCCATTGTAGCCCCTTCACAGTAATAATCCCCATTGTGCCCCCTTCATAGTAATAATACCCACTGTGCCCCCTTCATAGTAATAATACCCGGTAATAATGCCCCTTAATAGTAGTAATGCCCATTGTACCCCCTTCACAGTAATAATGCCCATTGTGCCCCCTTCACAGTAATAATGCCCTCTGTGGCCCCTCTATAGTAGAAATCCCCATTGTGCTCCCTTAATAGTAGTAATGCCCTCTGTGTTAGTAATGCCCATTGTGCCCCCTTCATAGTAGTAATGCGCTCTGTGCACTGTGCCCTTCACATTAGCAATGCCCATTGTGCCCCCTCCAGAGTAGAAATGCCCATTGTACCCCCTCCAGAGTAGAAATGCCCACTGTGCCCCCTTCATATTAGCAATGACCATTGTGCCCCTTCACATTAGCAATACCCATTGTGCCCCCTCCAGAGTAGAAATGCCTATTGTGCCCCCTCCAGAGTAGAAATGCCCATTGTGCCCCCTCCAGAGTAGAAATGCCAATTGTGCCCCCTCTAGAGTAGAAATGCCCATTGTGCCACCTTCAGAGTAGAAATGCAAATTGTGCCCCTTTCACATTATCAATTCTCATTGTGCCCCCTTCACATTAGCAATGCCCATTGTGCCTCCTCCAGAGTAGAAATGCCCATTGTGCCGCCTTCACATTAGCAATGCTCGTTGTGCCCCCTACAGAGTACAAATGCCCATTGTGCCCCTTATGTGTTAAAAAAACACAGTACCTACTCGTCTTGTCCCGTTCCTGAAGCCCACAGTCCTCTCTCCCCTGTAGACACAGATCGCTCTGCAGCACTGTGTAGGAAGAGCTTATACAGATTTCCAGGCTGCAGACTTCGCCCACTCAGGTTGGCAGCGTGATCTGTGTCTGCAGGCTGAATGGTGGAGAAGGGAGATGTTTCCCCGCTTCACCATTCAAAGCGCCGCCGGCCTGAAGGAGGGGAGGAGTGCGGGAAGCTGAGCCGTGAGTGACAGGACATCAACTCCCAGCACTCCAGCAATGAGTGCTTCCATCTGTATCGATGGAAGCACTCATTGCTTCTGGACTCTGGCACCCAGGGTGGACCGACCCCCACTTAGCACACCACTGCTGGCAACCGTGGTCCGGATTCGGACCGCGGTCCGCCAATTGAGTACCCCTGCTCTAAAGTAATCAGAGCAGTCTTACTATTCCTGTTGACACAGAGTGGTATGGGATAATCCTGTATGCATAGGGATGCAGTGGATCATCACAATCCAGGTCCCCTTGAGTAGACAGCAGGACGCAGTATCTGTCCCTGAATTGCCCTACTTGGCCTAGTCTTAACTGTACGTCCAGCCAAGCAGAGCACCCACCCCTAAAGGAGTGACCCCTCTGGACAGTCCATCTCTGGTCTGGAGACTCTACACTCAACCAGTGGCGTAACTAGAGTTCTATGGGCCCCAGGGCAAACTTTGAATCGGGGCCCCCCACCCCAAGACTCCGCCCACCCCACGACTCCGCCCGTCCACTATCCATCCATCCATCCGCCCCGGCCCTGATTTCAGACCATAATAATGTCTGAATTCAGGGGGTAGGGCGGATGGATGGATGATCAGTGGACGGTAATGATGTCTGAAATCAGGGTGTGGGTGGGGCGGATCATGGATGGATCATGAGTGAACAGCAATAATTTATTACCATCCACTGATGATCCATCCATCGGCCCCACCCCGGCCCTGATTTCAGACATTACTACCGTCCGGCCACTGATGATCCATCCATGGGGCGGATGGATGATCAGTGGACGGTAATGATGTCTGAAATCAGGGTGTGGGTGGGACGGATGGATAGATGGATGATCAGTGGGCGCCTGGGCGGTAATAATAATGTCTGAAATCAGGATGCGGGTGGGGCGGATCATGGATGGATCATGAGTGAACAGCACTAATTTATTACCGCCCACTGATGATCCATCCATCGGCCCCACTCCGGCCCTGATTTCAGACATTACTACCGTCCATCCACTGATGATCCATCCATCGGCTCCACCCCGGCCCTGATTTCAGACAATAATAATGTCTGAATTCAGGGGGTGGGGCGGATGGATGGATGATCAGTGGACGGTAATGATGTCTGAAATCAGGGCGTGGGTGGGGCGGATGGATGGATGATCAGTGGGTGGTAATAATGTCTAAAATCAGGATGCGGGTGGGGCGGATCATGGATGGATCATGATGAGTGAACAGCAATAATTTATTACCGTCCACTGATGATCCATCCATCGGCCCCACTCCAGCCCTGATTTCAGACGATAATAATGTCTGAATTCAGGGGGTGTGGCGGATGTGGATGGATGATCAGGGGACAACATGGATGAATCATTGCATTACTAATACTACCTACCAGTCTATAGACCAGTCCAGCAGGCAGTGAGGCAGGAGAAGATGGTCCTGGAGTGCAGTACTTCTGCTGCAATGCCCAGCGCTCGCCCTTGGTGTCTGTCTGTCGGTCGTCCTCTTCTTTCTTCCTCGGAGAATCGTGCCCTGAGCCCTCTAATCTGTGCTGGCACAGGCACACACTGCTGGGGGGCGGGGCTCTGCCTCTTTTAAATCTGCTCTCTGGCGGGCTTTTGCTGCGCCTGTGCGCCTAGAGTCTACTCTCCTGTCCTGACGTCAGAGTCTCAGAGACTCTCATCTCGCGTGAGCGGAGGGACGGGTCACGCGGCCGTGGTCATGTGGGTGTATTGTGGGCGTGTGTAGCTTGAGGGAGGGCCCGGCGGAGGAGCGGCAGCACCAGCTGAGTGAGGGAGGAGTGGACGGTACACACAGGCAGCGTGAGCGCAGGTGAATCAAGCAGTGACACAGATTAGTTTCGCAGGGCCCGCCTGCCGCCGCAAGTACTTGCTGGCCTGCAGCGGGCCCCCCTCCCGCCGGGCCCGGTCGCAGTCGCACTCTCTGCGACCGCGATCGTTACGCCCCTGCACTCAACCCTGAAACGTCTTCCCTACACCTTAGTTATTTTTAAGATTTTTATTTTTATTTTTGTATTAAAATGTGTGTGGTATCACAGTAATTTTACTGACCTGGAGAATGAAGCTAACAGGTCAATTTTACCATATAGTGCCATTAAAAAGTACAACTTGTCCTGCAAAAAAAAAAACCTTATAAGGCTATGTGAACGGAAAAATAAAAAAAGTTATGACCCTGGGAGCGCAGGGAGTGGAAAATGAAAACGGAAAATCACACGGTCCTCTAATGGTTAAAGAGGTTATCCGAAGAAAAGTATTAATATGCAATTAATAGGGCATTTCATATGTACTATTATTGCAATATACATGCAATAAAATCATTGTTAGTTTTTCTATGTACTTAAATTTACATTTTTGTCTCTGGTAGTGCCCCCTGCAGGGGGAGATTTATCAAACTGGTGTAAAGTAGAACTGGTTTAGTTGACTATAGCAACGAGATTCCGCTTTTCATTTTCCAAAGGAGCTGTCCAAAATGAAAGGTGGAATCTGGTTGGTTGCAATGGACAACTAAACCAGTTCTACTTTACACCAGTTTGATAAATCTCCCCCATAATTTTGACACGGACACATGAGTAAATCTGGGCTACTGTCCTGAGTCGAACACAAGTTGGAAGTGGACTTGCTGAGACCCAAGAATGCGACATTTGCTGTAAGAAGTGGGTTCATATTCTAGTTTATCCTTTATATTCTTAGGATATTTAATAATCATTTCTAATATTTAGACAGTGTAAACCTAGAGCAGGCAATCTAAAGATGCATCAGGTTCTAGCCTGACAGAATTCAGCACATCCTGCATCTCCACAAGGGCTACATTCCGTCAGACTAGATGCACGCCCCTGACAGCAGACCACTTCGCTTACACTGTTCTTACAGGAGCCGGTAACAGCGCAGTCGCAGCTGCTCTTCACTGATCTTCAGGAAGGTATGAGCTTCTCCATGTCACGCCCAGCCATGGATGAGTGCAGCTAGTCAGCTGAACAGGGCAGAGGGGGCATGACCTCACATATTAAAATAATTAAAATGTTTAACCCCTTAAGGACTGGGGATTCTTAATTTTTTCGTTTTGCGTTTCCCATAGTCCTAACTTTTTTATTGTTCCATTCACATAGCCTTATGAGGGCTTAATTTTTTGCAGGACCAATTGTACGTTCTAATGGCACCATTTACGGTTGCATACCATCTAGTAGGAAGTGGGAAAAAAAATTCCAAATGGGGTACAATTGGGAAAAAATGCAATTCTGATAAAGGTTTTTATTTTTATTTTTTTACATTGTACACTATGCAGTAAAATTGACCTGTTATCTTTATTCTCCAGGTCAGTACGGTTACAACGATACCACACTTGTATAATTTTTAATGCGTTTTAATACTGAAGAAAAAATAAAGAACCTATGAGGAAATTTTTTTTATTTTTTATAACCATATTCTGACCCCTATAACTTTTTTGTAGATATGTGTACGAGGCTGTGTGAGGGCTCATTTTTTTGAGGGACAATCTGTTCTTTTCAGTGATACCAATTTAAAGTGTGTGCAACTTTTTAATCACTTTTTATAATAAAAATTATTGGGTAGTTGAAGTGACAAAAAATAGCAAATATTTTTCCCCCGTTACGCTATTTGCCGTATGCCATTAATATTGTTATATTTTAATTGCATGGGCATTTTTGCACGCGGCGATGCCCATGATGTTTATTTTTTTTATTGGTTAAGTATTTTTATTTTAAGGAAAGGGGGTGATTTTATATTTGTAAAAACGTTTTTTTTACATTTTCAATGTTCATTGTTCATTGATGGCTATATAGCCATCATTGAATAATTCATTTGCACTAAACCAGGGATGCTCAACCTGCGGCCCTCCAGCTGTTGCAACTCCTGGCATGCTTTAATAGCTGTAGGCTGTCCAGGCATACTGGGAGTTATAGTTTTGCAACAGCTGGAGGGCCGCAGGTTGGGCAACCCTGCACTAAACCAATACAATGCTGCCACCTAGTGGCATGTATTGGTGTATTCCTTAAAAAGGCACCAAAGCCTTTGCTTGAGGCTTCGGGCTATTTCAGTAATGTAACAGGTTCCCCGATCTCAGTTGGGGAATGCTGTTACCGGAGCGGAAGCGCTCGACTTCCACTTCCGGAATGCGAAAAAATGCTGTGGTCACATTTGACCACTGCATCTGAAGGGTAAAATGTATGGGATCAGCCTTATGACTGATCGCATACATGTGCCACGGGTCTCTGCTATTTAAAATAGCAGAAACCTGGCGGCTTTGGCGCCCGCTGCATATGCGGCGCTGGTTGTTAAGGGGTTAAGGACATATATTAGTAAGTTTTATATTTTCCTGCCTCCCACACAGTATTAATAAGTATACACAGTGGCCAACTCTTTTAATTCTTGTCATTGGAGTTGCAGTGCAACAAGAGTACTGTGACTGCGATGAGACAGTTGCAAAAAATTCAATACTCTCGCATGAGACTTGCCGTCATAGATCACAGTTAACCCCTTTAAACTCTTCATAAAGGTGGCACTATAGGCACAATGCATAAAAAAATTAGATCAGGGCCTCCTTGAAAAGTATTTACAGGATGTCATGGCTGAAATGCAAAAGCAAATAAATACTATTGGGGTCATTTATCAAACTAAAGTGGAACTGGCTTAGTTGCCCATAGCAACCAATCAGATTCCATCTTTCGTTTTGGACAGCTCATGTGGAAAATGAAAGGTGGAATCTGATTGGTTGCTGTGGGCAACTAAGCCAGTTCTACTTTACACCAGTTTGATATATGACCCCATATATATAGCAGCACATTGCCTCATGCTCAATGACGTACAGTCATTAAAAACATGAATTATCTTGGTACATGTAGTTTGGGTCTCCATAGGCACAATAGACTGAAGATGTTCATTGCCTTTTACAGGAGAATTGTAGAGGCATGCTTTGTGATCTGTGTAGAGCAGATTGTGCAGGGAGCGGCTAGGTAAGCTGTTATCATCACCAATCGTGAATGATTGATCCTGTGTATGTACATATATATATGCCATATAGCTTGAGAAAGACCGCAAAAAGCGGTTGAAACGTCACTGCTATTTGACACTGGGTGAATAAACCACGTTCATTTTTTTTTATCATAACGGAGTGCTGCTGGCTTTTTGTATTCTTCTCTATTGAATTGGACCTTGGTTCGTGTTGGCCTGATTTTGCACCCTAACGCTAGTGTCCTGCATCCTAATTTTCTATATTTATATATATATATATATATATATAGAGAGAAAGTGTGGGCAGCACCACTATCTGTAAGGTATATGCGGAGTGCCAGCGGCTGGGTAGGCGATCCACCTCCAAACGTATAAAAAATAAGAAATTCCGCAGCACATCCAGGTTGTAAGAAAGTAAAAAAAGACTTTATTCACCAAGCATGCGACGTTTCAATCCTCTCAATGGGATTTTCCTCAGGCAGTGACACTGCCTGAGGAAAATGCCTGAGGAAAATCCCATTGAGAGGATTGAAACGTCGCATGCTTGGTGAATAAAGTCTTTTTTTACTTTCTTACAACCTGGATGTGCTGCGGAATTTCTTATTTTTTATATATATATATATATATGTATACAGTCCTGATCAAAAGTTTAAGACCGCTTGAAAAATGGCAAAAAATCCTATTTAGCATGGCTGGATCTTAACAAGGTTCCATGTAGAGCTTCAACATGAAACAAGAAGAAATGGGAGTGAGACAAAACATTTTTTTGAGCATTCAATTTAATGAAAACAACGAATAAACTGAAACTGGCTGTTTTTCAGCTGATCAAAAGTTTAGGACCACACCTCCAAAAAAATAAAATAAACCCCCCCAAAACAGAAATCCAACTTCCAAACATGAACTCAGTAATGAGTAGCTCCGCTGTTATTGTATATCACTTCCAAAATTTGTTTCGGCATGCTTGATGCAAGCGTTTCCATGAGGTGAGTGCGAACATTTCTCCAAGTGGTGAAGACGGCCGCGCGAAAGCCATCTACTGTCTGGAACTGTTGTCTATTTTTGTAAACTTCCCTTGCCATCCATCCCCAAAGGTTCTCAATTGGATTTAGATCAGGGGAACATGCAGGATGGGCCAATAGAGTGATGTTATTCTCCTGGAAGAAGTCCCTTGTCCTGCGGGCATTGTGTACTGTAGCGTTGTCCTGTTGAAAAACCCAGTCGTTACCACACAGACGAGGGCCCTCAGTCATGAGGAATGATCTCTGAAACATCTGGACATAGCCAGCGGCCGTTTGACGCCCCTGCACTTCCTGAAGCTCCATTGTTCCACTGAAGGAAAAAGCACCTCAGACCATTATGGCGCCCCCTCCACTGTGGTGCGTAGAAAACATCTCAGGTGGGATCTGCTTGTCAAGCCAGTAACCTTGGAAACCATCAGGACCATCAAGGTTAAATTTTTTCTCATTAGAGAATAAAACTTTCTTCCACCTTTGAATGTCCCATGTTTGGTGCTCTCTTGCAAAGTCCAAACGAGCAGTTCTGTGGCGTTCAAGGAGACGAGGTCTTTGAAGCCGTTTTTTTTGTTTTTGAAGCCCTTCAGTCTCAGATGCCGTCTGATGGTTATGGGGCTGCAGTCAGCACCAGTAAGGGCCTTAATTTGGGTCGAGGATCGTCCAGTGTCTTGACGGACAGCCAATTGGATCCTCCGGCTCAGTGCTGATGAAATTTTTGGGGGTCTTCCACTTGACTTTTTTGTTCCATAACCCTCAGGATCATTTAAGAAATTCCAAATGACTGTCTTACTGAGTCCCACCTCAGCAGCGATGGCGCGCTGTTAGAGACCCTGCTTATGCAGTTCAAAAACCCGACCATGTTCAAAAAGGGAGACTTTTTTTTGCCTTTGCCATCACAACGTGTGACTACCTGACAGAAAATGACAATGAATCCACATCTTTGCACAGATTTGGTCTTTTAAAGGCATGTGGTCCTAAAGTTTGGATCAGCTGAAAAACAGCCTGTTTCAGTTTAATTGTTATTTTCAATTGATTGAATGCTCAAAACATGTTTTGTCTCACTCTCATTTCTTCTTGTTGCATGTTGAAGCTCTACTTGGAACCTTGTTAAGATCCAACAATGTAAAATATGATTTTTTGCTAATTTTTAAGTGGTCTTAAACTTTTGATCAGGACTATATATATATATATATATATATATATACATACATACATACAGTATATAAAATCTTTTATTGTAATCCTTCCATAATGATAATGAAATGACTGCTGAGAAATGATCTTCACAGAACAGGAAATATCTGGGTGTTATTAGGCTTAGTGTGCAGTGAGAAAACTGCAGGATTTAAAGCTATGTACGCTTTCGGAGGCAATTTTTGTTTGATTGCATTTTACCCATTTTGGGCTAAAAATCATTTTTCCGATTGATCTTTATTAAAAATATTGAGCCATTCTGCCACAAAGGGTTAACAGTTTTTCTAGACGTGTGACTGATACTTTCACTTTGTGCCGGTCATCTAATAAACAATATCTCTAAACTACTGAGAGGTCATAAACACTTATTTAAGCCACATTCTTACCAGTAAGATAAGAACTGAGCTATAATGAGTGTTTAAATTGTCAGAGAGAAGGAGCCCGTCAGCTCCCCAACTGATGGAAAAGACAAAAAATCCACAGGCTGCTACTAGAACATCTCAGCTCTGTACACAATAAATTAGTTTTGGTGCAGGACCGCGCTGCTCTTAGTTCTCCGCTGATATCATGCTTTCTTTGAGACCACGATCCTCACATGTATCTTTGTATTACTTCGGAAAGCAACACGTGATGGAACTCTGAATGAAGAGTGTATATTTAAGTGCTGAACTTTATGAATGAAGAAGATATGTAACATACTATTGGTGGGATTTGAACACATGATCGGAATAACCTCTGAATGAGAGGACATATTCTGTTAAGGTCTGTTTATGAAGGAAAAGGTTTCATAAGAAAAGAAAAGTTTTTATATGAATTGGGAGATGTTCAGCTAAAGAAAAAGATTATTTATGTTTGAGTTAGTTTAAAATTGGAAGTTTTTTATGTATATGATATGGGTGGAGCGAAAGCTCACTCTTGACCAAATAAATTGATTGCATCAAGGTGAGCAATGGAAGTGCCCCTGATGAAGCGAAAGGAGGACCGGTATGACTTTGTGATATGCGCATTTACTTGCTTTGTTTGGGAGTATAATAAAGCATTTTTATTTAATTTTGGTTGGTGGTCCTTCACTATTTTGCGCTGATTTGGCTTTCACAGAAAGTGACTTGGGACCAAGATATTCTTTGGTCTACAGAGTAATACAAAGATACATGTGAGGATCGTGGTCTCAAGGAAAGCGTGATATCAGCTGAGAACTAAGAGCAGCGCGGTCCTGCTCCAAAACTAATTGACTGATCGTGTGAATAGAACCCACTTCAGGACTTGCAGTGCCATTGATAGGCAACGTACCAGGGAACTTTTTATCTTATTCTATTTAATGTATACAAAAAAGGATGCCATATTTTTAATAACTACCATTTGAAAAAATGATTTTTAGCTGAAAATAAGTACAATGCAATAATAATAATAATAATAATAATAATAATAAAATGCTCCTAAAGGAGTAAATAGACTTTAAGGATTTCTTTTTTAAATATAATGACATAGAAAATTTAAAATAACCAGCAAATATCAAGTAATTTTCTGATGACATGTAAAGCAAGGTAGCACCCCCTGAATGCAGAAACTGCATGGTTAGTTTAAGGGCTGCTGAAAAAAAAAATATATATACGTATTGACTATCGGCCTATCCCTCTTATAAATGCATCGGAAAGTTAGTACTGAGAGGTCATCCTTTTGGGTCTTTGTTGTACTGGACAGTTGCTTGCTACAAATATTAAAAATAACTAAATAGACCTTTCGGGAGGAATTTCAGAAAATAACATTGTGTGAGTATAAAATAGCAGCCACAGGGTGAATGAGGTGGAAATAAAGAGATTTGCCGAAATTCCAGCTGTGAACTCCTACTTACCAGAGCAGCATGATACTGCTTTGATTATGATGCTTTAGAGATACTATTTTCTGCATGACGAAAGCCAGCAATTGTATTATTTAAACCTATCTGGTAAGCGAGTTAATATTATGACTTCATTCCAGTCTATTAATAGGCACCGAGTGATTAATTTTAAGTGTCTGTCATCCCGTTTTTCCATTATAAACTGCATCTAGTGCCCTGCAGATCACATTTACGGTATCCCAGACGTTCCTTCTTGTTTATATATCGACCTTTTGTAGATGAGCTGAAAAGAGTCCATGAATGTGACTCTGATGCCCAAGGGTACTGCCCTTGGGCTCTTATCAGCTCATTTGCATATCCGAATAAGGATCTTTTTCTGGGGAGACAAAGAATGATATATCAACAATAAGGTATGTCTGGGATACAGTAAGAGGGGTTTATGATGGGAAAAGATGGTGATAGACTCCCTTCAAATATTACCCAAGTATCATAAGTATATTACTGTACTGTATATTACTATTGTTTTAGCAATAACAAGTGGGAGTGCTGGTAGGGATATTTCACATTTTATGTTCTAATGAGGGGTTCTCTATAATATAATCTATCTCCACCATATGTACCTCAATAGTGTTGCTGTCTGAACATTTGAATTGTATTTTCTTTTTTGAAGTTAATTTTTTTTCACTATAACCATTTATGATATATCTAGAGGACATACCATAAATGTCTAATAGTTGGGGGTTCCACCTATGAGATTCCCTACTATTAGGAGAACATTAATCACATGATTAATGTAAAAACTGAAAATCAGACATCATACAATACATGTCAACCACTTTCTAATAAAGCTAGAACCAGCCCTGTACCATTTGCCCTGCTAGATTTATTTCAAGCTGGCAGCTCAGTAGGAATGTTCTTTCTTCAGGTGCGTGCCCTTTCTGCAGCAGCTTTCTCTCTCTGTAACTGTCACAGCTTCTAACAGTGATGACACTTGAAGGCTGGAGATGAGCGTGTGTGCAGTGCCCCAGAAGAACACTGTCCTGGTTTAATTATTGCTAAAAAGGTTAATTTAATGTTATTGAGGTAAATGTGATATTCTAATAAAGAACTTACATCTTTGTGAACTATGTAGACCTATTGTGGGGGGATAAGCTCGGGATCGCCTTTGCTGGGGGTCAAAAGACACTTGTCTGTTTCACACAATTCCAACCAGCCACCAAGGTAGAAGTTTTAAGCTGGCCTGGAGCCAGGTTTATTGAGCAGGTTGCACAAATAAAATAAAACAACAAAAGAAAAGTCTTGCCTGTCCGGCACTTACTAAACATTAGAAGTTCCTATCTATCCGTTGTGGGCTTCTCCCAGCCAGAAACAAGGCTTCAGCAACCTAGTCCTCACGGTTTGCTCCCTCACACAGACATGCTTTTTGTGTCCCCAGGCAGAGAGAGAGACTGACCTCCTAGCTCTGTTATATCCCCATCCTCAGTGCTGCTTCATTAATTACCTCAAAGGTGAGAGTCTTTCACCTGCTACTTACATAGGAGAAAAATCTAGGGGAAATATACCTCCCTTCCACTACCAATCCAGCATTGATATCACACTATGTATGGGCATTATTATAGTTAAGGTTACCAGGGGGATGGACCTGGTTTGCTCCCCCCCCCCTCCCTCTGTTTAGTTACAGACTGTTAGCTGAGTTGAAGCTACAGGCAAGACGTGTGTGAGAACTCCTGCAATGTAGGCCGAGAGAAAAGCCTCCTACAGGAGATACCACTCCTCAGACTGAAACCCTGCACTGATGAATGGCAGGAGAAGTCTAAGGCATATTGGTACAGCATAGACTTTTTCCAGGGTGCGGGTGCCCAGAGAGAAGGCTCTGAGTGGTCTATTGCGTAGCAACCTCCCATGTGTAAAGTGTAGTGTAAATGAGTGGTCAGAGAGAGCAGGACAGTGATATGTCCTTAACCTACTATCTTTTACGTATACCTGACATGTGGTGAAAATAGCAACGTTTGCAAAAATGTCAATCTTTAGCTGTGTCCAGACAAAGAAATGAAATATATACACAGCTGTATATAAAAAAAATTCTAAACTGGCAGACATTACAGCAAAGTAAGTATTCCACAGTGGGGGGATGAGGAGTGATCATCCAAACCCCACAGAGGCCATCTGCCATGTAATGCTGATGACGATAATCTGTTATATCTAAGTAATATCTTCAGGGGAAAGCCCACTATGGTACCTCGGGTTACATCACTCTATGATAATTATGACTGAAGGAGCATACCATTGATCAAAAGATGCACTGTTTTAGAACAACTGGCTCTCTCATGACTGGAACACTCAAAATGGATGTTCTCTTAATAGCTTTTTTCGTAAATTACCTCTGGTATGTAGCCTGTAGTCATTTGTTTTGATCATGTGTAGATGTCTGTTAGATACTAATGCCTACAAGAAGTCAGTGTTTTGCAACACACCATTAAGATCATTTGCAAGCATTGCCTGGACAGCAGGGGGTCAGTTTTATTTAAAGAGGACCTGTCACCATAAAATGCAGTGCAATTGGCATTCAGCTGCAATCAGCAAATCCTGCTTTGTTATAGAGCAGGAGGAGCTGAGTTGATATATAATTTATGAGGAAGAGATTCTGTAAAATGGTTAATTTATAGATTTAAATCTCTGCTCTTTCTGACTTCAGTTGTACATGGGGATGTGTTATCATTGATTGATGGCATTCCCTGTGTGAGTATGCATTGATAGCTGTCAGTTATTGATAGTTGTACATGGCGGAGGTGTTATCATTGATTGATGGCATTCCCTGTGTGAGTATGCATTGATAGCTGTCAGTTATTGATAGTTGTACATGGAGGAGGTGTTATCAGTGATAGTATTCTCTGTGTAAGTGTGTATACTGTAAAGAATCGTCTTCCTTCAGGGGGTCACACTCACAGACGTCTCACCAGACAATGGATTTTAGTGCCCAAACTTTGCTTTTATTTTGACACCAGCAAAGCAAACAAAGAAATCATAAACCTCAGCCGCCTGGCCACTGACTACATAGTATAATCTCCCTCTCTAGCAGGATCTGGGTCTACTACCCAGCGCCCCAAAACACATCAGTGCTTACCCCACAGAGGGTTCCGGCTCCCACAGGCCTTGATGTAGCCTGTTCCTTCCTCAGACTGGGAACCCTGATTGAGAAGCTCAGCCCATCTTTATCCAAGCTCCTCAGCTGGCTGCTAATTATCCTCATTACCACCCTAGCAGACAGTGGGAAAAACCTATTTTCCAAGCCATTATTGCTCTCACCCAGCTTCCTCTAGGGGAGATACACCATTTGAATGGTCTTCCTATGGCCCTCTGGCAGCTCCACTGCCACAATACATAGATAGCTGTCAGTCACTGATATTTGTACATGAGGAAGGTGTTATCAGTAATTGATAGCATTCTCTGTGTAAGTCTGTATACATAGATAGCTGTCAGTCGCTAATAGTTGTACACGAGGGAGGTGTTATCAGTGATTGATAGCATTTATATTTATATTGGAGCACATTATAGGATGTTTTTTCCTGTTTTCTGGAGCTCACTTGACAGCTTTGCTGGGAAGGCTGGGTCAGGGTCAGCAGAGTCACAACAAGCATATTAAGACAGGTTTAATAAAACCATCTTAAATAGGCAAAGTAGACTGTTTAGAATAAAAAAAATATATATGGTCATTTTGGCATAACACTTTGCTTCTGTTTGCTACCTTTTAGTTGGTTGACTTACTTTAGACCATTTTTGCAAATATATTTTGACACAGTGTGTTGCATTGCACATCCCATTTCTGCTAAGCCACGCCTTCTTGTCTAATGAGGTAGAAAAAGTGTCTAAAACAATCTGCCACATACCCTAGCAATTTAGGGTACTTTCACACTAGCATTATTAGAATCCGGCAGGCAGTTCGGTTGACGGAACGTCCTGCTGGATCCGGAAATCCGTATACAAACAGATAACTGATCCGGTATGAACTGCGCATGTGCAGACTGAAAAACCAGATCCGGCGATGCAGCAAGTTCCAAAACACTTGGTACTGGATCCAGCATTAATACATTTCAATGGAAATTAATGCTGTAGTGCGGTAGTGTTCCGGGATTTTGTCCAGAAAAAATACAGCAGCATGCTACGGTATTTTGTCCGGTCAAATACCATACAAGGGACGGAACGGAAGACATCCTGATGCATACTGTATGGATTGCTTTCCATTCAGAATGCATTAGACAAAACTGATGCGTTTTTTTTTGCGGTATTGAGACCCTTTACCAGATTTCAATACCGGAAAAGAATAACGCTAGTGTGAAAGTACCCTTAGCTAGGTTGGCTATGGTCATACATTGTGAAACCTAGTGCAGAATGTCAGGTTAGACATATTTTCCTGAGATTTTAAGAAAAGTTCAGTGAAATGTAAGTGTATATATTTTGGATACTAGCTGAATAAATACAGTCTTGCTGACCAAACAATGGTGTAGGCTGTCTAGACGTGCACCAAATTTATCGCATTGGTTCTGGCTGGATGATAAATCTGGTCCAGGAATAGATACTTTACTCTGGTTCTGTATAACCATTAGCTTGCTTTGAGACATAATTTTAAACCAGGATTGTGGTACATTTTGGGGCAAAAAGTCTTATCTTATTTATCTTAGACCATGCTAAACAATGCTCCCTTCCCACTAAGCCCCACCCCCTTGTTGCGCAAGTCAATAAAAGTGTAGAAACCCTAGATGCATCAACATTGTGCCAATTTTTCACTGCTTTTTAGACACAATTGATTTGGGTCAATGTGTTTGATTAAAGTGTATCTCCAGTTATAAACAAGATTATAAAAATTATTAGTACAGGTTGAATATAAGAAACTTTGTAATATATCTTATCAACAAATTATGCTTCCTCGTGAGGTTCTCAGGGTGCTTTTTTCCTCTTTGCCTTTACTCGGCCTCTTATCTCCAGTAAGCTTCTCTCTCTGTCTCCAGCCTCACTCATAAAAGTCTGTGGATAGAGGAGGGGGGTGAGGAGGCTGCTGCCAGGTAGTAAGTGATTTATCACCTGATTTATCACTCTGTAAAGTTATAGAGACTTTTCTTATCTAGGCATAGCAGAGTCAAAAGTGCTAAGTATAACAGAGCTAAGAAATGGCATTTTGTGTGTCTCTCATTCAGCAGACCTCCTTCTAGCTCCAAAGATGTCATTGTTCAAATCAGGAAAGAGCAAAACTGCTTGATAAAAACAAATATACATTACAAAGTTTCTTATGTTCACCTGAAGTATTAATTTATGAAAAGTTGTTTCATAGCTAGAGATGTGCTTTAATCATTATCCTGTCACATTTCTCTCTGCATTATGGCAAACGTTTGCACTTTGTAAAGCAGCTTGGAGAAGCGGGGTGCTTCTATGTCCCTGCCACGTTCATGGACCTGAGGCAGTCCCCGGGTATTTATCTCTCATGTAGCTTGTATTATTTATGATAATTAGTAACCTTAGACCATCTGTTTTGTTGAAAGGGAAACATATTTTTACAATTGTAGCAGTGTTATATACTAATATAAGCACATGTCATGGTTGAACTGATTTCCCCACTAGTGTTTTATCGCCTCAGTGTAGTTTTTAACTTTGTTACATTATTACAAATTTCTGCTATTATAGTTCCAGACAATAAAAATACAATGGTGAAGCTAGAAAAACGTTTGGGTGGCTTTCCGTTCACTTTTATTGTCCTGTTTTTATTTGACCCCCTTGTTACTCTCCCGGTGCCTGGACTCACCTCCCGCTGTCTCTTTCCCGGTGAGGCAGCCTGCTTGCCAGTAAGACCTCTCCTCCTCAGCCCATAAGGCTTGCATGCGTTCCCTCCAGGTCTTAAAAGGCTAGAGTGCACGCACTCTAACGTTCACCAGCCAATAGCTGGCAACACTCCTTAAGGCACTTTCTCCTTTGGCAAGGTGCCTTTAATATCCTGTTTCTCCTGTTAACTGATGCTTTGCTGCCTGACCTGACCTATGTCTGAGATCCATTTTGACTCTTCACTGCCTTCCTTGACAGTGGCCTGTCTTCAACTACGATTTTTCCTGACCCCTCAGTGCTCTGCATCAGTGTCTCTCATGGGTCAGCTGTCAATCACACAGATACTACTCCAGGAGGTTGCAGTCTAGTGGATCCCCTCCAGTGAAGTCTAGATCCCTGTATAAGTGTTAAAGGGTGAAAACCAGGCAACTGCTAGGATAACACCCTTAGGCTCCATTCACACGTCCTATCGTTTGCGGAGCTGCGGACCGGAAGATCGGAACGGATTTGTGGACGTGTGAATGGAGCCTTAGGAGTAGCCTTAAGTCACATCTGTTGGTTGATACAGTGGTTCCATGCCCACTCAACCCACTTAGAAACTTGTGACTCCTCTCTACCAGCAATAAACAATACATTCCATGCCCACTGCTGTAACACCACTATACAAATCAGCACCCTTCAACAGGATGCATAGTTGTGGTGTGAACCTAGCCTAAGGCTACTTTCACACTAGCAGCAGCCTTCTCCGGCAGACTGTTGCGGCGGGTAAACAGCCTCTCGGATCCATGCTGCCGCTAGTTCATGTGTGCTGCCGGAGGTTCCGGCGGCAACACGACAAACATGCCGAAAGGCGGCCCGAATAGAACTAAGACATGTCTCGGTATGTTTGCCATGCTGCCGCCAGAACTCCGGGCCGCCCCCATTATAGTCAATGGGGACGGAGCGGACCTCCAGGGTCACGCGTGCATTAGCGGCAGCACAGATCCAGCAGGCTGTTAACCTGCCGTTACAGCCTGCCGGAAAAGGATGACGCTAGTGTGAAAGTAGCCTAAGTTATAAAGTCACAGTTGTGACACTCTTCCTATTTCATTTTCCCTAGATGTCCTCTTAATGAGGATCTGGAAGTACACGTATGAATTCTAAAAAATAGAAAACATGTTAGTGAATTTTAATGGGCATTTACAGTAAAAAATAATGAGAAAAATGTAATCACACTAATAAAGTTTCCTCGGTCTGATGAAGGAGAGATACGGAGTCAGTGGGGAGACTGTAGGCAGTTAACAGGTGAATATTGTAATGAAATAGAAATTAAAATGCAGCATAATCTCACTGATGCCATCATTAAAACAAGGCTTTAATATAACACTAATAACATGTAGTTAATTATCATAGTTTTTCCATATAATATTCTCTCAAAGTTGCACAATTTGTCATATTCCTCTTGTTATTTTTGATCTAGAACTATGGGTTCATGAATTAAGCAGGAATAGTCTGTAAATAGACTGTTTTTTAACTGTATGTATCCCAAAAACTGCTGAAAATGTTTAATAAAGACCAATTAAAAAAATTATTTTAGCTCAAAATAAAGAAAAATACAATCATAAAAAAAATTACCCGGCGTCCATAGCCTTGCTGAAGTAGTCCATACATCTACACTTCAGATCGCTTTGGCTCTCCTGAACCCCCATAAACATACACATTCAGCTCTATAAAGCAGGCATTTTTAGTAGTGAGAGGTGAATAGGCCGCTGCCAGACACTCCTAGCGTGAGAACAAAGGAATTGGACATGTTGAAATTTGAGGGTTCGACTGACATTTATCTATTGTATATTGACAGTTTTAAACTGTGGAAGCTGAAATTAGAACCTCAGACCATCAGCATGCTGCGGTTTGCTCTCCGGTATAATGGAATGCATTTTGGAGCATTCCGTTCTGTTCTGTTCTGTTTTGTCCCTATTGACAATGAATGGGGACAAAAATGAATATTTTTTCCAATACTGGAAAATAGAAACGCTAGTGTGAAAGTAGCCTAATGCTGGCAGCATCCACCAGAGAAGAGTCACAAGCTTGGTCTCTCCCCACCCACCTGCCAAGGACTGTCAATTATCTCCTACAGAAAAAACTAAGAAGACAACTGTCAATCATTGGCAGACGGGTGGGGAAAGAGGGAGCTTATGAATATGCCGGACTCATCTTAGCAACTTGTGACTCCTCTCTACCAGCAATAAACAATACATTCTTAGCAGCAGCTGTATATCACCAAACAAGCAATTTTGTGACCACTTAATGTTCCCCCAGTGAGGTCAGCATAAAGGAGATGACAGGTTCCCTTTAAATGTAGCATTTGAGACATGAGCAGTGTACTAGCAGCTTTCCAATGTATCCCACTAGAAGTGTCAAGAGAAAAACATCCATATAAGGGAACATACTCTTTGGTGTAATACCATTGTTAAAGAGCCTCTGTCAGCATAATCAACCCTATTAAACAAGGCATATTGCCTGGTAGGGTTGATCATGCCAAGTATGCAGCAGCTGGGTTTGGGGTACCAAAGCTATGCCAGGTGTAGTTGCTGCTCTCCAGAAGGGATGGTAAAACGTGATACATTGCAGTGAGAAATAAGTCAACAGAGTCAGGGTCTGCAGTAAACCAGTGTGCTTCTACTTTGGGAACTCAAGTGCAAAATAATATAGGCAAGACACTGAGCTGGCTTCTCCAGTCTCCTCCCGGCAGAAGAAGATTTCATGCTAAAGAAAGGCCTGCGCTAGCTGTCCTCTCTTTCTCAGAAGGCTGGTTCCCTGGCAAAAGCTGGTGGCCCAGGGTCTGTGGCTAAGTCGTCTGGCTGGAGCTTTGGTCAATGGGCTAGTAACCCGATGTCTGTAGCTCAGCACCCCCATCTCAGTATATTGTTCTGGTAACTCATACAGGATGGCAGAGTATTTCCTACTAAGCACTGGTTTCTATCTGCTCTCCTTATACTGTATATAGTTTCTAGTCAAACTAGAACTGTGTAGTGTGAGGGGTGGAGTGGAGAATCATAGCCTAAACAGAAACAATGTTACAATTTTAGTCTATCATAGACTTGTATAGAGTTTAATGCAAGTCTATAGGAATAACTAAGGCTACTTTCACACTAGTGTTTTTTTGCGGATCCGTCATGGTTCTGCAAAAATGCTTCCACATGTGTCCGTCATGAACGGATCCAGTTGTATTATGTCTTATATAGCCATGACGGATCCGTCATGAACACCATTGAAAGTCAATGGGGGACGGATCTGTTTTCTATTGTGTCAGAGAAAACGCATCCGTCCCCATTGACTTACATTATGTGTCAGGACGGATCCGTCTTGCTCCGCACCACGTTGTGGACAGAAAAACTCTGCTTGCAGCGTTATTCTGTCCGCGATGGAAGCACAACCAAACGGAACGGAATGCATTTTGGAGCCTTCTGTTTCGTTCAGTTCAGTTTTTTCCCCATTGACAATAAATGGGGACAAAACTAAAGCGTTTTCATCCACTTTTGAGATCCTATGACATTTCAATAAAAGAATTGAAAACGCTAATGTGAAAGTAACCTAAGCAGTTTTTCGAGATATAAACAAGTCTTCAGGCATAAGCAACCGAGCTAAATCAGACAGAAGGTCAGTGTGTCTGTTTTTTACCTTCCAAAACTTTACATAGGTAGAAAGTCATAAAGTTTCTCAGTATTAACTGCATGTGCATTAACCCTTTCTGCAGTGCAGATATAGTGCAATAACAGTGCAAAAGAACAGGATATATTACAATAAACATGAATGCATTTCAACAATATGAAAGAGCATAAGTGCACACAACAGCATAAGTGAAAGTGCAAGTTAACTGTTGATGGCATTGCATAGTAGCAATAGGGGCGAAAGTCCACAAATGTCCCTAGTCCAAAATACCCTTGCTCCAGGGGACTAAGTAAAAAATACAATTCTCCAGTAAATACATTTCTGTTTTTCTTTACTTGAATTATCCTCTTCCTAACCCCAAGAAATAATCCCCCCCCTCCACCCCTATATATATACCCCCCCCCCCCCCCAACACAGTGGTGGTGGTATAATAGACTAAATAAAATGCAGAAACATAAGGTATTATGGAAGGCCTGGATGAACTTTATAACCTCTAAGTATAAAAAGGTTTTGGTGTAAAAAGGGGAGAAGGGGAATAAAAGGGAAAATAATAATTTATTATGTTTGAAGGGGAAAAGGAGAAGACAGTAAAAAGATAAAGGTGTTTTATATTTTTCCTAAACTGTCCAAAACAATATATTTCTTTAGTTAGTATCTTAAACAGCTGCTGAGAAATGTGTACTTTAATGTTTATGCAAATTAGACAGTTGGAGCACTGAGGGGTGGGCCTAGCTCCTGGAGCATCACTATTGCTGTACCCCTGGGTGCTCGAACACTCCTCCTCCCCATTGCTTAACAGGGCTAGATAACATAACTCTGTCTTCTCACGCTGCTGTGCCACCAATATGTAATTGTAAATCATTGATGTCAGTGTATTCTAGCACAACATGCATTCGAGTAGAAATGCTTCATTTTGCTAATGCTCTATTGCTTATATTACTTACTGTGCGATCCTCCTTGCAGCTGCTCTCCTCTGCTATCTGTGAAGCCGGCATGAAGCCGGCATGTCAGTCCACCCGAAGTTGGGGTGCCGGCTTCACACACAGGGAGGCGCATGGTAAGTATCCTCTTGTCCCTGCACAGCACTCACTCCGTTCTGCAGAAGCTACATTGCCACCAATGAGTGCTGGCAATCAAATATGAGCAGTAGGGCATTAGTAAAATCATACATTTCTAGTGGCCCTCTCTCCTTCTGTACGAGTCTGTAGCTCGTCTTGTTTATGCTTAGTGCAATTGTCTGTATTATGTATATATACCCCTTATCGTATGTACAGCGCTATGGAATAAATGGCGCTTCAATAATAAATAATAATAACACACTGACACCAACGATTTACAATTATATTTACAAGGAATCATATTGGTGGCATATTGGCATAAAAAGACAAAGCTGTCTTGTCTAGCCCTTTCATTTAAAGGGGAGGGGGGATGTATTGAGCCCTCGGGGGCGTAACAGTAATAATGCACCAAGAGCTATGCCAGCCCCTCAGGGCTCCAACTGCCTAATTTGCATAACAATAACAGTACATATTTCTCAGCAGCCGTTTAAAATACAAACAAAAGAAATCTATAATTTTACTCAGTATGAACAACCCAATATGCCTGGTTTAGGAGGGTTGATCATGCTGATAGAGCCTCTCTAAGATTTCAGAATAAGCAAGGAAGACGTGTACATGAAATATGGTAGTCTATCAGGTGTTCTCTCCATTTACTTTCATTTTATTGAACTGTATACCTGGCAGTAATACGCTTCAGTTACTGTTGCCATGGAATTTAGCAATAAGATTGTAGTATTCCATTAGATTGTTCTCATATTGGCAAATACTTTGGAATACTCTAATGTAAAAAGACTTCATCATTTTACCTTCTTACCTTACACACGCATTTAATTATAGGTACAGATGGCAGAATAATGAAAAGGTCTGGCACCATGGAAACTAGAGCAGGAAAATAATTCTAGTTCCGGAAATGTTATTTTTAAAGTAACAACTGCTGTTTAAGGAGGAATATACATTATTACACAGGCGAAAATAATTAAATATCTTTTTTCTAAGTGTATACCTGATAACATTTGTTGGTTACTGGAATACAGAAAAAAACATTCATGGCTAATAAAGGCAAAAATGAAGAAACAACAAATGTGCAGTTTTTTTTAAATAAGATAACCATGGATCAATGCATTGATTCCTGAATTAACCTATTGTGATATACCCAATCAGTGTAGAGAAGCTTTGTTTCAAGACGTTGGCCCATCTGGTACATTGATGGCATATTATGTCAGATAGGTGCAACCCTGGAACCCACTTTTATCTCCGGAAAAGCACCCCTGAAGTGAAGGAGAGCACACTGCGCATTCACAATGTGCTCTTTGTTCATCGCTATAGGAGCTCAGAAAATATCCAAGCAAGGCGCTATTTTCAAAAGTCCCATAGTGGAGAATGGTCACTGCATCAGCCAAGAGCAGCCACCTCTCCATTATATGCTATGCGACTGATGGAAATATCCAAAGCAGTGCTCAGCTATTTGTTACTCCCATAGCAGTAAATGGAGGGTGGCCACACATGCGCGTCTCCTCTCTGTTCACTTTGGGGGCTCCATTCTGGACATAGGAGCTGGTCTCAAGCTTGAAAGATTTATGTTCTGTTTCCACATGGAGTGAATGCAGCGAATTTGTATGCATTAAATCTGTAGCATTGTAAAGGACCAGCTAAGTGGTTGAAACATATCTACATACTACAAATGATGTCCACGCCAGAATGTGCAACTTGACATGCATTGTAGATTTCATCCTTCACATTGCATAGGGCGAATCTGCAGCATTTTTGCAACAAAATCTTCAGAAAAATCCACATGATTTTGCAGCTATGGATTTTAGACAGATCTGCTGTGAATATTATGCCTGCAGTGGAGATCCTACTTGTACCTTATGGGGTTTATTGCCTTCCTCTAGGTCAGGCATGTCCAAAGTGCGGCCCTCCAGCTGTTGCAAAACTACAACTCCCAACATGCCTGGATAGCTTACAGCTATTAGGGCATGCTGGGAGTTGTAGTTCTGCAACAGCTGGAGGGCCGCAGTTTGGACATGCCTGCTCTAGGTGATTAGATGGAAATTAAGTCTCCCCTGATACTTCTGCTCTTGTGGAACTTGATGGGCATACTGGATGTTTCTAAAACATCCCCAGACCAATATTCAGGAAAAATATACCCATATTTTTTGGACTATAAGATGCACCTGTTCATAAGACGCCTCCCAGGTTTAGACAATAGGAAATTAGAACTTAAATATTTTCTACTAATTAAGGGTAATTTCACACTTGCGTTTTTCTTTTCCGGCATAGAGTTCCGTCACAGGGGCTCTATACCGGAAAAGAACTGATCAGGCTTATCCCCATGCATTCTGAATGGAGAGTAATCCGTTCAGTTTGCATCAGGATGTCTTCAGTTCAGTAGTTTTGACTGATCAGGCAAAAGAGAAAACCGTAGCATGCTACGGTTTTCTCTCCGGCGAAAAAAACTGAAGACTTGCCTGAACGCCGGATCCGGCATTTTTTCTCATAGGAATGTATTAGCGCCGGATCCGGCATTCAGAATACCGGAATGCCGGATCCGTCGTTCCGGCATGCGCATGCACAGATCGGTAAAAATGAGAAAAATGTACAAGACGGATCTGTCGGTCCGCATGACAAGCGGAGAGACGGATCCATCCTTGCAATGCATTTGTGAGACGCATCCGGATCCGTCTCACAAATGCTTTCAGTCAGCGGATCAATTGCCCGCCGGATCACACTGCCGCTAGTGTGAAAGTAGCCTAAACCTGGACAGCCCCAACTGCAGACTATTAGATGCAAACACCTTTTAGTAAGCGAGTCTTATAGTCCAAAAATACGACATACAAAAACACAGCAGTAACGATTTTTTCCCTCTATATATTAATATGAAAATTGCATGATAATCTCTGGGTTTTCATTACTCTGTAGAAAAAAAGTCTTAGGCCTCTTTCACACTACCGTTTTTTTTTCCGTTTTGCGGTCCGTTTTTTGCGTTCCGTATACGGTCCGTATACGGAACCATTCATTTCAATGGTTCCGCAAAAAAACGGAATGTGTTCCGTATGCATTCCGTTTCCGTTTTTCCGTTCCGTTGAAAAGATAGAACATGTCCTATATTTGGCCGCAAATCACGGTCCGTGGCTCCATTCAAGTCAATGGGTCCGCCAAAAAAACGGAACACATACGGAAATGCATCCGTATGTCTTCCGTATCCGTTCCGTTTTTTGCGGAACCATCTATTGAAAATGTTATGCCCAGCCCAATTTTTTCTATGTAATTACTGTATACTGTATATGCCATACGGAAAAACGGAACGGAACAACGGAACGGAAACGGAACCACAACGGAAGCAAAAAAACGGAACAACGGATCCGTGAAAAACAGACCGCAAAACACTGAAATGGACATACTGTAGTGTGAAAGAGGCCTTAAGGTTAGTTCACATGTAGTAGGCATGGTGCAGCTGTGATTTAACAGAAATCAGCATGGTTTTTAAATTGATCTTTAATGTTTGTGCAGTTTTGAACAGGATTTTTAGTTTTAAAAAAACTCATGAGCAGTAGCAATCAATTCGAAAACTGCAACATTTTAACGTAAAACTACATATTGATACCATTTTACCCTAAGGGTGGTATCAGTTGTGGATCCAGCAAATATTCTTCCTTTTATAATTTCCTTTAATTTTTAATCCACTTCTGGCATTGACTCAGGAGAACGTGAAAAACTGCCAAAAAACTGCAGCATTGTTACAAAAAATGCTATGTGTGAAACCAACCTTAAAGGGGTTGTGTCCCCCAATCATTACAAGACTTAGTCACATGACACATAGGGAAAACATTAGATGCCGCAGCCATGTGATCAGTTTCAAACCAGATGTTGACACGGGGAGACCGGCGAGTGGCAGTGGTGGCTAAGCTTTTTAAAAACATTCTAGCATTATTTTACAGACTTATACAGCGATGCCATATATTCCGCAGCGCTTTACAGACAGTAGCATCAAATTGTCTCCAGTGGGGCTCACAATATAAGGTATGAGTATCAGTATGTGTTTGGAAGGAAACCCACGCAAACGCTGGGAGAACATACAAACTCTATGCAGATGTTGTCCTTTGTCAGATTCGACCCCAGTGCTGCAAGGCACCAGTAGTAACCACTGAGCCACCATACTGCCCATTCTTCCAACTGCATTATACAAAGGTCCCTGATATTATCAACATAATGAAAAATGCCTTTCATGTAACAGGCTTATACAGCAGTATGTTGAATTTCTGGAATAGTTTAACCTCACATCTTTCACATGCTTCCTGCACTTAACTGCTTATGCTTTCAAAAATGACAGCTCTTCTTTTATGAGCCGTAATATTTGGAAAAAATATGGTAATAACTGGAGATTTAAAGAACCCTCATTCTTTGCCTCCCTCAGGCAGATCAGATCACTCTACCCTCACTAATATGTTAATGATGTTCTCCTGAGGGCCAGATAAATGGCAGAGTAGTCAATTGCTCTGTGTCTTGTTGGGAGAAATGGACCTCTGAGGGCAGTTATAAGGCAATAAGGGGACCAGGCAAGAAGCATTTGGCTTTTCCAAATAGGAAATCTAGACGCTCCTGATTAAGCCTTTCCAATCTTTCATGTACAGTTTATTCTGGATGCTAGTGATGATGAGGTCGTTTCTAATTTCATATTATATTAATGCAGCAATTTATGAACAGGTAAGGAGCAAAGAGTCCTTTACAAGCTGATGTCTACTTATGTATTGACACAAAGTGCCTTCTGCGTGAAGTGAGACACATTAAGATGTCTATGAGGGTGGGTTCACATCACGTTTTATGCCTGTTTGACATATACTTTACAAAAAAAAGAATACCAAAACGCAGCACACCACGTTCTTGTATTCTGCACAGTCCGGTAAAAAAAAAAGTACACTTTTTATTTTTATTTTACAGTGGAACTCTATAGTGAACAGATGCCACTGTATGGCATTAGTCTGAGGCATCCGTTTAATGTATAGGTTTTTAGTATACATTTAAAAAGATAGGGAAAAACGTGATGTCAACCCACCCTAAGCTAACACTAAGCATTTTCTTATGCTCATATACATGTACATACAGTACGTTTAAAGCATTTGATAGTATGAGAAGATTGGTCAGAAGCAAAAAAGTAATACTGCACCTTCTCAGATAAAATACATTAGTTAAAGAAAAGATCCCATTCATTTCTTAGGAATCAAGTGTGTCTTAAAGTTCTATTTGTTAAAACAGAGTGGCAGATATATCAGTGTCACTGTGCTGAAAAGTGTCATGATTTGTTTGCTGGGCCAAATATATGAAGTGTATACACCACAATTTTTTTCATTTCAATGTGTTAGACAAGGTTATTTTTAGACAACTTTTGCCCCAAATTTTTGTCTAGAACTCTTTTGTGTCTTGTTTTGGCACAGTCTTAGACAGTTTTTGGTTCATGTTTTGGACAAAAACTTCACCAGCTCCAAGAAGGTATAAAACGTAAAGCACAATTTGTACAATATAAAGCTCTTTGGTGCATTATATCACAAATGGGATTTTTTGTGGTGCATTGTGTAACATCTTCCCTTCACCATTTTCTAAAACATCACATCACTGATCGAGACCCCAAATCATAAAAAGTGCAAAATAATCTTAATATATCTGCACCAGAGTGTTTTCCCATGGTAATTAAAGTGTCTTTGAAGGTTCTCATTTATCCAGGTCATGGTATCGGTGGGTTCATCTGACACAATGCCACCTTGGCGTAGTAATCGTGGGATGTCTGAACCAATGTCCTCCTCTGCCTCCTCACCCTCCACCTTAGGCACAGTTCAGAGTGGTCCTCCGGCATACCACCTATGCAAAGTACAGCGTTGTCACGTGGTTCTGTACCTGGTCAGCCTGGGTGAATGGAGTCACATTTAGGAGGAGCTTCTCCATGTCTTCAACTAAGAAATTGAATCCTGGATGTCTCCTTGCCAACTGGACACAGGAACCATGGTCACCGATAATCGGAAGAACATTCTATCTGCACTGCATCAGGGAGGGCTGACCCATGTGTCCTGCATAGCATACGTCTTTAATCTCGTTGTCTTCAAGTCTTCCATGGTACTGCAAGAGATGTTAAAAATGTCTAGGAAACTGTGCATGCTGTTCAGACACTCTTACCATGCGCTCCTTGAACTGCAAAGGCAAAATGCTTTTCCCCATCGCCTGATATGCAATGTTTCCACCTTTTGGAACTCCATGCTCCATATGTTAGACTGCCTGTACGAGCAGAGGAAGGTGGTCAATTATTTCCTAATGCAGCAGACAGATTATGTCATTGCACTTCTTTACGTCTTGGAGGGGATGCTGACAAATATGATTGGCGAGGGGACAGAAGACGTGGTACCTACTGTACATCTCACAGCCACCTGAGCCCTGAGGAGGTTGAGGACATAACCACCCAGAAATTATATACACAACTAGGTGGTTTAACTGCCCAAACAAAAGGAGAGACCTTCCGAGAGGGATGTAAAAATGGACTACTACACAGACTTGCTGTGTAGTCGGTTGGTCGCTGCCTACGAGCACCATCGCCCATCCTCACGCAGGTCTCACCGGGTAGACACTTGTTAAAGTCACCCCTAAACAGGGCAATTAGGATTTGCTCTGTTGTTCCAAATTAGAATGGTATTTCCGGTATATGTGCATGCACAGAAGAAATCACACAGACTCAGGTATGGTCAAAGTAACTTCTCAACTTTATTGCGGAACAGCTGACATTATATACGGTAGTAAATATTGAACAGGAAGAAGTGAAGGGGAATAGAGGGTGGCATATATCTTTGCTATTAGCGAAAAGCACTGCATAGATGCATATATCTATATGGGTGAAGCCGTTAGTCTTTGTTTCTTTGTTGGCTTGAAGCTGCTTTCTTGAGGCGAACAGAAGCTGTAGCCTGATATGGGAGCCATTTTGTCTGTTCCTTTTTTTTAGCAGAAGCTGAGTGAGGGAAACTGAATGATATTCACTTCTCTAGCAGACCCCCTTGAATCTCATTCTTTCCCTAAAATCCTATCCACCTGTCCCATATGCCCTGCGTCCTCTTCACCAGCTTCCATGACAACCTATTGCTTGCGAATAGTCTCCCATGACACTGGATTTGGGATAGGGAAGTCAGATGATCTATCCCTGGCCTTGTGTGTATTAGTATGGGGGGAGGGGGGGGGGGGGCTGTAGCTAGTAAAGTCTCTTGTTTTTCTTGATCAATATCATCGTACAAGTTTCCCATTATCATTTCAGGAACAGTTTCGTCCAAGGCTTTACTTAAGAGCTTCCTAATGCAGGGGATGACACAACAGACAATTAAAGCAAGCAATATCAACATTATGATTATAATGATGGCTATCTAACAGCATTTGTTTCCAATTTTTAAACCAGCTCTCTATCCATTCTGTCCAAGTGTTTCTCACTCCGGGGTTCCTTTTGAGTTCTTCAGATAGTGAGGTGAGACCTTTTAGGGCATTTATCACCTGACCATTTGGTCCTAAGTTATCAAGAATGACTGTACAGCAGGATTCCCCTATCATTCTACAAACCCCTCCTTTCTCAGCTAGGAGCATATCGAGAGCCATTTTATTTTGAGACGCCATGGTGCTAGTGGGGCCCAATTGTTCTATTATGCCTTTAAGTGCATGTCTTGCATAGTTAACAAACCATTGTTCATTATAGTAGAGGTAATTTTGTCATGGAACCATGAACCAGACGTACAACAAGTGATGAGTGGAAATAAGAAGGCTTTATTGAAAATAAAGCTGTAAGGCAAAAGTCCAAACGGATGGCTAAACCGAAGCAGGGTCTTGCGAAACCAGAGATCAGGAACCAGAAGGGTAGTCAGATGAAGCCAGGATCAGGAATCAGCAGGGTAGTCAGACGAAGCCAGGATCAGGAACCAGAAGCAGCAGCAGTCTTAGAAGCATGTGAGCACAGGAGGACCAAGCAAGGAACTGAAGCCACAGACCTCCTATATATATGAGCTAGGCATCCAGCTCCTCCCAGTGGGAAGGAGGAGCCGCAGGGTGGGAGGCTACAAGAAAACCCAGAAACCAAGATGGCCGCCAGCACATGTCAAACGAAGGAGAACAGCAAGGAGGTAAGACCATGACAGTACCTCCCCCTCAAGGGCCCCTCCTCCGCGGAGTAAGGAACGGTTTCTGAGGGAAGCGTGCGTGGAAGGCTCGGAGCAAGGCAGGAGCATGGACATCTGCGGAGGGAACCCAGGAACGCTCCTCTGGACCATAACCACGCCAATGGACCAAAAACTGCACCCGGCTGCGGACCAGGCGTGAGTCCAGGATATTGCTCACCTCATACTCCTCACGATTGCCCACTTGGACCGGACGAGGCCGAGGAATCGAGGAAGTGAAACGATTACACACCAGTGGCTTCAACAGGGAGACATGAAACACGTTGGAGATCCGCATGCCAGGAGGAAGCGCAAGGGCATAGGCTACCGGGTTTACCCTGCGAAGCACTCGGAAGGGACCAACAAAGCGAGGCGCCAGCTTGGGAGTGGGCACTCGAAGGTTGAGGTTGCGGGTGGACAACCATACGCGGTCTCCGACCTGGTAGGAAGGAGCGGGCGCTCGTCTGCGATCAGCCTGGAGTCTCTGGCGCTGCGCAGAGACCTCAAGGGACCTCTGGATCTGTACCCAAGAAGCACGTAGGACGGAAAGGTGATCCTCCACAGCCGGAATATCCTGGGGAGAGAATACCTCCGGTAACACGGCAGGTTGGAACCCATAATTGGCCATGAAGGGAGACGTCCCAGAGGAAGAGTTCACCGCCGTGTTCCTGGCAAACTCAGCCCAAGGCAGGAGGTCAACCCAATTGTCTTGGTGATCGGAGACATAGCAACGAAGGAATTGCTCCAAGGCCTGATTGGATCGTTCTGCGGCCCCATTGGACTGAGGGTGGTAGGCCGAGGAGAAAGAGAGATGAATCCCCAACTGGGAGCAAAAGGCGCGCCAGAACCTAGACACAAACTGACTCCCCCGATCCGACACAATCTCCTTGGGCAAACCGTGCAACCGGAAGACCTCCCTGGCAAAAATCGAGGCCAACTCTTGTGCAGAGGGTAACTTCTTGAGAGGAACACAGTGGCACATTTTGGAAAACCGATCCACTATCATGAGAATGACCGTATGGCCTCGGGATGCAGGGAGGTCCACAATGAAATCCATCCCCAGGTGTGACCATGGACGCTCCCCGGTGGCTATGGGTTGCAAAAGGCCCAACGGAAGGTGCCGAGGGGACTTACTCTGGGCACAAACGGAGCATGTCGCTACATATGCGGCGATGTCGGAACGTAGAGAAGGCCACCAGAACAGACGTGAAACAGCCCAGGACAGCTGATTCTTTCCAGGATGCCCCGCGGCCTTGGAGTTATGGTAGGTTCGCAACAACCGAGTGCGCAACTCCTCAGGCACAAAACACCTGCCGTTGGGTCTCCCAGAGGGAGCACCAGATTGAGCCGCCAAAATCTGCTCACCCAGGGGAGAGGTCAGGCTGGTGCGAATGGCGGCCAGGATCTGATTCGGAGGTATGACCGAAGTCGGAATCGACTCCTCCCCGGACAGCTCAGAGTACTGCCGTGATAAGGCATCCGCTCTGATGTTCTTGGAACCGGGTAGGTAGGAGACCACGTAATTAAAACGTGACAAGAACAGAGCCCATCTGGCCTGACGTGGTGTCAATCTCTTGGCCTCAGAGAGGTAGGTCAGATTCTTGTGGTCCGTCAGGATGAGAACCGGAACCACCGAGCCCTCGAGCAAGTGCCTCCATTCTTTAAGGGCCTGCACGATGGCCAATAACTCCCTGTCACCAATCTGATAGTTGCACTCCGCGGAAGACAGTTTCCGGGAGTAAAACCCACAAGGAAGCAGAGGACCCTCCGGTGTTCTACGCTGAGACAGGAGGGCGCCTACTCCCGTCTCAGACGCGTCCACCTCGAGGACAAACGGCAACCCAGGGTTGGGATGCGACAGAATCGGAGCCGACACAAAGGCGGACTTTAGAGCCTCAAAAGCTCGGATGGCCTCGGGCGGCCAGACCTGGGGATTACTGCCCTTCCTGGTCAGATCCGTGAGAGGCTTGGCTAGCATGGAAAAGTCCCTGATGAACTTCCGATAATAATTGGCGAAGCCCAAAAAGCGCTGCAGGGCACGAAGACCACTGGGCTGGGGCCACTGTAAGACAGCCGAAACCTTCTCAGGATCCATGGAGAACCCCTCAGCGGAAATGATGTAACCTAAGAAGGTTACCTGGGATCGGTGAAATTCGCATTTCTCAAGCTTACCGAACAGCTTGTTCTCTCGTAACCGTTGCAACACTCGTCTGACATCCAGAATGTGGGCCTCCATGGATTCAGAATATACCAAGATGTCATCCAAATAGACCACCACACACTGCTGCAACAGGTCACGGAAAACATCGTTGATGAATTCCTGGAAGACTGCGGGCGCATTGCACAACCCAAAGGGCATAACCAAGGATTCATAATGACCGGTCCTGGTGTTAAACGCGGTCTTCCACTCATCGCCCGCCTTGATCCTTACCAGGTTATATGCCGCCCTCAGGTCGAGTTTGGTAAAGACCGTGGCCCCTTTGAGGCGATCGAACAGCTCGGAAATCAAGGGTATCGGGTAAGCGTTCTTGATCGTGATGCGATTGAGACCCCTGTAATCGATGCAAGGCCTCAATTCACCGCCCTTCTTTTTCACAAAGAAAAATCCAGCCCCTGCCGGGGACGAGGATTTGCGAATGTGTCCGCGTGAAAGCGCCTCCCTCACGTACTCCTCCATGGCCTCATTCTCCGCTACCGACAGTGGATAGACTTTGCCACGAGGAGGAACGGCACCAGATTGTAACTCTATGGCACAATCGTATGGGCGGTGCGGAGGTAGGGCAACCGCACGCACCTTATCGAATACATCCCGGTACTCCTCGTATTCAGGAGGCAACAAAGAGTCCGAGGAAGTACTCAGCAACTTGACAGGCCCATGGATGCAACTAGCCCCACACTGCGGTGACCACGAGAGGATCTCGGCCGATTTCCAATCGAAAGTCGGATTATGCTTCTGGAGCCAGGGGTACCCCAAGACCACCGAGTAGTGTGGAGACGAAATAACCTGGAGACAGACCGACTCTCTGTGAACGGCACCAATGGCCATCCCCACTGGAAGGGTCTCATGAGTCACGTGTGGCGGCAGAAGGGGTCTGCCGTCTATCGCCTCAAGAGCCAGTGGGGAACCTCGAGGCTGCAGAGGAATGGAATTGGCGGCAGCGAACACACTATCAATGAACAAACCACCAGCACCAGAGTCCACCAACGCCTGGGTCGTCACCGAGCCCCCGACCCAGGAGAGGACAACAGTAATCAGTGGTTTGTCAACACGGGAAACCGGGGACGAGGAGACTCCACCCAAGATCTGCCCCCGACAGGATCTCAGGTGCGAGCGTTTCCCGGACGGTTCGGGCATGCCAACCGAAAATGCCCACCGAGACCACAGTACATGCATCGGCCCTCGCGTCTCCGGAGTACCCTCTCCCCCTCGGACAGGCGAGCAAACCCCAGCTGCATGGGTTCACCCCCAGACAAGTCATCCCCAGGAGGCGTGGGAGGAGAGGGAGGCACGGATGGGACAGCAAACGTAGGCGCCAATCTGTTAGAAGGCCTCCGCAGGCTCTCCTTAAAGGAAGGTCTCTCCCTGAGTCTGGTGTCAATCAAAATCAGGAAAGAAATAAGAGACTCGAGCTCCACTGGTAGGTCCTTAGCTGCAACCTCATCCTTCAAGGCATCCGAGAGACCATGAGAGAAAGCAGCGACCAGAGCCTCATTATTCCAGCCCACCTCTGCTGCCAGGGTACGAAACTCAATGGCGTATTCAGCTACGGATCGTGAACCCTGTCTGATGGACATAAGGAGCTTCGCAGCAGAGGCTGCACGAGCCGGCACATCGAATACCTTCCGAAGAGAAGCAACAAAACCGGAAAACTCGGCAACCACCGGATTGTTGTTCTCCCATAAAGGGCTGGCCCAGGCCAAGGCCTTGTCCGAGAGCAGCGAGATCAAGAAGCCGACCTTTGATCTCTCAGTAGGAAAGGCATGTGGCAGCAACTCGAAGTAAATGCCCACCTGGTTAAGGAAACCTCGGCACTGAGTTGGCTCTCCCCCAAAGCGCTGTGGAAGGGGGGCAGAACCGGTCATACCCCGAAACACCGCAGGCGCAGCAACAGGTGTTGGGGTAGACTCTGGCGCAACAACCGGAGCGGCAGTAGGAGCGGGCCCAGGAGCGACAACCGACGCATCGGCAACGGAAGCTAAATGAGCCGTGCGTTCAAGCAGGGTTTGCAACGCCACAGCGAACCGACCCAACAGGTGATCCTGCTGATCAAGTCTGGCAACCAGCGTAGGTAGCGAGGATGGCCCTGTACCGTCAGAATTCATGGCTTGGTCCTAATGTCATGGAACCATGAACCAGACGTACAACAAGTGATGAGTGGAAATAAGAAGGCTTTATTGAAAATAAAGCTGTAAGGCAAAAGTCCAAACGGATGGCTAAACCGAAGCAGGGTCTTGCGAAACCAGAGATCAGGAACCAGAAGGGTAGTCAGATGAAGCCAGGATCAGGAATCAGCAGGGTAGTCAGACGAAGCCAGGATCAGGAACCAGAAGCAGCAGCAGTCTTAGAAGCATGTGAGCACAGGAGGACCAAGCAAGGAACTGAAGCCACAGACCTCCTATATATATGAGCTAGGCATCCAGCTCCTCCCAGTGGGAAGGAGGAGCCGCAGGGTGGGAGGCTACAAGAAAACCCAGAAACCAAGATGGCCGCCAGCACATGTCAAACGAAGGAGAACAGCAAAGAGGTAAGACCATGACAAATTTATCCAGTCGGTGTTCCTATTTGTGGACACTATGGAAATTATGCTCTCAAAACCAGCAGCAATCGAATATCTGGCCTTTCTTTCTTAAAACATATACTCTTTTCATCACATCAGTAGCATAAAATACATATTCTGTATTACATAGAACAAGTATAATTTAGGGGGCATACTAGGGGCACCAGCTAGTATGGCCATTTATTCCAGATCTTGTCTAGTCCCACTGAATTTTTAGCGTAGCACCCAGGAACCCGTTGGATCTTAATAAGATTTTCAACTGCTACACACCACTGTCTCACTGTAGGCGGATCATCTTTTATCCATTTCCTAAGTATAAGAAGTCTAGCCTGAAATAGTACTTTCCCTAAAACCAGTCGCACTTCCTTCTTTAATTTCAGATGTTCAGTTTCTCCCAGTATACAAACTAGAGGATCATCAATCACCTGAACATCCAGAAACACCAATAGAATCTCTGCGATCTCCCTCCAGTATCTGATAAGTCTGGGACATCTCCAAAAACAATGAATTAAATCTGCATCACTCTCCCTACATTTTGGACAATTATCCGAGCTTCTGACCCCCATTTTCTTTAACATCTTGGGGGATCGGTGTAATCTATGTACTATAAAGAACTGTGATATTTTGTGTGCACCCCTATCCGATACCATTGGATAGTTTCTAAGGGCATCTTTCCATTTCTCGTCGGAAAAAAAGGGTTGGAGTTCTTCTTCCCACCTTTTTTTAGCTAATATTGTAATCCATTCTTTCTTTCCCTCCATCAATATCCCATATCTTTGTTTAGTTGTACCCCTTTTTTCTCTGACATCAGTAAATTTATATATTCGATCTGTTTGTTCCTTTCTATATTTATCTACATTTACCCCAGTCCTTAAAGCGTTCCTAAACTGGAAGTATTTATAAATATCCTTTTGGGGGATCCCAAACTCCCTAACCAGTGTATTAAAATCCTTCAGTTTATCATCTTCAAATACCTGAACTAAGTATTTTATCCCCTTTTTTTCCCAGTCAATATAGCTCCTAATCGTTTGAAGTTCCTTCAGGTTTAAATTTTTCCAAATAGGTGTATATTGAAGAAAACCTTTTATCCAGAATATCTGGCCTTATATTCATTAGGGACCCCCCTAAGGACTCCTATGGCATCTATATACACATAAGCGTCTAGACTTCCTTGTGGAGCCGCTTCTCTCTTGACCCTTCTCATGCTCCCAGGGATCACTGAAACGGTTGAAGGGTTCCTAATGTTCTCTAGGGCCTTTCCCCAGTCAGGGATATAAAAAATGTGGAAAGGCATGGCTAGGGCACATTGGCCGGACCAGTCTACCTCTATTTTTGGCCTCAGTTTCATATCTGCACCTAGCCAGACTGTCACAGGGCGCCAAAGGCGCACTCGCTCTCCCATCAGCCGCAGACCTGCTGCTTAGCTTCGGGAGAGAGGATCTGTGTTTGGCCTCGTTCCCAGGGCTAGCTGGGAGGCTCCCTGCTCCTAGGTCTGCCTTGAGCGCCGAGCTGATCACTCGGTGCTCGACTTGTCTGTCGGTTATGTGACGCTGGCCACGTCACATGACCCTCAGACCCCACTATAAATACAGGCAGCCTGGCTATTTGCTGGACTACTGAATACTCACCTGATCCTGTTCCCTTATGATCCTTTGCCTGCTCCTCCTGTACTGCGCATCCCACCTGGTATTGTGACCTCAGCTCCCACCTGACTACTTTTTGCGGACTCCTCTGGTACTTTTCTACTCTCCTGGTATTTGACCCCGGCTTCTCCTGACCATTCTTTGCTTAACCCTTTGTACTGCGTAGCTCTCTTGGTTCTGACCCGGTCCGTTCACGTTCCGTATTTTGTCTTGTCTGTCTTCCCTGCACATATCCTAAGTAAGAGACTGTCATCCAGTTGACCCCTGTCATAAGGACTCGTGAGGCAAGTAGGCAGGGCCAGGGGTGAGAGTGGAGCGCAGTGGTCACTATCCTCCCCCCTGTGTGTGTGTGGACGTGACCGTTACACAGACAATGTCTCCCAGAGCTTTGGTCTGGTTGATTAAGTACCCCTGGTATTCCCTACCCGTGGTATTAACAGTGGTTGAGCAATAACCCCGAGGGATAATCCCCATCTGCTTCATCCACTCTTCATGCTCTCTCTCGAAGCAAGTGTAATTCCCCTTGTATGTGGTCAGTTCCAAGGGCAAGGCTATCAGGCAAAAGAGGGTATTGCCTTTTCCACATCTCACACTGCATCTCATTTGAAGTGGAGTTTGCATAAAGACTGAGAAAACAGTTATAGTGATCGGCAGGGAGGTTAAGGTGCACTGTCCCCAGGTGTGGTCGAGCTGATGCACAGGTAATGCATCCGCTTCTATTTGCCTGGGCTGTTGTATATCTCACCCAATCTAGCCATACATTACGATCAGTGAACCCAGTTTCTGTGGCTAGAGTTTCCTCAACAGTGTATGGGGCTCGGGCTTTACTGTTTCTTGGAGTGGGCAGAAGTGGATTGGGTGCGGGAGTCATGGCTGACTCGATTGGTCTGTCAGCTATATCCTTTAAATGAAATTGCCCCCAAGGTGCATAAAAAATTGCTGGGTATCTTCTCAGGACATAGATTCCCAAATCAGATATAAGTGTTAGAGGATAACATCTCTTCGGGCCCTTGCACGTGTGGATGTTTGGATATCCAATGCATGTGTTGGCAAAGAAAATCTTGTCAATATTTCTATTACTCAGGTGCATTCTTTTCAACAGGGTCTTTCCCTGACTGTCTTTACTGTTAAGCCCTTTGTCTGGTCTGTATCCCCAATCATTACCAGTATTGGTTAACACTTTGGACCAGAAAGAGCAGTAATCCTCCCGATTGTCAGTGACACAAACATAATATTGATGTCATTTAAAATCCCAAATGTAAAAATCATAGCATCTGCAGTCGGATACGTCACAGAAATCAAAATCATACACCTGAAGGGTTTGTGTTAGGTTTACCCAGAAGATAAAAGCCTCTCTATCTGGGTTGGGGTACCACTTAGAGCACTAGCCCTGATACATCAAACGGGACGTACCATCATCCTTAACACAATGATCATAAGCGCACTTCTCCAAACTCAAAAGATGCAAGAGAATTAAAAAGGATATAATTTTTCTTGGAGAGAATCGGGATCTCGTATTTTCTTGCAATGTGAAGCATGGATCTATGTCTTTTTCCCTTCTAACTTGACAGATGTGGCTGTAGTAAGCAGGACTTGGTAAGGCTCCTTGAATCTTGGTTCCAGTGTCTTTCGAACGTGTTTTTTCAAGAAGACCCAATCTCCTGGCTGGAGTGAGTGGCTTCCGGGATTTTGGCTGGGATATGGAAGGGAAGAAAACACTTGAAAATATAGATCAGTCAAGTGTTTACATAAAGCAGTCACATAATCTGTTATGCAGTCATGTTGCAGTGCAAGTTCCTGGGGGAAATATTGTCTTAACTTGGGTGCACTGCCAAACAATATCTCAAAAGGAGACAGTTTCTCTTTACCCTAGGGGTATGTTTGACACTAGAAAGGCAATGGGAAGAGTCTCAGGCCAGAGTCTTCCAGTTTCCTGTGCCATCTTTAACTTGAGAGTGCCATTCATTCTTTCAACCTTTCTGCTGCTTTGTGGACTGTAGGGGGTGTGAAAACCCAAGTGGGCCCCTAGTGCCTTCTAGATTTCTTGTGCTACATTAGCTGTGAACACAGCTCCTTGATCACTTTCTATTACCTCAGGTATCCCAAATTTGCAGACCACTTCATTTAATAACTTTTTTACAGTTGTTTTTGCAGTCTGATTCTTCATGGGGTAGACTTCAAACCATCCAGAGAACATGTCTATGACCACTAATGCGTATTGAAATACCTTTGGAAAGGATACAAGGGTTTTGGTGGGCACTTCATGGGGAACTTTTCTAGTTTTCCTGGGTTACACTTGGCACACACCATGCAGCTGTTGACATACTGAGTGGTGAACGTGGAAATGGCCGGGGCCATCCATATCGAAGAGATAAGATCATTCATAGCTGATTTTCCTAGGTGAGTGGGTCCATGAGCCCAACAAACTACAGAAGGGTACAGACTTCTGGGCAATTATAGCAGATGATCTTTCCTCCAGATTCTATTTTTATCTGGTCCAGCCCCTCTCTGGGCCCATGTTTCAATTTCTCGTCAGATCCTAATATCTGTCTGTCTTCAAGGATTTATTTTGTGAGAAAAAGGCTTTTGGGTATACCTGCTCTTATCCGCTTTAGCATTTCCTGGGGTCTCTGGAGTATCCATTTTGGAATGCGCCTTAACTTTAAGTATTGAAGCCCTAGTTGGAAGGGCAAGAGCTTCCATTAGTCTTTGTATGGCTTAGGCATTTTATATTAGTTCCATTTGCTATAAAGAAGTTTCTACTTTTCCATATGGGTCCAAAATCATGGACAACTCCAAAAACATACCGGGAATCTGTGTAGATGTTGTCAATTTTTCCCTCTTCAATCTTACATGCCTCAGTTAGTGCAATGAGCTTTTTGTGCTGATTTGTCAGGTGGGAGTGGTTGTGTCACAACCAGACAGCTGAGAAGCTCTGACAGAAGCCTTTCAGAACCTCCTCCTTGAGTTTTCTTTGTTTTTGGTTTTCAGTTCCTCATCTCGTTAGCCTCTCTCAGCTGTCATGTAGTTGGACTGATTGCATCCCTTTAAATTCCTCCCCATAATGCATTAGTGTGCGGTTTATACAGCTTCCTGGAGTGTGTGTGCATGCTGATCCTATCAGTCTTCTACAAGTTAAGTGTTTTACATTCATTTGTGATTTTCTGTTTGCTGGATCCCAGGTGACCCTGACTCCCTCCGTGTCTAGTGTAGGGAGCCGGTGGTCGTGTCCCTTCACTATTGTAGGGTGTTCAGGTGTTATATAGTCGAGGTACGAGGATATGCGATCATCCACCATTGGGATTATTGCATAGGCTGAGCAGTAAGGGAGAGAGCCAGGTCTGATGCAGGGGTCTCCCTTTTTGTTCCTTAGTTTTGGATCCAGTGAGTCATATATTCATTTTGCATTGTCTTGTTTCCTGTACACCTTCCGTGACATTATAAACCGCCAAAACCGTCTCAAGCATGGATCCGGTTTCACTTTTGACTGAACGCTTCCAGGGTCTTTCATTGGAGGTAGCTTTCTCAGTTTCTAGTGACCGGTTCAGCTTGCGTTCATGGAGTTTGTTCTGAGCCTAAGATCTCGCTCCCGGATACGTTCTCCGGGGGTAGTGAGAATTTTGTGCGTTTCAGAGAGGCTTGCAAACTCCATTTTCGCCTTCTTCCCCATTCCTCTGGTGATGAGGAACGGAGGGTGGGGATCATTATATCGCTGCTCAGGGGTAACGCTCAGTCGTGGGCTTTTTCGCTGCCGGTGGGGGCACGGCCCCTCCGTTCAGTGGATGAATTCTTTTTAGCCCTGGGTCAGATATATGATGATCCGGATCGTGTTGCTTTGGCTGAGTCTAGACTACGTCTGTTATGCCAGGGTAAACAATCCGCAGAGATATACTGCTCAGAATTTCGGAGATGGGCAGCTGATACTGGTTGGAATGATGCTGCACTCCGAAGTCAATTTTGCCATGGTCTTTCAGAGGGATTGAAAGATGCATTTGCCTTTCATGAGAGGCCTATCTCCTTGGATGCTGCTATGTCTCAGGCCGTTCGTATTGACAGGCGTCTTAGAGAGAGAGGAGAGATCTCTCCTTCCTGTTATACTCAGTCCCAGGACAGTGCGGCGGTCTCATTCAGTGTGCAGGGGTCTCAGTCGCTGTCAGCCCCTTCTGAGCAGGAGCCCATGCAGCTGGGGTTGATTGCCTCTGACAATAGAAGATTCAGCCCGCATGGGAAGGTTTGTTTTTGTTGTGGAGGTATAAATCATTTGGCAAATGTTTGTCCCTCTAGGAGATTCAGGCAGTTTTCTGGGAGTAATAAAGAAACAAAAAGGAAAAAATCTTTTAAAAATGTTCCATCTGTTACTATTGGCAGGGTTGAGGCGGAAATTGAAGGTTTTCCGTTTGCTTGTAGTTCCCGTTTTGTCCTGCCTGCCAGGGTGGCGCTAGAGAGCAAGAACATTTTTTGTGAGATTTTTGTAGATAGTGGAGCAGCTGTCAATCTCATTGATAATCATTTTGCGATAACTCATGGTTTCCAGGTGTGCACTTTGGGAAAGGATATTCCTGTTTTTGCTATTGATTCCGCTCCACTTTCTCAGAAATCATTAAAGGGCATAGTTCACAATATTCGTTTAATTGTGAGTGATGCTCATGTTGAGGATGTGTCATGTTTCGTCCTTAGCGGATTACCTACTCCTCTTGTGTTGGGGCTACTCTGGCTCACTAAACATAACCCCACTATTGATTGGCAAGCGAGGGAAATAAATGGTTGGAGTGACTTTTGCAGAGAGAATTGCCTCACGACATCTGTTTCTGAGGTTACTACTAAGACTGTACCACCTTTTCTCTCTGAATTTTTTGATTTCTTCTCTGAGAGTGGAGTTCAGGATTTGCCCCCGCACAGGGAGTACGATTGCCCTATTAATCTCATCCCAGGCGCCAAGCTGCCTAAATCTCGTTTATACAACCTCTCTCAACCTGAAAGGGTCACTATGCGTGCTTATATCTCTGAGTCTGAGAAAAGGACACATACGACCCTCAAAGTCACCTGTTGCCGCTGTTTTTTTCTTTGTTAAAAAAAAAAAGATGGTTCTTTAAGACCTTGTCTGGATTTCAGGGAGCTGAACAGTATCACTATTCGTGACCCTTATCCGCTTCCTCTGATCCCGGACCTGTTTAACCAGATTGTTGGGGCTAAAGTCTTTTCCAAGTTAGATCTAAGAGGGGCATACAACCTGGTCAGGGTCAGAGAAGGAGACGAATGGAAGACGGCCTTCAATACCCCTGAGGGCCATTTTGAGAATTTGGTTATGCCTTTTGGTTTGATGAATGCCCCAGCCGTTTTTCAGCATTTCGTGAACAGCATTTTTTATCATTTAATGGGAAAATTTGTATTAGTGTATTTGGATGACATTTAGATTTTTTCTCCTGATTTCAAAACTCATAAGGAACACTTACGTCAGGTCTTGCTCATCCTGCGGGAGAATAAATTATATGCGAAACTGGAAAAATGTGTGTTTGCGGTTCCAGAGATTCAATTTCTGGGGTTTCTTCTCTCCGCTTCTGGTTTTCGCATGGACCCCGAGAAGGTCTGCGCTGTGCTTGAGTGGGAGCTTCCTGAGAATCAGAAGGCGCTGATGCGTTTTTTAGGCTTTGCCATTTATTACAGGAAGTTTATTTTGAATTATTCCTCTATTGTTAAACCACTCACTGATATGACCAGAAAGGGGGTAGATTTTTCTTCCTGGTCGGTAGAGGCGCGTAAGGCCTTTTCTAATATCAAGGAGAGTTTTGCTTCCGCTCCCATCTTGGTACAACCTGATATTTCTCTACCCTTCATAGTTGAGGTTGATGCTTCTGAGGTGGGTGTGGGTGCGGTCTTGTCTCAGGGTTCCTCTCCTGCCAAATGGCGACTGTGTGCCTTTTTCTCGAAGAAACTCTCCTCCGCAGAGAGAAATTACGATGTGGGAGATAGGGAATTGTTGGCCATCAAGTTGGCTTTTGAGGAATGGCGCCATTGGCTAGAGGGAGCCAGACACCCTATTACCGTGTTTACTGACCATAAAAATCTGGCCTACTTGGAGTCAGCCAAGCGTCTGAACCCGAGACAGGCCAGATGGTCTTTGTTCTTTTCAAGGTTTAATTTTGTTGTCACGTTCCGCCCTGGGGTTAAGAATGTGAAGGCAGATGCCCTGTCACGTTGTTTTCCGGGAGGTGGGAATTTTGAAGACCCGGGTCCTATTTTGGCTGAAGGTGTGGTGGTCTCTGCTCTTTTTCCTGAATTGGAGGCAGAGGTGCAGGCAGCCCAGTCAGATATTCAACAGACTTTTGGGTCCTTCAGGAGGTGGTCACACTATATTTCTTTATATATGCAATTCAGTGGTCACTGGGACCGAAGTGTGGCTTTTTATCACCTCACTGACTAATTATTTTCATAAAACATACATTTTAATGGTTAATTTTAAAATATTTATTTCCACTCTAAATTTAAAATTCCTCAAGAGTTGGAGAGATGGGAATTGTGTATAATGCTGACATATGGACTTATTCCCTATTGGGGTGCCTGATATCTTCTCAGGGCTGTCCCCCTTCTTTTCATGTGTCCTACTCCTTTCTGTCAGACTATTTTGTATCCCAGCTGTTATTTTGCTGTATGTACTATCTCCCCTGTTGGGGTTCCCTTCTCTCCAATTCTGAACTAAAATCTATGTTACTCCTGCATCCCTACATGTTTCGCCGTACAAACGGCTTCTTCAGGGGATGGCGTGCAGGCAACAACCATGGTTGTTGCCTGCACGCCATCCCCTGAAGAAGCCGTTTGTACGGCGAAACATGTAGGGATGCAGGAGTAACATAGATTTTAGTTCAGAATTGGAGAGAAGGGAACCCCAACAGGGGAGATAGTACATACAGCAAAATAACAGCTGGGATACAAAATAGTCTGACAGAAAGGAGTAGGACACATGAAAAGAAGGGGGACAGCCCTGAGAAGATATCAGGCACTCCAATAGGGAATAAGTCCATATGTCAGCATTATACACAATTCCCATCTCTCCAACTCTTGAGGAATTTTAAATTTAGAGTGGAAATAAATATTTTAAAATTAACCATTAAAATGTATGTTTTATGAAAATAATTAGTCAGTGAGGTGATAAAAAGCCACTCTTCGGTCCCAGTGACCACTGAATTGCAGCCCAGTCAGAGGCTCCTGATCTTTGTCTTCCTGGGAGGTTGTTTGTGCCTCTCGCTTTAAGACACAAGATTTTTAAGGAACACCACGATACGGTCCTTGCTGGGCACCAGGGGGCAAGAGCCACAGTGGATCTCATCGCTCTGAGATTCTGGTGGCCTGCGCTTCGTTAGTCGGTTGAGGGTTTTGTGGCAGCCTGCGAGACTTGCGCTCGTGCCAAAGTCCCTCATTCACGGCCATCAGGTCATCTTCTTCCCTTACCCATTCCTTCCCGTCCTTGGACACATCTGTCCCTGGACTTCATAACGGACCTGCCTTGTTCCTCGGCGAAGACTGTGATTCTGGTGGTGGTGGACCGTTTTAGCAAAATAGTGCATTTCATCCCTTTTTCTGGTTTGCCCAATGCTAAGACGCTGGCGCAGGCATTTATTGATCACATTGTCAAATTGCATGGTATTCCTTCAGACATAGTCTCTGATAGGGGCATGCAGTTTGTTTCCAGATTCTAGAAGGCTTTCTGTTGTCGCTTGGGGGTTCGGTTGTCATTCTCTTCTGCTTTCCACCCGCAGTCGAATGGCCAGACAGAGCGCGTCAATCAGAATCTGGAGACATATCTGCGCTGTTTTGTGGCGGAGAATCAGGAGGATTGGTGTTCTTTTTTGTCCCTTGCTGAGTTTGCTTTAAATAACCGTCGTCAGGAGTCCTCTGATAAGTCACCATTTTTTGGTGCATATGGGTTTCATCCGCAGTTTGGGACTTTCTCGGGAGAGGGGTCTTCTGGTTTACCTGATGAGGACAGATTCTCCTCGTCTTTGTCATCTATTTGGCAAAAGATTCAGGATAATCTAAAGAGCATGAGCGAGAGATATAAGCGTGTGGCAGATAAGAGACGTGTGCCTGGTCCGGACCTGAATGTTGGTGTTCTGGTGTGGTTGTCTACCAAGAATATCAAATTGAAGGTTCCCTCCTGGAAGTTGGGTCCTAGGTTTATTGGGCCTTACAAAATCCTGTCTGTCATCAATCCTGTTGCCTACCGTCTTGATCTTCCTCAGACTTGGAAGATCCATAATGTTTTTCATAAGTCCTTATTGAAACCTTATGTTCAACCCATTGTACCCTCGCCTTTGCCTCCTCCTCCGATTATGGTTGATGGGAATCTTGAATTTCAGGTCTCTAGGATTGTGGATTCTCGTCTTGTCCGCGGTTCTCTCCAGTACCTCGTTCATTGGGAGGGTTATGGTCCTGAGGAGAGGATGTGGGTCCCAGTGACGGACATTAAGGCCACTCGTCTCATCAGGGCTTTCCATAGGTCCCATCCTGAGAAGGTGGGCTCTGAGTGTCCGGAGTCCACTCGTAGAGGGAGGGGTACTGTCATAACCAGACAGCTGAGAAGCTCTGACAGAAGCCTTTCAGAACCTCCTCCTTGAGTTTTCTTTGTTTTTGGTTTTCAGTTCCTCATCTCGTTAGCCTCTCTCAGCTGTCATGTAGTTGGACTGATTGCATCCCTTTAAATTCCTCCCCATAATGCATTAGTGTGCGGTTTATACAGCTTCCTGGAGTGTGTGTGCATGCTGATCCTATCAGTCTTCTACAAGTTAAGTGTTTTACATTCATTTGTGATTTTCTGTTTGCTGGATCCCAGGTGACCCTGACTCCCTCCGTGTCTAGTGTAGGGAGCCGGTGGTCGTGTCCCTTCACTATTGTAGGGTGTTCAGGTGTTATATAGTCGAGGTACGAGGATATGCGATCATCCACTATTGGGATTATTGCATAGGCTGAGCAGTAAGGGAGAGAGCCAGGTCTGATGCAGGGGTCTCCCTTTTTGTTCCTTAGTTTTGGATCCAGTGAGTCATATATTCATTTTGCATTGTCTTGTTTCCTGTACACCTTCCGTGACAGGTTGGGCCTGTAGCACATCACTAGGAGAGGTTACAGCATAGCCAGTGTGGTATCTGCCTTGTTTATCAGCATACCTGGACCCATCCACAAAGAGGGTAACATCAGGGGAGGCTAGTGGCGTTTCTTCAATGTTTGGTAGGGGCTCGGTTTCCTGCTTGATGAGTTCCAAACAGTCGTGTGTGTCCCCAGTGTAAAATCCATCGTCGGAGTAGACTGTGTCGGTGAATCCCTGTGTGTCTATCCCCCCTTGAGGGAAAGGAAGGAGCGAGGTGGGGTTCAACACATGACATCTAGAAATTGTGACAGAATCAGGTTGAAGTAATGAACACTGCATTCTAAGGTGTCGGGCAGCCGAGAGGTGTTTTGGCTGTGTTAGTTGTAGAATGGTTGAAATATCATGCGGTTTTGTCCAGCAGGAGATGAAAAGCATGGATGGCCGGTAGGCAGAAAGGAGTGCCTCTCGCTACCGCATCCAGCCAGGTGGAATAATACCCTAATGGGGTAATGATTTCGGCCTCCATGTTGTTGTGTGAGTAATCCTGTGGCGTGGCTCTGACTTTCCATGACGTATAATTGAAAGGGGATGTCATGAATGGATAGGCCGAATGCAGAAGAGGAGGCTGCTGCAAGTTGAAGCTGTTTAAAACATCCCTGTGCCTCTTCTGAAAGATAGAACGGTGAGTGTAAGATGCAGTCATACAGAGGTTGCATTAATATTGAGGCATCCAATATCCATGGTCTACACTAGGAGATAAGACTATAAAAGGCCTGAAGTTGTTTAGGGGTTGTAGGCTGAGGAATGTCTAAAATACCCTTTTTCCTTTCTTCAGTCAGGTGTTTTACCCCCTGGCTGAGGCAATGTCTGAGAAAAACAACTTTGTTTCTGCACCACTGGATTTTGTCCTGGCTAACTTTGCACCCTTATTGTGCTAGGAAAAGAAGTAGAGACAATGATGCTTCGGAGCAAAGGTGAGGGGTGTCAGCGCATACTAAGAGGTCATCCACATATTGTAGGAGGACTATAGATCCATGGCCTTGCCGCCATTCGTCCAGGATAGAAGACATGGCTTTGCTAAACTGGGAAGGGCTATTTTGGGCTCCCTGAGGCATCACAGTCCAGGTGTACTGGGATCCTGCATGTGTGAAAGCAAATAGATACTGACAGTCAGGATGCAGTGGGACAGAGAATAAAGCATTTGCAAGATCTATGACTGTAAAACTAGTAGCCTCAGAGGGTACGGCTGACAGAAGGGTATGGGGGTTTGGGACGATTGGTGTTTCTCAGACAGTGGCCTCATTGATACCCCATAAATTATGTACCATCCTGTAGGTGTCAGGCTGACCTTTCTTGCCATTCTTCACTGAGAAAAGGGGTGTATTGCATGGGCTGGTGGTAGGAACTATGTCTCCTACCTTTAGGAAGACTTAGATCTGTTTAGTTACTGCATCCATTTGAGCCACAGACAGAGGGTTTTGTGTTTTTTGTGGGAGAACTGCCCCAGGCTTAAGGACTACCATCACAGGCTGGACCCTTAGTCTCCCTATATCTTTCGGACCGGAGGACCAAAGGGTATCCGGGATTGCCTTCAGTATTTCCGGAGGGATGGGATGACTGATTGTGTCGGTGGTATCTGTATTGTGTACCATCTGCAGGGCTGCTAACATTATAGTCTCTTTAGGCTGGAGGGGGGAGGTTAATACCACTGTGCGGTTGGGATGGAATTGGATGTTGGCTTGCGTCTTCTGTAATAAATCCGCCCCAAGTAGGTTAAGTGGGCAGGTGTTGGACACCACAAACTGGGACAAAACCCCTGCATGATCGTCATAGCCGAAAGAAACATCCAATGGCTTTGTTAGGACAAAGGACCGGGATTTGCCATCAATACCGACACATTGTACCATTATAAGATCAAGGAACGAAGGATCAGTAATCTCATCACATCGGAGCACACTTCTGGCTGCACCAGTATCCACAAGAAATGTATGAGTGTTGCCTTCTACTTGGAGCTGCACAGTAGGTGCAGGTCCACATTGAGGTAGTAACAGGGCCATGGTGTTATCTGCCCTGCCGACGTGTGGATCTGGCTTGCCCATGTCCTATGCTGACTGCACCCCTCCCCCCTGTATAGTGGCGGGGAGTGGAGACCATGGGAAGGTACGGGGCGGTCTTCGACACCCCCTTTCCTCCTGAGGGTGGTGCGGGCATTCTCTTTTGAAATGTCCATTTTGACCACACCCATAACAAACAAGTGGGGGTCTGGGGTCCCTTCCCAGTTGATGGTTCTTCTCCGCCTGCGTACATTATGTAGGATCTGGGGGATGCTTTGATTCCCTTTGCTACTAGCACAAGAGTTTACAGATCTACTACTCTAAATTCTGGTCGGGCAATTTTTAGAGCTTTCTGAATATGTGGTTTCAGACCGTCAGCAAAAGCACTTGACAACACTGTTCTGCGTCTTGTTTACTGAACCCCAGGTCTCTGAACATTTGTTCCATTCTGTGTGCAAATTTCTCTACTGACTCCCCCTTGTCTTGTTTCTTGTCTTGGATTTGAATTGCCTGATCGGCCAGTCTAGCCTTAGCCCAATTCTCTATTAATTCACAGAAGTGTCCTCCAGATTGGTATGTTTTCTGGTATTCGTCATCCCCATGGTTTGGGGCTGGTAGATCCTTAGCTATGGTTGCCCAAAAGGAATCCCCTGCCTTAATTTGAGTAAGTCCGGACAGGTCTCTCCATGTGGCAGAGTGTGTTTTTCTGATTTGTTCTAATGCCCTATGGAAGGGCATGGGATGTTGTTCAGGGTTGGGGAGTGAGTTCACCAGATGAGTAGCTTGCGTAGGGTTTAATGTCACATATCTCCCCTGCTGGTTCATTTCAGGGGGGGACCTAGGAGTCTGGACTTGTCTAGCCAGGAGATCTACTTTTCCAGCTAACCTGTCCATTCCTTTATCTCTCTCCCTCTCTCTCTCTCTCTCTCTCCCACTCTGCACTTCATGCTCTCTCAGCTCCCCCACTCCTTCTGCTTCGTTATGCTGTGTGTCAGGAGGGGGGTTGGCTTCAGAGTCGGAATCTGTAGAAGGTTTTGATTCCTCCTCCCCCTGCTTGAGTCACGGCTGAGGATGGGGGGAAAATCCTCAGCCGTGCGATGCCGGATGATGTTATGGCTGCTCGGCCAGGACAACAGGATAAGGGAGCAGGTCACCTCCTACAGCGTCCCTAACCTGACCCTAACTCCTATCTGCATGGGCCGACCTTAAAGGTAGGAGGACCCATGCGCAGGAACCTAGGAGCCCTGACTTACCCTCCATCCGGTCCTTAGCTAGGAGTCAGGGTAAGACAACCTACTCCTCCTAGGCACGGAGGAGCAGGAGTCTCAATGGCCAAGCTGCTGGGAAAAGGGGAACACATACAGCCTTACGGGTATGGCAGGCGAACTAGTAGTTCCACCAACCTGCCACAGCCTTGCTGACTGGATCCCTGTGCAAACAGGAATCCAGAACCGTAAGCTGCACAAAATCACAAGGAAGGTCCCAACAGACCATCACATACAACATCACACACAAGAAGACATAAACATAATGACAATAATGGTTATGACCACAGGGGTGGCTCTCACTGGCAGGTGGAAAACACAGGAGGCTGCTCCAGCAAAGCATGGCTGAAGCAACCTCCAGACCTGAGAAAACAGTGAGACTTTATAGGCCAAGAAGCCACACCCCACAGTCGGACACACCCAGTGAGACACACACACTGGGAAGGGAGTTAACCCTTCCAGCACCAGAGAAGGGAAACACACATTAAAGGGAAAGTGTCCAACTCACTAACACACACTGTGGCTGTTGCCGCAGGCAACGACATGGGTGGCACTCATGTCCTGGGAGTCAGCCCGAAGGCCGGGACACTGCCACCACATGTTCAACAACGACCAAACGTTGCCACGGACAACCACTGTGAAGGGAAGGGTCACAGCGCACACGTAACATAAAACACAGTGCACACCAGACATACATACACACACACCTTACAGAAAGGTTGCTAGGTGTAACCGCATGAAGATGCTGCAAGCTGCCTAGCACCAGCTCAGGCTGTTATCTGCGACAAACTCCAAACACTTGTTGCCCGCGGCAACCACAAGTGAGGCAACACACAAGCAGCCCTCACCTGTGGTTGAACAACCAAAAACAAACAGCAAGTGCGCCGCCACCAGGCTATCCTAATCCAAGCACAGCTAAATCAAACAGCACACTAGAGGGCCCAGCAGATAGTTTTAATAGTAGGTTAGATAGAAATAAGAAATTACTAAGTTTCTAAAGCGAAATCAGTAGTCTTGTACTAAATGTAAAAAAAAAACTCAAGTCAGGAGGAGTACACTACACAGACTACACAATGTTACATATAATTTCACTACAGAGCAATCCTCTGCTCACTTCTCATACCGAGGTTCAAGGAGCCAGAAATGTCAACATCAGCAGAGTCAACCAAGATGTAACATCGTACAGCAGACTCAACCCCAGCCACGTGATGAAAACAATGTAACTTAGAGACAGGCAAGATAAACAAGTTTTCTTACCTTCTTTTTGGGACCGCTGTTCCCCTCCTCCAATGCGTTTCGTCAAATTCATGGGGTTGTTTTAGGTCGGCTTCCGGTGTTACAGGAGGCTGATATTACATTCTTTCTGGCCCCACGTTAGGCGCCAAAATGTTAAATTCACCCCTAAACAGGGCAATTAGGATTTGCTCTGTAGTTCCAAATTAGATTAGGTATTTCCGGTATATGTGTATGCACAGAAGAAATCACACTGACTCAGGTATGGTCAAAGTAAATTCTCAACTTTATAGCAGCACTAGCTCTATATGCGACAACTTCTGTCTGGAGTCTATGATGAGCAGTTTTCCTCAGCAGCCTACTGAAGAAACCACCCAGCAGCAGCAGCTGGACTTACAGCAGAACCTCAATCAGCAGGTGGTGGCATACCTGGACTGCACCCTGTCACTTATGATCCAACATCCTTTGGACTACTGGGCATGCAAACCTGAATTGTGACCGCAACTGGCCGAATTTGCCATGAACATGCTTTCCTGCCCGGCCAGTAGTGTGGCATCAGAGTGGGAGTTCAGTTCTGTAGGGCACATAGTTACCCCAAAGAGAACTCGACCTTTTCTCCCAAAATGTTGAGAGACTAACCTTCATAAGGATTATAAGCATGGATCAACCTGAATTTCCAGACACTGGTGCCTGATGCAACAGAATAGATCATTCTGCTACTAATGATCATACTGTAGCTTGCTGGCACACCGGAATATTGTGGAAAATGGGCCGTTGCTTGTTACTTCTGGCCATGTGCTGCTGCCACCATTCTGATGCTGCTACCCACCTGATTCCATCCACCGCAGCCTCTACTGCTATTTCTAAAAAGGGGCTTCTTGGCCTACTGATCTGTAAATGTCAAATAATAAAAAAAAGGGATATGCATGCCACTGGGCCTTGCTGTTACACTACTGTTGTTGGGTTCTGTTACTACTGTGATCTGCCACCATCTTGTGCTGTATGGCATTGCTGCTGCCACCCATCCCAACTCATATGTCATATCATATGTCATATGGCCACTATTGTCCCTGTTACTGCCACTGCTGTTGGCCCTCGTGCCCACTCTGTCATGGGGCCACTTTGTCCCTGTTACTGCCACCCTGTTAAAGAGCCACTGTTGTCCCTGATGCAAAACGATTACCAAAGTCTGAAAGAGCTCAGTAAAGTCTTTTTTTTTTCCTTGTTAAAAGAACTGATTTAAGACATAAATGGCCATAACAGATGCAGATTGAGCATAAGGCCTCTTTCAGACGATCAGTATTTTGTCAGTGTTTTGCATCAGTATTTGGTCAGAATTGGTAAGCCAAAAGCAGGAGTTGGTCCAAAACACAGATGAGATGCAAATAATTCCATTATATTTTATCTCTGTTTTGCACCCACTCCTGTTTTTTGCATACACGTACTGATCTAATATGATGCAAAAAACTGACCAAAGACTGATCTGAAAGAGGCTCTATGGATGCTTGAAATACTGGATTTGTTTTTTATTTGTTTTTAGTTTCCTGTTCTTCTGATTACAGCCCCAGGGTAGAGGCTGCAGGCTGGCATGAAAGGGGTCTGCAGTCTACATCACACACATCGCCCGTGGCAGGGATCCACAGTATTCAAGGCGCATGCACTGTGAATACTTAAAGGAGTTGTCCGGGTTCAGAGCTGAACCCAGACATATCCCCTTCTTCACCCAGGCAGCCCCTCTGAGAGCTCTGTAGGGCAGCACTAAAGCCCGCCCATTAGTGCTGCTGACATCACCAGCAACACTGCTAGATGGAAGCCTCCACCTAGCAGTGTTAAAATGTAAACAAAAAAGCGCAGGGCAAGGCAAAGTGAAATGCTCTGATGCTCAACTCAGAGGGGCTGCCTGGGTGAAGAAAGGGATATGTCCTGGTTCAGCTCTGAACCCAGACAACCCCTTTAAGCATGAAGAGAAGGAAGACCGGCACTCGAGTGCCGGTCTTCCTTCTCTTCATCGCAAGTTTGGGACGCCTACCTATTGACTCGTGCACCGCAAACACTCTGGCAGTGCCGACCCTTTTCTACAATATACAGACGTGGACAAAATTGTTGGTACCCTTTGGTCAATGAAAGAAAAAGTCACAATGGTCACAGAAATAACTTTAATCTGACAAAAGTAATAATAAATTAAAATTCTATAAATGTTAACCAATGAAAGTCAGACATTGTTTTTCAACCATGCTTCAACAGAATTATGTAAAAAAATAAACTCATGAAACAGGCATGGACAAAAATGATGGTACCCCTAGAAAACACAGAACATAATGTGACCAAAGGGACATGTTAATTCAAGGTGTGTCCACTAATTAGCATCACAGGTGTCTACAACCTTGTAATCAGCCATTGGGCCTATATATATGGCTCCAGGTAATCACTGTGTTGTTTGGTGATATGGTGTGTACCACACTCGACATGGACCAGAGGAAGCAAAGGAAAGAGCTGTCTCAAGAGATCAGAAAGAAAATTATAGACAAGCATGTTAAAGGTAAAGGCTATAAGACCATCTCCAAGCAACTAGATGTTCCTGTGAGTACAGTTGCACATATTATTCATAAGTTTAAGATCCATGGGACTGTAGCCAACCTCCCTGGACGTGGCCGCAGGAGGAAAATTGATGACAAATCTAAGAGACGGATAATCCGAATGGTAACAAAAGAGCCTAGAAAGACTTCTAAAGAGATTCAAGGTGAACTTCATGCTCAAGGAACATCAGTGTCAGATCGCACCATCCGTCGTTGTTTGAGCCAAAGTGGACTACATGGGAGACGACCAAGGAGGACACCATTGTTGAAAACGAATCATAAAAAAGCAAGACTGGAATATGCCAAACTACATGTTGACAAGCCACAAAGCTTCTGGGAGAATGTCCTGTGGACAGATGAGACAAAAATCGAAGTTTTTGCCAAGGCACATCAGCTGTATGTTCACAGACGAAAAAATGAAGCATATCAAGAAAAGAACACTGTCCCTACTGTGAAACATGGAGGAGGCTCTGTTATGTTCTGGGGCTGCTTTGCTGCGTCTGGCACAGGGTGTCTTGAATCTGTGCAGGGTACAATGAAATCTCAAGACTATCAAGGAATTCTAGAGAGAAATGTACTAGCCAGTGTCAGAAAGCTTGGTCTCAGTCGCAGGTCATGGGTCTTGCAACAGGACAATGACCCAAAACACACCGCTAAAAACACCCAAGAATGGCTAAGAGGAAAAAATTGGACTATTCTAAAGTGGCCTTCTATGAGCCCTGACCTCAATCCTATTGAGCATCTTTGGAAGGAGCTGAAACATGCAGTCTGGAAAAGGCACCCTTCAAACCGGACACAACTGGAGCAGTTTGCTCATGAGGAGTGGGCCAAAATACCTGCTGAGAGGTGCAGATGTCTCATTGACAGTTACAGGAAGCGTTTGATTGCAGTGATTGCCTCAAAAGGTGGCGCAACAAAATATTAAGTTAGGGGTACCATCATTTTTGTCCATGCCTGTTTCATGAGTTTATTTTTTTACATAATTCTGTTGAAGCATGGTTGAAAAACAATGTCTGACTTTCATTGGTTAACATTTATAGAATTTTAATTTATTATTACTTTTGTCAGATTAAAGTTATTTCTGTGACCATTGTGACTTTTTCTTTCATTGACCAAAGGGTACCAACAATTTTGTCCACGTCTGTATAACCCCTTTAAGCAGGGGCATAGCTAAAGGCTTATGGGCCCTGGTGCATGAGTTCACCTGCGACTCCCCTTTACTCAGTGCTTTGTGGCCAGGGACTGAAGTGCCATACTTTATCTGTAGAATACTTGCAATTTTTATTTCGCAGTCCCATGCTCATTAATTTCAGCAACATACCTGTGGTCTCAAAATGCCCACTCCCCTCTTAATAAGTAACGTGGAAGGTGGTGTAGTTTCTGATATAGGGTCACTTCTTGGGGGTACTATTTAATATTTCACTCCAAAGCCTCTATAGTTGTTAACACAAGATACATGAATCACCACATTGGGCCTCAAATGTGCATCGTGCTGTTTTAATCCTGAGCCCTGTGGTATGTCCAGGCAAAAGATTAGGGCCACATGTAGGGTGTTTATAAAGCCAAGAGGCACAGCATTAAAAGAGTGCTTGACTTTCACAGTGACATACACTGGGCACAACATATTGGGCACAGAAACTGCATTTCTTTGGAAATGTTTCCACTTTGCACCATCTGCTGTGAATTAATTTTACAAAACACCTGTTGGGTCAAAATGCTCACTTCACCCATTTGTAAATTCTGTGAGGGGTGTAGTTTCTAAAATTAGGTCACTTCTTAAGGGTTTCTTTTTTAATTTAACCTCAGAGCCTCTGCAGTTGTCAGTCAGTGCTGTTTAAATCACCAAACTAGACCTCAAATGCACATGGTGTTCTTTCTCCTCTGAACCCTGCTGTGTCCATATTGTACTTTACGACCACATATGGGGTGTTGTATACAGGAGAAAATGGGTCACAAATTGTGGAGTGATTTTCTCCTATTACCACTGTAAAAAAGAAAAATCTGGGTCTTCTGTGTAAAAAAAATAAAATTCTATGAAATGCCTGTTGGGCCAAGGTGCTCAATACACCACTTTAAAAATTCTTTGGAGGGTGTAGTTTCTGAACTGGTTGTCACATTTGGGGGTTTCCACTGTAGGGGTACCTCAGAGTCTCTACATATGCAGCATGGCGTCTGAAAATGCTTCCAATGAAATCTACGCTCCAAAAGCTATGTGGTGCTGCTTCTTTTCTGAGCCCTGTAGTGTGCCCATACAGCAATTTATTACCACATGTGGGTTGTTGCTATCGACATTTTCTTGTAAAATATGTAATATTTCATTTTCACGGTCAAGTGTTTCTAAATCCTTGAACAAACGGTCTATACCAAGAATCCACCACAAAACTTTTGGAGCCAGAGCCTTCCAGCTTGCAGCCGCCAATCTCTCGAACACACCACATGGATCAATAAAAGAGATATAATCGCTGGACTGTTTTAAAACAAGACTTAAACCTCACCTTTTCAGTTTGCCATTTAAAGGCAAATTACATATTTGCTTCAAGATCTTCTTCACCTGGCATTATCACAAACTGATTGTTAGCTCCTGGACTGCACTTTGAGTCCCTTGTGAAAAAATGCATTACAAATGTTGTGGTCACAGATAAAAAGTACCCAGAAATATAATGGCTCTCATGATACATGCAAGTATCATGGTGCCAGTATCATGGTGTATCATGTTTCAAACGACCACTAGTTCCCTTTCCTTTATGCTGTTACAAATAAGATAAGATAATCCTTTAATAGTCCCACCATGGGAAAATTCACATAGACATAATGGGTGGGCATTGTGCTTGCTGACAGGGATTGTGCTGTAGGCTGTTGCTGTATAACAGTTGTCATTCACATAATAGAAAATTGCAAATGTCATTTATAGCATTGGTGAGTATTTTACATAACCAGCTCAATGAAGCTCTCAACCATGTGACATCCCCCATGCCATTTTTATTATGCCTCATTACGTTGAGTTCTATTAATAGAGGATTGGTCTGTCAGGAACGCTACTACAATGAAGATATTTTTAAATGTTTTCTTGGATAAGGTTACTAGAGTGCATTAAAAATGTAATAGTCCATTAAACAGCTTTTTATAAGATCACCTATACTTATTAGTTTATTGCTCATGGGCCCAACCATATTGGTATCTTAATGTAGCTGTAGATTTTCTACTGACAACTAAAGGAGTTGTTCTGGCTACAAGTATTGATGAACTATCCTCAGGATAGTAAAAGGAAACACAATGCAACAGCACTTTGCAAACATAGGATATATTAGCTAATGGTTATATGTATATGAGGTACTTAGCAAATATATATTGATCATAAATCATTTTAGCCCATCCACCTCGGCAAGGTGACCTCTGGATGGGAACCTACTCTATTTGACACCTCTCTGTGTGCCAACCGCCTTTTAATTAAGGGAAAGCAGGCCCCACATGTTTACTGTGCCTGTTACTTCTTTGTGTGGCAGCAGGCCTCTAAGTTAAGGGAGAGCACACAATAGCTATATATACCACATTAATTAAGAACAGCCTATGGAAAGAATGGGTTAGTTAATATTACACGACCAATATGGAGAAAGCCACACCTCCACATGCATACTTTGCAAACATATTTTGATCAAAATGATTTGTGCCCATACACTACGGCAAGGTGACCTAAGTCTAGATGGGAACCTGTTTGATACCACTCTCCGTGTCAACCGCCTCTTAACCCCTTCACGTCTGCAATCTGTATATATACGTGATAGCTGCACATACCCCGTGCAGCTACCACGTATATAAACGTTCTGGCAGCTCTTTAATCCAAGCGCTGCAAAGCGCTTGGATTAAAGCTTCTGCCCCTGCCCTGTATGCTGTCACGGACAGCATACAGTGCAGTAATGCCGGCAAGGGACCAATCAGAGTGGCCCCTTGCCGGCAATCGATCCGATTGGTTAGTCTGTGCAGACTAACCAATCGGATCGCGGCAGTGTTAAATGCCGGTTTCAGGCTCTGATCTGCGCTCTGCAGATCAGAGTCTGAAAGCAGATAGTGTACCTCATGCTCCCCGATTTGTGCCCCTCCAAGCACTTAGTGCAGATCTGTGCCCCCTCATCTGTGCCCCGCTGATCTGTGCCCATGCACTTATGCGGTCCGCCGCCTCCCCGCCCCCTGCATTAATTTTCAAGCCGCTCTCCTGCCCGCCTCCCTCGATATTATGGGCAGCCTCCCGGAACCCCCCTCTTTCCTGCGCTGCCCCCCCCCCCGATCCCCCTGCTGTGTGCGATGGCGGCGGCTCAATTACTGAGCCGCCGCCATCAGCAGAGAGTGTCAGCTCTATGCTGACACTCTCCTGTAACCCCTATAGATGCCGCGGTTGCGGCATCCATGGGGTTAACAGAGGGAGGGAGCTCCCTCTCTCCACCATCGGGGCTGCAGCGCTGTGATTGCAGCACCCGATGGTTGCCATGGCAACCGGACGCTTTGCAAAAGCGTCTGGTTGCCATGGCAAAGGCGTCCAGTGCTGCCACCTACAGGCAATCTGGAAGTACTATACTTTGCAATGCAAGAGCATTGCAAAGTATAGTACAACTATCAGCCCCACTGGATCTTCAAGATCCAAGAGGGAACTGATAAAAAAAAAAGTGAAAATAATAAAAGTAAAAATAAATAAATAAATAAAAATGTAAATTAGAAAAAAGAAATTGCCTTTTCCTATAAAAAAATGAAAAAATAAAATAAAATACACATATTAGGTGTCGCCGCGTCCGTAACGACCATCTCTATAAATATATCACATGATAGACCCCGTCCGATAAACACCATAAAATTAAAATTAAAAAAACTCTGCCAAAAAAGCTATATTTGTCACCTTACATCACAAAAAGTGCAACAGCAAGCGATCAAAAAGGCGTATGACCCCCAAAATAGTACCAATCAAACCGTCACCTCGTCCCGCAAAAAATGATACCCTATTTAAGACAATCGCCCAAAAAATAAAAAAGCTATGGCTCTCAGACTATAGAGACACTAAAACATCATTTTTTGGGTTTCAAAAATGCTATTATCGTGTAAAACTTAAATAAATAAGAAAAAGTATACATATTAGGTATTGCCACGTCCGTAACGATCTTCTCTATAAAACTATCACATGACCTAACTCCTCAGATGAACGCTGTAAAAATAAATAAATGAAAACTGTTCCAAAACTGCCAATTTTTGGGTCACCTTGCCACATAAAGTGTAATAATGAATGATCAAAAAATCCTATGTACCCAAAAATGGTACCAATAAAAACCTCAACACTTTCTGCAAAAAACGAGCCCCTGCACAAGACGATCGGCACAAAAATAAAAAACATATGGCGTTCAGAAAACCAATCCAGCACAATTTACCTTCCAAAAACCATATGGCATTCCTTTCCTTCTGCGCCTGCCGTGTGCCCGTACAGCAGTTTACGACCACATGTGGGGTGTTTATGTAAACCGCGGAATCAGGGTAATAAATTATGAGTTTTGTTTGGCTGTTAACTCTCAATGTGTTAAAGAAAAAAAATATATAAAATGGAAAATCTGCCAAAAATGTGAAATTTTGAAATTTCATCTCCATTTTCCTTTAATTCTTGTGGAACGCCTAAAGGGTTAACAAAGTTTTTAAAATCAGTTTTGAGTAACTTTAGGGGTGTAGTTTCTACAATGGGGTCATTTATGGGGGTTTCCACTATGTAAGCCCCACAAAGTGACTTCAGACCTGAACTGGTCCTTTAAAAAGTGGGTTTTGGAAATTTTCATAAAAATTATAAGAATTGCTTCTAAACTTCTAAGCCTTCTAACGTCCTAAAAAAATAAAATGACATTTCCAAAATGATGCCAACATAAAATAGACATATGGGGAATGTTAAGTAATAAATATTTTATTAGGTATCACTTTCTGTTTTAGAAGCAGAGAAATTGAAATTTGGAAAATTGTGAATTTTTCCACATTTTTGGTAAATTTGGGATTTTTTCCTAAATAAAGGTGAAATTTATTGACTCAAATATATGACTATCATGAAGTACAATGTGTCACGAGAAAACAATCTCAGAATGGCCTGGATAAGTAAAAGTGTTCCAAAGCTATTACCACATAAAGTGACGCATGTCAGATTTGAAAATTTTGACCTGGACATTGGGGCATCAATGACCCTTGGTCATGAAAGGGTTAATTTAGGAAAAGCAGGCTCCACATGTATACTGTGCCTGCTCTATTGGTTACATTTCTCTGTGCAAGCAGGCCTCTGAGTTCAGGGAGAGCAGATTACAGCTATATACACTGCACTAATTTAAAACATCCTGTAAAAAGGATTGGTTAGTTAGTAATGCATGACCAAAATGGAGGCAGCCACACCTCCAAATGCATACTGCAAAAACAAAAGGGAAAGCCTGCATGTCCTGCAAAATGAAGTAAATGTTCAGATGCATGTCGCCATGGCTGAAACTACAAAAGTATAAGCAAACACAATGCAACAGCACTCTGCAAAAATAGGATATATGAACTTATGCTATATTCACAATTTGAATCAATATGAGGTATATAGCAATTATATTTTGATCAAAACCATTTGTGCCTATACATCGCCACAAAGTAGCCTCAGTCTGGATGGGAACCTACTCTATTTAATACCTCTCTCTGTGCCAACTGCCTCTTAATTCATGGAAAGCAGGGTCCACATGTATCGTGTGCCTGCTCCAGTTGTTACCCTTCTCCGTGCCAGTAGGCCACAAAGGAATTCAGGGAGAGCAGACTACAGCTATATAGTGTACTAATTAAAAACAACCTGTGGAAAGGATGTGTTTGCTAAGTACCTCATATTAATTTTGTATAGTGAATATAGCAACAGTTCATGCTGTACATTCTATGTTGTATTTTCAGCCATGGTGACGTGTTCCTGTACATTTACTTTATTTTGCAGGAGGTGCTGACTAACTTTGTCTATTGTTTTTGTACATAGCTGCAGACTGTTCTCTCTCCATTTGAGGCCTGCTGGCACAGAGAGACATAACAAATGGAGCAGACACAGTATACTTTCCCTGTAATAAGAGGCTGGTTGACAGACAGAGGTTTTAAATAGAGTAGTTTGTCATCCAGACTGAGGTCACCTTGCTGTGGTGGTTGGGTACAAATGATTTTTATGAAAATATCTTTGTTATTGACAGGACAGGTCATCAATATGAGATCAGTGGGGTAATGACACCCAGCACCCCCACGATCAACTGTTTTGCAGCCTTGGCACTGGAAACTATATATGGTATGGAGTGGAAGCAGAAGGTTCTCTACAATTCATACACGCAGCACCCCAATACAGCCACAACCCAGTGTAAATAGCTGTCTGCTTCCAGATTGAAGACATTGATACAACTGAAACAGCTGGTCAGTGGGGGTGCTCGGTGTCAGGATCCCACCAATCTGATATTGATGACCAACTACGGTGTCACTTATTTCAAGAGAGAAGGTAGAAAACCAGCTCTCCCAGAAAGGAATACAAATTATACATACTGGATAGAATATTAAAAGACTACATATAAAGGTATGATGACATCATCCATGTTAAGTGTATGCTGTTTAATTATTGTGATTTACAGCCCATTAAGATTATCTGTACACTAACTTTGAAAAAAAGTGTTATTTCCAGTACATTTTCCATCTAATTTCACTACTGTTGAGCGCAATAATTTGTTTTCTGTGTAGGATGGATAACCATTGTCTTTTCCAATTTGCCTCTTCTTATTATATTTCCAGTAGGCTAGTTTATACTCCTCTCTGTGCTTCATCTATTCTTCATTTAAAACTCGAACCTTATGACATAACCTAGCTGAGTTGGTGGTGCAGAACTGGGCTGTCCCTTGTGTAAGTAAACGGTAATGAAAAGTTATTCCCTACTAAATTGCTAGATCCAATTCCCACTTACAGGCATAGGAGTTATCCCACATTAAACATGGAAACTCCGGTTAAATGCCAATTTAGGTAATTAATCTTCATTAACAAAAGTGCTGATATGACTTTGCTTCTTTTGATACACTGGGCCAAATGAGCTTTTATATTTTTTTGCTTCATGAATGACCTTGGCATAATTTATATACATTTTGGCCTTGGTGGATTTTGGAAGATTGAATTATGAAGCACAACAGTTTAGCTTTTACTCTCATGTATATAGCAAGCCAGGACAAAGACTGGCAACTCCTTAAGAATGGAATCAAATGTTCCATTACCTTAAAGAATGTAAGAGGCTTTGTAACTCTGCAACATCAGAGATGAAGGTCTGAACAGAGGCTACATTTTATCTCTTACATGGGACACACTCTTTTTGGAGAAACTTGAGAAATATCCATGTGCCAGATCTAAGTATTGGTGAAACAAAGACTAGTTTGGTCGGAACTACCTTACTGAAAGCAGAACAAAGACATTGTGGTACTAAGGGGTAGCTGGATCATCATACTTGAGTATCGGGTGAAGATTAGGAAAAAAAAACTACAATTGCCCATGCACATTAGATTTAGAACAGACAAACCCAATGATTTTGGTGAGACTGGTTGACCATATGGGCATGTTATTACATTGCCCCAACAGTTGATGCTTGATTCTTTTATTTTCAAACTCTCCACTTTGAAAACACATGTGCACTTGACTGCGCACAACATGAGGTTTGGGAAGAACACCTGTCAGCTATTGAGGGTGCACGAGCACTATTAGAACAGACGGTGCATGTTGTGGAGATCTCTACACAGATATCATAAAATGAAGATCAAAGTCAGCAAGATGAGAAGAGGTACAGACAACAGTGTCTGACTATGTGGCACTCAGGTTTCACACATGTATAGGAAGGGATTATGGTCCTACTGAACCAAAAATGTTAGTCACCAAGAGATATGAGGATATTTGTCAGCGAGAGAACAGGGAATGATATTAAAGTGTAGCTGTACTGTTTTCATAAAAAAAATCTATGTTAGCATGTCACTGCTGCTGCAGCATTATGCATAAAGTAATCTTTAGTTTCTTCACATACCACTGTTTTCCTTGAGTTTTTTCCTTAGTATGTTAGTTTTAACCTCTACAATATGAGGATCTTCTGAAGATGGCTCCTCTACCAGTTCTCTGAGGCCAAAACCACTTTCCCTCACTTAACATACACACTTGCTGTAGCCAGCAGATTCCTGCCAGCCAATCAGATTGGATTACTAAGAGACACGCCTCCTCACTCTGAAGCATACTGCAGGCATGCAGTATGGAGGACCGCCCCTCTGTCTTCTGTTTATACTAAAAGGAAGACAGGGAAGACATAGCAACGGTCTTTTAAGAGACCAGTGGGAAGGGACAGGGGATATTAATGAAAGCTGTTATGATAAGGTAATTACAGATCTTTGAACAATCATTGACAGACTAACTCAAGTACAGTATACATGCCCAGCTCTAATAAACTAGCAAATTAAAAAAATGACAGTTACACTTTAAATAGAATATAGAACTTGGTAAGGGAAAGCTGTCCACGTCTGGATAATATGTCAGAATGAAGTGGTAGCATAGTGAGCCCAGTTCTTGAGCTTTCAGAAGAATGTGTCTCTTTAAACAAACACGTTGTTAATAATAGTCCTAAGGTCATAAAAATAGATAAAATTCTGTTCATAAAAGAGGTTGTTGTTTATTAAAGGTTGTCTCATTGAAAAAGCACATTTTTTTATGCCAAATTAGGATATATTGATTTGATATTAGTTAGAGCAGGGAGCCACTGACAAAGAGCATCTCTTGCAGACCCAGCCATCGAGTTAAATAGCCAGCATGTAACGCTACATTTCTCCTGGTGTAGCCACTTCCAGAAAAAATCTGGTTCCTGGTAGGTTCTGCTACTAATGCCTGTTAGACAAACTGGACAACCACTTCACAAGTAACATTTTGACTTACTCCATAGCAGTGCTGCCAGCAAACTCTCCAGACATCTTAATTGAGATCTTATTTTGGTCAGGTCAGTGGGAATTACGTTAAAAGCAGCTCTGTATTAAAAGGAAACTTATAATGCACTCATTATTGGTAATAATAAATCCTCTTTAGCATAACATCTGGAAGCTAGATTACTAGGGCTCTCCTTGTATAACAATCTGTCTTCCCAAACATTTTTTTCTTGTTAGTCTTTTTTAAATAAACATAAAATAAAGCATCAGAAAATATCTGTGCAGAATTGGCCTTCCTGTAAATAATGATGCCGTCATGACACCGCCTTCACAAGGAAATTGTCCTTTTGTGTAAATATTTTGGTCAGTAACTTGATTTATGGGTGGGGAAAAATAAGATTAGTTGATTTCAATGTTTTGTAGTACAGGAAGCGGTTTTGGTTGCTGGCAGCCATCAATGTTGCCTTGAGGAGCAGGGAGAGTGCTGGAGGATGAGTTCAAAGATTTGGGACTGATCCAGGTATCTGTCTCCATCTCCTCTGAACTCTATTAAATCCTGTGGCAGAGCAGATGAGCGGGAATAACAATGTTTGTAATGAATAGGTCTTTTCCATGTTAAGAGGTGGAGTGTTATCGCTTGATTTTAGGCAGCTTTATCCATGCCTGAAATCCAGTGTCAAGACCATCTTGAGGGACAGACTTCCTGAAGATTCAAGTAGACGCCTAATGTCTAAATGGTATGGAAGCAATAGAAAGTCATTTCTTGTCCTGGATTGCCACAGTAAGAAGAGAATTGAAGTGCCACTCAAACTGACAGCTGATTGTCGGAATTTCTTACCCTTTTTTTTCTTTCTTATTGTCACTATGGATATACAGAACGGTGAACACAAAATCTGTACCTGGTAAATACTTTTTTACTGAGATTGTTTAAGTCTGTGTTAAAGGGAACCGGTCACTGGAGTTTTAGTGACATTGAATCATTGCCATGATTTTATGGTGCCTGTTAATAATATTCTAAATATGCCCCTGTTTAAATGATAAACAAGTTATAAAACAGCGTGCTATATGTAGATCCCTACCCATAGTCTTCTGGGGGGTGACCAGTTACAGTGTCCTGGCTGTTAGCACGCCTATTCTTAATTGATGCTTCACTGGGTGTCTGACGTCAGCCCTACCTCTGCCGAGAGCGATGTCAGTCAACGTACAGTGGGCATGCTTTCGAATTAAGAGCTTTCAGTTGCTGTAAATTCTGGTTCAGTTGCTGTTCAAGATTTGGCCTTTGACAATCCTTTTAAAATAAACGGTTGCCATATTTTGGTAATAAGCTTCATGATGTGATGATTAGTGTTGGTCGAGCACCAAAGTGCTCGGGTGCTTGAGTAGAACACCTCGGGATGCTCGGGTGCTCTACCGAGCACCCAAGCACAATGGAAGTCAATGGGAGAACCCGAGCATTAAACCAGGCACCCCCTGCTCTGAAGAGGGGAGGGTGTCTGGTTCACATGAAAAGGTCAGAAATTGATGGAAACACCACTGAAATGGTTTCGGGAACAGCATGGGGAGGATGTCTAGATGCATCTTGGACTCCCAGGTCGCTGCTGGGAACGATGTTGTCCGAGTAGTACACCACTTTTACAGACTGACAATAATACGCACAAAACCGAAGATAAAATTAATTTTAGAGGAAGAATTGTTAGGAAACAATCTTTGCTGTACATATCCTTGTATATAAAGTGCAAGTGCTGCAAAAAATTACTAGGAAGACGCACTCTGATACAACCTGTATATCACATAAAGGAGTGCCTCATTCACATTGTGGTACAATTGTTTAGGTAGTGGGACTCCTGCAATCATAAAGCCTATACAAGTGAAAGGACTTCCAAAAATTACAAGGAACTGGCACTCCAATACACCCTTTATTATACATAAAGGAGGGCATCATACACACCCTTGAAAAATTATGATTGATGGCCTGCTGGTGACCCTCAAAAACGATTGGAGCAATGGCCTGCTGATCTGACCATCTAAAACATTAGTGTCGAGGGCCTGCTGCTGATGTGACCATCTAAAACATTAGGGGTGAGGGTCTGCTGCTGAGCTGACCCTCTAAAACATTAGGAGTGAGTGCCTGCTGCTGATCTGACCTTCTAAAACATTAGGGGCGAGGGCCTGCTGCTGAACTGACCCTCAAAAACATTAGGGGCGAGTGCCTGCTGCTGATCTGACCATCTAAAACATTAGGGGCGAGGGCCTGCTGCTGATCTGACCATCTAAAACATTTGAGGTGAGGGTCTGCTGCTGAGCTGACCATCTAAAACATTAGTAGTGAGGGTCTGCTGCTGAGCTAACTCTCTAAAACATTAGGGGCGAGTGCCTGATGCTGATCTGACCATGTAAAACATTAGGGGCGAGGGCCTGCTGGTGACCCTCTAAAACATTGAGGGCGAGGGCCTGCTGTTGACCCTCAAAAACATTATGGGCGAGGGCCTGCTGTTGACCCTCTAAAACATTATGAGTAAGGGCCTGCTGGTGACCCTCAAAAACATTTTGGTTGCAGGCCTGCTGGTGACCCTTTAAAACATTATGGATGAGAGCCTGCTGCTGAGCTGACCCTCTAAAACATTAGGAGCGAGGGAAGCCTAATAAGCATGTTGATATGATGGAGGAGGAGGACGAGAAAAGGGAGATTGAACCATATACCCTTTTTAGTGGTGGAAGGGGTGCATGGGAATACAGTGTATTCAATACACCATAAAAGCCACATTTAGAGTGCCTTTATGTTCAGCCGCTTTCCTCTGGTGGAGTAGAGAAGTCAAGGGCAATCCAGAACTTGTTCATTTTTAATAGAGTCAACCGGTCAGTATTTTCAGTTGACAGGTGGATGCACTCATCAGTTATTATGCCCCCAGCAGCACTAAATACATGCTCTGACAAAACGCTGGCGGCGGGGCAGGCCAGCACCTCCAAGGCATAGAGCGCCAGTTTGGGCCACATGTCCAGCTTGGACACCCAATAGTTGTAAGGCACAGAGGGATAACTGAGGACGCTGACACAGTCTGCTACGTACTCCTTCACCATCTTCCAAAATGTTTCCCTCCTTGTGACACTAGACTGCGCATTAGGTTGAGGGTGCTGGTGGGGTGTCATGAAACTGTCCCAGGCCTTGGAGAGTGTTGCCCTGCCTCTGTTGGAACTGCTGTGTGTTCCCCTCATCTCCCCTCCTCAGTTGGCCAAGGAACTACGTACTCTGCAGCCAGCGTTGTCAACTGAAAATTTTTGGAGCAATTTTTCCACAAGGACCTTCTGGTATTGCACCATTTTACTCGTCCTCTCCACCACAGGAATAAGAGATGAGAAGTTATTTTTGTAGCAGGGGTCGAGAAGGGTGAACAACCAGTAATCGGTGTTGGCCAAAATGCGTACAACGCGAGGGCCATGGGAAAGGCTGGTGGTGCTTGCGAAGGTCCAGGTGCATGGCGGGAGGCATCCGGGTCTGAATCTTTGACAGGGGATTGGCCAGCACGTAACACAGGGGAAGAGGAGGCAGTGGTGTGACCCGCAGACACTGATTGTGGACCCAGGCGTTTGGCCCACCTATTAGGTGCTTTAATGCCATGTGGCGGATCATGCTGGTGGTTGTGAGGTTAATAGTGTTTATGCCCCTGCTCATTTTGTTACGGCACAGGTTGCAAATGTCAATTCTTTTATCGTCCGCACTTTCCTCAAAAAAGTGCCAGACTGCAGAACACCTACCCCTTGGCAAGGGAGAGTGCCACAAGGAGGTGCTCCGGGGAACAGTTGCGGGCCTGTTTGGTGTGGCCCACCTCCTCCCTTTTGCCAACCCACTGCCTCTAGCAGCCTGTTGCGGTGCTGCGGATCCCTCCCCCTCTGTACTGCTGTCCTCGCTTGGCTTGCCACCTTCCCAGGTTGGGTCAGTGACTTTATCGTCCACCACCTCCTCTTCCACTTCCTCACTCTGGTTATCATCCTGACTTGTTGACCTAACCACAACCTCAGTTATTGACAACTGTGTCTCATCCTCATCATCAACCTCTTAAGATCTTGAGACTAATTGCAGTTGACTTATTGGCAACTGTCTCATCATCATCAACCTCTTGAGACACTAATTGCTGTTGACTTATTGGCAACTGCTTCTCCTCATCATCATCATCCACCTCGTGAAACACTAATTGCCGTTTCCCACTGTCATCTTCTTGTGACTGTGGATGCTCAAGAGTTTGGTAATCAGGGCACAAGATCTCCTCATGTCCCTCTTCAAGCAGTCTTGGCGAGAGGGCCAAATCAAAGAATGGCGCTGAAAAGAGCTCCTTGGAATATCCAAGTGTGGCATCACTTGTTTGCCAAGACTCTCAATGGTGAGAGGAAAGAGGATCAGGGTGAATATTCCTTTGACCAGACTTTGTGGAAGACAGGATGGTGCTTAACTAACTGGAATCATTATCTGCTGCAATCCAACCGACCACCTGGTCGCACTGGTCTGACTTCAAGAGTGGTGTCCTGTGCCGCCTTGCAAACTGGGACATGAAGCTAGGTATTGTGGATGAGTGTGTTTCTTGTGCTCTGGCAGCAGGCACAGTTTCACCGTGCCCAAGGCCATGGCCTCTGCGTGCACCATCAGAAGCACAGCCACTTCCCTGTCCCTTACTGCTCGCCTTGTTGGTATATATGCTTGCAAGTATGTCACACGTACAGTAGTGCAGGTTTTGTAAGTGTATGCGCAAATATAGAACATAGAATGTCACTGATATTTTAAGGATACGCACACGTTATACAGAGATGTAGCACAGATAATGTCGCTGTCACCACCGGCCAATAAAAAATTACACTGAATGAATGTCACTGATATTTAGGATGCACAAACGTTATACAGGAGGTATAGCGCAAGTAATGTCATTGTCACCACCACCTAATAAAAAATTACATTGAATAAATGTCACTGATATTTAGGTTGCACAAACGTTATACAGGAGGTATAGCGCAAGTAATGTCGCTGTCACCAGCGGCAAATAACATATTACACTGAATTAATGTCACTGATATTTAGGATGGGCAAACGTTATACAGGAGATGTAGCGCAGTTAAAGGGAACCTGTCACCGGGATTTTGGGTATAGAGCTGAGGACATGGGTTGCTAGATGGCGGCTAGCACATCTGCAATACCCAGTCCCCAGACCTCTGTGTGCTTTTATTGTGTAAAAAAAAAAAATATAATTGATACATATGCAAATTAACCTGAGTTGAGTCCTGTCCTTGACTCATCTCAGGGACAGGACTCATCGCAGGTTAATTTGCATATTTATCAAATCAGGTTTTTTACACAATAAAAGCACACAGAGCTATGGGGACTGGGTATTGTGGATGTGCTAGCGGCGATCTAGCAACCCATGTCCTCAGCTCTATACCCAAAATCCCGGTGACAGGTTCCCTTTAATGTCGCTGCCACCAGCAGCAAAAAAATTTGACTTAATGTCACTGATATTTAGGATGGGCAAACGTTATACAGGAGATGTAGCGCAGGTAATTTCCCTGCCACCAGCAGCAAAAAAATTTGACTGAATGTCACTGATATTTCGTATATGCAAACGTTATACAGGAGATGTAGCACAGGTAATGTAACTGTCTGCAGCGGACACCGTCTACAGAAAAAGTACACTGGATGTCACAGATATTTTTAGTCTCTCTCTGCAGCGGCCAAACAATTGCAAGCTATTTAGCGCAGGTTGCACTAAAAATATATATTGCTGCCAGATACAGCTATAGTCCTTAAAAGGACTTTTGGGTCTCTAACAAGTTTTTTCAATAAAAATATTAGTATTTCACTGCCTACACTATCCGTCACTTCTTCAGCACAGCTCTCCCTGACTAAGCCGAACACTTGTCATCGGGTGCTATATATCACCCGATGGCGCGTTCCGGCTAGCCAATCACTGTAATGCTAGTAGCTAACATGGCTATGGCATTACAGTTAAGGGCAGTACTTACCTGCACGTTTATTGGCTAATTAGCAGCCAACAAACGTGCTGGGAGGAGATTCGAGCATTGTGCTCAAACACACGCGGTGTTCGGCTGAACACCGCGATGCTCAAGTAAAATTAGTGTTCGGCCGAGCATGCTCGCCCAACACTAGTGATGATATTAATGGAAAGAGTCCTGTACTTAAAGGTTTTCTGTGACTATAATATTGACCGATCATCCTTAGCATAGACAGACCATTACTATCTGAATGGCAACTCCTGGCAACGTCTTCAATCAACTGAATAAAATGGCCCTCAGCACTTAGGACAAACATTGATGCAATATAGTTAGACATATATCCGATCAATGTGACACCCACAAATTGCTAGAGCAATGTGGCAGTGCTACTAGGAAAGTGCCATGTTCCCTTGTTTACTGTCAGCCTTGAAGTAGCATTTTCCAGTAGGTTGGTTGGATGGACACTAGTGTTTATGATAGTGACCTCATTTAACAAAGAGGCATACTTAAAAAATTCTGCAGTTTCCCAGCTCATGAAGAAAATTTGGTATTTTTGTTAAAAATAAACAGTTTAATATAAAAATTTATCATTGAGATAAATGTGTAATATAAATGTAAATGTTTTGAGTCAAAAAACATAAAGGAAATCTAGAACTATGCATAGTTACAATGATGTACACTGATGCCACTGTTCTGTGTGTATTCGTGGCGGTGACTTTTGGGTGTGAACTTGGGTCATTTCTCGGTATGACAGATCACGTTTGCCATAGTCCCGTGCACGCATGTCAGCTACCTGTGTGAGTGAACTAGGGCCATTTCACAGTGCCTGAATTACACCCTTAGCATTTGGCCCAATGTTAAGCTGGTTACTTGCACAGTGGTTCCACAGCCATTGTCCATAACACGGATGACCTCTAAGTGCTGGATTAGTGAGAACAGTAGCACCCAATCAACTACTTCTAATGTAGAGCTTTGCTGGCAACCTATGATACTGAACTGGCACTTACTGTCCCTTTTTCTAGAAGATCCTCTCTACAGTAATGTACCATACAGCATGTCCTGACTAAACAAGAATGGCCACCCAGATAAGAGGTATGGTACGATAAGGAACCTTAAAGGGCTAGTCTCATGAAAAGTATTCTATTTTTCAAAGCAGCATTTGAATCTGAATACATTTATAATTGCATGTAATTAAAAACTGAGTTATTCAATAAAATCTGACTGTATAGCAACAATTGCTCTTTTCCTTATTTCTCTGTTCACGTTGTTGAGGTGGCCGAGCATGCTTAGTTCCATCCATGAATTAGAAGCTGTGACAGTTAAAGGGAGAGAGCTGCAGCAGAAAGGAGCTTCCAACTTGAAATAAATCTAGAGCAATTGGGCCAATGCATGGGGAGATCTTGGATTTGTGAGGTACAGGGCTGGTTCTAGCTTTGTTAGAAAGAGATTATCATGTACTATATGATGCCTGATTTTCATTTTTTACATTAGTCATGGTATAACCCCTTTAATTTATGGATGACTGACATATTCTTGAAAGCCTGACCTAATGTAATTTTGGAGTTTTCAAATGGGCATTATATTCACTCCTTATAGAGTAGGGTTGGCAAATGTCTAGACTTTTTATATGCTTACCATTATCTATTAAATAGGCTTACATGGCCATTGAAAAGTTGGCGTATCTGATTTCTCACACTATAGAAGACACGGGCTACATTCTTCTTGTTTTTGATCAACATTTTTTCCTTGAGAAGTTAATATTAAAACTGATATTAATCCTAAAATCGGACTATTACAATGTTTTTGTAAAATGAATAGCTAGGCCCATGAGGATTCCCTGGGTGAGAATTGGAATCTAATGAGCTTTTTTCTGTTTGTATCTATAAATGCACAGCTGTGATTCCCGCACCAAATTTAAGGAGAAGCTTTCGCTTCCTGATTATCCACTTTACACTTGCTGTGTTTATGTTAACTGATAAAATGAAATATAGATGCACATAAAACAGCAGCTCTCATGGGGAGCTATCCTCTTACTTAGAAAGTTTTAATTATCCAGAAATTAATTATGAGCTTACTGTCTAAATGCACCAAAAGGTGTGAGGTTTTTAAAGGTCCCCAAGGCCATTGCTCCTTCACAGAGGGTTAGGCAAAGAATCAGACAGTGGGCAATGCTGGTTCTGGCAATTATGCATAATGAGCATCTGGCTGGGGACAGAAGACTATTAAAAGTTTTTTTTTGTTTGCAATATGCAACTTCTATTGCATACATGTAAAAATTTTCATAAGTGAAGTTTTGCAAATTTGGCAAAGATGTTTCTAAGCCCAGAATAAGCAATTCCAAAAAGCTGTTAGTCACAACGTACTTGGGGGTCATTTTCATATATTGAATACAATCTTAAACTAGCCATTATGGGCATATACAGGGCCTTGCAAAGTATTCACCCCTTGACTTTTTTTTTGTATTTTGATGCCTCACAACTTGGAATCAGCATGGATTGTTTGAGGATTTGCATCATTTAATTTACAGAACATGCCCACAACTTTAAAGATGCGTTTTTTTATTTTTTTTATTGTGAAGCAAATAACAAATAGGACAAAATAACAGAAAAAGTCAATGTGCATAACTATTCACCCCCCTAAAGTTAATACTTTGTAGAGCCACCTTGTACGTCAATCACAGCTCCAAGTCGCTTTGGATAAGTCTCTATGAGCTTGCCACATCTTACCACTGGGATTTTTGCCCATTCCTCCTTGCAAAACTGCTCCAGCTCCTTCAGGTTGGATGGTTTGCACTTGTGAACAGCAACCTTTAAGTCTGACCACAGATTTTCTATTAGATTGAGATCTGGGCTTTGACTATTTACATGTTTCCCTCTAAACCAGTCAAGTGTTGCTTTAGCAGTGTGTTTAGGGTCATTGTCCTGCTGGAAGGTGAACCTCCGTCCTAGCCTCAAATCACGCACAGAGTGGTACAGGTTTTGCTCAAGAATATCCCTATATTTAGCACCATCAATCTTTCCCTCAACTCCGACCAGTTTCCCTGTCCCGGCTGCTAAAAAAAAAACATCCCCACAGCATGATGCTGCCCCCACCATGTTTCATGGTGGGGATGGTGTTCTTTGAGTGATGTGATGAGTTGGGTTTACGCCAGACATAGCGTTTTCTTTGATGGCCAAAAAGTTCAATTTTAGTCTCATCAGACCAGAGCACCTTCCTTCAAACATTTTGGGAGTCTCCCACATGCCTTTTCGCAAACTCACAACGTGCCTTTTTGTTTTTAGCTGAAAGTAATGGCTTTCTTCTGGCCACTCTGCCATAAAGCCCAACCCTATAGAGCGCACGGCTTATTGTCGTGCTATGTACAGATACTCCAGTCTCTGCTGTGGAACTCTGCAACTCCTCCAGCATTACCTTAGGTCTCTGTGCTGCCTCTCTGATTAATGCCCTTCTTGCCCGGTCCGTGAGTTTTGGTGGACTGCCGTCTCTTGGCAGGTTTGCTGTTGTGCCATGTTCTTTCCATTTGGTTATGATAGATTTGATGGTGCTCCTGAGGATCCATTCACTTCAATGGGGCAGCAAAAGATGTGGACAGCACTCCTTGTGCTGTCCGCATCTGTTGCTCCGTTCCGAGGCCCCGCAAAAAAATTGTAGCATGTACTATTCTTGTCCGTTTTGCGGACAAGAATAGGCATGTCTACAATGGGCCGCTCGTTCCGTTCTGCAAATTGCGGAAGGCACACGGGCGGCTTCCGTTTTTTGCAACAAAACGGCACGGTCATGTGCATGTAACCTAAATCTAATGACCCTTTTTAAGTAAATTTGTCTCTCCCCTTATATAGGGATGATTACGGCTTCACTCTTTTGATCCCAAGTGAAGGGTTGGATGAAAAGAATGGAACAGCTGTTGGTAGGATGCCATGTAATGATCTCTATGGTAGAATATTTTCTGGCTGGAGATCTAAATGATAGCACCGACTTTCCCATTTCAGGAATTTCCTAATATGATGGATATTCTTAGAAGACTTGCCAATTACCTGTTAGTTTGATGGATAGAAAAATGAACAGTATTAATCACAGTAAAACAAGCCGTTGCATTAACTTCTGTGAAGAAGTGTATTGATTCATGGTCCACTGTGTCAGCGATGAAGCATTGACTTCTGCTTTTAACTCTTGCACTGTCTCATAGTTACTTTGTGGTACTTTGCCCATGTTCAGTTGTCCATTACTACTGCACTTCAGTCACAAGGAAATCATTCAGATGTAATATCTATTCTTTGTACCCAGTAACCAGAGCATGAAACCTTCATAAATTGCTCCTGATGTTGATGACCTATCAATAGGTCATTAACATCCGATTGGTGAAGGTCTGACACCCCACTCCCCCACCGAACAGTTGATCTCTGCAGCCCCCAACGGTGGAAATAGCACTGTAACTGGAACATAAAGCACAGCTCTGTTGAAAGTGTAGTGGTTGTACTAGGTTACTGCAGGTCAGCTCCCAATAAAGGGTAACTGTCATGTTTTCATCAATTTTTTTTAGCATATGTTACTGCAGCAGCAGCATTATGCATAAAGTAATCTTTAATTTCTTCACATACCACTGTTTTCCTTGAGTTTTTCACTTAGTTACGGCTGTTTAAACATTTACAATATGAGGACCTTCTCAAGATGGCTCCTCTGCCATTCTCTGAGGCCAAAACTGCCTTCCCTCCCTTCCCATACACACTTGCTGTAGCCAGAAGCTCCCTGCCAGACAATCAGATTGGATTACTGAGAGACATGCCTCCTCCCTCTGAAGCCTAATGCAGGCATGCAGTATGAAGGATCTCCCCTCTGTCTTCTGTTTACATTAAGTTGGGAGACAGACAAGCCCTAGTAACAGTCTTTTAAGGGTGTAGTGGAAAGGGACAGAGGACATTAATGAAAGCTAGTATTATAAGGTAATTATATATCTTTTGACAATCATTGACAGACTAACTCAGGTATACATGCCTTGCTCTAATAAACTAGCAAATAAAAAAAATATGACAATTACCCTTTAAGTGAATGGGAGCTGAGCTGCAGTAACCCAGCATGGCCACTACAAATTGAACGGAGCTACGCTTCCTATTTTTTTAAATATACATATGACATGGAAAATGTAAAAAATCACACACAAAAAATCTCAGGTTTCTGTGATGTAAAAAAATGAGATAAAGATAATGTGACCTATAAACTGTACAACTGAATTGAAAAACAAACTGAAATCTTTTAGGTAGAGGGAAGAAAAAATATAAAAATAAAATAATATGGTTGCATAAGTGTGCACACCCTTAAACTAATACTTTGTTGAAGCACCTTTTGATTTTATTACAGCACTCAGTCTTTTTGGGTATGAGTCTGTTAGCATGGCCTGAAGGTTTTGTGCCAATATTGACTGGTATTCAGAACTGTTCATAATTCCCTCTAGCTTAACTAAGGCCCCAGTTGCAGCTGACGAAAAAAGCCCTAAAGCATGATGCTGCCACCACCATGCTTCACTGTGGGTATGGTATTCTTTTGGTGATGTGCAGTGTTGTTTTTGCGCCAAACATATCTTTTGGAATTATGGCCAAAAAGTTCAACCTTGGTTTCATCAGACCATAACCTTTTCCCACATGCTTTTTGGAGACTTCAGATGTGTTTTTGCAAAATGTAGCCTGGCTTGGATGTTTTTCTTCGTAAGAAAGGGCTTTTATCTTGCCATTCTACCCCATATGAAGAATACGGGAGATTGTTGTCACATGCACCACACAGCCAGTACTTGCCAGATATTCCTGCAGCTCCTTTAATGTTGCCGTAGGCCTCTTGGTAGCCTCCCAGACCTGTCATGGGGCACCAAAGGCGCACTCGGTCTCCCATCAGCCGCAGACCTGCTGCTTAGCTTCGGGAGCGAGGATCTGTGTTTGGCCTTGTTCCCAGGGCGGCTTTTGCTAGCTGGGAGGCTCCCTGCTCCTAGGTCTACCTTGAGCGCCGAGCTGATCACTTGGTGCTCGACTTGTCTGTCTGTCAGTCATGTGACGCTGGCCACGTCACATGACCCTCAGACCCCACTATAAATACAGGCAGCCTGCTGGCCACAGGTTGTCTGTTAATTCTAGGTTCCTGGCTATTTGTTGGACTACTGATTACTCACCTGATCCTGTTCCCTGACGATCCTTTGCCTGCTCCTGCTGTACTGTGCATCCCTCCTGGTATTGTGACCTCGGCTTCCACCTGACTACTCTTTGCGGACTCCTATGGTACTTCTCTACTTTCCTGGTATTTGACCCCAGCTTCTCCTGACCATTCTTTGCTTAACCCTTTGTACTGTGTAGCTCTCTTGGTTCTGACCCGGTCCGTTCACATTCCGTTATTTGTCTTGTCTGTCTTCCCAGCACGTATCCTAAGTTAGGGACTGCCGTCTAGTTGTCTCCTGTCATTAGGACTTGCGAGGCAAGTAGGCAGGGCCAGGGGTGAGGGTGGAGCGCAGTGGTCACTATCCTTCCCCCTGTGTGTAGTGTACGTGACCGTCACAGATTAACAGGCCGTAACCTAACCACTGTATCATGAATCCTCTGGTGACCCTGACTGACCATGCCTCTAACCTGACGCAGATAGTGCAGGAGCTAGGGGAGAAACTCTGTTCTTTTGAGCTAGGACAAGGTACTTCCATCCCTCAGGCCTCCAGTCCACATTTAGAGCCCCAGATTAAGCTTCCTGAGATCGGAAGAAGTTTCTTTCTTTTAAAGAAAATTGTTAACTTTTTTTCCGTTTGCTCCCTGTATCCTCTGGCCCCGAAAGTCAACGTGTGGGCATTGTCATTTCCCGGTTCCAGGGTGATCCCCAGGACTGGGCATTTTCTTTACCTGCTGACGCCAGTTTAACATCAGTGGAGGTTTTTTTCAGGCCCTGGGTACCCTGTATGATGAACCAGACAGGACACTGGTAGCTGAGACTGCTCTAAAGGTTCTGGTTCAGGGTGATCTACCTGCGGAGAAGTATTGCACCCAATTCAGAAGGTGGTGTGTTCCCTCAGGATGGAATGAACCAGCACTTAAGAGTCAGTTCAGGTCAGGTCTGTCTGATAACTTAAAGGATCTTCTAGTGAGTTATTAGCTTCCAGAGACTCTAGAGGAGATGATGACCCTTGTAGTCCGACTTGGCCTACAGGTTAGAGAGAGACGACAGGAACGACAGTTCTCTTCTCAGATAGTGGTCGATAGGTTTAGCAAGATGGTTCATTTCATTCCTCTCTCTAAACTCCCGAATGTCAAGACCCTGGCGTCTATTTTTGTGAAAGAAATTGTACGGTTACATGGTATCCCGGAAAATATTGTATCTGACAGGGGTGTGCAGTTTGTATCCAAATTATGGAGGGCTTTCTGTCAAAGATGTCAGATTTCGTTGTCTTTTTCCTCCGCTTACCACCCTGAGAGTAATGGGCAGACTGAACGCCTTAATCAGTCTGTGGAACAATTCCTGAGGTCGTATGTTGCTGATGACCAGCAATTATAGGTTAAATACCTTCTGTTGGCAGAATTAGCTTTAAATAACCGTGTTAATTCTTCTGCTGGGGTCTCCCCTTTCTTTTGTAACCATGGTTTTCATCCCCATTTTCATTCTGGGTCGTCCATCTCCTCCTCTAACCCTGAAGCGGATAAACTCTCCTCCGAACTGTGCACAGTTTGGGCCCGGGTTCAATCGAATCTAGAAAAGGCTCAAAGTTCCCAAAAACTCAAGGCCGATAGGAGACGTTCCAAGGGGGTGAACTTTCAGGTTGGGGATAAAGTATGGGTGTCCTCCAAGAATCTATCTCTCAAGGTAACTTCTAGAAAATTTGCTCCTCGTTTTATTGGACCGTATAAGATCACGGAGGTGATTAATCCGGTATCGTTTAAGTTGGAGCTGCCCGAGTCGTTCCACATTCATAATGTATTTCATAAATCTCTACTTAAAAAATATTTTAAACCTGTTGTAACTTCGAAAGCCTCGCCTCCGCCGGTTCTTGTTAATGATGCTGTCGAGTATGTGGTGTCTAAGATAGTGGATGTCAGGAGAGTGCGTAATTCCTTACAGTACCTGATTCCCTGCTCCTAGGTCTGCCTTGAGCGCCGAGCTGATCACTCGGTGCTCGACTTGTCTGTCTGTCGGTCATGTGACGCTGGCCACGTCACATGACCCTCAGACCCCACTATAAATACAGGCAGCCTGCTGGCCACAGGTTGCTTGTTAATTCTAGGTTCCTGGCTATTTGTTGGACTACTGATTACTCACCTGATCCTGTTCCCTTACGAGCCTTTGCCTGCTCCTCCTGTACTGTTCATCCCGCCTGGTATTGTGACTTCGGCTTCCACCTGACTACTCTTTGCGGACTCATCTGGTGCTTCTCTACTCTCCTGGTATTTGACCCCAGCTTCTCCTGACCATTCTTTGCGTAACCCTTTGTACTGCGTAGCTCTCTTGGTTCTGACCCGGTCCGTTCACATTCCGTTATTTGTCTTGTCTGTCTTCCCAGCACGTATCCTAAGTTAGGGACTGCACTCTAGTTGTCCCCTGTCATTAGTACTTGCGAGGCAAGTAGGCAGGGCCAGGGGTGAGGGTGGAGCGCAGTGGTCACTATCCTCCCCCTGTGTGTATTGTACGTGACAGTCACAAGACCAGTTTTCTTGTCTTTTCATCAATTTTGGAGGGATGTCCAGTTCTTGGTAATGTCACTGTTGTGCCATATTTTCTCCACTTGATGATGACTGTCTTCACTGTGTTCCATGGTATATCTAATGCCTTAGAATTTCTTTTGTACCTTTCTCCTGACTGATACCTTTTAACAATGAGATCCCTCTGATGCTTTGGAAGCTCTCTGTGGACCATGGCTTTTGCTATGGGATGCGACTAAGAAAATTTCAGGAAAGACCAACTGGAGCAGCTGAACTTTATTTGGGGTTAATCAGAGGCACTTTAAATGATGGCAGGTGTATACTGACTCCTATTTAACATTATTTTGAATGTGATTGCTTAATTCTGAACACAGCTACAGTTATATGTGCACACCTATGCAACCACATTATTTTAGTTTTTTTAGTGTTCTTCCCTCCACCTAATAGATTTCAGTTTGTTTTTCAATTGAGTGGTACAGTTTATAAGTCACATTAAAGGTGGAAAAATTTCTGAAATTAATTATCTTTGTCTAATTTTTTGCATCACAGAAAACTGACATTTTAACAGGGGTGTGTAGACTTTTTATATCCACTGTATTTCTTGAAAATATGGTATATGTGTACACTAAATGAAGAACAATATTGGGACACGAACACATTACACCTACTGGAGATTTTATCACATCTCGTTCTAAATCAATAGACATTAATGATAATTAGTTGTGTTGACCGAATCAAAGTATCTGAAGTGGACCTCAATCTAACTTTCAGGAAAAATTTGATTCACCATAAAGCCAAATTTCCTCACGCTTCATGGTAGCAAATCAATTTTTCCTAAAATGGTGGTTGACAATAAAAAAAAATTCTACTCCCCTCATCCACTTGCTTGCGGCGAGGCCATTCACTCATGTCTTGATTGAAGAAAACCCACCAAAGGACCTGTGGAGAGAGTGATGACGTCACCACGTGATCACACTGGGAGTGCGTATTCACGTAATCGGTGATTAACCCCTGAACAGCTTAATGTGAGTTACAGATGCTGCGATTAGAGGGGTTAACTCACAGGGCACTTCTACCAAACTTTACAGTTGGCACAATGCGGTCAAGCAGGTAATGCAGCAACCTAGGAGAGAGGGAGAATATAGAAGAGATATTGGCAAGAATGGTGGTTATAGCTGTTTCTCACTCTGACGCTCTCCTGAGTCATGCAGTGATAGGAAGGGGATACCCTTTTTTTCTTTGGGGCACACCTTGGCTCTGGTAGTTTGTGGTGGCCTCGATGGTGATGAATTGTGAGGTGCAAGACAGGGTCCCTTGGCAGCCAGTGATGGTGTGGCGGTGCAGAATATTTTTTTTACTGATTCAATCAAGTTCAGGTACATTAGTCACATGCATGGACAGGCATTTTTTACATACAATGTGCAATTTCCACACTTGTCACAGTTCACATGTCTGCAGTAGTAGTGAACTGGTCAAATTTTCTCTCTGAAGCAATTTTCCTCACACTGCACTTTTCTTTACCACACTTAAGCATCCAGAAGTAGGGGTGCAACACTTTGCACTTTCTTAATGCAATGCATCCATGGGACAGTGCCCTCTATATGACAAACTAAGTTCTACTCCTCATTGCAGGTTTGGTTCCACAATATCCTCAATGGGATATGGATATTTAGCAACTTCCACAGTGTGATAATAAAGTATGTCCACTCACTAGAAGATTTAAATCTCCTGAACAAGTTCATTGTAGAGTATATAAGCTTTTATTTACACAATTTATCTGCACAGAGCTTATTTACTTACCTCTTCTTAACACTGGTATGCTCCTCAAATATGTATTTTCTGGTATTTCTTCCACTTGATTATTTCAATTTGATTCTGGTTCACTATAAATGGCTGTTTCTTCACTCCTTCTACTTCAAAGTCTAGACATTGACTCACTTATCCCCTCCTCCCTATAGGGAGGGTTGTAACAGCCCGACCTAATGGTGACAATAAATAGTTTACTCCCAACTTCTAGAAAAAGGCATAATCACAACAAAGCACCCTTGAGAACCCCTTTAGCAGTGTGCCACTACAGTAGCAGTGCGACACTGCAGGTAACGTTCTCCTGGCATTCGTTAAACCCATAGTTTTCCATCAGACTGCCAAATAGAAAAGCGTTATTCGTCATTTCATAAAACATGTTACCAGGGCTCCAGAGTCCAGTTGCGGAGTGCATTACACCATTCCATCCAACGATTGGCATTATGTTTGGTGATCTAAAGTTTGCATGCAGCTGCTCAGCTGTGGAAACCCATGCCATGAAGCCCCTTGACACACAATTCTTATGCTGATATTAATGCTAGAAGAGGTTTGGAGCTCTGCAGTTATTGAGTCAGCAGAGTGTTGGCGACTTTTATCCACTATACGGCTCTGCACTTGGTAACCCTGCCCTGTAACTTTATCTGGTTGCTGTGGCTCTTAAACACTTCCATTTTGCAATAATACCAATCACAGTTGATGGTGGAATATCAAGGTGGGAAGAAATTTCACAAAGTGACTTGTTGCAATTAGTATTTATCAAATCGAAGTATCTGAAGTGGACTTTGATACGAATTTCAGGAAAATTTGATTCACCATGAAGCCGAATTTCCTCACGCTTCGTGGTAACAAATCAATTTTTCCTAAGATGGTGGCTGAAAAAAAAATATGATACTCACCTCATCCACTTGCTCATGGAGAGGCCGTCCTCTCCCGTCTTGATTGAAGAAAACCCGCCAAAGGACCTACGGTGAGTGTGATAACATCACTACATGATCACGCTGGGCGTGCGCAGTGACCTCATCATGCTCGCCGCAGGTCTTTTGGCGGGTTTTCTTCAATCAAGACGGGAGCAGTCGGTCTCTGCGCTGGTGGATGAAATGAGTATAATTTTTTTAACCCCTGAACAACTTAATGTGAATCACAGATGTCGCAATCAGTGTTGAATGCGGCATCTGAGTGGTTAAAAGACGGGGGCAGTGTGATCGCCATTTCCTGTCATTGCACCTGCTCCATACAATGGAAAGCAATTCGTGGCAAAGTAATTTATAACTAATCGAATTTTTTGTCAAAGTTCGGCAAAGCAGCCAAATAAAAATTTTCAAAACTTCCCTAATCTCTAGTTGCAATGGTGGCTTCTTATTACAGTACCATGCTGCAATTCAGTGAGGTCTTTAGAGTGACCCATTCTTTCACAAATGTTTGTAGAGGGATACTGCATGTATAGGGGCTGGATTTTATACACCTGCGGTAATGGGACCGTATGAAACACCTTAATCCAATGATTAAGGTGGTGTGTCTCAATTCTTTTGTCCAAATAGTGTAGCTTGAGGTGTGCTTCCAATAATTTCTGTATGCAATCAACATTTAGTTTTCTGACTACCGAGGCGCACAGAGGGAACTGACCATAAGAAAATTGTTTAGTGTATTTTGATGTTTGAAATAACATAAATGAAGCGCTTGTCACTTTTATACTGTGTCCGTATTCCCCAGGTTTCCTAGTTAGTCTATCCAATTCTCTGATGAAACAATAGTAATTTACACATTTATAAATGGTGAAAACACTGTAATATGCTCTGCTCCAACAGCAATAGCTTTGTGATTATATCAATCTTCTATGTTAGTCTACCGAGATAGAAGTATACTTAATAAGTCACACCTGAAAATGAAATGGGTTCGAGGAGATGAAGTAAGAACAAGAATCAGACCGTACATATGCCTTATACCAAAGCACATATATGTATATGCATTTACATTATTTTCTGCATTTTACAGAGGCCGAGGACCACAGCAGTTATCAAACTTTCATTCCTAAAAACTGGCCCTGTAAAAGTGCCTCTGATCACCTGCCAAATGAGCAAGTGATTCTTTTGTGTTCCACCTAAAATCGTCTTTTATCAGCAGTACCCCTTCCTTTGTAAACAAGGGGTGCACTGCTGACAGTATTCAGACTGAATGCGGGACAGACAATCACAGTAACGATTGTCCACCCTGATTCTTTTTGTATCAGGAACCCTGCAAAATGTACTAATCCCCCAGGGGACAAAGGGGTAAAACTTAACATTTAATGTGTATTTCTAAAATAGATAAGCGCTAGCAAGGAGAGCCTCTAATACAAACAAACAAAAGACAGCCCACTAGGGCCTAGACAAACGCTGGATGGTAACAGAAATAATAGCATGAAAAGGAACGTTCTCACCCATCAAATGCTGTAGACGTGGATGGTAGAGTCTCATTCGTGCTGCGATTTTCATGCGGTAGACAATGTTGATATGTTACCATACCGGATTGGTGCCAGCGTGTAGACCTCAGCATGGACAGAAGTAGGGAGCATGGAGACCCTAAATCACCCTACTAGAGGGGCAGGGGCTATAACGCCCTACCTGTCTATACAAGGTACTGGTACAATGAACCTTTTGTACGAACACTTATTTCCAGTAATTGGCCCATATACAGTAAATGTGCTAGTGCCACTTTGTTGGCTGATCTGATTGCTTATGCAGCACACTCATCGGGGGAGATTTATCAAGACTGATGGAAGGGACAACTTAGCAACCAAGCAGATACCATCTTTTATTTTTCAGAGCGCCTTTGGAAAATGAAAGGACCAATCTGATTGGTTGCTAGGGGCAACTAAGTCCGTTTTCCTTTCATAAACCTCCCCCATTGTTTGTGGCCAGTACATCACCCAGTGTAAACTGGAATATGCTACCGACAGTCATTGAAACTGTATATTGCAATCGCAGTGACCATTTTTCATCCTCAAACAGATGCCCAGCAAGCGGGCAATGATTGTGAATGTATCAAATGGAGAAATACAGAACTGGATATGCACATCCACAATGCTATGCTTTGATCTAATTAACCTCGCTTCTCAGCGCAATATTCAGTGTACAGCCTGAACAAGAGGCATTAGTGTACATTTTGATCAAAAGGCATAAGCCCACTCACCACGTCAAGGTTGCCTCTTTGAGTGGGACCTACTCTAAACTTGGCGCAGCACTGCGCGGCGACCTCCAAATCCGGCGCGGCGACTAGCAGACGACAGGACCCGGTTGTAGAATCACTCCAGTTATGTCCTGCACCTGCCTTCTTTGTTTTAGAGGTGATATGATGGACATATTTGTCTCAGTTAACGTGGTTCTAATTAAATGACCAACTAAAAAAAAATGGCAAGTTTTTGAAACACGTTCAATTGCTTTGTCAAAAATGGTAAACTATTCATCTATAGCAAAACAGAAATACTGGACTTAAAGCAAACCTTAGATAGACACTGGGACAGATTTACCAATACCGTCTAAACAGTGTCAGACGAGTATCTGGGGCCTACCAGTAAAAATTATTCTGGGGGGCCACTCAAGCTACATGCCTGCAGCAGCAAGATGCTACAAGATGATTGTTTATCGGGCCCCTTCAGTGACTTTGAGCGGTAATTCCCTGGGAAAAGAGGATACAGGCTGGTCTGACTCTGTATACAGAAGTAATCTCAGCTCCCAGTGCATCTATCATAATAAACGGGTTGTTTGATGAATAAGATACCTAGTTTTGTATATGGATGAACAGGCTGGTTGAGATGTTGTACACTGTTTATTTGTATCTAGTACACTCAGTATATCTGTAAAGAATAAATCAAGGCAGCTGGACTTACTGTAACTCACAGTAAGTCCAGTTGCCTTGATTTATTCTTTACAGATATACCTTGACCTGGATAAATGAGAACCTTCACAGACATATAATACACAGAGAGAAAAATGCACCAAACAGATATAACACTGACTATGCTGGCAAGACATAAGTAAAGGTATTAAAAGCTGAGACTTTTGCCAATATGTTCCAGTCATGGAGATATCGGAGCCCAACATGCACCACGTCACGGTTCTCAGCATGGCAAGGGGTCCTAACCGCTGCTCTAACTGTGGTGTGAACACGGTCTAAAGGTGATATGGTTCAGCTCGCAGCCAAGCTCCCCCACAAATGCCCAGCATGGATACTGAGTAGTACTATGTGAATGGAACCAGGCCGCGAGCCACACCCACACCAGACCATGTGATGGAGGTTACCAGGTGCAAAAAAAGTGTTAGAATGCCAAGTAGGGCAAACGCACTCAAATCTAACAAGTCAGAAGCAAAAAAACAAAAAAATATATAGTGGCAATTCTGGAGGAGCTGCCAAACCCCTGACACTGTGGCGTGTCTTCTATTGGGGGAGCAGCCCGACCGCATGTGGACCGCAGTAATCGACTAACCCCAGCAAAATATGCATACAATGACATAGTACAGACATAGTACACTCAGTCTTCTGTGTCATGTGCCACTTGTGCAGGAGGTGGTGGACTAGGGTCTCTGGGGCCCACCGGTGGATCCACCTGTTCCCCTGTTGGCCAGTCCAAGCCTGAGTCTAAAAGTAAAGCAGTGTAAACTTGGACAGACAGTCTTAAACTGCGCCATAATTATCACAGTAGCTGATGTTCGATGATAAATCTGGAGAATTTTTAGACTGTCTAGTTTAATTTTGCACCTGTTTGTTGGCTTAGGTTTACTCCAAAAATAAGCCAAAATTCTGGAGCTTTTTTGGCCAACAGTGAGCCACATCTACTTGTTTTTCTCCACTTTTAGATGTTTGCATTGTGTGGTTAGTACGTTTTCTGCCCATTGAGTATTTAGTAGCTTTGTTGTTTTTGTGTCAATCGTGCTTCTTCCTACTAACATTTCCCCTCTAGTATTTCAACTAACATTACATTTTCTTTTGTCCTTTTCTCCCATTATTTTTCTTTCTTTCTCCCAGAACAAAGAAAAAGAACAAGCCTCTGAACCTCAAGATTCACAACAGTGTGGGCAGCTGTGAGAATATCCCATCTCAACGCTCACCGCTTCTCTCCGAACGCTCCCTCCGTTCTTTCTTTGTGGGCTACCCGTCTTTTCTCCCTTCTACTCCCCCTGTTCACACTGAACCTTCTTCTGCAAGTAAGTCTCCATGGTAACTAGGCAAACAAAAGCTAGACAAATGCTTTTTACTGCTTATTCTTTTGGTTGACTCAGTTCTCAGTACAGTTGATATAGTCTGGTTTACGTTTAGTTCTTGCACTTCGCTTTGTGAGGCACATATAACCATACTACAGGAGTATATGTCTCTCTGGATTATGTTTTACTGACTGACTTATGACATATTTTAAGCCTTCAAAAATAAAATCAAAGCCTTTCACTGGCCAAAAATAAAAAGTTCACAGGACTCCTGAATGCTCTTGTGCAATAAATAAGTGCATTCTGATGCTATCCATTCTATCCAGTACTCAGCCATTTGCTATACAGATATTTTTCTTCTAAGGCCTCATGCACAAGGCCGTTGTCCAGCCATTCCCGTATTGCGGCCCACAAACAGCAGGTGTGCAATATACGGGCCCTGGCCGTTTGTGCACTGCATCACAGATGCGGACCCATTCACTTGAATGGGTCCACAATCCGAAAGGTTTCTTCCTATGCCTCCGCACCGCAAGCAAATAGAACATGTTCTATTTTTTGGCGGTGCAGACGGGTCACGGACCCATTCAAGTTGAAAATGGTTCTGGATCCGTCTGTGGCAGCCTCATGGAAGGTGCCCGTGCATTGGGGGCAGAAAATTGTGTTCCCCAATGCACATAACGGCTGGGCAACTGCCATGTGTATGAGGCCTGAGTCAGAAGCAAAGAATGTAATGTTAAAAATCCTGATGTTTGATATTTCAGTCCCCAGAGCAAGGTCTTCTTATCCTTACGCCGTGCGTGAAAGGGCTGTAGTGCAGAGGAACTGGTAAAATGTCAAATCAAGTGTGTGAAAGGTCCTGGAAGGACTGTAGTGAAGCTCTATCACAGGCAGGGTGGATTTGATTTAAATCAAACTGATTTAAATCACTAGTCAGTAAGGCTTGATTTAAATCATAGTTTTCTACATAAAGACTCATTCTTGCTAGTATAACTTATAATATGCAAGTAGATGAAGATTCTTAGAATAACAACTTTTCATATTAGTTTGATTAGGTTGATTCTGCATTCATAGGTTTGTAGAAGTTAGGATTAAGGTCTTTTTCTCAACTCTGTTCATGTTATAGCATTTTTGCTGTGAAGAAGAGGCATGTGATCTCTGCTGAGTCAAATTCAGTTTTGAGAACTGCAAAAGTAAACCAAGCATCTGTGATAATATCTTGTAGGCAGAGAAACTGCCCAATAATCTTACAAAAACCTCTGGAAGAGCATGACATTGTGAATGGATTAATGGAATCTATTTACCCAAAAAATTAAACACATACAGCCTTATTCTACATAATTTAAAAACTAATCTTTATTTCATGATGGAATAACCTTTGGATGGTAATATATTTTCCTCAAAAAGCACTTTATATAAAAAAAATCTGATTATTTTTTTTTTTTTAAATCATTGATTTTTATCCACCCTTATAACAGGTCTCTGGGATCTTGCAGTTAAGTTAAATGGATTTTTTTCAGCAAACAAACCCTGTACCCTGTGGCAAGTAAAGTGGGGATTTCATGTTGCATTTGCTGTAAATCTTCTTGACCTAGCGGCTCGCATGATCTAAAGCTTATTTGTAAGGAGCAGGAGCTCAGATGTATGTCTGTTCCTCACCTGTCTCTGCCCTTAATGTGCTCCTTACTCTAGACTTGTGGTTATGATCTTATTTTTTAGATGAAGTTATGCTACTGTTAATACTAGTGTATTTCTGGCAGGGGCATAGCTATAGGGGGTGCAGAGATAGCAGTCGCTACCGGGCCCAGGAGCCTGAGGGGGCCCAAAGACCCTTGTGGTGCATAAGAAGACACCAGTATTATAGAAAGTGCATGCTGGTCAAGTTACACCTCTGGCTCAAGGGGGTGCCGTTTCAGTTCATGCCTCGGGCAGCACTAAGGCCTTGTGCGTCCTGCCCTGGCCACAAAGCACTGAGGGAAGGGGGCCCCAAGCTGAACTCTTGCACCAGGGCCCATGAGCCCTTAGCTTTGCCCCTGATTTCTGGTAAGGGGTATTGAAACTTTTAAAGCACATTGTAGCTTTTATACTTAAACGGTTTGTGCCAGGATATGGTCTAAGCACCTGATCAGTGGTTGTCCAACTGCTGGTACTCCCACCCTTCATGGGAATGGTGGTGTCAAGCCCTCATATGAATATACACCGCATATCTAAGATTCTCATCCTGTGAATATGGGAGAATTTGATATCCTGGCACAAACTCTTTAATGCCAGCTGCACGCCAACATATAATATGAATATTACAAGAACTGTATAATTATACCCACGTTTTGTTTTTTTATGTATAGATACTGCTTCTATTCCCTCTCAGATGCAGATGTTTTAAGGCGTCATTAATTAGATATCTATGTACCTCTGTGTCATTTATATAATCTGATCAGAAGTAGGGTGCAAGAAAAGGGCCTGAAAAAGCTTCTGAACAAGGAAGAAAAGGTTAGAGCTGAATGATCCTATTTCACGTCAAGAGGACATCTGAAACTACTTTGCTTCAATGGTTTATGTAAGGCATCTTAACAAAATGCATCACAGATCTGGCACTAACATATCAAATGATTGAAAGGAACACTTTAAATGTGACTGTTGGATTTGCACCTGCACAGTGTCTGAAAACAGGTCTTTGGCTTTTGCAATGAGAGGTGTGTGGGAAGTGCGTATTCATGTAATACCTATTATGACTGGCAATACAGGACTTTGATGTGCTCCCACTCTAACAGTGATTCATAATGAGATTGGCATGTTGGCGCCATACAATTAAATGCTTCTGCCACCTAGAGCCGTAAGTGTAGTCTTAACTCCCACATAAGAAACAAACATACAGTACAGAAGCCTCAAGCAAAGTATATAAAGTCTTAATATGATATGGAATCAAAAATCCTCCATCTAGGAATCAGTGACTTCCAGTGCAATGGATGCACATCTATAATGAACAAAAAAGAATTGTTTTGTAGGGGTAGTTGGTAGTTATAATGCCTATAAGAGTCCTTTCCCAGAGTCCTGAAAGGCAAATCGGTAAAATTATGAAGCATCCGCTTCTTCTGTATTATCACTGTGCATAACTGGACATGTTTTGCTGCTTTTTGAAACCAATTGATCATTTTTTAGGTCTTAGGGGAACCATCTGTAAAGTTTTGGGTGAGTCTACACTTACATTGAAGAAAATTGCTTTCCCTTAGGGCTTTTTCACATGAACGTAAGGGCTCCGTGCCCGTGCTGTGGACCGCAAATTGCGGTCCGCAAAGCAGGGGCACCGACCGTGGGGCAGCCGCATGCGGATCGCACACCCATTCATTTGAATGGGGTCCGCGATCCGTCCGTTCCGCAAAAAGATAGAACAAGTTCTATCTTTTTGTGATGCGGAATGCACACGGCTGGCCCGCAGCACGTGCACGGAGCCCTTACGTTCGTATGAATAAGCCCTTATAGAAACATAGAATGTGTTGGCAGATAAGAACCATAGCTTTGAAAGTAATACTTGGCCAAAGCATTTTTTGCCTAAAAAAATCCAAGTTAAAAATGTCAATAAAAAATGCAGAGACAAACACTGCAAATTCCAGCAGGTGGTGTGTTAATCCAGCCTAAATTCAACAGGTTCATTCCTCCAGTAAAATTCAAACACTTCCAATTTTAGTTAAATAGCACTGTTTTGCACATTCTTTCTTCCTCAATAAAAATACTCTTAAGGATATTCTGCTTCTCATTCATATTCTCGCTATGTAATTAGTGTTTGCGATGATGATAGATGTATATATATATATATAGCCTAAGAAAGCATATATCTAACTCCCTGTGACACTGCCAGACTGAATCTCCGTCAGCAATTTAATATAATCAGCATCACTGTCGTCACTTGTGTCACTGGTAGGTCCTCTCTTGTTCTACGGGTCATCAGGCTATTCAGTTTAAGAGAAAACTATCCAAAAATGAGGAACAAAACAGAATTTGTTAAGACCCTTTGATTGCCGGAAGCAGTTCCAATGGATTATTATGTGGTATTAGTCACAAGTGAACTGGCACGTGTCCATACTGTATTCAGCTTTTTCAATTAGTCTAAGAACAAGAAGGAATGGAAGAAATAAATACATAAAAATGCAATGGTGAAACAATTGATAAAAAAATACTCTACTGTAAATATATAAATATATATATTTATATATCATGATAGATTATAAAATTCTTTAACTAGGACTGAGATCCAATGTGAATCAGGTTGAGTGGCCCCCTTGGGAATTTTAAGATTAACTCATTTGTATGAATTTTTAAGATTAACTCATTTTTATTAATAAAAAAACAGGCAGCAGATAAATGTAGCTGATCAATTCTCTGAAATTCTCTATTATGCATTTATAAAGAGGTAGGAGCCTGTGGAGGCAGGCCGCATGATTGCTGGAATATCTGGGTGGTCAGGGTATCTGGTACCAAACTGCACCTCCTCTAAGCACAATGCAATCATCTTGTGAAATTCCACATTACAGTATATTGTATAAGTATGGTTGGATCCTGGATTAACATACTTTTGACCATATTGTCATAAAAAACACTGAGGTTAGTGATACAGCCCCCAATGTCACTCACACTGCACACATGTCACTAACAATGATGTCATTATGCATTGACGACACTTAGGCCATGTTCACACGTTAAGGCTTCTTGCACACAAAAAATGTTTTTTTCCATTTCCGTTCTGTTTTTTGCGTTCCGTCTACAGATCGTACATGGAACCATTCATTGCAATGGATCCGCAAAAAAAAAACCGAAAGGTACTCCATATGCCTTCCGTTTCCGTATTTCCGTTCCGTTCAAAGATAGAACATGTCCTAATATTGTCTGTATAACGGACAAGGATACTACTGGTCTATCAGGGGCCAGCTGTTCAGTTCCGCAAAAAACGGAATGCACACAGACGTCATCCGTAGTTTTTGTGGATCTGTTTTTTTTTTTTATTCAGATCTGGCATCATGTACAATTTACAGAAAGTAAGATGAATACAATGAAAGTCCAAGTACAAGAGTCACATCAAGTACCACCTCGTGGTGCAAGAGTAAAGCATAGCATTGTATTCTCAAAAAAGGTCTATGCCTAGATCTCATTTTTATTTTATACCCCCAACCCACCCTCCCTCTCCCTAAGAAAAATGATACATGACCTGGGACACCAAGTACAAATGCTGGTACAATCAAACTGTATTATTTTGTTTCATATTGGCGTAGTCCCCAGATCTCCCTTTCGTCGCTCTAGACATGTTCTCCCCATCCCAACTAAACAGAACCAACCAATTCCATATAGCACCACATATAATCCCAAGACTTCAAGTTATATTAACAGGTTGCCTAACCTACCTGCCACTCGTGCTTTCATGTACCAGGTAGTGTTTACAAATGGTTTCACAACCTCCTGTATCTCATAGGTGGCGAGTGAATGTTCAATAAATGGTCTCCATTTGTGAATAAAGGACTGTGGCTTTTTCTTTACTACGTTCCGCATCTAATCTATCCATATACATAAGTACTTTCATAGTACCGATGACCTCGTCCAAATTAGGCACCTGGGATTGTAGCCATTTCCGCAATATACATTTTTTTGCCGCTAGCAGCAAGACATGTGGCCCTTTGGTGCTCACTATGGACGAGTCAGCGTCCTCTTGATCCCTGGGGATGAACTGAAATACACATTGTTGGGGTACATCTTTAACTACAACTCCCCACACATCTTTGGCATATATGCATACTTGATCCCAGAATGATCTCAACTTAGGACAGCCCCAGATCCCATGCAGAAGGTCGGCCTTATACAAATCACATTTGGGGCAATTCCTCAGGTAGTGCGCCGATGCATTGTCATAAGATAAGTTATAAGCATAGGTTGCCCTATGGATTATCATAAACTGGGTTTCCCTCCAATGCTCACTGTTAATGGCACATCTTACTTTGTCCATCCCGTCACGTATTTTAAAAGTAATCTTGTCATCAGCTAACTGTTTCTCCCACTCTTTAAACACTGTTCGCGCAGTCCCTTCCAACTTAACATTCATCAACTTCCTGTATAAGGTGGAGATAGAACCTGTGTTATTCGCCTGGTTCATCAAACTTGCAAACCTAGTCAATGTTGCCTCAGTGCCCAGTGTGTTGGATTGGGCTGAACAAAAGGTTTTTATTTGCAAATACTGCAAGTACTGACTTGAGGGTATGGCGTATTTGTTCTACACTTCTTCCCAGGACAGTAACTTCAGACCGTTAGTGTCCAGTAGATTCCCTAGTTTCCAAACACCTTTTTGGCGCCAAACTTGAAACAGTTTATTAAGTCTTCCCTGGGGGAAAGATGGGAGGGACCACAGCGGCATGTAGGCTGAAATGTAGATTGGAAGCCGATATAACTTCCTAATAGGTTCCCACGCAGCTATCATATCCCTTAGTATGGAAGCATGTTTGGCAATATCTGAGAGTAGTGAGATTTTGGTATGCAGTAAAGCACGTAGGTCTAGTGGTCGTATTAACTCCTGTTCCAGTGCCCTAACAGCATGGTTTGAGGTCCCCCCCACCCAGTCTTGAATATACCGCCAGATCGCCGCCAGGTTGTAGCCCCAAACATCAGGTAATTGCAGGCCCCCCTCCCACTTCAGGAGGCAGAGTTTTTTATATGCTATACGGGGCCTCTTTTTTTTCCAAAGAAATGCCCCAAACGCAGACTGCAGCCTATTGATGTCCATGTGTTTCAATAGAAGCGGTAACGTCTGCAATGGGTACAAAAGCCTGGCAAAACTTGTCATTTTAATGAGGCTCGCCCTTCCTAATAGCGTCAATGGGAGTTCTTGCCATCTCTGTAATTCCCGAATAATTTTAGTTATCAGAGAGTCATAGTTTAACTTATATATCATGGCCGGGCATTTGCCTATCTTGATCCCCAGGTATTTTATATAGTCGTTTGCCACCATAATTTGGTCACCTTCATACCTCGTTCCCAGTCCTCTCCCTATGTGTAACAATTGACATTTCGCCACATTAATCCTGTAGCCCATGAAAGTACGTACTTTATTCAAGGTGTCCAGTACTCGTGACAAATCCCTAGTGGGGTCCTGTAAAAATAACAGCATATCATCTGCGAAACATGTCAATTTAACTTCCCTATTCCCCACTTTTATTCCTTCATAAACCTCTGAACTGAGTAAGTGCCTTGCCAGCGGCTCAAGCGCAATGTTGAACAAAAGTGGGGAAAATGGGCAGCCCTGTCTCGTACCCTTCCGAAGTTGGAACGAGGCGGATAAAAAAACCTGGGAGACAGATCTTTGCCTGTGGGGCGGTGTAAATTGCCTGGACAAATGCCCTAAAGGGGCCCTGGATCCCTATCTTATCTAGCACTAGCCCTAACCATTGCCAGTTGACGTTACCGAACGCCTTTTCGGCATCCAAAGCTAACAGGGCCTCTCTTCCCACCTCATCCATCTGCCGTCTCTTGAGGAGCCAATCCTGGACCGCCAAAACTGTTCGTATGTTAATTGTTGCTGAACGGCCTTTCACAAATCCAACTTGGTGTGAACCAATCAATTTGGGCATAATGTTAGCTAGCCTATTGGCCATTATTTTCGCAAGTATCTTTAGGTCCTGGTTTATCAGGGAAATTGGCCTATAGGATCCCGGGAATGTGGGGTCTTTATCTTGTTTTGGTATCAGTTTAATATGTGCCAAATTCCCTGAAGGCATCACTGTCTGGGTCTGGATGATAGTATTAAATAGCAATAACAGGCTAGGAACTATCTCTGAGCCCAGTGACTTATAAAATTCCGCTGGGAAGCCATCGGGCCCCGGGGCCTTCCCGTTATGCAGGGATTTTATAACCAATAGGATTTCCTGCTCCGTAATAGGAGCATTAAGCATTGACAGGTCAGGCTCCTCAATAGATGGCAAAGAGACTGAATCCAGGAAGGCACTCCCCTCCTGAATGTCACAAGGGTCTTGAGCATATAGCTGTTCATAGTAACTTTTAAAAATCTCTAGTGTAACCCTTGGGTCACTACTTAACTCCCCATTCGCTGTCTGAAGTCTGGGGGGCGGCGAGTTCGGTTTCTTTCCCTGTGCAAGCCTGGCCAACAATCTTCCTGACTTATTCCCAAATTTAAAGAAATACACTGAAGAGTGGTCTGCATAGATCCTCTCCAATTTTTCTGCGTAATGGTCATAATTATGTTTAGCCGTAACCCATTTAGTTTTTTGGGCCTCTGTGGGGTTCTGTTGAAACGCCGTATAAAGTGTTCTCAACTCATTTGTGGCTGCTAAGAATTTGGAGCGTGTATTCTTTTTTTGGGCCATAGTATAGGAAATGATGTTTCCTCGTAGTACGGCTTTTGACGTATCCCAAAATAGGGACGGATTATCCTGGTGCTGTCCATTTGTGTCTTTATATTCCCACCACCATCCCAGCAGCTTCGATTGAAAGGTCTCATCCATAGCCAAATATCCCGATAGACGCCATAAGATACCCTGGCCTCTCGGGCTATCCTCTCTCAGTTTCAATACTACCGGCGAGTGATCAGAGATTACCATCTCCTTTACCTCCACCTCCCGTACTTTGGTAGTCAGCAGACTAGATCCTAAAAAATAGTCTATCCGAGACCAAGCACACTGAGAGTGAAAGAAGTGCGTATATTCTCGCTCCGTGGGGTTGTAATGTCGCCAGATATCTGTTAGCTTGGTGGCCTCCAACATGGTAGAGAGCATGGGCGATGCCCTCGGCCTGTCTATCCTACCTGTCCTGGTTCGTTCCCTATCCTCAGCGTCCGAATGCACCATATTAAAATCTCCCCCCACTAACACTAGGCTATTGGGATCCTGCAAAATCAACCTTTCTAAGTGTCCTATAAAGGGGCCAGCTTGCATATTTGGGGCATATATATTGTATATTGACAATTTCCCTGCAGGGGTCTCTATGGTTAAGGTGACCAGTCTCCCTTTCTCATTTGTGTCCGTCGCCTGTACTTTATAGCGTAGTCTTTTATGCAGAAGTATGATCACACCTCCCTTTTTCCCATCAGATGGAGACCCTATCACTTCTCCCACCCATTGTTTCTGCATCCTCCCAAAATCCGTCGCCCCTAGATGCGTTTCCTGTAATAAAGCAATGTCTGCCTGTAGTTTTTTCAAATGACGTAACACCATCAACCTTTTATGCGGAGAACGTAGACCTTTGACATTTCAAGTTACAACCTTGACCATCTTGACAATATGCTCGTCTCTTCCTCAGCTAATTCTTAGATTATCTGTGGTGCTATAGAAACCCACTCCCCCCCCTTCCCAACCCTAAACAAGAGAACTCCCTTAATCACCAGAGGTGACTACGAACTTATAAAATTCTGACTTCACCTTTTTCTCGTATACCAAGAGACTTTGCTATCTCTAGCCCTCCGTTACTCAATCTCCACAATAATGACAGAATCACTATCCGCTATCCAGGAGATGCCTTTGCTCAACATAAAGAAGAAGAAAATCTTCTTTAAATCTTGTCAGTACCCGGCCTAACCCCCAGACAGATATTCTAAAGACAATCATCGGGTTGCAATGCAGCTTAGCAGCCTACTAATAGCCAACCCCTGAGTGCCATGGAAGTCTGTCAGATCCTAAACGAAACCTCAGGTGTATCACTTATAACATACGAGAGAACTCACATTTATAACTATTGCCTACCCATGAACGTAAGCAGTCTCAGAACAAAAAGTCTCACACTTCAGTCTCTCCTGTGACGGCGGTCTTCAGAGTTTCGGTTCCCTCACCGACGTGGCGAACGCGGCCTCTGGGATGCTGGAATATCCCTCTGCTCTGATGACGGTCTTCTGGGCGTGGTTAGCATGCCCGGTGATCGCTCGGCCTCTCTATCCAGTGCTAGTAAGTTCATACTTTTCGCGGCATCTTCTGGTGTCTCAAACACCTCTGAGGAGCCATCTTCCTTGAAGACCTTTAAAATCGCCGGGTATAACAAAGCAAACTATCGCTTCTTCCTCACCAGAGTTGAGCATATGTCTGAGAATGCCCTCCTCCGTCTCGAAACCTCGGCACTATAGTCCCCAAATAAAAGCACTTTATAGCCTCTTACGTCGACTGGTTTTCCTCTCTTTTTAAATTGTCCCAAAATGTCCGCCTTTTCTGCGTAGTTCAGGTATTTGACTATGGTGGGACGAGGCCTTGCAGCTAGATCTCTATTCTGTGCGTCTGCTTGGTCAGTCCGCAGTGGTCGGTGCGCCTTCTCCACTGTACAAGGGCTGCGGATACCCAGTGCTTTTGGTATGTCCACCGCGCAAATCGAAGCCAGCTGGCTGGAAGGGATAGATTCTGGTAAACCTATGATTCTTATATTGCTGCGCCTGGACCGGTTTTCCAAGTCTTCTATTTTATCTCGGAGCCCCGAGGTAGACTTCAGCACAGCCTGCAACTGTGTCTGGGACTGGTCCAGGTCACTTTCCAGCGATCTGATTTTGTTTTCCAGCTCTGCAATTTGGGACGAGTGCAGAGAGACGTCCGCCTGTAGTTGCGTCAGCGTGGTCTCCACTGCAGCCTCAAGTGCGGCTTTGATATCTGGAGCCAACAGTTTAGCCACCTCCACTGCCAGTGCCTTGCAGCCAACCCCCAGCCCTTGCATTACCTCAGGCTCCTGGTCGGTATCGTCTGCATCTGCCACTGGTTCCGTGGCTTTTGAGGTTAAAGAGGGGGGGGGGGGGTTGGGATGAGGATCGGGCCGAACGCATGGAACGATCTGCCGCGCCCGCCATCTTGTTTTCCCCCACGTCGTACTTCGTGAGCCTGCGGTGTGCCGGGCTTCCCGCACTTGCGCCACTCCTGGTCAAGTACTTCTCCATCCACTCCGGAGGAGATACGAAGCAGGTGAGCGGGGTATGCACCCCTCTGGAAGCGCTCGTGGCTGGTATTCGGCTCTCCGGTGCGGAGCTCTCGTCTCCTGCTGCCTCACATACGAGCGCCGAAACCGGAAGTGCGGATCTGTTTTTTGCGTACCGCAAAATACTGAAAAAGTCAAACGGTCGTGCACAAGAGGCCTAAGGATTATGTCAGCATTCTCCCAGCATGCATGGGGCTCTCCAGCTGCTGCAAAACTACAACTCCCATTATGCCCCAAAGGTCTGCAGCCATCAGGGCACAATGGCAGATGTTTCTTTTTAAGCCTTTTCAGCATCTGGAGAGCTGCTTGTTGGGCAACATAGGACTACGGTGATGTAAGAAGCACTGTAGTAAAATGAAATCTGTGTCGTAATTGGTTGACATGGGCAAAATGAAAGCTGTGCTGTGATTGGTTGGTAAGACCAACAAACAGTTTTCGAAGGAACTGTGCAAGGAGGTTGTTGCAGACATCTTGTAGAACTAACCACAGATCTTCTGTGGATGTAGGCTTGCTCAAATCTTCTATCTATTCTTGTCATCCCAGATGTTGAAATCAGGGCTCTGTGGGTGCCAAAAATTTCCAGGACTCTTTGTTCTTCTTTACACTGAAGATAGTTCTTAAAGACATTGCCTGTATGTTTGGGTTGTTGTCCTGATGCAAAATACATTTTGAGCCAATCAGATTTCTCTCTGATAGTAGATAAGTATTTGCCAGTGTTTTTCAGCATTGAGGACCACATTCATCTACAGTACTCAATGTTGGCCGTTTCTTTGAGCTTATTCAATAAAGCTTGAACAGAAAATCTTGAAACGTCAGCATGCTTTGAAATCTTTGGCTGGGACTTTTGCTTGAGACCTTGCTGATGCAGTATAACTACATTATGTCTTGTTGCTGTGCTTTGTCATGTCATGGTATTTGTATAACCTGTAACATAAAACTGTCTGCCACAACCTCAGTTTTATACCAGAGTTTGTGTCATGTTGGCAGACCATGCTCACCACTGCTCCTCAACTTTTAGCGGGCACGAGCACCACTCTGTGTCTGTCCCAGTTCTGGCACACCGCCGGCAGGCCCAAGCGTTGGTATCTTGCGTGTCTATTGGGGGATATTCCTCATTGAACCTCACTTTATTCTGCAGCATTGCAAGGGTTAAACTCTCCTTTGGTGTGAAGTTGCTAGGCTGTTACTGTGCAATAGCTGTGCTGTTTATCTCATTCTCTGCCTGAACAATAGACTTAGTAGCTTGCTAGATACTGCAAAGGTGCAATAATCTTCCTGACTGCCTGTGTACTGATTCCTGCCTGATTAACACTGACCCTCTGCCGCATGACCTGACTCGTGCCTGATCACTGTACTGACACTGTGCTGCCTGCCCAGACCTTTGGACTGTTTATTGGAATTGTACGTAGTCTGCCTGCCCCATCCTTGGCCTGCTACTCACTATGAGGGTTGCCTTATCCCTAACCTCTGTGGGTCAGCTGTCAACAACAGTGGGACTACTCCAGGAGGTATCAGCCTGGTGGCTCCTCTGCAGCGAAGTCCAGATCCCTGTGTAGGTTAAAGGGTGAATACCAGGGGACTGCCAGGATAATGCCCTTAGGTTTAGTCCAAGTCAAACCAGTTAGTTGACACAGTGGTTCCACAACCACTGCCTATAACAGTTTCGCTGTTCCTCACCCAATTTTAAGTCTCCTACACCGCTGTTTCTGTTTAAGGTAATGCCTGTATTTCCACCTACTTATGAAAATTACAATTCATTATCACTTGTCTGGTATAATTAATTAATCATACATAGAAACATAGAATGTGTCGGCAGATAAGAACCATTTGGCCCATCTAGTCTGCCCAATATACTGAATACTATGGATAGCCCCTGGCCCTATCTTATATGAAGGATGGCCTTATGCCTATCCCATGCATGCTTAAACTCCTTCACTGTATTTGCAGCTACCACTTCTGCAGGAAGGCTATTCCATGCATCCACTACTCTCTCAGTAAAGTAATACTTCCTGATATTACTTTTAAACCTTTGCCCCTCTAATTTAAAACTATGTCCTCTTGTAGCAGTTTTTTTTCTTTTAAATATTCTCTCCTCTTTTACCTTGTTGATTCCCTTTATGTATTAAATCCCATATCCCCTCTGTCTCGTCTTTCTTCCAAGCTATACATGTTAAGGTCCTTTAATCCTTCCTGGTAAGTTTTTATCCTGCAATCTATGTACCAGTTTAGTAGCTCTTCTCTGTACTCTCTCCAAAGTATCAATATCCTTCTGGAGATATGGTCTCCAGTACCGAGCACAATACTCTAAATTAGGTCTCACTAGTGCTCTGTAGAGCGGCATGAGCACCTCCCTCTTTCTACTGGTAATGCCTCTCCCTATACACCCAAGCATTCTGCTAGCATTTCCTGCTGCTCTATGACATTGTCTGCCTACCTTTAAGTCTTCTGAAATAATGATCCCTAAATCCCTTTCCTCAGATACTGAGGTTAGGACTGTATCACTGATTTTATATTCTGCTCTTGGGTTTTTACGCCCCAGGTGCATTATCTTGCACTTATCAACATTAAATTTTAGTTGCCAGATTTTTGACCATTCCTCTAGTTTTCCTAAATCCTTTTCAATTTGGTGTATCCCTCCAGGAACATCAACCCTGTTACAAATCTTTGTGTCATCAGCAAGACACACCTTACCATCGAGGCCTTCTGAAATTTCGCTGATAAAGATATTAAACAATATGGGTCCCAGAACAGATCCCTGAGGTACCCCACTGGTAACAAGACCTTGGTCTGAATATACTCCTTTGACTACAACCCTCTGTTGCCTGTCCCTCAGCCACTGCCTAATCCATTCAACAATATGGGAGTCCAAGCCCAAAGACTGCAATTTATTGATAAGCCTTCTATGTGGGACAGTATCAAAAGCCTTACTAAAGTCTAGATAATGTCACGGAAGGTGTACAGGAAACAAGACAATGCAAAATGAATATATGACTCACTGGATCCAAAACTAAGGAACAAAAGGGAGACCCCTGCATAAGACCTGGCACTCTCCCTGACTCTGCTCAGCCTATGCAAACACCCCAATGGTGGATGATCGCATATCCACGTACCTCGACTATATAACACCTGAACACCCTACAATAGTGAGGGGACACGACCACCGGCTCCCTACACTAGACACGGAGGGAGTCAGGGTCACCTGGGATCCAGCAAACATAAAATCACAAATGAATGTACAACACTTATCTTGTAGAAGACTGGGAAATAGGATCAGCATGCACACACACTCCAGGAAGTTGTATAGACCGCACACTAATGCATTATGGGGAGGAATTTAAAGGGATGCAATCAGTCCAACTACAAGACAGCTGAGAGAGACTAACGAGATAAGGAACTGAAAACCAAAACAAAGAAAAGCTCAAGGAGGAGGTTCTGAAAGGCATCTGTCAGAGCTTCTCAGATGTCTGGTTGTGACAGATAAGTGATGTCTACTGCACCTCCTCCATCTATTATTTTAGTCACCCAGTCAAAAAAATCAATAAGATTAGTTTGACATGATCTCCCTGAAGTAAACCCATGCTGTTTTTCCATCTTTCAATCCATGGGATTTTAGATGTTCCACATTCCTCTCCTTAAGTATGGTTTCCATTAATTTCCCCACTATTGATGTCAGGCTTACTGGCCTATAGTTGCCCGATTCCTCTCTACTACCTTTTTTGTGAATGGGCACAACATTTGCTCATTTCCAATCTTCTGAGACGACTCCTATTGCCAGTGATTGGTTAAATAAATCTGTTAATGGTTTTGCTAGTTCGCGGCTGAGCTCTTTTAATAGCTTTGGGTGTATACCATCAGCCCCCTGTGACTTATTTGTATTAATTTTAGACAGATGACTTAGAACCTCTTCCTCTGTAAAGACACATGCATCAAAAGATTCATTTGTCTTCTTTCCTAACTGAGGCCCTTTTCCTTTATTTTCCTTTGTAAAAACTGAACAGAAGTATTCATTGAGGCAGTCAGCTAGTTCTTTATCTTCTTCCATATACCTTCCTTCTTTTGTTTTTAATTTGGTAATTCCTTGTTTTAGTTTCCTTTTTTCATTTATGTATCTGAAGATCACCTTTTTTCCCTGACTGAGCTAATTTCTCTTCTGCCTGTGCTTTAGAAGCTCTTATAACTTACAACTGATTATAATCCTACAAAATCCCTGTGTGTAGTTGTAGCTAGAACGAGTGATGCTGTTTTGAAGGCACAGGGTTATCACACCATATATACTGTGTATATATATGTGTGTATGTATCTTATCACATTAACATATCATCACAGTGCCGTGTGACCGAAGGCACCTATGGATAGGTCATACTGCTTAGGCCACTTAAAACAATCAGTTTGAAATCTGCTGAGCCCTGAAATGTCTCACAGTATGATCCATGCACAATGTATACTGAGACTATGGTATACATATACACTGTTATTTCAGCATTTTTCTGAAATGTCTAATGAGCCATAATAGAGCAAGTTAATGTCCCTGTCCCTTTAAGCGACATCGACTTGTCACTTCACAAGTAACCTCTGGAGCACGGAAAAATGTAATATTTATACAGACAATTGTCAAATGCAAAAGAGCATCAGCAATAGTCTTTTGTTCATCCAGTAGTGTTCAATAGCTCTTTTTGCAGAGCCCATATAAAGCACTCTGCGTTTCATTTACTGTCTGTGTTTGGACCAGAAAAGCACTGCAAATGGGTAGAGGTAATTTATTTTTATAAGCTGCGGAACCCAAGCATTGCCAGCTCTTCACTTTGCACTTTTGCTTGGGAAAGGGCTTTGAAGGGTCTTTCTAGTATTTTAGAACAGATCTCCATTAAATTCAATGGCCCACATATATACTACTGCGCTTTTGGTGTAAACTGCACTGCCAAAAGGCCGCAAAAAAGATGTGCATGAAGTTTGTCATGATTCTTGTTGATTGCCAGATTTGAAAAGTTCATGAAAAGAGGGTTTGGTCACTACCAGGGGCATAGACAGATCTCATAGTGCCCCATAACAAAATCTAGTATGGTCCCCTCTCTCCACCCAATTTCCTGGTACGCAGGAAAGGCGACTTCCCAGATTTCTGATGATTTCTGATACATTTTTATAGAAACAAATGATAAAAAAAAGTAACTTTGTGCTTCATCCACTTTATCTAACTTGGAAAATGTGAAACAAGTACTTCATAAATATGGCACAGATTCTCAACATTATATTTTCTATTGTATTTACACTAGAAAACTAATAAAATAAATTGTTAAATCTCCTACTTCCCTTATCAGAGCATATTATAAAATATCAGCCTATAGCCACCACTAGGAGGAGATCAATGCACAGGAAATTACACAGTTAACATTAAAATCAATGCAAGTTGTAAATAATTTTTTGGGGCACTGAGCTCCCCCAAGTGGTGGCTGTGAAAAATGCATTGAATCTATGTTGGGAACATGAGATGCAGTACAACACTGAGTTCCCATGGTCTTTCTCCATTGTAGGTACGCCACTGGTTGTTAAAAGAGAGGTAGATAACACAACATTTATTATATATACTAGGTATATATATATATATATAGGTGCAAATTTTCTTTGCTAATAGGAGGCACAAATATATGGTAGTTTAATAATGCATCAAATTTATTAAAGGGGCATTCCCATCTCCCTGATTGCCTCCCTTTGTGTAGAAAAAGTGAAAAGAAAGCAGGTATCAATTTTGTTTTTCCTGGAAGTACCTCCACTTCTTGTTAGGACTTCCTCTTTCTCTTCATAACTACATGTTGTCAGGAGTTATGACCAACCCTGCGAACTACCAGCGTTTGCCACACTTGAGCGTTCAAGTCCTCTCCTTTACTGACTGCGGTTGCCTGGATTGCAGGAGTGTGCACATTCACGTCTGCATAGCAGTTTCTGATTCCTCCATTGCTTTCAATGGAAACAGCTCCAGGGCATTCACAGTAGCCCTGGAGCTGTTCCAACATGCAAAATTGATACGTCAAATGTCCCACAGTGCTGATATTGCTAATGAAAAGAGCATTATGATGTTATCATAGTGCCAATTGCCTGTTCTTTTAATCAAATCCATGGTTTCCACCCTCCAAATGGACAAGAAGTGCAGCCTTTTAATACATTTAGGGGCACATTTATTAAGTTTTAGACGCTGGTCTTAATAAAGCCTCATAACTGGCGGATTATCCGCCTGAGTTATGAAGAGATGCAGGCCTTTATTTAGGCGTATCTAGCTACGCTTCTAAATGTAAGACAGCTTCCGAGCTTTCTTAAATTTAGACGTAGAAAATGGTAAATGAGACGGGCCTCCTGTCCCCTTCCCCACCCACACCACACCCACAATTTAATACCTGGCGTGAGCGGGGAAAAGTCGCAGATATCAGCACAACTAACTGTTCCGCCGCCACCTGCGCCTGAAATACGTCTAATTTAGGCGTATTTCAGATTAGCAAATGACCCCCTTAATGTATATCACAACTTCATTATTTACTTAAAAATACTCTCTCTCTCTCTCTCTCTCTCTCTCTCTCTCTCTATATATATATATATATATATATATATATATATATATATATATACAGTGAGTGCAGAATTATTAGGCAAATTAGTATTTTGACCACATCATCCTCTTTATGCATGTTGTCTTACTCCAAGCTGTATAGGCTCGAAAGCCTACTACCAATTAAGCATATTAGGTGATGTGCATCTCTGTAATGAGAAGGGGTGTGGTCTAATGACATCAACACCCTATATCAGGTGTGCATAATTATTAGGCAACTTCCTTTCCTTTGGCAAAATGGGTCAAAAGAAGGACTTGACAGGCTCAGAAAAGTCAAAAATAGTGAGATATCTTGCAGAGGGATGCAGCACTCTTAAAATTGCAAAGCTTCTGAAGCGTGATCATCGAACAATCAAGCGTTTCATTCAAAATAGTCAACAGGGTCGCAAGAAGCGTGTGGAAAAACCAAGGCGCAAAATAACTGCCCATAAACTGAGAAAAGTCAAGCGTGCAGCTGCCAAGATGCCACTTGCCACCAGTTTGGCCATATTTCAGAGCTGCAACATCACTGGAGTGCCCAAAAGCACAAGGTGTGCAATACTCAGAGACATGGCCAAGGTAAGAAAGGCTGAAAGACGACCACCACTGAACAAGACACACAAGCTGAAAAGTCAATACTGGGCCAAGAAATATCTCAAGACTGATTTTTCTAAGGTTTTATGGACTGATGAAATGAGAGTGAGTCTTGATGGGCCAGATGGATGGGCCCGTGGCTGGATTGGTAAAGGGCAGAGAGCTCCAGTCCGACTCAGACGCCAGCAAGGTGGAGGTGGAGTACTGGTTTGGGCTGGTATCATCAAAGATGAGCTTGTGGGGCCTTTTCGGGTTGAGGATGGAGTCAAGCTCAACTCCCAGTCCTACTGCCAGTTTCTGGAAGACACCTTCTTCAAGCAGTGGTACAGGAAGAAGTCTGCATCCTTCAAGAAAAACATGATTTTCATGCAGGACAATGCTCCATCACACGCGTCCAAGTACTCCACAGCGTGGCTGGCAAGAAAGGGTATAAAAGAAGAAAATCTAATGACATGGCCTCCTTGTTCACCTGATCTGAACCCCATTGAGAACCTGTGGTCCATCATCAAATGTGAGATTTACAAGGAGGGAAAACAGTACACCTCTCTGAACAGTGTCTGGGAGGCTGTGGTTGCTGCTGCACGCAATGTTGATGGTGAACAGATCAAAACACTGACAGAATCCATGGATGGCAGGCTTTTGAGTGTCCTTGCAAAGAAAGGTGGCTATATTGGTCACTGATTTGTTTTTGTTTTGTTTTTGAATGTCAGAAATGTATATTTGTGAATGTTGAGATGTTATATTGGTTTCACTGGTAAAAATAAATAATTGAAATGGGTATGTATTTGTTTTTTGTTAAGTTGCCTAATAATTATGCACAGTAATAGTCACCTGCACACACAGATATCCCCCTAAAATAGCTAAAACTAAAAACAAACTAAAAACTACTTCCAAAAATATTCAGCTTTGATATTAATGAGTTTTTTGGGTTCATTGAGAACATGGTTGTTGTTCAATAATAAAATTAATCCTCAAAAATACAACTTGCCTAATAATTCTGCACTCCCTGTATATATATTATTTTTTTAATCTATATAGATAACATAACATATTCATCACAATAGATGAATGTCCTAATCAGTGATGGTCAGTTCCCAGTGTTCGCCTGCGAACACATGTGGGCTGCCATCTTGACTCACAAGTCCGGCGATGCACAGGTAAAGGCCTTACCTGTGCCTGTGCGTGAGCCAGTCTGAAATCAAATGCGGTCACCGGGAGCAGGCATTCCCGAGAACAGCCGCCGGGGGCCTTCATCGGGCTGTTCTCTGAACTGCCTGCTCCCGGTGACCGCATTTGATTTCAGACTAGCTCCTGGCACAGGCACAGGTAAGGGCTTACCTGTGCATCGCTGGACTTGTGAGTCAAGATGGCAGCCCGCATGAGTTCGCAGGTGAACACTGCGAACTGACCATCACTGGTCCTAATATACTCTGTCCTAACCTCTGCACAGGTCACAGAGCATGCCTAGAAAACTCTCCCATAGCAGTCAACACTGTCCCCTCCTCTCTATTTTGTCTATGGGCCATTTGGCTGATGGCTGCCCCCATAATCATGTTCATGAAATAGAATGTTAAAAGTTTGCAATGAGAAAATAAAAACAGATTACAAAAAAAATGTGTTTTGCTATCTGGTTTTAACTGGGAGAAACATTTTCGGTGACACATTTCCTTTAACCGTGGCGGTGTCTGTTTTATGTCAGCAGGTTTGTTGTAAGTGCTACTTTAGATCAAGTGTTCCTCTCTTTTCCTCTTACTCCATTAAATGTAACTATTAAAAAGGACTAAAGCTGGCAGCTTTTGCAAATATGAAACAAACATTGCAATCAAATTGCCCATATAAACTTTCCAACGAGGAAGCAAATTAATGCTTCTCATACTTCGCTTTGGGGGCAAACTGCTTGCCAAAAGAAGGAATGTCTGAGAACATAGACATAAATCCACAAGATCTCCAAACCAGAGAGCAACAGAAATAATGAAACTATATCACATTAATCTCCAGAAAATTGAAAACGTAAGCTCATTTCTTTTATTCTTCCCATAGAAGGTGACAATAATCTGCTCCATGGGTTTTCCAGGCTAGGAGAACCAGATGGTTTATGCTAACAGAGAATACTGTTCAAAGTTATATCCCCACCTGTACCCCTCACAGCTGCTTTTTGTCAGCTTGGTTGTTGGCTTTCTTATTTCTATGACTCATGAAAGATATATAGACTATTTTGTCATTTTGCTGTATTAGACCCTTGAAAAAGAACTATTTTAGTGTATAGAATCCTAGTGAACACCTTTAATATGGACACCTTTGGGACAATTTTTTTTTATGATTGCATTTTACTCATTTTGTGCTAAAAACATTTTTACAATTGGACTTTTTTGAGATACAAAAGTTAAAAAAATCAGTCTGTTTGCAGAATATCACTTCTCAGTCCCATCAGCTGATGGCATATGTCAAGCATTATCTTTGATCTCCTGACCTTATAAACACTCCATTTAAAGTTTGATTTACATGGCCTGATGTCCCATCCATTTATCAGGTACAAATGTTCCCATGACTGTTGGTTCCCCATAAACTGCTCCTCTAAAGGTGCTGCAGATCACCAGATGAACGAGTGAAACGCTTGTTCATTGAGTGAAATGATTTTAAAATGTGTATGAAAGGGGTTGGCTGATCTGTCTTTGCATCAGCTGTGGCACTAAAGGGGCTTGCTTGCCGTACTTAATGAACTGATCCAGACCATTCAGCCCTTTCATCACATGATCTACCATTTTTCTTCTGCTGAGTGTCTGTATGGCCTTCATCTAGCTACTGGTGCTGCAGAATCAGACATAAATCCATTAGAGCACTGCTCCTATTTCTGACCAGTATAGTCCTGGTGTCCCCATCCCATTAATCCTAATTTCCGGGACCCTCTTTCTCTGTTGTTCTGCCACATTAGGAAGCTTCCTGCTCCTGTAATTGTTGATGATGTGTATGAAAGGGTTTGGCTGATCTGTCTTTGCATCAGCTGTGGCAGGAAAGGGTCTTGTTTACCTAATAAACGAGCTAGATGATTCAGCCCTTTCATCACATGATCTACACCTTTTTCTTCTGCAGAGTGTGTGTATGTCCTTCATATAGCTACTGGTGCTGCAGAATCTGACATAAATCCATCAGGGCACTGCTTCTCTTTCTGATGCCCTCTCTGCTCTCCACTTCCCTTCTCTCGGTATTACAGATAACAGCAGGAGGTTGTTCAAGGGAAATGTCAAATGTGTATAGAGAGGTTGATGGTTGTTCCAAAAACGGCATCTCACGCAGGCTGTAGATAAATCTCACACAAGGCAGTTCTGTAGGGAAACGATAGCAGCACCCTAGATAGAAAGATCTAGCGTATATTGCCTTCAGAGACATTCAAGCATGAGACAATTGAAGGGGTTAGCTGCTTTAGCATTGTATTAGCTTTTGCAGAAAAGGGGTCTTGATTACCTAATAAAAAGGCCACCCAGCCCCTTCATCACGTTACCGACCCAGAAAGGAGAAGGAAGCCCTCTGCATGTGCCAGAATGAACATGAAAATGGAGCTTCTGGGACCAAGAGAGGTGGTTTGAAATGGTGTCATTAGGACAGCATTAAGAATTAATATATAGCCCATTAATGTGTTTTATTGTTTTACGTCTTTACAACTCATTCCACAACCCCGGTAAATCTATGTCTGTTTAGAAGATTAAAAGCTCTATATAAAAGAAAATGGAGCCCTGACCACTATAAAGATATAATAATAAATAAATTAGTACTGAACCTATTTAGAAAAAATAATCAATAAAATGATGTTCAAGGGTAGACGTTCTCTTTAAAGTATAACTGTCATTTTAGTTTATTTTTTATATTGTGTAAGGACAGAGATGTTTTACATTTTAATAGGGAAAGATGTTTCTTTGTTCTAGAAAACATTGTAAAGAGTCTCCTTAGCTATGCTGTGAGTGTTACGAATGAGAGTCTGTCTTCAGTCTTAAGTTCTACTGAGCGCCAAAGATGCCTGTGTGTAATATATAGAAGCTTCCAGCCTGCCTCTTGTTATTTACCCCAGTCCCTGGCTATGGAAATGTGCCCCAACTATCACTACCCCAGTCCCTGACTATGTACATGTGCCCTAACTATCACTACCCCAGTCCCTGACTATGTACATGTGCCCTAACTATCACTACCCCAGTCCCTGACTATGTACATGTGCCCTAACTATCACTACCCCAGTCCCTGACTATGTGCATGTGCCCTAACTACTATATCACTACCCCAGTCCACGACTATGTACATGTGCCCTAACTATCAGTACCCCAGTCCCCGACTATGTACATGTGCCCTAACTATCACTACCCCAGTCCCTGACTATGGAAATGTGCCCTAACTATCACTACCCCAGTCCCTGACTATGTACATGTGCCCTAACTATCACTACCCCAGTCCCTGACTATGTACATGTGCCCTAATTATCAGTACTCATCACCCTGTTGTTTTCTTTCCATCATGGGATGCGGAGCAAAACGGACACAAAAGAAAACGGATCTGTCATGTCTATTTTAGACATAATATAATCGGATCCGTTTCTTAACGGTTGCAGACGGTTGTAATGGAAGTGTTTTTTTGCTGATCCATGACGGAAAGTAGCCTAAGCCAGTACCTGAAGAAGACGTTTACGGACCATCTTTTGCGTTCTGTATACGGTCCGTATACTGAACCATTCATTTCAATGGTTCCGCAAAAAAACGTACTCTGTATGCATCCCGTTTCCGTATTTTCGCTTTTCCGTTTTGTTGAAAGATAGAACATGTCCTAATATTGCCCGCTAATCACATTCCGTGGCTCCACTTAAGTCAATGGGTCCGCAAAAAAAACGGAACACATATGGAAATGCATCCGTATGTCTTCCGTATCCATTCTGTTTTTGCGGAGCCCAATTTTTTCCATGTAAGTACTGTATACTGTATATGCCATACGGAAAAACGGAACAGAAACGGAAAAACAACGGAAACAAAAAACGGAACAACAGATCCGTGAAAAACGGACTGCAAAACACTGAAAAAGCCATATGGTCGTGTGAAAGAGGCCTAAAAGCTACATGCTTTGCACCACATTTATTGTTTTAAGGCATTGCAAACTGTCTAGAAATTCCTGGACAGCCGGTAAACATAGGCGTGTGCACCCTAAAGCACAAACACACACACACCGCGCATATGTATGTGTGTGTGTATATATATGTATATATAGCCTTTATGCCATTAGCTCCCATTATCAGCCCTTATGCCTCATTAGCCCCAATTATGCCTCATTAGCCCCAATTATGCCTCATTAGCCCCCATTATGCCTCATTAGCCCCCATTATCAGCCCTTATGCCTCATTAGCCCCATCATCAGGCTTATGCCTCATTAGCCCTCATCATCAGCCCTTATGCCTCATTAGCCCCCATCATCAGCCCTTATGCCTCATTAGCCCCCATCATCAGCCCTTATGCCTCATTAGCCCCCATTATCAACCCTTATGCCTCATTAGCCCTCATCATCAGCCCTTATGCCTCATTAGCCCCCATCATCAGGCTTATGCCGCATTAGCCCTCATCATCAGCCCTTATGCCTCATTAGCCCCCATCATCAGCCCTTATGCCTCATTAGCCCCCATTATCAACCCTTATGCCTCATTAGTCCACATTATGCCTCTCATTAGCTCCCATTATGCCTCTCATTAGCCCCCATATGCCTCATTAGTCCCCCATTATGCCTCTCTTTAGCCTCCATTATGCCTCTCATTAGCCCCCATTATGCCCCCAGCAGCCACATTTATTTGTAAAATAAAAAAACATTTACTTCTACTCCTGGATGCCACCGCTCCTTGCCGCCCTCCTGATGTCGGCTCTTGGCTGTGCGCTCTGAACTGGCGCGCACAGCGTGACTTCACAAAGCACCTAACGCTCTGCGCAGCCCTGCACAGCCGACAGCAGAGGACAAGGAAGCGGTAAGTACATAGCATTCACCGCTTCCTGGTCCTCCGGTGCTAATGAGTGCTTCCAAAATGGAAGCGCTTCATTACTATTCGCCGGCCAGCAGGCTTGATTAGGGTGTGCCCAGGCACACCCGGCACACCCCGTGCACATGCCTATAGGGGACCTACTTGGGCCGGTCACTGTGATTGCAATTTTCAGAGTTTTAGAACTCACAGTACCATCTGGCAATGTGTTCAGTATCCGTATCTGACCTATAGACATCTATTATAATCTTTGTAGTTCATTACAGGTTTCCAATTTGTCTGTGAAGTTTCCAATTTGTCTGTCTGTGATTTTTTGATGAATTGTCCAGAAAAAAATAAATAAAAATAGTTTGATAACCCTGCTGACAAGGGAGAGTGGCTTAGTGAGGAAGGGGTGTGGAATACCGGGAAGAGCGGCGGGGGGTGACAGGAAGGGAAGGGTGAGTACATCTGCCCCAATGTTCGCATTCAAACAGGATGTGGAAACGGATATATTGGTAAGCTGACTAGAACGAGTAAAGCAATATTCCATTAGTGGACTAAGATTGATAGTTGAGCCACCACCCTATTGGCTACTTTTTGGCTCTGCTTGATCAGGGTATAGCTAAGATCAGTGACTGCAGCTCAGCTTCATGGTAATCTGAGCTATAAAATGTATGCGATGTAGACAAGATTGTGTCTTCACACTGCGTTCTGTTATTATGGTTTACGGAAGGTGAAAGGTTAATGCAGTTTTCAGGATGACTCTGTGTATCTGGTGACTTTTTCTAAATGAAATCACCCTACTAGACCGGAACCCAGGCCCTGTTTACTGATGTCTCCCTGAATTAGAAGTCTCAACTTGCTACATTACAGAGAGTCGCAATAACCGTATATAACACAAAATCCAGAGCTTTGATACAATGAAAGATGACGAAAAACAAAGCATCTGTCAAGGCTTATCTACGTGATTCTTCAGCATTGCCTTTACAAAGCCGATCTGTCTAGATTAGCCAGGTCATTTTTTAATACTCTGACTTTTAATTCTGCAGGAAAAAAGCATGTAATAAACAAAGCAGATTCATCTTGTATCCTGCTTCTCTTACAGTACACCAGTCATCTACCGAAATCCAACCACTTATTTTTTTAAGTGATATTGTTGAGAAAATAGCTATTTATATAAAAACAGATAAAACATCTTCTATAACCTGTACTATTAACCATTGTACATCTGAATAGGCATCAGAATAGTCATCAGTTTAACAGTATAGCATACCCATGTTATGAATCTGCTGCATCAAAGAATAAAGGGGTAAAGGGGCACAGTGATCTGATGATACAACCTCCGGCATAATAAAAATTGGGGATAAAAAAAGCTATTGGAACTGCTGCGGTGATGTGCTCAGCTTGGCCGAGTATGTGTGTGTTTTCTGCCTCTGGCAGACTCCTGTGGTGGTGGCTCTTCATCTGTTAGGGGAGAGTCGGGAGCTTCCCATACGCATTAGATTATTGGCGGGTTTGGACAATGTTATACTAATGTGTATGGGGGCCTCTACTAATAGACTTGACTGTGACAAACATTGGTAATTCTTTTTTCTCACAAAGCACAGGAATGATTGTGTGGCCGGGGCGACTAGCTAGTCAGTGTCTGCCATATAGGCACTCAACCCTAACAAGCAACATTCACTAGGGTCAATCTCATAGGAAGCCAATTTACTGCACACAAACACGGGGAGAACAAGCTCCATGCAGATGTTGCCCTTGGTGAGGTTTCAACCCAGGGCAAGGTACAAGTGCTAACCACTGAGCCACCATGCTGCCCACTTGAATCACTCCACCCCTATAGGCATGTCTCTAACATTATGAGAAACAGGTTAAACAAACGGAAAAAGATAGTTAATAATTAAAGATAAGGTCCAATCTAAAATAATACCATCTGAATAAATGGTCTGCAACATAAAAATCTAAGCCTTGGTTCACATATGCATCAAGGTAATCCGGCAGTTTGTTGCAGCAGAGAAACACACTACCAGAATGACTGTATCCAATATAGCTGTATACTGCCGGGCACTGCCGGATCCCCATTGACTATAATGGCATCCAACGGGGACGTACAAATACCTCTGCATGCAGCACTATTTGTCTGGCCAAAAAAAACATAATTTGTTGCCAGAAATCCTCTGTATAAACTGCTGGATCCATATTGGATCACTTTATAGTCAATAGGTATCTGGCAGTGCCCCGTAGTATCCGACTATTTCGGATACCATAACTCCGGTAGGCTCCTCGGCCAGAATAGACCACTGGATTACCTTAGCAAGTAGTCTTAAGCATTTCATGATTAAGGAGTGGTCATATCTAGTCACCTCCATGGACAAGCCAATTAATACTCTCAATATCATTAAAGATAAATGCTGAAAGAAGGATTTCTATGTAACATCGTAAGCAATATTTCATATGACATATGACGGAGTGTGCCATAATTTTTCCCATAATTGATTCATAGGAAAATCCTATGTGTGCCACATATAAAAATGTAGCCATGTGGAGGTATGGTACACCAAGTACGTTGCACTTGTGTGCAAGAGTCCTTTCACTCCACACTCAACTTGCACTTGTAAGGTCTGCACTGTTAACACTCCAGTGAGGGCATTTCTACCACCATTATACTGTGCAGGCTCCAAATATCATATTTGGCCCCATTCACACGAATATGGACCCATTCGTTTCAAGGGGGCTGCAAAAAATGCATACAGCACACTGTTAGCATCCATATGTCCATTCCGCAGCCCCACAAAAAAGATAGAACATGTCCTATTCTTGTCCGTTTTGCGGGCAGAATAGGCATTGTTAAAATGGGTCCAAAAAAAAACCTGATGTAACAAGGACGTCACACGGAATTCATCCTTATGTTTTGTGGATCTGTGTTTTGTGGACTTCAAAATACATACGGTTGTGTGAATGCACCCCATAAGGGCCTTTTACAGTAGTGTACAAATCCTTCATGATAAGTTAGAATTTTTTTTATTTATATCCGTTATATCATCTGGCTAAAACTCATAAAATTGCTATTTGGTATGTGGGCAGCAAGTGTTAATATATTTTATATCACCATTTGAAAAACAGATTGAAAGTAAAGGGTTGAATAAGAACAGCGTATTACATAATTAGCAATTACCCTAGTGTACATATTTATTACAGAATCTTCTTTTATAAATGGAAGCTGGAAAATATTATTCCATGCATACGTCCGTATTTTTTGCAGATCCATTTGATACTTCTGTAAATTAGAGAACATGTTCTATCCTGGCCCATATTGTGGATGAGAATAGTGCTTTTTATTAATCGGATGCACATAGGAGGTATCTGTATTTTGCAGATTAATTCGTTGCAGGCCAAAATACAGACATGGCTATTTGCATGAAGCCATAGTCTGAAAGGTATCCATGGCGTACCTTGGTGGTTACAAACAAGCTGCATGAAACAAGGGCATAGCTATGGAAACTACCAGGACATGTGCCCTCAATGCTAGTGGGATGCCAACAAACCACTTTGCCCTGGTAAGAGTACATAGCTAGGGTCATGAACTGAATTTTTGCCGTGGGTGAAGGAAAACCTAGCTGTGGTTCTGCATGTAGCCATGGACTGTCCACACATGATGTCCACTGTGCCAATGTAATGACCGGCGTCACGCACAGGGAGGGAAAAGGGAAAGCCCTGCCCAAGGGAAAGGGAAAGATGGTGACCCCTGACTCACCTTGCGGCTGGCACCTGACTGCCCTGACGTCCCTAGACGGGTTCCTCACCCGTGCGGCGATCACGTGCCTAAACCCTGGCTTTCCCTAAAAAGAGCCCTAGATAGTGAACAGGCCGGTGGGATCGCTAGTCCGCACCACTGACACTAAGAGGGAAACACCAGGGAGAGTACAGAAAATACAGACAAACACATAAACCCAGGTGGGCGACCACAGCAGACCACAAAGGTCCAACAGGGATCCGGAGGGAAACGTTCTGGACCAACAACCAGAGAACGCAGCAACACAGCTCCAGTGGGTCAGTATAGAAGTCCAGTCAGGAAGCTCTATATCTGGCAACCAGGGAAGTGTGAGAGGGGAATATAAGGAGGTTGGGAGTGCTGGACAAGGAACAGCTGAGGAGAAGGAGCTACGGATCCCTGAGTGAGCCAAAAAGGGTTGCAAAGCAAACCCAGAAAGCTACCATAAGGAAACAGCCCCATCTTACATAGAGCGCGCAGCCAACCGCTGCGACTTCCTGACCCCGGGTATAATGGAGTCAGGCGTGGTTCTTGACACCCTCCTGACAGCCAATGGCCAGTTTTAGTGTACTACAGTGGGAAATAATCTCATGGTTCCCTTAAGCCAACATAAAGATTCAGGTTATTAATCCTGTCAAACTTAAAGGGGTTGTCCAGAATTAGAAAAACATAGCCACTTTCTTCCAAAAACAGTGCCACACTTGTCCACAGGTTGTATGTGGTCCTTCAGGTCACCCTTTCACTTTAACGCAGTAAAAGTGTGACACTTCAGATGTATGATTGTGCATTCTAAAAAATAGCTTAAAGGGGTTATCCTGGAAAAAGTAATGATGACTTATCCTCAGGATAGGTCATCATTATAACATCAGCAGGGATCCTAGTCCTGGCATCCCTATGAATTAGCTGTTTCAGGGAACCGCTGCGCTCACCGGACCTCTGGTGAGCGATGTAGGCTCCAAGTAGCTTTCCAAGGACAGCTCCGTACATCGTATAGTGGCAATTTTTTGGCATTATAGCTCAGCCTAATTGACATAACTAGTTTGCAGCCTGGGAAGGTGGATACTAGCTGCTATATACTGCACACACAGAAAGTAGAGGAGAATTTCCTTCCTAACTGTCTTACAGTTACTTGAGGAGGGGAGGCTAGTAAATAGCAGATAACAGGATAACTAAACATTTCTCACTGATAAAATATATTATAACGTTTATTGTGGCTGATTGTACTATTTATTTATGCAAAGTTTTGTAAAAAGTTCATGCAGCAAATTTATCAAAGTAGTTTATGCTGAATTATAAATTTCATGCATTTGATGCACACTTAGTCTAACTTTACAAACTTTTCAGTTAGATAACTTTGCACAAACTTTTTCCTAATAGTTTTTTTGGTGCCTGTTGGCACATATTAAGCCACACTCCATTTCCCAATGTCACACACCTTTCCTGCTAGGCCACACCCCATTGTCAAGCAAGCTGCAAAAAAGTGTTTTAAAACACATATGTTAAGAAACAGAAGTGAGAAAGATTTAAGGGTCACTGTCCAATACCACTGCCGGAAATCTCTAATTTTTCTACCTATCTTCCTTCACCAGTCTGGTTAGAATACCTAACCCTACTTCTAGGTTTTCACCACAACCTGCCATGAGGCTGGACTTTGCTGCCAAGGACCCAGGTTACACCTACGGAGTATGATGGCAGAAAACAGCAGACCTGTCAAAATCCGAGTCAGGAGTCATCAGCAGCCAAAACAGCAGACTAAGGATGAAGCCAGAAAACAAGCTGGACTTAGCAGTGATCTCCTGCATCTCCTGGTGGCTCATTAATGAGCGCGTCAGACACACAGATCACACGGACAGTCTCAGCGCTCACTGCTGAGCGTGTACTGTTGTCAGACAGAGCAGTAAACTATATCTATTGTGATAAAGTGCACGGTAGAGGTATGGTGGTTGTGTGTATTTCACCCGGTGGTTCAGTTTACCTGGGTGAGGTAACTGAAATCCAGAAATAGTGCTGCTTCAGCGAGGCATAGTTGCTGGAGATTGTTTTGTTTAAAGTTGTATGGGCTAGATTTCTTTGGACTGGGAAACAGGTTAGTAGTGGGAGTCTCTCAGTCCACACGCCTAGTCTACTCCAGATATTACCTTGAGGAGATCACAGGTGAGGTCAGCTGGGCTATAATCAATGAGGGATGATACAACCCTCTGTGTATGACTGGGGGGAGGAAGTGACCCTACAGAGAGTGTTGGAGCCGGAGACCATGTGTGTAAACTGCGTTTTTGGAGGTGAATCAGGGAAAAGACCTCTGAATTAGCTATAGCCCAGACAGTCAGGTGTTTATTTTGGTTTATGTTTTTCATGGTAAGCAATCCTGGGGATTTTGGTTACCCCCACACAGGGTACTCTGAGTGTAGGGCACAGCTGAGGACCAAGAGAAATCGTTAAGGAAACCAATATATTGTAGTTCACTGATGACCTTATTGCATAGGTTCACATGATACACATTCCGTGATTGTTCACGGTTAGCTGAAATATAATACACATTCCGTGATTGTTCACGGTTAGCTGAAATATGATACACATTCCGTGATTGTTCACGGTTAGCTGAAATACTGGATATGTATATCGTGAATATTCACATATTGTTGAACCACAACAAAGGTTACTTGGTAACTTACGATTTGCTGAAATACCAGAACAGATGGAATCAGAAGGTTACTTGGTTACTCACGATTGCTGAAATACCAGGGCAGATGGAATCAGATGGTTAGCTCAGTCGTCAAGGGGTGTAGTGCTCCATAACTGGATGGAGATCTAGTGCTGGTAGAGGAAGCGTTAGGATGATTATTTAGCACTAATGATGATTATGGTAGTCTGTAGGTCGTGATAGCAGTAATACAGCTCACAACTGTGATATCCAATAGTAGGAGAGATAATCCTATCCTATGAATGTCCCTTCATGACCCTACATAGACTCAGCCCAGGGACACCCCTTAAGGGTAGAGGTTCCCTGTCCTCGTGCCTATACTGGCTCTCCCTCTATCTCCCTATCCTATTTGACCAAAAGCTAGGCATATTAGACACACTAGAAAAACAAATACAAAAATACAAATCCCAACTCTAAGTTTCCCCAGTCCATATATTTTCCGACTGGTTCGTCAGGGGAAGTGGAGACCAATACTCCATCAGCAATATCTCATGATAGAGATTTTCAAATTTGGCGTCTCTCAATCAAGACCCTCCAGGAATAGAGGCCCAGATGTAGGCAAAAAATGACCGGTGTCCCCATCACTTAAGGAACCTGACCGATTAAAAACCCCTTAAGGACACAGCCTTTTTACACCTTAGGACCAGGCCATTTTTTGCAAATCTGACCAGTGTCACTTTAAGTGCTGATAACTTTAAAACGCTTTGACTTATCCAGGCCGTTCTGACATTGTTTTTTCGTCACATATTGTACTTCATGACACTAGTAAAATTAAGTCAAAAAAATATTTTTTTTGCACCAAAAAATACCTAATTTAACAAAAATTTTGAAAAATTAGCAAATTTCAAAGTTTCAGTTTCTCTACTTCTGTAATACATAGTAATACCCCCAAAAATTGTGATGACTTTACATTCCCCATATGTCTTCTTCATGTGTGAATTATTTTGGGAATGATATTTTATTTTTTGGGGATGTTATAAGGCTTAGAAGTTTAGGAGCAAATCTTGAAATTTTTCTGAAATTTACAAAAACTAAATTTTTAGGGACCATTTCAAGTCTGAAGTCGCTTTGCGAGGCTTACATAATAGAAACCACCCAAAAATGACCCCATCTAAGAAACTACACCCCTCAAGGTATTCAAAAGTGATTTTACATATGTTGTTAACCCTTTAGGTGTTGCACAAGAGTTATTGGCAAATGGGGATGAAATTTGAGAATTTAATTTTTCTGTCTAATATTTCATTTTTACCCATTTTTTCCACTAACAAAGCAAGGGTTAACAGCCAAACAAGACTGTATCTTTATTGCCCTGACTCTGCAGTTTACAGAAACACCCAATATGTGGCCGTAAACTACTGTACGGCCACACAGCGGGGCGTAGAGTGAAAGGTGCGCCGTATGGTTTTTGGAAGGTTGATTTTTATGGACTGGTTTATTTACACCATGTCCCATTTGAAGCCCCCTGATGCACCCCTGGAGTAGAAACTCCCTAAAAGTGACCCCATCTAAGAAACTACACCCCTCAAGGTATTCAAAACTGGTTTTACATACGTTGTTAACCCTTTAGGTGTTGCACAAGAGTTATTGGCAAATGGGGCTGAAATTTGAAAATTTCATTTTTTTGCCTTATTTTCCATTTTAACCCATGTTTTCCACTAACAAAGCAAGGGTCAACAGCCAAACAAGACTGTATCTTTATTACCCTGACTCTGCCGTTTACAGAAACACCCAATATGTGGCCGTACACTACTGTACGGCCACACAGCGGGGCATAGAGTGAAAGGTGCGCCGTTTGGTTTTTGGAGGGCTGATTTTTATGGACCGGTTTATTTACACCGTGTCCTGTTTCAACCCCCCTGATGCACCCCTGGAGTCGAAACTCCCTAAAAGTGACCCCATCTAAGAAACTACACCCCTCAAGGTATTCAAAACTGATTTTACATACGTCGTTAACCCTTTAGGTGTTGCACAAGAGTTATTGGCAAATGGGGATGAAATTGGAAAATTTAATTTTTTTGCCTTATTTTCCATTTTAACCCATGTTTTCTACTAACAAAGCAAGGGTTAACAGCCAAACAAGACTGTATCTTTATTACCCTGACTCTGCCGTTTACAGAAACACCCAATATGTGGCCGTACACTACTGTACGGCCACACAGCGGGGCGTAGATTGAAAGGTGCGCCGTTTGGTTTTTGGAGGGCTGATTTTTATGGACCGGTTTATTTACACCGTGTCCTGTTTCAACCCCCCTGATGCACCCCTGGAGTCGAAACTCCCTAAAAGTGACCCCATTTTGGAAACTACGGGATAAGGTGGCATTTTTTGGGGGAGTATTTTTAGGGTAAATATAATTTTTGGTTGCTCTATATTACATTTTTGTGAGGCAAGGTTACCAAAAATTTAAATTCTGATATTTCATCTCCATTTGCCATTAACTGTTGAGGAACACCTAAAGGGTTAATAAAGTTTGTATAATCAGTTTTGAATACCTTGAGGGGTGTAGTTTCTTAGATGGGGTCAATTTTAGGGAGTTTTTACTCTAGGGGGGCATCAGGGGGGCTTCAAAAGGGATATGGTGTCAATAAAAAAGGCCATCAAAATCGGCCTTCCAGAAACCATGTCGGTCCTTTCCTTTTGCGGCCTCCCTTTTACGGATACAGCAGTTTACGACCACAAATGTGGCGTTTCTGTAAACTGCAGTATCAGGGTAATAAATTTTAACTTTTGTTTGGTTGTTAACCCTTGTTTTGTTACCGGAAAAAACGGACTGAAATGGAAAACTGCCAAAAATAGCGGTTTTGGCACCGTTTTTTTTTTTTTTTTAACCGTGTTAATCTGGGTAGTTAGGTCATGGGATATTGTTATAGAGGAGATTCTTACGGACGCGGCAATATCTAATAAGTCTACTTTTTTTTTACAATTATTTAGGTTTTTGACTATATTATCTTTTTTGATACAACATTTTTTTTGGGTATCTCTAAAGTCTAAGTGTCATTTTTTTAATTTTCTTTTAGCCAATTATCTTATGTGGGGGCTCATTTTTTTGCGGGATGAGCGGACGGTTTTATTGGCACTATTTTGGGGGCTATATGACTTTTTGATCGCTTGCTATTAAACTTTTTGTTATGTAAGGTGACAAAAAAAATATTTTTTTGCACCTATTTTTTTATTTTTTTTTACTGTGTTAATCTGGGGGGTTGGGTCATGGGGTATTTTTATAGAGGAGATTCTTACGGACGCGGCGATACCTAATAAGTCAACTTTTTTTTACAATTATTTAGGTTTTAGACTATATTATCCTTTTTGATACCCTAAAAAAAAATTTGTATCTCTAAAGTCTAAGAGTCATTTTCTATTTTTTTTTTTATCTGATTATCTTATGTGGGGGCTCATTTTTTGCGGGATGAGATGACGGTTTTATTGGCACTAATTTGGGGGCTATATGACTTTTTGATCGCTTGCTATTAAACTTTTTATTATGTAAGGTGACAAAAAAAAACCTTTCTGGACCGTGTTAATCTGGGGGGTTAGGTCATGGGGCATTTTTATAGAGGAGATTATTACTGACGCGGCAATACCTATGTCTACTTTTAATAAATTATTTTAGTTTTTTTGGGTGTCTCAAGTCTGAGAACCATTTTTTTTTTTATCCGATGTCAGTGCTAAATTGGGATATAAATTTAGTACTCCATGGAAGTGTGATACTCCCTGAAGCAACCGTCAATGCAGAGGCCCGGATGATCGGGGCATGTGTCGCACTGAGTAGTCGTGTCCTTCCGTATCCCCCTCCTGCGACACACTCTGCACTTTTTTTGGGTTCGTCCCTTCTTTCCAGTATGGGGGACCACACCTGGAAAGTGTTGGCCAGGGACGATCCGGGCGCCTACAGTTCCCGAGGTACAGTTTCCCGGTCCGAAAAGATCAGGGCCTTGAGGACTGCCTCATAGAACTGGAGGAATGTCCCTGTGCTGCCAGCGCTTCGGGATAGTACAAAAGAGTTGTACATGACAACCTGTACCAAGTAGACCGCAACTTTTTTGTACCATGCCCGGGTTTTGCGCATGGCGTTATATGGCTTGAGGACTTGATCCGAGAGATCAACTCCTCCCATATACCGATTGTAGGCGACGACACAATCGGGCTTGAGGACCGTTGCCGTGGTACCTCGCACAGGGACAGGGGTGATGCCGTTGCCATGAATTGTGGACAGCATAAGGACATCCCTCTTGTCCTTATACCTGACCAGCAACAGGTTTCCAGTGGTAAGGGCACGGGTCTCACCCCTGGGGATAGGTACCTGGAGGGGGTGGGCAGGGAGGCCGCGTTGATTTTTCCGCACGGTCCCACAAGCGGACGTGGATCTGGCGGCAAGGGACTGGAACAAGGGGATACTGGTATAAAAGTTATCCACGTACAAGTGGTAACCCTTATCCAGCAGTGGGTGCATAAGGTCCCACACAAGTTTCCCGGTAACACCCAGAGTGGGGGGACATTCTGGGGGTTGAATCCGGGAATCTCGCCCCTCGTATACACGAAATTTGTAAGTGTACCCTGAGGTACTCTCACAAATTTTGTATAACTTCACGCCATACCTCGCCCGCTTGGAAGGCACATACTGGAGGAAAATGAGTCTCCCCTTGAACGCAATGAGAGACTCATCAACCACGACCTCCCTTCCAGGTACATAGGCCTCCATGAATTTGGCCCCAAAGTGATCGATGACCGGCCGTATCTTGTACAGACGGTCATGGGCAGGATCACCTCGGGGTGGACATGCTGCATTATCGGAATAATGCAGACATTTCCGGATGGCCTCAAACCGGGAGCGTGTCATAACCGTACTGTAAAGTGGGGTCTGATATAGGACGTCCCCACTCCAGTACAGCCTGGCACTGGGTTTCTTGACCAGGCCCATATGCAGCACGAGGCCCCAAAATGTCCTCATTTCGGCTGCACTCCGGAACACAAAAGGAGGAGGAGAGGGGCGCCTGCCTCTTTTGAATCTGCCGCCGGACCGCCCACAGACCAATCAGAAAGCGATCCTGAGTGGTGATGTCACCATCACCACTCAGGATCGCTGGATGGTGATTGGTGGAGTGAAATCACACCACCATCACCATCCTGTTCCGGGTTATCGGGTCTTCAGAGACCCGAATAACCCGGAAACGCAGAAAACCGCAGGTCTGAATTGACCTGCGGTTTTCTGCGATCGCATACATGGGGGGGTCACCGGACCCCCCGACGCATTTGCCCCAAGTGCCTGCTCAATGAATTGAGCAGGCACGGGTTACGATCGCCGCCGGCCGCGCGGCGGTGATTGAAAATGCACAGGGCGTACATGTACGCCCTGTGTCCTTAAGTACCAGGGCACAAGGACGTACCTGTACGCCCTGTGTCCTTAAGGGGTTAATGATATCACTTACAGTACACCATATTACCTTTGTTGCTTTTGACCTTTGGCACCTACAGTGCTTTTAATAAGCTCACCTATGACTGTTTATGCGAATTTCATTTAGTGATTTATACACTAAAAATAAATAAATGATTTGATCACCCTATTAAAGTTGAAGGACTCCAGACACTTGGTGTAGATTATTCATGCCATGACCTTCAGCACAGCAGCAGAGATCAGATTCTGAGCTAGAAGTGCATGGGGAAAAGACACTTGACCCCTTGTCAAAATTTCTTTTTATCAAGTATTTGCAAAAAGGAGCAAAAACAAAGCATTGTTTCATCTTGTATTTCTGACAAAGTTTTAGAAATATTATTATGCATTTCTTTGATCAGCAATTCCATTTGTATGCAGAACCCGGCAATTTGTTTTGTTTCACTAATTCATTTGGATCATAGTCTGTTAGAAGAGACTTTGGCGTTTCATTATCAGTCACGTATTGATAAAGGTATCTTCCTTGTCCCTCATAGCAGGATAAGCTGCTACACATTTAGTTCAGTGTTTTGGGAGGTGAACCTTGAATAACACTGGCGTTTTTTGTTTTCTTGTGACTTATTCTTGTTTGGTTTGTGGATAATGGAATTTACGGATAAAGAAAGATCTCTTTATTCAAACTAAAAGTCAAAGCAAGTCAAACAATTGTTAATCTTCCACGTGAATGATGTGGAGATTACAGATTTGAAGCTCATAGTCATGTATAGAGGTCTATTGAGCACATGGTAGTCAGAGCAGTGTTTGCAATTTGCTGTGGTTTATTAACCCCTTAGTGACCAGCCTGTTTTGGGCCTTACTGACCAAGCGTTTTTCTTCCTTTTTTCATCGTGGCGTTCCAAGAGCTATCATTTTTTTATTTTTCCGTCTATATAGCTTTATGAGGGCTTGTAGTTTTTAATGGTGCCATTTTGGGGTACACATAACTTTCTGATTAACTTTTATTAATATTTATTCTCTGGGTCACCCCTTTTTTAAAAGAAAATAATGTTTTTGCATTGCCACTCTCCAAGACCTGCAACTTTTTTATTTTTCTTTCCAATGAGTTGTGTGAGGGCTTGATTTTTGCGGGACGACTTGAATTTTTATTGGTATCATTTTGGAGTAAATGGCACTTTTTGATCACTTGTTATTACGTTGTTTCGGTGGCAACTAAGAATAAATTTGCAATTCTGTCTTTTTTTAAATAGTTTTTTATGGCGTTCACCATAGGGGATAATTTACGTGATGTTTATGTAGTCCGGGTTGTTACGGACGTGGAAATACCTAACATATGGGGGAGATTTTTTTTTGCAATTTTTTAATTAAAAAGCGCATTTTCAATGGAAAGAAATCGTAATTTATGGGGGGATTTTTTAATTGAATAAATGTGTTTTTTTCAAACTTTTTTTTTTTTACCACTTAATAGTCCGACAAGGGGACTATAACAGACAACAGTCTGATTTTAAAATGCAATGCATTATCCCTATAGTTCATTGCATTTTAATATCAGTGCTGTTCTTACACTGACCAGCAGGCTGCGTCAGAGAGGCGTAGCCGCTCCCTCTGTCAGCACTTTACATGCGACGGGTGCCATTGCCCGCTGTATGTAAAGTGTTAAACAGCCCAGATCGGCACTCCGGTCGTATGTGTGGTCACTAAGGGATTAATAGTGCCATTACTTTACATTGATGCAGATGGATAGACCCATCATTAATACTCCAAGGTCAAAACCAGGGTATTAATATAGCAAATGTTATGGCCAGATATCATGGTATGAAATATTTTTTATTGACCATGGTACAACACAAAACAGTGTACTTTAAATGTGTTTATGTACTATATAAAATTTACTTACGGTCAGGTATATGTCCTGCAGTAAACCTGTCACAAAATGGCTAAGATAATAAAAAAAGTAACAGGGTAGTAGCCTCTAGAATAGGTTCCGAGCACAAGTACAGATATGTAACTGTATCCTGAGATCCTGCTTCTTCCACCAAATCAGAGGAACTGCGATGGGGAGTCCTTGTGCCAATCAAATCACTACCTGAAAGGAACGTTTAAAACTAAAACTAAAGATCTATTACGATATTAAAAAAATAATAATAATAAGTTGGAGGGAAAGCCCTGTATGACCAGGTGTCAAGGCTAAAGTGGTCACTGAGGGCCTGGATGAGATACAATCACCTCAGTGGAACGTAAACCTAGCATCTTTTGTATCAGTAATGGAGTACAACATGTGATTATCTCCTCCTGGGCTGGTGGGAGGACCGGACAGTCTTTACTTCTGATGATAATGTCTGGACACCATATATTATCAATTAGCTCAGGTAGATTGATGAAATTTTAATTTTTTGCTCCGATACAAATCAATCCTTTATAGAATTTTGCGGATTAGATACAGACACATTTACTTCTATGGGGCACCAAAAGATGTGGACAGCACTCCGTGTGTTGTCCACATCTTTTCTTCCGTTCCATGGCCCCACAATGCAAATGAAACGTGCCCTATACTTGTCAGTCGGGATATGGCCCCATTGAAGTCTATAGTTCCACAAAAACGAGGAATGCAATCCCTTTTTTGTGGGGGGACATGCTGAACTGATCGCAAAAAAACAAAGCCGCATTTTTGCAGACCACAAAACACATACGGCCGTCTGAATGAGCCCTAAGACTAAAGGAATGTTCCTGTCGGTCTTGCAGCTCGAAATAACACATAAGCATTATACATCTTCTGTACAACGCGTTTCCCCCATGGCAATGAAGCATGCATCCAATAGATTAATGGATGTGATGTATCAATATAAATATGCAAGAAAATATGCTCCAATAACATATATTACTATCTCAGATTGTCTCTCAAAGCCATCCCTTTCTTTATTGCCTGTTAGGGAGTGTGGACATTATAGAGGTGGGCCGCTTACATGGATCCTTTCCCATGAGCCAGAGTGAAGAGCCATTAACAACCAGAAGCTCTCACCCTGGTAAACTCAATCAGTCCATGTATTACACATGGATGTCCATTTATTTGCATGGACTTCTTAACCTTTGTTACATTAATGTGAATGGACTTTTTAAATTTTATTTTTACATTGAAATTGTTTTTTTTTTTGTTTTGTTTTTTTACTATACCTGACCTTAATATCATATTGTTTGCATACATTATCTGCATACAATATATGTAATATATATAAGTGGGAAAGCTGTGATGTGATGTATTTTTTTAAGAGAAAAATATTTGTACTATACAATTTTTATATCATAATTTCTTGCTTTGTAAGTCATGTAAATGTAAAGATTTAGAGTGACAAAAGTCCCCACATAGTCTTTTCTTACTCATATATATATATATATATTTAGTTTATATTGCTTTTTAAAATCAATGTTGTTCAAACACATAGAATTCTTAATGGCAGATTCAACATTTCCCAGTCCAACTCCCTGCTTCCAGTGACCACCTCTTTCCATCTTGTACATTTACTATCCCGGTGCTCCTTATGTGACGTATTCATCTAGAATCTGGAGTTACAGAATAATCACATACTGCAGAGTATCCCAGTACACGGTCTGTAAATAGTCAGATTATCAGTGTCCACAAAACAGCAGAGTAGAAAGTAAAGAAAGGGGAGGAGGGAAATGCAGCTGCAGCACCACCTTTTAGCATATCTGTGAGATTCCATGCTGAAGGAAAGGGAGGCTCAGTGGGAGATACTCTGATTGGCTCAGAGCAGAGTGGGAGATACTGTTTCTGATTGGCTTAGTTCACACAGCTCAGCTCTGACGTCACACCAGGAAGAACCTGTCCATTCAGCAAACATGGAGAGAAAGAAAATATGAATTTACAGAACAAGAAAAAAAGATGTCAAAAGTTCCTAAATATGTATATTATACACAATAATTCTGACTGAAATGCAGCAGATGCCTTTTTCTGTTGCTAACATCAAGGAATTTTTGCACAGTAGTTCAATTAAAATAATGGGGGAAATTTATCAATCAACTTTGGTCAGAAAAGTGGCGTTAAAAAGCTACAAGTGGCAGATTTTACCTCACCCTCACCCCTTTTTTAAAGGGGGCGTGGCAAGAGTTGGGAGGGGGTGAGACCAAGAGCTATTCATTTACGGCAGTTTTCTGGCACAAATGAAGGCAAAAATCTACAATGTATGAGATGCCATAGATATCTGTCTAGGACGTACTGCTGGAGGATGCATCTTATATATGACTAGGTGTGCGTCTTCACTGCGGATATCAAGAACGATGCAGAAAGCACCAGTCTTAATAAATCCCCACAATGTATTTAATTAAAATTATTTGTTTGGTTCCGTATTTGGTCCTTATTCAGGTACAAAAACATCTCTGTATCAGAGGTTGCAGGGGAATGGTGCTGGATTGTCACTACCTCATATAAAGAAAGAATATAATAGTGTTTGTGTATATGCCACAGGTGATACTTTGTGAAGTGAAGTCCGCCATCATCTCAGTAGCACAGCAGCCGTTCAGAGCATTTCTAGATAGTAGTGTTATACGAATAAGTAGTATGTGATGTTGCAGTCACTTGCTTCTAGTCTCTGATAAGCATGCACCTTTTATCTGCCTATGTGGCTCATTTACAGTCTGGGTTTATATGGTCAGCGTGATCTGGCTAACCTTAGATATTTAAAAGCTATGTACAGCTTTGGGGGCAATTTATTTTAATTAGTGTTGTACAATAATTTAGAGCTAACATCATTTTTTCAATAGGTCTTTATTAAAGATTTTTAACCCCTGTCTTTGTGCAGCTTTGAATTTCTCTAGTAGCAGGATCTGTATTTTCACTCTGTTCCATCAGGCAGCTCAGCTGATGGCTCCTTATCTCTGAAGTTATAAATGTTCATTATAGCTCAATTCGTATATTACTGATAGGAATATGGCTTAAATAAGTGTTTATGACATTTTAGTAATTTATACATAAGGTTTATTAGATGACTGCCACAAACTGACAGTACCATTCGCACAGCTAGACAAACAGTTAACCCTTTGTGCAAGGATGGCTCAATATTTTTATTTAAATACCAATTGCAAAAATGATTTTAGCCCATAATGAGTAAAATGCAATTCTAAAAAAAAACTGCATTACAGGTGTACATAGCCTTTAAAGAAGCACTCTTGGATTGCTCCATCCACATGTATTGTGCTGTGAATTTGTGGTGCAGAATAGGCTCTACGAATCTGTATCGTGAGAAATTCAGTCTATTGTTGGGTTTTCTCATCATTTAAATGTTACTCTGTTGAACCAGCCCATAAATCCATTATATAACTGCAGATTTTATCCATTGTAATGAAAAGCCACAGCATAACTGATACACAGATACAGCATGCTACTGATTTATAAAGCCACAGCATTTCTATATTCTGCTGCAGGTATTGTATGTTTGTGTGTGTATATATATATATATATATATATATACACAGTGGGATGCGTAAGTTTGGGCAACCTTGTTAATCGTCATGATTTTCCTGTATAAATCGTTGGTTGTTACGATAAAAAATGTCAGTTAAATATATCATATAGGAGACACACACAGTGATATTTGAGGAGTGAAATTAAGTTTATTGGATTTACAGAAAGTGTGCTATAGAGGGAGTGCAGAATTATTAGGCAAGTTGTATTTTTGAGGATTAATTTTATTATTGAACAACAACCATGTTCTCAATGAACCCAAAAAACTCATTAATATCAAAGCTGAATATTTTTGGAAGTAGTTTTTAGTTTGTTTTTAGTTTTAGCTATTTTAGGGGGATATCTGTGTGTGCAGGTGACTATTACTGTGCATAATTATTAGGCAACTTAACAAAAAACAAATATATACCCATTTCAATTATTTATTTTTACCAGTGAAACCAATATAACATCTCAACATTCACAAATATACATTTCTGACATTCAAAAACAAAACAAAAACAAATCAGTGACCAATATAGCCACCTTTCTTTGCAAGGACACTCAAAAGCCTGCCATCCATGGATTCTGTCAGTGTTTTGATCTGTTCACCATCAACATTGCGTGCAGCAGCAACCACAGCCTCCCAGACACTGTTCAGAGAGGTGTACTGTTTTCCCTCCTTGTAAATCTCACATTTGATGATGGACCACAGGTTCTCAATGGGGTTCAGATCAGGTGAACAAGGAGGCCATGTCATTAGTTTTTCTTCTTTTATACCCTTTCTTGCCAGCCACGCTGTGGAGTACTTGGACGCGTGTGATGGAGCATTGTCCTGCATGAAAATCATGTTTTTCTTGAAGGATGCAGACTTCTTCCTGTACCACTGCTTGAAGAAGGTGTCTTCCAGAAACTGGCAGTAGGACTGGGAGTTGAGCTTGACTCCATCCTCAACCCGAAAAGGCCCCACAAGCTCATCTTTGATGATACCAGCCCAAACCAGTACTCCACCTCCACCTTGCTGGCGTCTGAGTCGGACTGGAGCTCTCTGCCCTTTACCAATCCAGCCACGGGCCCATCCATCTGGCCCATCAAGACTCACTCTCATTTCATCAGTCCATAAAACCTTAGAAAAATCAGTCTTGAGATATTTCTTGGCCCAGTCTTGACGTTTCAGCTTGTGTGTCTTGTTCAGTGGTGGTCGTCTTTCAGCCTTTCATACCTTGGCCATGTCTCTGAGTATTGCACACCTTGTGCTTTTGGGCACTCCAGTGATGTTGCAGCTCTGAAATATGGCCAAACTGGTGGCAAGTGGCATCTTGGCAGCTGCACGCTTGACTTTTCTCAGTTCATGGGCAGTTATTTTGCGCCTTGGTTTTTCCACACGCTTCTTGCGACCCTGTTGACTATTTTGAATGAAACGCTTGATTGTTCGATGATCACGCTTCAGAAGCTTTGCAATTTTAAGAGTGCTGCATCCCTCTGCAAGATATCTCACTATTTTTGACTTTTCTGAGCCTGTCAAGTCCTTCTTTTGACCCATTTTGCCAAAGGAAAGGAAGTTGCCTAATAATTATGCACACCTGATATAGGGTGTTGATGTCATTAGACCACACCCCTTCTCATTACAGAGATGCACATCACCTAATATGCTTAATTGGTAGTAGGCTTTCGAGCCTATACAGCTTGGAGTAAGACAACATGCATAAAGAGGATGATGTGGTCAAAATACTCATTTGCCTAATAATTCTGCACTCCCTGTAATTGTTTAAACAGAATTAGGCAGGTGCATAAATTTGGGCACCACAAAAAAGAAATGTCAATATTTAGTAGATCCTCCTTTTGCAGAAATTACAGCCTCTAAACGCTTCCTGTAGGTTCCAATGAGAGTCTGGATTCTGGTTGAAGGTATTTTGGACCATTCCTCTTTACAAAACATCTTTAGTTCATTCAGGTATGATGGCTTTCGAGCGTGGACAGCTCTCTTTAAGTCACACCACAGATTTCCAATTCTATTCAGGTCTGGGGACTGAGATGGCCATTCCAGAACGTTGTACTTGTTCCTCTGCATAAATGCCTTAGTGGATTTTGAGCAGTGTTTAGGGTCGTTGTCTTGTCGAAAGATCCAGCCCCGGCTCAGCTTCAGCTTTGTCACTTATTCCTGGATATTGGTCTCCAGAATCTGGTGGTACTGAGTGGAATCCATGCGTCCCTCAACTTTGACAAGATTCCCAGTCCCTGCACTGGCCACACAGCCCCACAGCATGATGGAACCACCACCATATTTTACTGTAGGTAGCAGGTGTTTTTCTTGGAATGCTGTGTTCTTTTTCCTCCATGCATAACGCCCCTTGTTATGGCCAAATAACTCAATTTTAGTTTCATCAGTCCACAGCACCTTATTTCAAAATGAAGCTGGCTTGTCCAAATGTGCTTTAGCCCACCTCAACTGGCACTTTTTGTGCTGTGGGCGGAGAAAAGGCTTCCTCTGCATCACTCCTCTCGCATACAGCATCTCCTTGTGTAAAGTGCGCCAAATGTTTGAACGATGCACAGTGACTCCATCTGCAGCAAGATGATGTTGTAGGTCTTTGGTGCTGGTCTGTGGGTTGACTGACTGTTCTCACCATTCGTCGCTTCTGTCTATCCGAGATTTTTCTTGGTCTGCCACTTCGAGCCTTAACTTGAACTGAGCCTGAGGTCTTCCATTTCCTCAATATGTTCCTAACTGTGGAAACAGACAGCGGAAATCTCTGAGACAGCTTTCTGTATCCTTCCCCTAAACCATGATGGTGAACAATCTTTGTCTTCAGGTCATTTAAGACCCCCATGTTGCTACTCTTCAGAGAAAATTAAAAGAGGAGGGAAACTTACAATTGACCCCCTTAAATACTCTTTCTCATAATTGGATTCACCTGTGTATGTAGGTCAGGGGTCACTGAGCTTACCAAGCCAATTTGAGTTCCAATAATTAGTTCTAAAGGTTTTGGAATCAATAAAATGACAACAGTGCCCAAATGTATGCACCTGCCTAATTTTGTTTAAACAATTATAGCACACTTTCTGTAAATCCAATACACTTCATTTCACTTCTCAAATATCGCTGTGTGTGTCTCCTATATGACATATTTACCTGACATTTTTTATTGTAACAACCAACGATTTATACAGGAAAATCATGACGATTAACAAGGTTGCCCAAACTTTTGCATCCCACTGTATATATATATATATTGAGTGCATGAACCCAGACTAATGATTGATACATGAAAAATAAATGGTTGTTGGCCACTTGTCTTACTGCTATTTTTCCTTATACTCACAGCTTTTGGCGTTGTGCAATACTTTACAGTATGTCTGATCTATAAATCAAAATGATTTTTGCCATGCTAATAAAATTCACTGCATCTTTATAAACATCTCCCTTAAATTTCACCACTGCCTGTATAATGTACTATATTCACCACCGCGCATACACCATATTCACCACTGGACATACACCATATTTATTTTGCTTTAGTAAAACCCTGTACAGAAATTTTAGTTTAAATCACTATTGTATGTAATTGAAATCAATCCGTTGTCTTTGGATCTTCTCCGTTCATGTAATGACAGGTGCTCCTTGCAATCCTCAGATTGATGTTTGCAACCCTTGACATACAGTAATAACTCGGCTCCTACAACAGATCATTTAATTCCATGGTCACAGCCAAAATTGCCTGGATTGGCATTTTATTTTCCTGTCAAGAATTAATGACATGTTTGAACTCTGCCCTGACAAGGTGAAGAATAATTTGTAAATCAAAAGATGTTTTCTTTATTATACTAACTATACCTGCATTGAAAAGTGCATTACTACATTTATTATATACTCATTTACCTTGAAAAATGTAGTGTCTAAACATTTTATATGACATTACCATTTAATTAGGACACTGTCACAATAGTGCAATTTTTTTTATTGCACTGTCAGGGGAAATATGCACTAGTTTTTGAAAATAAGCTTTAACAGTATAGTTAAAACTTACAGAATTTTCTATATTGGTATGGTATATTATGTGGCCTCATGAAAATTCATGTGCATGGTGCGATTTGTCTAATTTTTCAAATAAATCTGTTTGATTCTACAGAAATCAAATATGCTTGAATTGGCTTGAAAAATGGCATATGACACTCTGAGGTGTCCTAGGGCTCAGTTTATTATTTTATTTTTTATTTTTTTTATTTTACAAATTTTTGCTACTTCTCTATGACCTCCCGCTTTTAAAGGGAACCTGTCACCGGGATATTGTGTATAGAGCTGAGGACATGGGTTGCTAGATGGCCCCTAGCACATACGCAATGCCCAGTCCCCATAGCTCTGTGTGCTTTTATTGTGTAAAAAACCTGATTTGATACATATGCAAATTAACCTGAAATGAGTCCTGTCCCTGACTCATCTCACATACAGGACTCATCTCAGGTTAATTTGCATATGTATCAAATTGGGTTTTTTACACAATAAAAGCACACAGAGCTATGGGGACTGGGTATTGCGGATGTGCTAGCTGCCATCTAGCAACCCATGTCCTCAGCTCTATACACAAAATCCCGGTGACAGGTTCCCTTTAAGCTGTTTAATGCAATGACAGCAATAGCAAATTATGTCTGAGGGACACTGACATATGTAGCTATGGATAAACGCATGGTTGACGGTGTTAGTAAACAGCTTGTTTAAAAACACTGCGCCACTGCATGTTATGCTTTTTAATATTAGAAACCTTCCAAAAATGTTCCTAATTGGGGGTAGATGGTGTTTAAACACACATGGGAATATGGGAAAGAAACTGTTGGTACTAAATGTCCAAAAATGATGCCTAAACTGGGGCAGATCCCTGCCTCTGTTCATATACAGACACATGTTAATGTCATAAAAAAAACTGTGGCTTGTTCTGCACAAATGTCCAAAAAATGGGTCAAAATGCTTGCCTGTATTTATACACACAGAAGTATTAATTGTCATAAGAAACAGTGGCTTGTTCTGAAGTTCAACGAGCCTGCCTGGAAAAATTATCCCTTTTAATTGGAAGCCGTAGAAGTACAGTGCGGATGCAGAAAGGGTAAGGTATGTAGGGGTAATAATGGCAGCAATAGTAGCACCAGCAGCACAACATGGAAAAGACAGTAGATGTGTGTGTGTAGCTGTGTTGGGGTAGTAGTAGTAGTAGTGACAGCTGTGTTGGGGTAGTAGTAGTAGTAGTGAAATTAGGGGTAATGGAAGTGATAGTAGGGTGATTAGCAGCAGCGTGTAGAAGCTGCAATGGTGGCAGCAGCAGCACTTCCCATATGGTACAGAATATGATGGTAGGTAGGCAGATAGTGGCATGATGGGGCCAGCGATCCATAGCTGCCATCAGCAATGGCAGATCTATTCATTGGCTTCTGCTGGAGAACTGTGAAAATCCTCACGGATCCATACCTTGTTCATTTTGACAAAAGTCATATTTAGTACACTAGCTATCACGGTCCCTCCTGTGGCAGAGGTTAGAAGATCTGAGAGACTGGCTGCACGTTAGGTTATGTGACAGCCTATCTGTTTTCACTTGTTGCAGTGTTGTTGTTGGTAATGACCACACCTCTTGTCTCAGGTGTAGCTTGTAGTCATTACTGCTCCTCTATTTAGTCTGGACTCATACTTCATACCATGAGGTTGATATTATCTGCATGGGGTTGGAAGAGCTGGTGTGTGTTCCTCATCTGTGTTCCTGCTCATTCATTTTCTATTGAAGATAAGTGTACTTCCCTTTTGCAATTTCTTTTTCCCATTTGTTTGTTGTTTACTAGGCTGCAGTGAGATGCTGGTTTGTTCATCTGGGAAGGAACCAGTGATCTCAGACCATGTCACTACTCCTAGGGCTATTCAGGGTTACTAGGGCCTAGGTTTCGAGTGCATGAATATTCCCACATTCAGGGTCTATCCATACTGACAGGAGTCAGGGCTAGGTTTAGGGTTTCCTAGGTGGTGACCTTTTCCCTTTCCCTAGCTGTGAGGCCTAGTTTCTGGTCATTTTCCTTCTGTTGTCACTCTGGTGTTCCTCCCCTCCCCCCACATTGTGACACTAGCGGAGGACAACTTTGTCTGATTGGGTGTGACAACGCCACCTGCTGTGCTGAAAACCCTCTCTAAGATGACACTGGAGGCTGGACAGTACAGAGAGAGAAAACTTGGCCAATTCTGGCCAGTTTGCCTCACGAGAATTCCGTCAGGGAACAAGGTATGCGTCGGAGAAAAACCACAGTGTCACGAGGGTGTCAAGACCCACGCCTGACTCCGTTATACCCGGGGTCAGGAAGTCGCAGCGGTTGGCTGCGTGCTCTATGTAAGATAGGGCTGTTTCCTTATGGTAGCTTTCTGGGTTTGCTTTGCAACTCTTTTTGGCTCACTCAGGGATCCGTAGCTCCTTCTCCTCAGCTGTTCCTTGTCTAGCACTCCCAACCTCCTTATATTCCCCTCTCACACTTCTCTGGTTGCCAGATATAGAGCTTCCTGCCTGGACTTCTATACTGACCCACTGGAGCTGTGTTGCTGCGTTCTCTGATTGTTGGTCCAGAACGTTTCCCTCCGGATCCCTGTTGGACCTTTGTGGTCTGCTGTGGTCGCCCACCTGGGTTTATGTGTTTGTCTGTATTGTCTGTCCTCTCCCTGGTGTTTCCCTCTTAGTGTCAGTGGTGCGGACTAGCGATCCCACCGGCCCGTTCACTATCTAGGGCTCATTTTAGGGAAAGCCAGGGTCTAGGCACATGATCGCCGCACGGGTGAGGAACCCGTCTAGGGACGTCAGGGCAGTCAGGTGCCAGCCGCAAGGTGAGTCAGGGGTCACCACCTTTCCCTCTTCCTTGGGCAGGGCTTTCCCTTTTCCCTCCCTGTGCGTGACGCCGGTCATTACACACAGGCCAGGTAGGACTCTACCTGGTTCTTCCTGCAGTACCATCAATTCTCTAAAGTCAGTGGTACAACAGCAACTGCATTGCTGCAACTTGGCCAGGTGGGAGTTAAGCTTGCACACCATTGGATTGCTGGGTGTGTACAGTTGATTTCAGGCCACACATTCCATTGTCGTTAACTGACGACAAAGCGAAGTACGATTAGTCTAGGGGGCTGCCTAGCTGCATCAAAGGAGATCGGGAGAATGAGGAAAATCTTGTTCTGCCAGTTGGTGGCCAGTTTTATTTTCCCACTGGATGGCTTATTTAATAGGGAACCTTGCACATGGCAATGCTTTTGTCTTCAGGCACTGTGGAGAAAAAGTGCCAGATGGGAGTCTCTCGCACTGCCACAGAGCTAGCTGTAGCTGAGCATGTTTTTTGTCTGCAGCCACAGTATCATCAGCATCACCAGTTTCCTAGCTGAGTATTATAGAAGCAGATCTGGCCCTGGCAGTTTATTTCCACCCTCCTCTTCTGATGTCGCTGCCTCCTCCTCCTCAGTACCCTGTTCCAGCACCCAGGTCCAGTCTAACACACAATCATCATCATAATCCTCACCCTCCCCACCACTTTTATCAGACTGTAATATGTCATTGTGGGCTTTTTGGCCCCCTCCTGATTCCCTGCTCTGTAGTTTCCCTGAGTGCCAATGTTGCTACCTACCCTTCCACAGATTTTCAGATAAAAGGGTGTGCGTCCCAAAAATGTATATATATCACTGCCTAAAGGGATGCTAAAAGTGCAGTGACACCCATTCTAGGCATATTTAACTGGTTTGCGATTTTTGGGACCCAGACCCGAACCCGAACTTTGCCGGAAAAGTTTGGATTCGATTTCGGTGTTCGCGCATTTAATAAAGCTTGTTGAAAGGCTGCAGGGCAGCCAATCAATAAGCTTTTAAGCTGTGTGCCCTTATAAGCCATCACAGCCATGCCTACTAATGGTGCATCATGTGACCCAGCCTCTATATAAGCTGGATCACGTGTAGCACCGCCCATAAGCTCTCACTAGTGAGGGACAGAAAGCAGGCAGCTGAAGTGAGAGACAGTGTTAGTGCGATTTTTTTTTTTGTGGGTGCAATACACCATCTTTTACCCCTGACACAGAAAGCTAATCATAAATCTGGCTGTTAATTCTGTGGGTGACCTACAGCGATTTGTTTGTAGGTGCAATACACCATCTTTCTTGAGTTAAACAAAATGACAGACAGAAGACAAGGGTATGGAACAGTGGTGGGTATGTATAGTATGTATATGGACAAAGTATACAGGAGGCTCAGTGTATTGTATGCTTCCCAACCCTATTCCCCTCTCCACCGATATAACCATAGAGGCAGTGATTTCTGGCTGACACTCTAGCTGGTCCCTGCCTGATGAGCGAGTGGACAACCGCTAACTACATAACCCTGTGCTCTCTCTTAACACATTTTGACCACTGTCTCATCAGGAGCAGTTACAGCGTAGCAGTATACAGACATTCACAGCCACAACTTGTGCTGTGTGGCACTGGTATGGCCGTGCACCTACCACCACCATTTTGACTGACTACAAGTGCCACTACTACCACCAACAACACAACTATGCATGGGGTCCCCCTCCTCTCCCTGATCCTCATGGCAGTCCAAATGCTGATTGTTCTCACACAAGTCATCGACAGAGAGAATATGTTTGGTATCTTCCATAGCACACAGTGTTTTGTTGTCTCTATTTAGAAAGATAGAAGGCACCCCACTAGGAGGGGACAGTGAAGACAGAGATAATACAACTGAATGGCTTTAGAGGTGACATCCACATCATCCTGCTGACTGAGAGGAAGAGTGAGACATTCAGTGAACAATCTAATCTCATTTGTCCTCAATAATAATGTGGCACTGATTGGAAGACATAGAGAATTGTGGCGTACTACTACTATTACTGGCTGGATGGCCGCTGCCCACATTCGGAATTTCAGATGATGAGGCATGGGTCTTTCATTTTCCACTCTTCTATTTACTAGACAAGTGTTTTTTCTGTAATTAAAAGACAGAGACCCAATTAAATGTCCCTCCCCTTATACGGACACACAGCACACTGGTATTGACAATTGCAGTTTCTGCAAATTTGTAAATTTGTTGTGTGGCAGCAGGGTATGTTAAAACTGGCAAGCTGGTGTGGGTCTGGCTTCTGAAACCCCTAGTGACCTAGTGATATAAAACTGTTGGGCTAGGCTGCCATTTTTTAAATCAAGGTATTGTATGCATGTGGACGCTTAGAAAACCTATGGAAGGGCTTGCTTAAGATGTGTGTAATGCAAAAGCATATTCAAATGGAAGAAAATGCATAATTTGTATATTCCAGTACTCAACTGTATAGTACTGTATTAGTACTCTAGTAGAATGACTAAATTTGTTACTTGGTAGTTTATTAGGTTGTACAGACCACACTTACAGCATAACTCTACATGAAGGTAAAAAAGCAGCATTGCTAAAAGTGTTCTCAGACAGAGGACAATACTCGTACAGTATCAGCTTTGTGAACCATTCTTATTATTTTTGCAACAATGGAGTCTAAAGCTTTGAAGCATTCCTAAAGGCGCACACTTTTATTTTAGTAGGTTTATCTTAAAGATAGTATCCCTGTGACCTGCAAAGACAGCATCCCTTCAGACTTTTTTCTCACTTTCTGTCAGTTCTAAAGATGTTTAACTTTTTGGATCATTCATCTCTTAGCAGGACTGATTTGGGGAGTTTAGCTGCTATTAAAGGCATAATGTTGCCCAGAAAAAGTCCATTACTTGGTGTTTGCTATTGCTAGCGTTAATAATTTTTTTACAAAAGGGAACCAAAAAAGTAGTGGTCCTTGCATTCATTATTTTACATTCTATTGTTGGTAAAAAAAAAAAATACTTTTCAACAATGATCATGTGTCTCTTACTACACACCCTCAAACAATGTAAATCTATTTGCCACTTCACAGTAGCATCATTCTCGTAGCTCTCAACTAATATCAAGGGCAGGACGACACCAACACGGCTCCAACACTGCTAGTATGATTTTTGTAAGGTTTTCCTCTCCCACTTTTGGTGTTGGATGTCCAAACTGCGGGGAACCTATGAAATCATAACTTCAGGACCTCAGTGATACAGTGCAAACTACAGAGCAGAACTGATAACATTTATGACTGCCACAAAGATAAGGTAAACTAAGGCAGTAGGGTTGTTTGGCTCCATTCAGTTCAGTTACGGTATTTAATTAATCCAGCAGTTGCCTTATTTTCATTGTTCTGATCCTCTAACAGAGCAGAACAGTGTAAATTGCTGACATTTGTGTGATTCCAGCCATGTTTTTTAAGAGATATGGTCAGGTAGTTGCTTACCTCATGAACATCCTCCCTGTGCTTTTTTTTCTCAATTTGGACTCTCTTAATTGTACTTCTCTTTTCTCTGCCACAGCCCTAGCACTGCCTCTAACAACACCCAGCTAGTTTATAGCTCCTCCCACCCAGCTAGTTACATAGACACACTACTATCACTGCCCCAATAACACCCAGCTAGTTTATAGCTCCTCCCACCCAGCTAGTTACATAGACACTTGCCTATCACTGCCCCTAACACCTAGTTAGTGTATAGCTCCTCCCACCCAGCTAGTTACATAGACACTCCCCTATCACTAACCCCAACAACACCCAGCTAGTTTATAGCTCCTCCCACCCAGCTAGTTACATAGACACTCCCCTATCACTCTCCCTAACAACACCCAGCTAGTTTACGGACACCGGCATCGGCAATGTGCATACTGCATTTTGCGGACCGCACATCGTCGGCACACTCATAGAAAATGCCTTTTCTTGTCCGCGGACAAGAATAGGACATGTTCTATTTTTTTGCGGAACGGATGTGCAGATCTGGAAGTACGGATGCGGACAGCACATTCCGGCCCCAGTGAAAATGAATAGGTCTGCACCTGTTCTGCAAAATTGCGGAACGGATGCTGACCCATTTTGCAGATGTGTGAATGGACCCTTAGGGGCAGTGATAGGGGAGTGTCTATGTAACTAGCTGAGTGCGAGGAACTAAAAACTGGTTGGGTGTTGTTGGGGGAAGTGATAGTGGAGTGTCTATGTAACTAGCTGGGGGGGAGGAGCTATAAACTAGCTGGGTGTTGTTGGGGGAAGTGATAGTGGAGTGTCTATGTAACTAGCTGGTGGGAGGAGCTATAAACTAGCTGGGTTTTGTTAGGGGAAGTGATAGTGGAGTGTCTATGTAACTAGCTGGGGGGGGGAGGAGCTATAAACTAGCTGGGTGTTGAAAGGGGCAGTGATAGAGGAGTGTCTATGTAACTAGCTGGTGGGAGGAGCTATAAACTAGATGGGTGTTGATAGGGGCAGTGATAGAGGAGTGTCTATGTAACTAGCTGGTGGGAGGAGCTATAAACTAGCTGGGTGTTGATAGGGGCAGTGATAGAGGAGTGTCTATGTAACTAGCTGGGCGTTGTTAAAGGCGGTGCTGTCAATGGAGCAAACCGGATCCAGCACTAAAAACAATGTAAGTCAATGGTGCTGGATCAATTTTTTCGGATCCTAAAAAAAAACTGATTAGTCACACATTGACTTACATTGTTTTTAGTGATGAGTCCGGTTTGCTCAGTTTCAATTTAATACAACCGCATCTGAACAGACCGAATGCATCCTGATGTATTAAATTGAACTGAATCATTTTGCTCTGGTTTTGATCTCAAAACTGGAAATACAAAGTGCAGATGTTAAAGTAGCCTAAGCTGTTTAATCAACCCTAATACTTGTTTAGGATTTGCAGTCTACGCTGTAAAAAACATATTTACTGGTAAAAGCCGTACAGTCTTTCAGCAGCTTCTGGACTAGAGAGTCAACTGGTAGTGTGGTCCCGTTTTTCTTTTTTTTTTTTGTGTGCGTGTGGAACGTGTCCTTTGGTTATGAATTGCAAGCAGCAGAGCCATCTTTCAGTCTGTGCAATGCCGCCAGGCAAGTCCATCACCATATAAGTCAATGGAAAATACTGTTGGTGTAATAGCATTAATAATTGTACAAGATCTTTAGGTTTAAAGGTTAACTCTTTAGTGCTTAACTACTAAACATATCTGACACAAAGTGCTGATATCCTTCATCTTGGTACATAAGAGACAGGTAAATATGACTACATCATTTATTTTACTCATGAAGAGTTAAATAATCTAGTCATGGTTATACCGTTCTTCAAATATTTACAGTATTGGCTGTGAAGCAAATATAAAGGTGGGCAGTGTGGGCACAAAGATAATTGTGATATTTTTATTGTATTACTGCAATATTTACTGCACTTACACATTTTGTTTAAATTTTGTAAGACCGCCTGCCACGACAAGGCATCCTCACCTGGATGTCAACACTAAGCAGTGTACCTATACATGTGGAAGTGGAGACAGTGAAATACCTTCCATGGAGGAAGACCACGTGACTGCTTTGGGGCCCGGACAGAGGTGGGATGAGCATTGATCTCCATCTTCTGTTCCTAACATAAAAACACATAGCCACTATCAAAGGGGCTCAAAATAGATTTTTACAGCTTCCATTGCAGTCAATGATAACCGTATGAATTCCTATGCATAAGCTCCCTCTACTGGTGGCTTCATGCAGACAGTTTTATAGTACTCTGTATGAAGGAAGCATCAGTCATAGAGCTAGCTGTATGGGAGATTTATCAATGTGTTTATGCGTTAACACAGAGATTTATCAATGTGTAAGGCGTTAACACATAAAAAAATATGGTGTTCAGACTGAGCACCATATTTCTGAATCACTTTTTCCATGTTTCCAACATAGAAGTGGAATAAAGTGAGTTAATTAATATTTTTCCCAGTAAGGGTACTTTCACACTTGCGGCAGGACGGATCCGACAGGCTGTTCACCATGTCGGATCCGTCCTGCGGCTATTTCGCCGTGCCGCCGGACCGCCGCTTTGTCCCCATTGACTATAATGGGGAAGGGGGCGGAGCTCCGGCGCAGCACGGCGGTGCACGGAGAAAGGGCGCCGGACTAAAATTACTGCATAATCTGTGAAGAAGTGAGGAACCGCACTCTGTTCAAGTCTTGATACCGGTGCCAATCAAGGGCTTATTAGGCCGTATCCAAATAATGAAATATTGAGGCACCCAGTCTGGAAGTTATGCAAATTAAGTGAATTTTATTCTTTCAAAATTACTGCATGTCAGGCTTTTTAGTCCGGCGGCTTTCTCCGTGCACCGCCGTGCTGCGCTGGAGCTCCGCCCCCATCCCCATTATAGTCAATGGGGACGGAGCGGCGGTCCGCGGGCACGGCGAAATAGCCACAGGACGGATCCGACATGGTGAACAGGCGGTCGTATTCGTCCTGCCGCAAGTGTGAAAGTAGCCTTAAAAATAAATTCATAAATTTAACAGAAATCTGAGGCATCGTGTTTTGTGTTCTCTGTTCCCAAGTGTGTTAAATGCAAATGTACTGGGAAACTGGGTGGGCAAGGGCGACTTAGAGTTGTGCATGTCCCTGGGAGGAGAATGTCTCCATCTTGGTTTTGCACAACTCCCACCTGTTCAAGGCTCCTTTAATTAGCTTGTTTCTACCTCTCATTGGTTCATTTTGTAGGCCTAGGCTCAAGAGATGAGGCAAGTCGCTTGGAGTGCAGAACATTGTATAGTGTTGGGACCCATCTGAGAGAAGTCTTCTTGAACTCAAACAATTTGATCAAAATGTGCGCAAAGAACCTCATTTTCAGAAGTACAGTAAATATCCCAGTAATGAAAGAAAAATAATATATCTTTGCATAAAACGTAGTTCTCTCAGGGTGCTGCCATGTATTTCCTTGCTGTTGCATTGCAGTTACAGCAGATTTGCCCAGATCAATTATTTAGCTTTGTTTGAAGGTGTTGATTTACTTTGCGCTGGATTTGATTCTTACCTGTTGTTTATGGCTTCAGCTAGTTACCAACTTTGAACACTTCCAGACGCAAGCTTCAATTCAGGAAATTTTTCTTTTCACTTTCTGCCATAGAAATCCCATTTGAATAGACGAAAATACAATTTTTATTGGTTTGTAGCAGCCATATATATATGTCATCAAGTGCACGCTTTAAACTGCGTAATTGTCACCTGTCACTTGATGGGCAACGTGGTGTCATATATACGAAAGACCATCTTCCTATAGCTACATTTTTTGCATAATGTGTGTCCCCTCTGCCCCAGGCTGATAACCATAACAAGAGGATCAGGTTGATGGCTGAAGCTGTCTCTCAGCTCCTACCTCCCAATGCATGGAAGGTAAATGTGGACTTGTCACCTGTCACTGAGAGCTCTTACTTGGCTGTCACTTATGATAATAGTGCCATCACCTTTCTTTTACTAGTGCCGCACTGTGATAGGATGTGAATTATACATAGCGTGCTGTATATACATACCGTACACCTGAAGCTTGACATGCTGCAGAATTTAGGATATGATGAATGCTGTGGCTAAAAGTGTTCTTCTCCTCATAGGGTTTAAGCTAAGTGATTACAAATATAGAAATGGGGAGGTATCTAATTTTTTAACTTAAAGAAATATAACTGGTTGTGTATTATATTATTGAGGGGATAAACAGTGGTAAACAGAGAACTGGAAGGGGCTCTTTTATAGTTTTTTTCACTTTTAACTGTTATCCTTGCAAAGTCTAATATTTGTACAACCAAGTATAGAAATATGATTATGCTGTTTAATACATGGACTATTTAGAAATAATATACAGTGGGATCACATCAGCATCTGACTTGCTTTTCCAGCTGGCTGTCTGCACTGTGCACTCATATCGACTGTCTGATATCAGGATCTCTAGATCCTTCTCTTCTGATGTCTTAACTAACACAAAACTTCCAATATGATAGTCTGACAGAGGGTTCCTTCTCACCAAGTGCATTATTTTACATTTGGACACATTGAACGGCAGTTTCTATTGTTTGGATCATTTATCCAGAGAAGCTAAATCTTTTTCCACTTTACTAATGCCTCCAGGAATATCTACCCTGATACATACCTTTGTTACCAAAACGTCCCCTATGTTGCCTACAAAAATATTAAAAAGAATAGGACCCAGGACAGACCCTTGAGGTACACCACTTGTAACTTGTCTCTCCTCAGATTGCGCACCATTAACAACAACACTCTGGTGTCTATTCATCAGCCAACTGCAAGTCCACTGATATATACCTGTATAGATTTTCTAACCATGAGGACAAGGTTTTTAAACAACACTACAAACTCACTACATCCATGAATTTAATTTTGTATTAATACATTGTTATCCTTTCAAAGACTTGAAGCTTGCAGTAGCTCAGTGGTTAGCACTGGTACCCTAAAGCGCTGGGCTCCTAAGTTCAAATCCGATCAGGGGCAACATCTGCATGGAGCTTGTATGTTCTCCCCGTATTTGCGTGGGATTCCTCTGGGTACCAACCACACTCCAAAAATAGGCAGATTGGCTTCCTTTTGGCAATGTATGATGCTAAAAATGACTTCAAAAACATTATGGATAAGGCTCTGCCAGGGTTCATGCCCCTTTGGGCATCTTGGGATAAAGTGAGACAGAGCTTCATATATGTGGCTTTCAAATAAAATGCCATATATTTCAAGGTATTATTCCAGAAAACTTCACTAAATATATTAAAGGGGTTGTCTGGGAATGTATAAAAAATATGTCTAACAGCAGGGAGTGTGTTACAATAAAAAATAGCCAATGCTCACCTGTTAAATATTACGCTGCCCAACACTACAGTGGTGCCAGTCTTTGTTACTTGTCCCACAGTGATGACATCATGTACATCCACATGCAGTCCAATGCCGTACATGCAAGCATCATCACTAAGACCAGTGATTGGCCATCTTCCTTAACCCATTTAACCCTTTAACCCTCAAATGCCCATATTATTTTTTCTTATTTGTTCTTATTACACCATTACCTCTTGTTTAATATATTTCCAGCTCTACTTCTTTCTTCTTTTCCATCTTACTGGGGATAAAACAGCTGAGAAGACAGCGTCCTACAATTAAATTTTTATGGAATACAGTTAGGACACGTGCCAAGAGCTGCATTTTTCTTGGAGTCTTTCAATGTAGAACTACTGATATCTCTGATATGTAAATCCTTTTCTTTATGACTCCTGCTTGCTTGACCCTTATTTGAATTTTTCATATTTTTTTATGTTTTATTTCGTTTTTACCATTCATTTAAACCTCCCATGATGATATGAAGTTTTTAAAATAAAACTGAGATCCCTGACTTCCTAAGATATAGTCTGGCACACTTTTACGTCAGATTAGTCACCCTGAATTTTTTGCTAGACAAATTTTTAATTATCCAGAACTGCACCCTAGCATGTTAATACAGTATATATATTTAAGTTTTTTGGGGGAGATAAGGGTAAAGGAAAAACAACAATATTTCCTCCCTCTTTTATTAATGGAAAATAAACATAATATATGAAATATAAACTGAGCTTGTGTATATATATATATAACAGGGCTAGGCCTAATAGTGATAGATTCCTTAAAGGGTTTGTCAAGTTAAAAAAAATAGTATACCTTCTTATAGGATTCTGAGTTAATAGAGGGGGTCCCCTATTCAGGTTCCTCATTTCCTGTCCAGAGTGGCATCTCTCACTCTGGAATACCTGTCCTGCATTACACAGACAATACTTTTATTTGAATGGGCACTATGTGATACTCAATTCCCCATGTGATAGGCACTTAAAAAAGTGTATGGCAAGCTTTAGAACTGTCCCCTATCCAGGACCCTTTTCTCTTGATCATGGCGGTCCCAGTGTCCCCATTGTTGTTCCCTATCCCTTTTCCCGCAAATTACACCTGGTAGTTGGGGGTCTCAGTTGGGTTCACTTTGAGATCAGCTTTTTGTTAAGGGACCAACTAGTAGGGATTTTTCAAAGTTGACAACCCAATTTTACAGAATTGGTTGACCTACTAAAATAAGTCCTATGGTGCAGTGGAAACACATCACAGAATATCAAAATTATTTCAGGCTTCTATGTCTTATGAACAGATCTACCAAAAGTAGATCAAAGGAACATACTCCCATTATGCCTGTTATAAAAGAAATAGAGCATTTACCTGTGGACAGATTATTGTTTTTAAAGTAACCCCAAACTCTCCAGAAATTTGTTACGTTGGATGTTTGGTATAATAATAGCTCCAGAAACAGCTTTATGTATATCCTATGCATAGAAAGTGAATCATGAATGCAAATCATGCAGATAAAATAAGATGTCATAAAAGCCATAAAATAGAGTTGATGATGTTTTTTCTCAAAGATTAGCTCGTCTAGTTCTAATCATGTTCTATATCATTTGAGGTTGGACTAGTATAACTGGTCACTTTCTCTTTGCTGTCTTGTGAGATGACAGGAGACTCTCATGTTTTCAGTATTTCAGAAATTTGCTTGCATGAATTGAATCTATTGATAATTGTCTTAGAGAACTCACAAAATGTTTGAGACACTTGGTGATTAAGAGAGATACATGTATCAGTTGAGCTATGCATATATTCAGAGTATTGTCAACATTCTTTGTTGACCTCTGAAACTGAAACAGACCTTAGCGGCAAAGCTCAGGTGATCACCTCCATCCCAGGTCTTTGTCTGATATGTGTGCTTTGTCTGATATGTTCAGAAGAAAGATCTGTAATTAAACCCATAACAATCCTTCATGCTGTGCAGGTTATATTCCACGGTCATTCCCCACTGACTCTGGTTCAGTTTCCAACTGAGTAATTTTGTTAAAATTTCCCTTGTGGATGGAAGAATAATATACATAGTTCAAACATCTGGACATGGACAAGTGTTATCTCTTCCTTGCTAGGAGCAGGGGCGTAGATATAGGGGTGCAGAAGTAGCAGTCGCTACCAGGCCCAGGAGCCTAAGGGGTCCGAGGACCCTTCTGGTACATAAGAAGACACCGGTATTATATAAAGTGCATGCTGGTTAAATTACACCTCTGGATGGGAAGGGAAAGGGTCAGGTTGAGAATTTGGCATGGGGGGGAGGTGCCTTTTCAATGTTTGCCTCAGGCAGCATGAAGGCTATGTGCTTCCCTGCCTCTGAGGGAAGGGGGACCCAAGCTGAACTCTTGAACTAGGGCCCATGAGCCTTTAGCTACGCCCCTGGCTAGGAGTAAAGCACGAGGCCTTTGGATCTTTCTGTGAAAACTTGGCTATATGTCAGGTTCAGCTTGGCTCATATAATGCAAAATAGTTTCCCTTACATCCAGTTTATATTTGCGTTCCATCTCTGATTTATTGGTTAGATCTTAGAATGGTCTGCTTTTGTTCTGACTTTTTTAATCATACCTTTCAAGGAAGTTGGAGACATCTGAGTTCCTTCACCCTCTATGGAATGCAGTAGCACAGATATGAGGAAGATCCAGATACTGTAGTATCCTGAAGAGTCACGCAGTCCAGTCTTTAAACTCTCCCTTTCACCTTAATTTACATCCCATTGACTCTTCCAAGGTGTACATGCCTGTGGAGTACACCTTGCTGTACTGCGCATGAACAAGTCAATAGTGCATCCAAGACTTGGAGGAGGGAGGGGGATGTCAATCAAGCTGGTAGGTAGAGTTTGAAGACCAGACTTTGTGTGACTCTTCAGGATAGTGGCACCTTCCCCAATCCTATGATGATATAGCGTGAATTACAATTTAAGTTTGTTTTCGACATAATGCAGAAACGGACAGCTTGATGGTGGTGGTTTAGGCATCTTACATCAAGTGACAGGTTCTCTTTAAAGTGAATAAGGCTATGAAACATTACCAGACATGACCTGTGGACAGGTGTGGCTCTGTTTTTGAAAGAAAGCAGCCATGTTTTTTTTTTAACCCTGAACAACCTCTTTAACTCTAGCACCCCTAACTGTAACACGCAGTTTATGTCCTGATCTGTGTTGAAGAAGACTGAGACAATTATGTATATTATATGTATATCATGCACCTTCAGTTCTACAAAAAACAGAAAACTTTATATAGTTCATGTCTTTTTTTTGTTGTTGTGGTTTTGCTTAAATGAGAAAAATTATCCTAGTTTCTTCGGAGATATGTTGACAAATTGAACTGGTTCAGCTGTTGCTTGGATGTATATGCTCTTGCAGTATTCACTCTGATTTCAAAGATGCAACCATGGACATACATGCATTATTATTGCGGCCAAAGATATATTGAAATAAGAGTTTAAATTAACTGTTAGCTGCTTGTGAATTTCATATTTCTTGCTTTGTTGGTATTTGATTTCTTATATATTAGACACATTTGCAATGTTAAATATTTTGGTTTTGATGTTGTTTTGATATATTTCACAATTAACAACCCTCTAATTTATGCTTAATAATGGCATGCTGTACTGTCAGTGATCTCAAAATAAAACAATTTCCAGTTCCCTGTGATTGCTCTGAGATCCATAAGCAGACTGCATCTTGTTGTTTATGGCAGCTTATAGTGAGGAGAGTACCAGAAGATCCTCCGGTGGGCCCATATACCACAGTGGGTCCAAAGGTTCAGGAGAAAAAAATCCCATTTGGAGCTGCCTTTGGAACCAATCACTTGCTATTAGGATCCATTTATTTTAATAAAAACCTACTAGACATTATTGATAGAGATGAGCGAATTTCAAAAAAATTTGATTCGGCCGGTTCGACGAATTTCCTGAAAAAATTTGGTTCAATTCGAGTTTATTTGTGGCGAATCGTGTTAAACAACTGCTATTTTCTGGCTGCAGAGAGCCTTTATAGTGGTGTAGAACACTGTGCCTTGCAGTAACACTCATAGGGAGTCTGCTGTGGTAGTGAAACAATACTGTGAGTATGACATGTAGATGACAGGCGTCACTCTTAGAATCACTGCACACTTATTTGGGCAGTTACGGGGCCAAAACTGACCAAATAACTCAACTGTGAACTAGGCCTTACAGGTCAATGTAAGCACCAGGTATAAAGAACCGTGCAGAGGCCCAAGATCGTACTATAGCGTGAAAGAGCGCACTCCTTTTACACCAATTCACTGATTACACATAGATTTCTACAAAACCTGTTCTATTAAACGCTTATACAAGTAGAGGCCCCCCGACAGAATGGAGTGGGTGTCAGCAGTAAGTTTGTGTTGATGTCACTGATTATTTTGCCCTTCCTCTGATCCGTCAGAACAATAACCCCAAAAAAACGGATCTCGTCTGTGGAGCATCCGCCTTCATTTGGTCAGTAATCCATCAGTATTGCTAAAGCTAAAATAAAACAGGAGTGGATAACAGAGATGAACGTGAATGGAATATTTGCATGTCTTCTGTGTTTTGTACCCACTCCTGCTTTTGGCTACCAAATAATAAGCCAATTCTGATGCAAAATAGGAACCATGTCATGCAGGCCTTACAGCTGTTACATAGACAGGATCCGTTGTGCGACTCATTTTTTCCTTCCTACTGACAGATCAGAAAAAGGGTCAAATAAATGACTATGTCAGCCCGGCCAAAGGCAAAATGGTGGCCCAGTCACGAAGTGGGGAGAGTGGGAACAGCATGAGAAGTCCACATGACATAGTGGTGAGGTGGAAGCAGCATGGGGAGACCACAGAGTGGCCCAATGACAGAGTCTGGAGGTGGCAGCAGCATCAGGAGGAGGAGGCCACAGAGTGGCACAATGACAGAGTGTGGAGGTGGCAGCAGCAGCATCAGGAGGAGGCCACAGGGTGGCACAATGACAGTGTGGAGGTGGCAGCAGCATCAGGAGTCCACATAGTGGCACAATGACAGTGTGGAGGTGGTAGCAGCATCAGGAGGAGGCCACAGGGTGGCACAGTGACAGTGTGGAGGTGGCAGCAGCAGCATGAGGACACCACAGAGTGGCACAATGACAGAATGTGGAGGTGGCAGCAGCATCAGGAGGGCATCAGGTGGGTGGCAGCATCAGAATAGTAGCTGAGGCAGGTAGCCAGAAGAAACCGGTCTCTTTTGTCAAAGTGTTGGTGTGACACCATGGATGATCTAGTCTGATGCATCAGAAATCCTGGCTGATCTACGTTTGATTCATCTTGACAAAGATCAGTCTCTCCACATTTTGGGTGGACAGGTGCATTCTTCTTGGGGTAACTATGGCCCCCGCCGCACTAAACACCCGCTCTGATGCCACACTACTGGCCGGGCAGGACAGCTTTTCCAGGGCAAACTCTGCCAGTTGCGGCCATAAATCCAGTTTGGCTGCCCAGTAGTCCAGCGGATCTTCAATGTGGGGTGGCAGGGTGCTGTCCAAGTATGCCACCACCTGTTGGTTCAGGTCCTGCTCCAGGTCTAGCTGCTGCTGGTGAGTAGTTTCTTCACTAGGCGGGTGAATAAAGCTGCTCATCAGCGATTCTAGACTCAAGTTGCTGCTGATGGAGCTGGAACTGCTCCTACCCTTCACCATGCCACAGCAGCCATGGCAGAGGAACATGAGCGCAGAGGGCCTTCCCCCAATTCATACCTGCTAGAGGATGGACGATGGCGCAGATAGGCAGCGACCAACTGACTACATAGGATGTCTCTATAGTAGTTCAGTTTGTCCTCCCTCTCAGCAGGTGTAAAAAAGGCCCCTATTTTGGACCAGTAGCGGGGGTCCAACAAGATGGAGAGCCAGAAGTCATCCATCTGCCGAATGGTGACAATTCGGCTGTCACTACTCAAGCAAGTGAGCATGCATCGGGCCATCTGTGCAACTGACTCAAAGGGACTCCCTGCCTCCATCTCCACTGCATACTGCCACAGTGTGTCTGGATCCTCTGCCTCGCCTTCCTCATCGCCCTGTAGCTCCTCTGGCTTCTCCTGCTCCTCCTTTCCTGTCACCTGTGTATAAAAACCACCTATTTTGCTACACATTACTTGTCCTCCAATGTACTCCTCCTCCAGTTCAGCCCCCACAGGGCTCATGTGGCCGTGTGATCTAGGTTCCACTTCTCCAGCTCCCTGACCAGCCAGATTTACCAGCATCTGTTCCAGGACATGAAGCAGTGGAATGATGTTGTTGATCCTGTAGTCCTGGCGACTGACAAATAACGTGGCCTCCTCAAAGGGCCTGAGCAAACGGCAGGTGTGACTCATGAGCTGCCACTGCCTGACATCGAAGTTACACAGGGGTGTACTCCTGTCCGTTTGGATCATCAAGAAATAGTTTATGGCCTTTCTCTGTTCGTATAGTCGATCCAACATATGGAGGGTGGAATTCCAGCGGGGGTAAACGTTGCATATCAGCCTATGTTTGACTGCCTAATATCGGGTGCGTGCCACCGAGTGATGCAACGGTTGCTGTGGCAGGCTGGACCACCACATCAAAGCCACGGTTCTCCCAGGCCACTTTATGGTGACGCTGCATATGTTGATGCAGGATCATGGTGCCAACATTAGCACCCTGGCCACACTTCACCTTCTGCCCGCAGATTCTACAAATGGCCATGTTCACCTCCTCCGGTGGCTTCACAAAAACATGCCACACCGCTGAGTAGGTGATTTTACCCCCAACACTCCGCACTGACTGACTGCTACTACCGCTGCTTCTGTGAACCCCTGCACCACTACTTTCCGGGCTACTTTGCCAGTAGCTGCTGACTGTCCTCTAGTAGCTCGTCCTCGCTGTATAGTGGAGCTGAGCCCACAGCATATAATACGTGTCTGGCTGAGGGAACAGAAAAGGACAGAGGCAGGTTGAGGACAGTTGAGGGCACAGGGCCTGCTACTGGGCCATATGAACTAAGGATTGTGTCTGACGAACCCACCGACTCTTGGCTGGGGGTGTCTGATGTCACTTAGGACAAAGTGGATGACCGAGTCAACCATTCAAGAATCGATGGGTTGCTGGTGAAGACAAGACTGCTAAATGACACCGGGAGCTCAGACCTCTTGCTGCGACTCCTGCTGCCACGCCCTCTTACTATGCTGCGACCTGTGCCTGCACCAGAAACATTTAGGCCTCTCCCACTCCCCTGTGCAGGGCCTGGCACCTCTCTGTCTGACACTGTTAGATCAAATAAATAAATAAAAAGGAAATTAATACACCCCCAAAAAAGTCAGTAAATTTCTCACTTCACCACACAACGGCTAATAAGCCCTTTTATTTTCCCACTAATACACGCCAAAGAAGGCTTTAGAAAATATAATTGCACCACTGAATGGCAAAAAGTCCCTTATTTTTTCCTCTTATACACTCCACAAAAGGCTTTAAAACATATAACTGCACCGATGAACGGCAAATAGGCCCTTACTTTTTTCCACTTATACACGCCAGAAAAGGCATTAGAATATATAACTACACTGCTGAACGGCAAATAAGCCCTTACTTTTTTCCACTTATACACGCCACAAAATGCTTTAGAACATATAACCTCACTGCTGAAAGGCAAATTTGACCTGACTTCTTTCCACTTATACATGCCACAAAAGGCTTTAGAACATATAACTTCACAGCAGAACGGCAAAAAATATATATTTTTTTACCACTAATACACTCCAAAAAGGGCTTAAGAACATATAACTGCACCACTGAACATCAAAAAAGCCTTTACTTTTTTCACTTATACATGCCACAAAAGGCTTTAGAACATATAACTGCACTGCAGAAAGGCAAATAATATATATTTGTTTGCCACTAATACATGCCAAAAAGGGCTTTACAACATATAACTGCACCGTTGAACGGGAAATAGGCCCTTACTTTTTTCCACTTGTACATGCCACAAAATGTTTTGGAACATATAACTGCGACTCAGAAGGCAAATAATATATATTTTTTTGCCACTAATACATGCCAAAAAGGGCTTTAAAACATATAACTGCACCGCTGAACAGCAACTAACATATCATTTTTGCCACTAATACACGCCAAAAAGGGCTTTAGAACATATAACTGCACCATTGAACGGCAAATATATACAGACGTGGACAAAATTGTTGGTACCCTTTGGTCAATGAAAGAAAAAGTCACAATGGTCACAGAAATAACTTTAATCTGACAAAAGTAATAATAAATTAAAATTCTATAAATGTTAACCAATGAAAGTCAGACATTGTTTTTCAACCATGCTTCAACAGAATTATGTAAAAAAATAAACTCATGAAACAGGCATGGACAAAAATGATGGTACCCCTAGAAAACACAGAACATAATGTGACCAAAGGGACATGTTAATTCAAGGTGTGTCCACTAATTAGCATCACAGGTGTCTACAACCTTGTAATCAGCCATTGGGCCTATATATATGGCTCCAGGTAATCACTGTGTTGTTTGGTGATATGGTGTGTACCACACTCGACATGGACCAGAGGAAGCAAAGGAAAGAGCTGTCTCAAGAGATCAGAAAGAAAATTATAGACAAGCATGTTAAAGGTAAAGGCTATAAGACCATCTCCAAGCAACTAGATGTTCCTGTGAGTACAGTTGCACATATTATTCATAAGTTTAAGATCCATGGGACTGTAGCCAACCTCCCTGGACGTGGCCGCAGGAGGAAAATTGATGACAAATCTAAGAGACGGATAATCCGAATGGTAACAAAAGAGCCTAGAAAGACTTCTAAAGAGATTCAAGGTGAACTTCATGCTCAAGGAACATCAGTGTCAGATCGCACCATCCGTCGTTGTTTGAGCCAAAGTGGACTACATGGGAGACGACCAAGGAGGACACCATTGTTGAAAACGAATCATAAAAAAGCAAGACTGGAATATGCCAAACTACATGTTGACAAGCCACAAAGCTTCTGGGAGAATGTCCTGTGGACAGATGAGACAAAAATCGAAGTTTTTGCCAAGGCACATCAGCTGTATGTTCACAGACGAAAAAATGAAGCATATCAAGAAAAGAACACTGTCCCTACTGTGAAACATGGAGGAGGCTCTGTTATGTTCTGGGGCTGCTTTGCTGCGTCTGGCACAGGGTGTCTTGAATCTGTGCAGGGTACAATGAAATCTCAAGACTATCAAGGAATTCTAGAGAGAAATGTACTAGCCAGTGTCAGAAAGCTTGGTCTCAGTCGCAGGTCATGGGTCTTGCAACAGGACAATGACCCAAAACACACCGCTAAAAACACCCAAGAATGGCTAAGAGGAAAAAATTGGACTATTCTAAAGTGGCCTTCTATGAGCCCTGACCTCAATCCTATTGAGCATCTTTGGAAGGAGCTGAAACATGCAGTCTGGAAAAGGCACCCTTCAAACCGGACACAACTGGAGCAGTTTGCTCATGAGGAGTGGGCCAAAATACCTGCTGAGAGGTGCAGATGTCTCATTGACAGTTACAGGAAGCGTTTGATTGCAGTGATTGCCTCAAAAGGTTGCGCAACAAAATATTAAGTTAGGGGTACCATCATTTTTGTCCATGCCTGTTTCATGAGTTTATTTTTTTACATAATTCTGTTGAAGCATGGTTGAAAAACAATGTCTGACTTTCATTGGTTAACATTTATAGAATTTTAATTTATTATTACTTTTGTCAGATTAAAGTTATTTCTGTGACCATTGTGACTTTTTCTTTCATTGACCAAAGGGTACCAACAATTTTGTCCACGTCTGTATATATTTTGCCACTAATACAACCCAAAAAGGGCTGTAATTTTCTCACTTCACCACACAACGGCAAATACTTTTTTTGTGCCACTAATACACGACAAAAAGTGCTTTAGAACATATAACTGCACCGCTGAACGGCAAATAATATATATTTTTTTTGCCACTAATACACGCCAAAAAGGCCTTTAGAACATATAACTGCACCTCTGAACGGCAAATAGGCTTTTACTTTTTTCCACTTATACACTAGACAAAAGGCTTTAGAACTTATAACTGCACTGCTGAACGGCAAATAATATATATTTTTTTGCCACTAATACACGCCAAAAAGGGCTGTAATTTTCTCACTTCACCACACAATGGCAAATACTTTTTTTTGTGCCACTAATACATGGCAAAAAGGCTTTAGAACATATAACTGCACCGCACAAGGGCAAATAAGACGTAGAAATATTTCCTTGTAATAAACCCTGTTAATGGCTGTTTAAAACAGCACTTGCACCCCAATAACAAGAACTGTTTGCTGGAATTACAGAGCTGTATAATGGCAATTTGGATCCCCAGTCAGTGCAGCAAGGTGTAATAGGAATATTCCTATTACCCAGGTTGTAAACTCCCCTACTGAACCATGTTCTGCTTTAATACTGTGGAATTATTCCTTCCTATCCTTTTTCTGAACTTCTATACAGCAAAATTACAGTTTTAAAGTCTTTTCTACCACTGTCCCTAGCGCCTGCTGACGTCTCTCTCTGCACTAAGTACACTGGAAAATGGCTGAATCCAAGATGGCTGAGGCTATTTATAGGGCTGTGACATCACAGGGCTGGCTGCTGATTGGCTGCATGCATGGCAGTGTGGGTGATCCAGAGTTCCTTACTCCATGTCTTAACACGTGCAGCAGCCTTTTAGGAAAAAATGCGATTCGTTACCACGAAATGTGAGGAAATTCGGATTCAGTGTGAATCGAATTTTTCCTGGAATTCGGATCAAATTCCACTTCATCAAATTTGATTCGCTCATCTCTAATTATTCATGATATAGAGGTTTGGCCCGAGAATCATTTCTTCTGGTGGGCTCAAGGAACCCTAGTCCAATACTGCATCGGTAATATAATGTATCCCAGACTATGATATAAAAAAATAATAATGTTGTGATGAAGCTACAAATAGGTTGCTGGTTGTTATTGCTCTTAACCTTGTGTTGGTTTATTGCTTTCAGACACACTGTCAGTGCCTCGCTGGTCCCCACAGATTCCTCGTAGAGATCTGGGAAACTCCATCAAACACAGGTAATCATAATTTATGCAGAACAACGGTAGTTGGCACAAGGAAATAGATGGAGACATATGTATTGCTTTCATTAGTGCACTGTTATCCCCCCATGATTGAATGACTATTTAGTTACCTAACTTGGCCATTTTGGTACATTATTCTGCCTTCACGTAGTACAAGTTTTATTTGTTTTTATACTTTTTTTTTATTAACAATCTGCATTCAGCATTATATTGTAAATGTAACAGTATAACAAAAGATTTAAATTCAACTGCTTAATGGATTTCTTGAAGCTTTTTAATAAAATTTTGGAGTCTTCTCACTTGTGGGTGAAAAAAGTTTCCTTGGTACTTACCTATCCTTTGTGCTGCTCTCGTCTTTGCTGTGTTCAAAGTGCCTGCAGGTTTTTCCTCTCAGATGCTGGCCAGATTTGTTTTCGAGTCTTTCTGTTCAGCTGCACATACTTTACATGTAGTCAGACAGGAAGACTCTGGAACACATCTGGTTGAGACTTGAGTGGAAGAGCCCACAGCCAGTCTGAATGCAGTGGAGATGGCACCGTCGGTGGTGTGTCAGAAGGGTAAGTACTGACAAAAACAATATTTAATCCACAGGGGATAAAACTCCAGGATTTTTTAAAAAAAGATTAGAAAACCCGTTTAAGAACTGAATCCCAAATCGTAAGACATTTAAACCAAGAATGACCCAAAGAGTCAGCCAGAAGCATATTTTTAATGTAAATTTGTTGGATGGTCCTTTCCAAAGCTGGACTAACTGTTGCCAAACTGCTTACAGTTCTCCTAATGACACAGAAATAGAATAAAATCTCTACTATGTAAACACAGTCTTAAAGGATAACTGTCACATTTAGACCCTAATTTCAATTTTCATATATGTAGTTACTATTAGACTGACTTACCCCATATTTAATAAGATTCAGCCCTTAGCAAGCAGTGCTGCATAAAACTGCAATTTCACTATTCAGTTAAGATGGCCGCCACTGCCCTCACCCTGAGGCTAATCCCGCCTGCCCTCACTAGCCAGTAACAATAGCCCCCCAAAAGTGTCAGTACCCAGAGCCCTCCCCTAAAGGGTTAATCTCCTGCAGCACAAAGGTGTCCTCTTACCACATGTTGCTTTCATTTATACACTGAGCAGACGGCAGATCTCCCTTCCCTGGTCTGCGCTGCTTCGACTCTGCATTGTCCCAGTCTGCTGAGTGAGGGAGCGTCTGCCAAGTGCAGGGACAGGGAGAAGTGCAAACAGCCCAGGCACTGTTATCAGCTGCTGGGGAGGACCTGGCTTTAATCATTTACTTACAGTCCCTGGCTGTCAGCAATGTGACCTTGCACGCTGCCTGCTTCTGCATCCTCCGTCCTTCAACACATAGACGGACCCTGCCTAGCAACCCTATTTTAAGCACAGGTAAAAATAGGCAGTACAGGGAACAAAAATGTGGAATTAAGGGGTAATTGAATACACAGTGAAAAGTTTAAATAAGACCACCAAGGTGATATTAATCACCACAATCCAATACTCCAAAAAAAAAAAAAAAAAATACGACAGTTATTCTTTAACTGTACATAATTTGATTTACTGTTTCAGGTGACTTTTCGGAATAAAATCAATTGCAAAAATATGTAAACTAGAGATTTCTGCTAGAGGTATTTTGGGGAACTGTCCCCCTCTTCAGTAGCAATAACAGTCTCTTCATCTAGGCTTATGCAAATTTGCATAAAAAAGAGATTGATTGCTACTGAAGAGGGGGACAGGTCCCCAAAATGTGTCTAAAGACTAACTTACCATATTTTTTGCCTTATAACACGCACCTAGGTTTTTGAGGAGGAAAATGAGAAAGAAATATTTTGAAAAAATACAAAAGTAGAATAAGAAAGGGTGCATTGGATAAACCGGTTGCAAAACATTTCATTGAACATAATCATTCCATAAATCAATTAAGATTTTGTGCTATTGATAGTGTAGGATATTTGAGATGGGGTGGTGACAGAAAGGGAATCTTGAGAAGAAAGGAGCTAAAATGGATCCATACCGTTAGGTCTCTACAACCATTCGGCCTCAATATAGAATTTAATGTCACCTCCATTGATTAAGATGAGTTTGTAGTATGTCCCTTGGATATTATGACATCTTGTTTTTATAATGTTACATGTAAATTTTTGATTATTCATCCCCTGCTCCCTGAGGTGACCATAGGCCTCTAATTAATCTGTTATGTCATACTCTGCGAATAGGGGATGTATATAATGTATCGATAGCCCCTATAATGTCGTTGATGTAAATAATTTGTTGTTTGTACCAAATGCTTTATGACCATGTAGATTAGACGGTTCTTTAGCTGTGACAATCGGAGTTGCTCCATGCGATTTACAAGGTTGTCGATCCAAATGAATCCATCTTGATATAGCTAGGTTAATGATCCTTCTTTTTCATTGTGTTTGGGATGCGTCCTGTTGCCATGGCGCTGTGGATGCTGCGCTGTAGTGACGCCATACGTGAGCGCCGATTATGTGCTATGGTCATCGGACGCGCAGTTGCGCATCTTGATGACGTCAGCAGGCGCATCACATGATCGCGTGCGTCATGATGTGATTGTAACAGCCGATTGGCTGTAGAAACTAGCGACGTCTGCTACCATGGATACAGGGATACACCCCATTAAGTAAGTGCAGCTGTGCGCATTTGCGCACATCACATGTGGCAACGCCGACATAGCTAATACCGCCACACCATGCTTGAGCTCAGGTGAAAGGTAATAACTCATTAGGGTAATACATAGGAAATTGCGATTGGTAAATGACATGACTAGCGAATCTCATTGATGACTATGAGGGGGTGTGTTTTTATATGTGGGGTATATATATGTGTAATGGTGATGATGTCATTAGGCTTAACAAAGGCTGAGTATCAGCCGAAACGTTGCTAGGTTTGTTGTACTATGTCTCGAGGTCGCAATAAAATTTGGATGATGTGAGATGCTGCCGGTGCCAATCTTGTTCTTCACTGCTATATATGTGTCATCCACAGATTTCCCTCATAACAGTGTCCCCCAATACACAGGGCCCGCTCACAGCAGTCTTCATATCCTAAACTGTAATCATTCTTAACCCCTTGGTAACGTTAGTTAAAGTAGCGCTATCCGGTGTACTAGTACTTACTATCAAACTCCCGTAGCATGCAGGGCGGCCTGCAGCATAACGTCACTCACTCACGTCACCCGCCTGCTCCGCCTGCTCCATTAATAAACTGGGAGGAGCAGATGCGTGACGTGAGTGAGTGGCGTTACACTGTCGGCCGCCCTGCATGCTACAGGAGTTTGATAGTAAGTACTAGTACACGGGATAGCGGTAATTTAACTAACATTACCAAGAGGTTAAGGATAATTACAGTTTAGATATGAAGACTGCTGTGAGCGGCGGGATCCGGTGTAAGAGTGCAATGACTGCACCGGGCCCCGCCGCGATTCCAACAGCAGTTGCCGGCATCCAGACCCTCCTCCCTCCCTGCTAATACATCGCCGCTGTATCAGTGTTGTTAGCATAGTAAAAATGGCAGCATTCGCCCCATATGACGCACTAGGAGGGGGGGGGGGGGGGGAGTGTCTTATGGGGTGAAAAATACGGTATGTATGCCAAGAATCAGTGGGGCTGAGAAATAGTTCTCTTAACCAGTGAATAATAGCTTTCAAGTAGTAGCGGGATCCATAAAGCTACAAAAGTACGTAACCGGGCAGTCAAAATACTGAAAGATTTCTTCAGCCCCTGCAGCTATCACACAGCAGATTACGCTCCTTTCAACTACAGGCAGTAGTGCGGTGCATGTGCATAGCTGACGCATGTACCCCGGGAAACAGTAACAGGATTCCCTGCCCTGGTGTTTCGTTGCAGATGCAGTGAGCAACTAAATATTCACAAGATACAGAAGTATATACGTACTTAATACACTGTGTGCACAATTATTAGGTAAGATCTATTTTTGAGGATTAATTTTATTATTGAACAACTACACTACTGTTAGTCAATCCAAAATGTTAAAAAAAAATTGGAATATTTAACCCCTTCAGGACCCTGCCATTTCTTAAGGACCAGGCCAATTTTAGCAAATCTGACATGTGTCACTTTATGTGGTGATAACTTTAAAACGCTTTTACTTATCCAGGCCATTCTGAGACTGTTTTCTCATCACATATTGTACTTTATGATAGTTGTAAATTTGAGTCAAAATATTTTATTTTTATTTATAAAAAAATACCAAATTTACCAAGAATATGGAAAAATTCGCAATTTTCTAAATTTCAATTTCTCTGCTTTTAAAACATATAGTGATACCTCCTAAAATAGTTATTACTTTACATTTCCCATATGTCTACTTCATGTTTGGATCATTTTATAAATGACATATATTTTTGGGGGAGGTTAGAAGGCTTAGAAGTTTAGAAGCAAATCTTAAATTTTTTTGTGAAAATCTCCAAAACCTAATTTTTTAAGGACCGGTTCAGGTCTGAAGTTACTTTGGGGGCTTACATAATAGAAACAATGGCCCCATTTCAGAAACTACACATCAAGGAATCTTTCAAGGTGTGTAGTGAACACTTTGATTTCAAAGGTGTTTCCATAAAAATGTTACTTTACACCCACATTTTTCACTTTCTCAAAGGGTAACAGGACAAAATGCACCCACCTTTTGTTCCCCATTTCCCCTGAATACGGCAACACTCCATATATGCTAAAAAAATTATGTATGGGCGCACAGCAGGGCTCTAGAGTCAAACAGCAAAATATGGATTTTGCTGACCTTAATTGACAGACATTGATTTTAGGTGCCTTGTCGCATTTAAAGATTCCTGAGGTCCCCAGATATTAAACACCCCATTTTGGAAAGAGCATCCCTGTATGAACATTTTAAGTGGTGGAAAGGGTACTTTTCAGCAAACAAGTTTCTCACAGAAGGCAGAAACACTTGTTAAAGGATTTCAAAGCACACATTTGTGAAAATGAAAAATTACTAGATCCCAATTTTTCACTTTCACAATGGGTTAAAGGAGAAAATGCACCGAAGTATGTGTTCCCCATTTTCTCCCCATTCAGGAAACAACCCATATGTGTTTGTAGCCTGGTGTATGGGCGCACAGCAGGTAAACAGCAAAATATGTATTTTGCTGGCAGTCCTAAATTGGCAGACATGGATTTTAGGTGCCATGTCGCATTTAAAAGATTCCTGAGGTCCCCAGAAATTAAAAACCCCAAGAAGTGACGCCATTTTGGAAAGAGTATACCCGTACGGACATTTTAAGGGGTTGAAAGCGCACTTTTGACCTAACAGGTGTTTCACAGAAATGAATATGTAGTGGTTGGTGAAAATTGGATCTGTAAGCTATGTGGACTAAATCAGATATATAAGGTGCTAAAACTACAGGTTACATCATGGTTGAAATTAAATTAATACTCCATGCATGAGTGGTAGATTTTAAAACATTCCTGCATGCACAGGCCAGGTTTTTCAGGGCAAGGTTTTACAGTGGTAATTGGTGTCTTTCCTTATCCCCGTTTTGGAACACACCCTGCATCTTTTTTGGGTCCTTCCCTTCCTTGCTGTCTGGGGGACTTGACCTGGAAAATGTTGCCCTGGTACAACATGGGCACCATGTCTTCCTGAAGTACTGGGACCCTCCCCAGCCTGGCTTTGAAAAATTAGGGCCTTGATAACCACCTCTTGGAACTGAAGGAAAGTTCCTGTGTGGCCTGCAGACTGAAATAGCATGTACGCAGTGCACATTGCCATCTGTACAATGTGTACGGCCAGCTTTTTGTACAACACTTTCTTTTTTTTGTGTGGCACTGTAGGGCTTCAGAAGTTGATCTGAAAGATTCACCCCTCCAATGTGCCTGTTGTAGTCCAAGATACAAACTGGTTTGGGGGTAGTGGTTGTGATACTTCGTAGAGGAGCAGGGGAGCTGGTGTTAGTGTGAATAGTGGTCAATACAAGGATGTCCCTCTTGTCCTTGTACTTAACCTTATGTGGCTGGAGGTCTATTAGACGGTAAATGGATATCAATTTTACTGAAGGCCAGTACAAATACAGGTCAAATACATATGTTTAAAAGAACTAAAAATATAAAATTGGATTAAAAACATGGCTAACGAAATCCCCCCACTAGAAAAAAACCCTAATGATAATAGTTGAAACACGTGGTTGTCACAGGTGTTAAATCCCTCTGAGGCCCAAAACATTAGGCATTCACCGGACAGAAAAGGCTTTTTATGCCGCTGTATTTACCTAAAACAGGGACCATTATTTTTTCTGGGTGGTGGCGGAAATTTGTGAGCTGTCATGAGGAAATTCAATTAAACATGGTCAACTCGTCACATATGTTGAATTCCTCCAATATCCATGACTCGGTGAGTGCACTTATCGGTCTGAACGTCCTTTCGGACAGGACACTGGACGAGGGGCAAGCCAAGAGTTCCATGGCAAATTGTGCCAGCTCTGGCCGCAGGTCAAGCCTGCACACCCAGTAGTCCAGGGGTTCCTTGCTTCTCAGAGTGTCCACATCGGCCATTAACCTGATGTAGTCGGACACCTGTCGGTCTAGGCGTACCCTGAGGCTGGATCCGAAAGGGCGGCTGTTGATGGGTTGGTTGCAAGAATGGTCTCATATCCGAAGTGACTAAAACACCTTTAAACCGCCCTCTTCTTGCATGCGCTGTTGGATTGGTACCCGCAACTGTTTCTCTGTGAGTGGAAATTCCTCTGCCAGCGCCCGCAAAAGAAGAATGCAGCATTTCTCGAAGCAAGGCCTGGAAGTGCTGCATTCTGAAAGCCCTCTGTGATGCTGGTAACATGTCCGCCATTTTGTGTTTGTACCAGGAGTCTAAGTAGGTTGCCACCCAGTACTGGTCCTTGCCCTTTATGCTTTTTATACGGGGGTCCCTCTTGAAACACTGGAGCATGAAGGCCCCCACTTGAACTAAACTGGAAGTGGTGGAGTGGCCTGGCTCCTGCTCATCGTCCAGGTTAATGTCATCCTCGGTCTCCTCCCCCCAGCCACGTACAACACCAGGGATCCCAGAAAAGTTTAAAGCATGCTCTTCTTGCTCCTCCTCCGCCCCGGCACCATCCTCTTCTGACTCCTCTTCAGACTCCTGTTGACTTGTCTCAGATGGAGTAGACCCCCTGGGAATTCATCCAGCATTGCAACTTCCTCATATTACTGCTCCTGCTCCTCGACGGCTTGATCAATGACACGACGCAATGCACGCTCTAGAAAGAAGGCAATGTCACTGATGGCGCCCTGGCCTCGACTGACCAGTTTGGTGATCTCATCAAATCATCGCGCATGAGCAGCCACTGGCGCGGTGAAAAAAAAACAAGCTCCCAGAACCTGTCCTGCCACAGAGTTCATACAGGTAGTTGTTAACTGCATGTTTCTGCTGGAGCAGCCTATCACGCATATACAAGGTGGAGTTCCAGAGCGTCGGGCAGTCACAAAACAGACGTCTGACGGGCAGGTGGTGTCGCCGCTGAACATCAGCAAAGCGAGCCGTGGCCGTGTAAGATCTTCTAAACTAGCCAGGGATTTTCCTGGCCTGCCGCAAGACGTCCTGGACCCCGGGGTATTTGACAACGAATCGCTGAACGACTAAGTTCAGGACGTGTGCCATGCATAGCATGTGTGTCATTTTGCCCTGTTTCAACGCGCTCAGCAGATTGGCACTATTATCGCACACCACTTTCCCAACTGTCAAATTGAGCGGGGTAAGCCACTGATCGACCTGTGATCGCAAAGCTGAAAGGAGTGCAGGATGCACGTCGAATAGGTTCTAGGGGAGCTTGGGGGGCACAGCGGAAGAGGCGGTAGCAGTGGAAAAGGAGGAGTCAGCCGAGGAGGAGACGGAGGATGGAGTAGGAGGAGGAGAAGAAGAGGCAGGCCTGCATGCAATCCATGGCAGTAACACCAAATCCACACGGGTGCTACGGGTTCCATGCTTGACAGCCATCAGAAGGTTCACCCAGTGGGCAGTAAAAGTTATACAACTTCCCTGGACGTGTTTGCTAGACCATGTGTCTGTGGTTTATATGGCAGTAGTTGGCGGGCTATCAGTTCCGACAAGCCAGTGGTCAGCCATTGGGCAAGAGGGTTATCTGGCGTCATCATCTTTTTACGCTCGAACATTTGGGCCACGGAAGCCTGCCTTTTGCCAGATGAACGCGACAGCGGCACGGTGGAAAGTTGAGTGGAGGGTGGACAAATGGGAGGAAAGAGGAGAAGGAGAAGAGGCTTACCGCGACTTATGCGCTGACAGCACAGGCTGCAGATGGCACGTCACCAGCAGACACGTTAAAAAATGCCCACACTGCGGAGCCATCTGCGGGCGTCCTGGGAGTGCCAGTTGTAACCGTGCATGGTGGATGGCTCATTCCAGATACATTAGTAGTCTGCTTTTTTCCTCCTGTGCAATGTAAGTTCTGCCTGCTTCTTCTCCTTCTAATCCCTATCTGCTGCTCCGTCTCTCCCTCTGAACTCCCCTCCTCTTCCTCTCTTGTGGGCACCCACGTGACATCTATCGACACGTCATCATCGTCACCTTCACCACCACTGACATTAGAGGTCTCAGAGTAGGCAGCAACAGTGGAGACCACCCTCATTGGGCTGATCTGGGTACAGTCGTCAGACTGCTGGGTGGTGACCGTTGATACTTCCTCTTCCTGATCCGATGGCAAGAATGTCTGTGCATCGGTAAGGTCTTGGAATGGATGGGGAAATAATTCCTCTGACTCAAGTCCTCTGAGTCAAGAGGGTCCAGATAGAGAGGATGAGGAGGGTGCAGAAGCGGAAGTCTGAGTGAGCCACTCAACCAACTCTAGTGCGTCCTTTGACGTAATCGCACGCACCTGCTGCAACTTTCCACTTAGGCTCCGGCCTGGTGCACCTGCCCAACCCCTACCACCCCTGCGAAATGGCCTGTCTCTTCCTCTGCCTGTCATTTTCAAAATGACCCTGTGACAAAAGTCCCTATAGAAGAACAGTATTTGTGGAAGAAGGTATACAGGTCCTTCTAAAAAAATTAGCATATTGTGCTAAAGTTCATTATTTTCTGTAATGTACTGATAAACATTAGACTTTCATATATTTTAGATTCATTACACACCAACTGAAGTAGTTCAAGCCTTTTATTGTTTTAATATTGATGATTTTGGCATACAGCTCATGAAAACCCAAATTTCCTATCTAAAAAAATTAGCATATTTCATCCGACCAATAAAAGAAAAGTGTTTTTAATACAAAAAAAGTCAACCTTCAAATAATTATGTTCAGTTATGCACTCAATACTTGGTCGGGAATCCTTTTGCAGAAATGACTGCTTCAATGCGGCGTGGCATGGAGGCAATCAGCCTGTGGCACTGCTGAGGTGTTATGGAGGCCCAGGATGCTTCGATAACGTTCTTAAGCTCATCCAGAGTGTTGGGTCTTGCGTCTCTCAACTTTCTCTTCCCAATATCCCACAGATTCTCTATGGGGTTCAGGTCAGTAGAGTTGGCAGGCCAATTGAGCACAGTAATACCATGGTCAGTAAACCATTTACCAGTGGTTTTGGCACTGTGAGCAGGTGCCAGGTCGTGCTGAAAAATGAAATCTTCATCTCCATAAAGCTTTTCAGCAGATGGAAGCATGAAGTGCTCCAAAATCTCCTGATAGCTAGCTGCATTGAGCCTGCCCTTGATAAAACATAGTGGACCAACACCAGCAGCTGACATGGCACCCCAGACCATCACTGACTGTGGGTACTTGACACTGGACTTCAGGCATTTTGGCATTTCCCTCTTCCCAGTCTTCCTCCAGACTCTGGCACCTTATTTCCGAATGACATGCAAAATTTGCTTTCATCCGAAAAAAGTACTTTGGACCACTGAGCAACAGTCCAGTGCTGCTTCTCCGTAGCCCAGGTCAGGCGCTTCTGTCGCTGTTTCTGGTTCAAAAGTGGCTTGACCTGGGGAATGCGGCACCTGTAGCCCATTTCCTGCACACGCCTGTACACGGTGGCTCTGGATGTTTCTACTCCAGACTCAGTCCACTGCTTCCGCAGGTCCCCCAAGGTCTGGAATCGGTCCTTCTTCACAATCTTCCTAAGGGTCTGGTCACCTCTTCTCGTTGTGCAGCGTTTTCTGCCACGCTTTTTCCTTCCCACAGACTTTCCACTGAGGTGCCTTGATAAAGCACTCTGGGAACAGCCTATTCGTTCAGAAATTTCTTTCTGTGTCTTACCCTCTTGCTTGAGGATGTCAATGATGGCCTTCTGGACAGCAGTCAGGTCGGCAGTCTTACCCATGATTGCGGTTTTGAGTAATGAACCAGGCTGGGAGTTTTTAAAAGCCTCAGGAATCTTTTGCAGGTGTTTAGAGTTAATTAGTTGATTCAGATGTTTAGGTTAAAAGCTAGAGTTAATTAGTTGATTCAGATGTTTAGGTTAAAAGCTCGTTTAGAGAACCTTTTCATGATATGCAAATTTTTTTAGATAGGAATTTTGGGTTTTCATGAGCTGTATGCCAAAATCATCAATATTAAAACAATAAAAGGCTTGAACTACTTCTGTTGGTGTGTAATGAATCTAAAATATATGAAAGTCTAATGTTTATCAGTACATTACAGAAAATAATGAACTTTATCACAATATGCTATTTTTTTTAGAAGGACCTGTATAACACCCCTTCCTCAATCATTTTTTTTTTTTTTGGGGGGGGGGGGGGGGGGGCAACTGGTATATCACACCAGTGGAAATTATTTGTTCCAATAGCGCTTGTCACTCTGTGTAGCTGCGGTAACGCATCAAAACCACAAACAAATGCTGCGCTATGCAAATGCACTATATAGAAAGTATATTTTTGGTATATAACACCCCTGCTTCAATCACTTTTTGGGGGCAACTGGTATATCACACCAGTAGAAATTATTTGTTCCAATAGCGTTTGTCACTCTGTCTAGCTGCGGTAACACAGCAAAAACACAAACAAATGCTACACTACCCAAATGCACTATATAGAAAGTATATTTTTGGTATATAACACCCCTGCTTCAATCAGGTTTTTTTTGGGGGGGGGGGGGCACTGGTATATCACACCAGTAGAAATTATTTGTTCCAATAGCGTTTGCCACTGTGTAACTGCGGTAATGCAGCAAAATCGCAAACAAATGCTGCACTACCCAAATGCACTAAATAGAAAGTATATTATTGGTATAAAACACCCCTGCTTCAATCAGTTTTTTTTTTTTTTGGGGGGGGGCAACTGGTATATCACACCAGTTGAAATTATTTGTTCCAATAGCGCTTGTCACTCTGTATAGCTGCAGTATTGCAGCAGAAACACACTCAACTGCTGCACAATACAAATGCACTCTAATATACTTTCTATGTTAGAAAGTATATTATAAGTATAGCACACCCCTCAGTAAGTCACACATAGGACTTTTGTGGCCCTATTAGCTAGCATTTGTTATCACTAACAGTCTGTCCCTGCTCCACACAGCAACCTCTCCTTACACTGGCAAAAGACTAAATATAAAATGGGGCCAGATCGGGTTCATTTATAATGTAGGGTGTATGTCCATGTGCTGAAAAGTCTCAATTGGCTTTTCTGTACCACCTAATGGATGTGTCAAGGGTCAAAGTTCCTCACAATGTAAAAGAATATGGCACCGGTGGACAACACCATATGTTCGCCCGTTCCGCGAACGAGCAAAGTTTCGTCGCAAAACAACCGCCGGGCGAACCGCAAGGCCATCTCTAAATACGGGTATGCTGGTATAATAGTTATCCACATAGAGGTGGTAACCCTTATCCAGCAGTGGGTGCAGTAAGTCCCACACAATCTTCCCACTAACTCCTAGGATGGGGAGGCATTCTGTTCTTCTATCCGGGAATCTCTCGTAAATGTGGAACTTATGGGTGTACCCGGTGCTACTCTCACAAAGTTTGTATATCTTTATGCCATACCTTGCCTGTTTGCTAGGCAGGTACTGGTGCAATCTAATCCTCACTTTGAAAAGTAATAGGGACTCATCTACATAGACATTTTTTATCTGGGTTGTACACCTCAGCAAACTTGGTGTTAAAGTGATCAATGACAGGCCTAACCTTGAACAGATAGTCAAATGTTGGGTTGTTTTGGGGTGGGCACTGTGCATTTTCATTGTAGTGTAGGAATTTCCGAATTCTTACTGTAAATTGGAGTCTGGTAGAAAATATCCAAACTCCAATATTGTCTAACGTTTGGCTTCTTTACAACGCCCATATGCAGCACGAGTCCCCAAAACTTCATAATCTCTGCTGCACTTCCTGGGTTCCAACCCAGGGATCTAGCGTATGCTGATGTAGGGTTCTGATCAATGAATTGTTGGGCGTATAAAATTGGTTTGAGCCACTATTCAGTTTACAAAATCTTCACAGAAGAAGATTTAGAAAAAATCTAGTTCAGTGAAGCCTACACGGTCTATCTGTTTTCCGGAGCTGCCCTCAAAATCCAGAATTTGGGGCTGATAATCGTCAGGGGGTGGGGTCCAGATGGGCTCACTCTGGGGGGCTGCCTCAGCTGTTGTTTTGGGGCGCCTTCTAGAGGGTCCCTCATTAGCGGATGATGATGAGGGGGTAGAGGAGTTAGAGGAAAGTGGCATCCTCTTCTCCCTCACTGGCAGACTCTTTATCGGAGGCAAGCATGGTGCATGCCTCTTCAGCTGAGTATACTCGTTGGGACGGACGGGACATTTTTATTTTATTGGGGTGTGACGTGTGAAATGTGTAAACCTTTATTTAGTATGAGGGGTGTGTATGTTGTGTTTTCACACGTGAAGGGGCTTGTAATAAATTTGAAATATAGAGAAAAGGAGTAGATAAAAAAAGTAAAAAAATAATAATTGCAGGATTCACGCACGCACAAAGATGTTGCTTGTATGCAAAAATCTACACTAACACTACCTATATATGTATAGGTGAAACTCGAAAAATTCGAATATCATGCAAAAGTCCATTTATTTCAGTAATGCAAATAAAGAAGAATTGCATTAATGCAGCTTAAAATTAGAATTTGGAAAAAAAGTTCAATATTCTAGGCTCAAAGTGTCACACTCTAGTCAGCTAATTAATCCATACCCCCTGAGCAAAGGGGACCTCAAAATTGTGACTTCAGGGCTTCATAAGCTGTAAGCCATAATCATCCAAATTATAACAAATAAAGGCTTGAAATATCTCGCTTTGCATGTAATGAGTCTATCTCATATGTTAGATTCTCCTTTTAAAGGATAACTGTCACACTTAGACCCTAATTTCAATTTTCATATATGTAGTTACTAATAACATGATATTCCAGAATCAGTTACTATTAGACTGACTTACCCCATATTTAATAAGATTCAGCCCTTAGCAACCAGTCTGCATAAAACTGCAATTTCACTATTCAGTTAAGATGGCCGCCACTGCCCTCACACTGAGGCTAATCCCGCCTGCCCTCACTAGCCAGTAACAATAGCCCCCCAAAAGTGTCAGTAACCAGAGCCCTCCCCCTAAAGGGTTAATCTCCTGCATCACAAAGGGGTCCTCTTACCACATGTTGTTTTCATTTATATACTGAGCAGACTGCAGATCTCCCTTCCCTGCTCTGCGCTGCTTCGGCTCTGCATCCTCCAGCTCTGCTGAGTGAGGGAGCGTCTGCCAAGCGCAGGGACAGGGAGAAGTGCACACAGCCCAGGCACTGTTATCAGCTGCTGGGGAGGACCTGGCTTTAGTCATTCACTTACAGTCCCTGGCTGTCAGGAATGTGACCTTGCACGCAGCGTGCTTCTGCGTCCTCCTTCCTTCAACACATAGACGTACCCTGCATAGCAACCTGATTTTAGGGACAGGTAAAAGTAGGCAGTGCAGGGAACAAAAATTTGGAATTAAGGGGTAATTGAATACACAGTGAAAAGTTGAGGGCCACCAAGGTGATATTAATCACCACAATCCAATACTCAAAAAAAAAAAAAAAAAATGACAGTTATACTTTAAGTTGCATTGTTGAAATAAATGAACTTTGCACGATATTCAAATTTTCAAGTTTCGAGACCTGAATCCGATGTGCTGTGCACAGGAGATGCCCTCGCAATCTGACAGATTTGGAGTGTTTTTGCAAATAAGAGTGGGCAAATCTTGCCAAGTCAAAATGTGCCATGCTGATAGACATACCCAAAAAGACTGAGTGCTGTAATAAAATCAAAAGGTGCTTCAACAAAGTATTAGTTTAAGGGTGTGCACACTTATGCAACCATATTATTTTATTTTTATATTTTTTCTTCCCTCTACCTAAAAGATTTCAGTTTGTTTTCCAATTGAGTGGTACAGTTTATAGGTCACATTAAAGGAGGAAAAAAGTTCTGAAATGATTTATCTTTGTCTCATTTTTTTACATCACAGAAACCTGACATTTTAACAGGGATGTGTAGACTTTTTGTATCCACTGTTAATAACATTACTCCTTACCCTCCAGTCCTCTATAATATCCAGTCCCATGTAAATAACACCAGTCATCTCCCCCAATCTTCTGTAACATACAGTCCTATGTAACACCCATCCCCTCCCTTCAGCCCCTCTAACATGCAGTCCCAGTTAAATAACATATGTTCCTCCCACTTAGCAGGGAGGAGGTATAATGGGGAGAACCACATCTCCCAGCATTTCTCTGGCACTTACATTCATTCCATGGCATCACAGTTCTCCATTGCTGAGCGCTGCTTTTTCTGCACTGGACACATGATGGTGACCTCGTCACAGGTCCTACCTCCACTTCCAATGTTGAAAACATCACATGACTATGATGTCATCGCAGGTCCTTCAGCTATGGAATATAGGCAGCAGATTCACAGTAAGTCCTAATCAGAGGAAGGGAGGAAAAAAAATACATAAAATAGATTAAAAAAAAACACCTCAGCTGGCACTCGGAAGGACCCCCTCCCTCTCTGGGCCCCTGTGCAGCTGAATCAGCTGCACAAGCGATATGTCCGCCCCTGCTCTATTATGTGGAGAACTAAGTGGTTAAATTGCCAGGACCATATCAACAATACGAACAATTGCAGCATGTGTTTCTTAAATGGACAATTTTGGAAACATTAATACATAACCAACTAATTAGAGTCACTATATTTGGAAGGTTGATTTGTATCAGGAAGACTGATACAGATATTTCTTTGCAGGCAAGTGTATTTTAATTAAGCATGTTCATTTTTATATTTTTGTATTTGTATGTTCTTATTCTGCTACTATTTAAAATCCTTCTCACCTTTTTGCCTATGCCTAGAGGGGTGATTATATATTTTTGCAATTGATTTTATAGTTCCTGGCTCTGTGAGGCCTCAGAGTATATTTTCACCACTCTGTATAATAGGCTATCCATTTTTTTGACCCGCTATATATTAGTCAATTATACTTTTTAGCATAAGCAATGATATGTGTGTACATCTGGAATAACACTGTATCTGACCATTATATAGCTTGTATCTATCACCAGTGTTTCTTTTCTTCAAGCTACATTTAAAAGGAACCTGTCACCTCCAACAAACATCCCAAGCCGGGAGCAGTACCTTAGAGTAGCCAGCAAAAAAAAAAGAGGGTTAAGCAGCACTCCAGGTCCCAATATAGGGACAGTTGCCAATAGAAACCTGGATAGGTTGGTGCTCGCGGATCAGGATCCTGGCTAGGGGTCCCATAAGTGTACAAATAAAGAAGAAAATCCACAGCACTCCTCAGTTCTGGTGAATAAGCTGGTTACTTTATTGGTAACAGCAGCATTGGAATAGCAACGTTTCAACCATCTCTGGTCTTTATCAAGCTTGATAAAGACCAGAGATGGTTGAAACGTTGCTATTCCAATGCTGCTGTTACCAATAAAGTAACCAGCTTATTCACCAGAACTGAGGAGTGCTGTGGATTTTCTTCTTTAGAGTAGCCAGCAGCATGTTTGTAACAATCATTTTCTTCCTGCAGACAGAGAAGCAGAAGCGGTAAAAACGTTCTTTAATCTCCTGCCGGCGCGCTTCTCTAGTCAGGCTTGAAGTCATGGAGGCAGCGGCCTCCTTGCTTCAAGTCACGGTAACCACGCCCCCTTCCCTGCCCCTTCTCTGTGACAGACGCATAAGCGCTGTCAATCACATCAAAGGGGCAGGGAAGGGGGTGTGGTTACCGTGACTTGAAGCAAGGAGGCCGCTGCCTCCGTGACTTCAAGCCTAACTAGAGAAGCGCGTCGGGCAGGGGATTGAAGAACGTTTTTACCGCTTCTGCTTCCTTGCCTGCAAGAAGAAAATGATAGTTACAAACATGCTGCTGGCTACTCTAAGGTACTGCTGGCGGCTTGGGATGTTTGTTGGAGGTGACAGGTTCCCTTTAATTGTCAGTTTTCACTGAGCTCATCTCCAGAAGGGAGGGCAAGGACTAGCTGCTCTGATGTCACCCATACAGAGTATGCTTAGATAAGAGGAGATCCTCCTCCTCTGTTTCTATGTAACAAACCTTCAGAGGCAGCAGCAATATGCAAAACATGATTCAGTAATGAGCAGTCTACTGAATCCATCACTGGGATGAGATAGAAAACTTGACTAAAGCCAACAGCAGCATGTCCATGTCCAATGGCCCCACCTTTCTCCTCCCTCTAACCTCTTCATAGACTTCTATATGCTGCAGCTGTAACCTGATCTCTGTGAGCTACTAATCTGTCTTTACTGAAGGTGGATATTTAGAAGTGAACTGAGGGTGAATGGTTATTGCAGACGGAGTGGAGAAGAGTCTTATAACTGGAGAAAGATGCATTTTTCTGTAATACGATACATTACAAACTTTCTTATCTTTAACGCTTTGACTCAAAATCTGCCCTCTCATAAGTTATGATAGATTTTGGACGCTTTTAAACTTAACAGCATTACAGAGAATACAGCAGAGGCTTCTCAACCAATAGGACATTTAATGTACATATCCATGTTGGCTAAGCTTTTTTTGTGTGTCTTTGGGCTGAAAGAAAATGTTCCCCCCTTCCCCCCAAATGAAAAAAAAAAAAGTTTTGTGATGTGTTAGTTGGCTACTCTGTTTTTAGAGGTGAAACATATAAATTAAATGTTTTTCATCTGTAAAAATCATTTTAGATGTGATCACAAAACCACATCTCAACAGCAGCATCTGAATACACTCTAAGGGTCAATAGAAATAAATCCAGATTTTCAGGGTGCAGTCCTGTAAAATGTGCCCACCCTAAGGCGTCATAAACCTTTATGTTGTCTAGATAGATCCAAAAAGTTTGAAGTTCTCCGATAAAGGTTGCTTTATGAATGTGCCTATGCTTTGTTAATGGAATAATGCTTATTATCAGCTATCAAGCAAATCAATTGCCTAGTTCTACATGAAATTATGCACACACAATTGAATACAAATGTGAATGTTGAAGAGGTTACTTGCCTAGCAAGATTTGCATTGATAAACTGAAACAGTTTGAGGAATCTATATGCAGAAAAAGGTAATAAGCACCCTGGTATCTTATCATTACTCTAAATGGATGGTTCTCTGGCTTGCTCTTATGATTCAGTGCTAAGATTATGTGTTGTAGAATATTATAAATTACAGGTTGGTAGATTCAATGAGTTTAGTGTCCTTACTTTGATGACATTTCCACCAGTTCACTAATTATATATTTTCCATTGTATGCCCACCTCTTACTCTTACTACCCAAGAGCGATTCCATTATTTCATATGCTTGCATTTATATATGTATTGAATAGTTTTGAGCGAATCGAAGTCCAGGATAAATTTGATTTGCCGCGAAGGCGAATTTCCTTGTGCTTCTTGGTAGCAAATCGATGTAACCTGAAATAGTGCAAAATAAATAAATAAATCACACTTGACTGATCCATTTGCTCACGATGGGCCAGCCACCGTCTTGCTTGAAGATCTCGCACAAAATCCCGACTGGCGTGATGATGTCATCTCAGGCTGCGAGAGATTTAGTGTCAGATCTTCAAGAAAGATGGCGTAAGCAAATGGATCAGGTAAGTATGATTTTTTTAGTGTTTTCTAAATTTTGCACCGTGTTATGTATATCAGATGCCGGGATCAAGTACGAACGCGGCATCTGAGGGGTACAGTGATGGGGAACGGCACAAGTGCCGCTCCCTGTCATTGCACCCACTACTTACAAAGAAATGCACTTCATGTCAAAGTAATTTGTGATAATCAAATTGTTTAGTAAATTTCGGTGAAGCAGCTGAATTTTCCTATACTTTGCTCATCTCTAGTATTGAATACATTACTTATGTGGGCCAAAAACATTCCTGGATCTCACCTACTATAGCTGTACTGTGAATATTGTCCATAGTCAAGATGTACAACTTAGTTTTAGCAGACCAATTAGTAAATGGACTTGACAAATACTTTTCTAACCTAGAAATATGATCACAAAAGTTGTCATTCACCTTTCCCTACTCTGTTTTCTAGGCCATTTACTCAGCATATGGACGTACAGCGAATGCACTGCCAGGGGCTAAAATAATTTAGAATATGCGATCTACTAATCAGAGTGAAAATGTCCATTTTTAATAAATAATTTTGTAACATCACAGTTTCGTCTTAATGATAGACATACTATCATAAATAACCATAAAAATTCATTGATGTTAAAGAGGACCTTTCACCACTCCTGACAGGCCTGTTTTAATAGCTTTGTGCATTCCCCATGTGATAACAATTCTGAAGAATCTATTCTCATGTCTCTATGTTGTGCCATTCTTTTATTCTTTCTCCTAGAAGTTATGTATGAATTGCTAGCAGTCTGCAGTAAGGGTACAGAGGGGAGGTAACCAGTTGGGGGGTGTACCTGCACAGTTGGAAAATGGCAGCACTGATTGGATAGATTCAGACTGTGCAGGTACACCCCCCCAACTGGTTACCTCCCCTCTGTACCCTTTCTGAAGGCTAATAGCAATTCATACATAACTTCTAGTAGAAAGAATAAAGGAATGGCACAACATAGAGACAAGAGAATAGATTCTCCAGAACTGTTATTACATGGGGAATGCATGGAGCTATTAAAACAGGAATGTGAGGAGAGGTGAAAGGCCCTCTTTAAAGGGGGTTTCTAGGACAGTAATATTGATAGCCTAGCCTTGAACAGCATTCACACAGCCTGAATTATTAACTGGAATGAGTTCATTAGGTGAAATGATCTGAGATGCAGACACCTCAATCATCTTTCTCAGGCAGCAGATTGTGCTGTCTAAACAGTACTCTGCTGCCTAGGAACAATGATTTTCTATAGGAATGAGCAATAGCAACAGCCATCGCTTGTCCTCATACGTGCAGCTGATTGCCAGGAATGAACGCTTACTTCCCGACAATAGGCTGCTCCTCGCAGCATCTAAATGTGGCTTCAGTATAAGCCATTAATAAAAAATCAATGGGAGCCTAGCCCTTGGCACCCCCACCTGTCAGCTGATAGAAGGGGCTGAGGCACTCATTGGAGGCCCTTCATGGTTTACAAGGCACAGCGCTCTACATTTTGTAGTGGTTATCCTTAGAGACTTGGTCAGCGCTTCGCTGGGAAACAATAGCAGGACCTGCCAGTTTTTTCATAGTGATGACAAGGATTCTTGGCTTGAAGCATAGCATTCAACAAATCTAAGCCAGATAATAGAATCAATCAAACCTTTATGCACCTGTACATCAACCTTCTTTGTGATAGGACTGAAAGTATTGGTTCCTCCACTGATGTACACCTTAAGAAAACATGGGTCATCAACAGTAAAAGTATTACTAGATAAAAGCATCCTTTAGTATCATGGAAACATTTTTAATAAAACAATTCACTAGAAGATCGGGCATTTCAGTAAGGACATTTTTATGTTTATCACAAGTCTTGTGTCTCATCCAGGTAATGTAATAAAACCTCCACCTGCAGCTCAGCACATTTATTTGTAAGAGTTAACCATAGTATTTCAGGAGAGTAAAATGCTTCTCTTGCTTAATACAAAGTGATTGATTTCCCTGTTAAAGAAGAGTAAAGACAGCCATTCTCGTCCTACCTGAGAGCAATCTCATCTTCTCTCCTCTCTCTCTCCCTCATCTCCCAAGAAGGAGGATCTGGCCTGAATTTGAATCCCATTTCAGCAACTGAACTATTAAGATGAGATAAAACTCTCAGCAAGGATGATAAAAAAAAAATCAAATTAACTTGAGGCCTGGCAGTAGTGCAATAAACTCAACACTGTTAAAAAGGAAGTATTTTGTATGCGCATTGGAGATAGAACCCAATCATTTCTCCCCCTCCTTGCATCGATAAGACATTTTCTTGTGTGAATATTGGACTAGGTTAATACTTGGTGTATAAAGTTTGATATCAGTAAGACATAATGATGTCCTTTCTGCACATTCTGGTAAATCCTTGATGTTGTAAAATTTAAAATGACAAACATTTGTAATGCACAAGGGACTTAACGTGCAAGGATGGTTGTGGAGCAGGGGAGTCAGTGGCTGCTCTGCTAAAGAGGGGAAAATAAGTATTTGATACACTAGCGATTTTGCAAGTTTTCCCACCTACAAAGAATGGAGAGGTCTCTAATTTTTATCATAGGTACACTTCAACTGTGAGAAACAGAATCTAAAAAAATATCCTGAAAATTACATTGTATGATTTTTAAATAATTTATTTGCATTTTATTGCATTAAATAAGTATTTGATCACCTACCAACCAGCAAGAATTCTGTCTCTCACAGACCTATTAGTTTTTATTTTAGAAAGCACTCCTACTCTGCACTCATTACGTGTGTTAATTGCACCGGTTTGAACTTGTTACCTGTATTAATTGCACCTGTTTGAACTTGTTACTTGTATAAAAGACACCTGTCCACACAAACAATCAATCACACTTCTACCTCTCCACCATGACCAAGACAAAAGAGCTCTCTAAGGACACCAGGGACAAAATTGTATACCTGCACAAGGCTGGGATGGGCTACAGGACAATAGGCAAGCAGCTTGGTGAGAAGGCAACAACTGTTGGCGTAATTATTAGAAAATGGAAGAAACACAAGATGACTGTCAATTTTCTTCGATCTGGGGGTCCATCTAAAATCTCGCCTAGTGGGGTAGGGGTGATTCTGAAAAAGGTCAGGAATCAGTCCAGAACTACACGGGAGGACCTGGTCAATGACCTGAAGAGAGCTGGGACTACAGTCTCAAAGATTTCCGTTAGTAACACAGTACGCCGTCATGGTTTGAAATCCTGCAGGGCACGCAAGTTCCCCCTGCTCACACCAGCACATGTCCATGCCTGTTTGAAGTTCACCAATTACCATCTGGTTGATACAGGGGTGGCATGAGAGAATATCTTGTGGTCAGATGAGACCAAAATAGAACTTTTTGGTATCAACTCCACTCGCCGTGTTTGGAGGAAGAAAAAGGATGAGCACAACTCCAAAAACACTGTCCCAACCATGAAGTACGGGGGTGGAAACATCATACTTTGGAGTTGCTTTTCTGCAAAGGGGACAGGACGACTGCAACCTATTGAAGGAAGGATGGATGGGGCCATATATCGCAAAATTTTGGCCAACAACCTCCTTCCCTCAGTAAGAGCATTGAAGATGGGTCATCCAGCATGACAATGACCCGAAACAGACAGCCAGGGCAACTAAGGAGTGGCTGCGTCAGAAGCATTTCAAGGTCCTGGAGTGTTCCAGTCTCCAGACCTGAACCCAATTGAAAATCTTTAGAGGGAGCTGGAACTCAATGTAGCCCAGCGACAGCCCCGAAACCTGAAAGATCCAGAGAAGATCTGTATGGAGGAGTGGGTCATAATCCCTGCTGCAGTGTTTGCAAACTTGGTCAAGAACTACAAGAAAACGTATGACCTCTGTAATTGCAAACAAAGGTTTCTGTACCAAATATTACGTTCTGTTTTTCTATTGTATTGTATTTCATACAATAAAATGCAAATTCATTATTTAAATATCATACAATGTGATTTTATGGATTTTTTTTAGATTCTGTCTCTCAGGGTTGAAGTGAACCTACAATAAAAATTACAGACCTCTCTATTTCTTGCAGGTGGGAAAACTTGCAAAATCAGCACTGTATCAAATACTTATTTTCCCCACTGTATATAGGTGCTGATCCTGAACACCCATTTCATAAGATGCCAATATACATATTAGTGTCCATGCAGATGTTGTCTTTGGTTGGATTTGATCCCAAGGCAACAGTGCTAACCATACTACAACAACTTCATGTTAAAATGTAGATGGTGAGCAAGTATATCTCTTGGAAGTACAATGCCTTTCATGTCTAAGTGCTCACGTAGTAAAACAGTAATACTCAAAATACTATGAATCATGTATTTTACTTGGATACCTCTAAATTGTCTATGTATGCTATATATATGCTTACCTTGCTTGCTCAATTTCTAAAACTCTTGTTGGTTTCTAGGTTAAACCTGGTATTGTGATGAGTGTAAATGCACTGTAATGTGTAAAGAGGACAGGACAAAACAGGAATGGACAGGTTCCTGTAAGGCAGGGGCATAGCTATGATAGGGCAACCAATCATGTGATAACAAACCACTTTGTGTTGACCACAGTATTCAGATACAGAGTGAGGATAGCAAATTTACCCATCTAACTACTGCTTTTAGAGTTTGCTCTTTTCGGGACAATTGTCTTAATTATGCAGATTTTTAGGAATATATGGAAAGGAAGACTAGGGAGGGGTCTTACAAGTCACTGCATGTTTTACTAGCACCGTTCTCGGTGGCGCTGGTCCATTTCTCCTGCTAATGTTTGTTTACAAGCAGCATCAGTGATGTGCTGGTATGTGGCATGTGACTCGTCTCAGTGGTTCCAGGACATCACTGCGGCTATATATAAACAAACAGTGCCAGGAGAACCATACCAGTGCTGCAGAGAATGGTGCTCGAGAAAGAAGTGAGTATAACGTGTTTGTTAGTTTTTTTATTCTTATTTTAAGCCATTTTAGGTTTTATTAGAGATTTTTCATTTTCTCGGACAAGCCCTTTAATATTTAGTGCTAAATAGATTTTCCATACAAACCTCATTTAAATCTTTAAAATTGCTGATGCATAGATTGACTTGCTCCTTCTTTTGCTGGCCAGCGATGGTCCCGACCGTAGACGTCTTCTGCAGGCTATGGCCTGTGCCTCTCTGCTAGGCCTCCTGGTCTGTCTATAAGGGCACGCCCGCTTGCTCTCGGCCTCTTTGTTTCTTGGGTACGTTTGTACTTTGCCTGCCTCGGCCTGTCTTCTGACTATGAATATTGCCTGATCCCTTGATGCTTTTCCCCAGCTGCTAACTACACCAGGACTATCTCAAAAGGCAGCGGCCTGGTGGTGCCCGTGCAACAAAGACCAGATTCCTGTATGGGGTTAAAGGGTGAAGACCAGGGGACTGCCAGGATAACACCCTTAGAGATAGCCCAAAGCCAGTTACAGATAGATAGATCATACAGTATATAAAAAGTTAAAAGTTAGACAGAAGTTAAACTTTTTAAATATAACATCCCTCCTCCAAAACCTGGAAGACAGAAATTGAATTTGTTTTCATCTCACAGAAATGAGGATGAAATTGATTTTACTTGTATGAAGGCTAGCCATCCTTGATCATAGGTTAGCAAAGTGCTTCTCTATTACCAGAATGACTAATATATGTACCACAACTTTGTCTATGGGTCAACTTAATACTATCTGTTTTCTTCTTAGGTTCTCGACTAAGTATTGGATGTCTCAGACCTGTACTGTCTGTGGGAAAGGGATGCTGTTTGGACTGAAATGTAAAAACTGCAAGTATGTGGTTCAATACAAACCTTGGTAGGACTGTTAAATGACACAAATGGATTTATTCCGGGTCGTGTAGTTCTCTTTAGGTCAGATTATTGATAGATATTTTAATAATATAGGCAATTTCCTCTACAATCTTATAAGCACTCCAAATCGAATGAGTGATTTCAATACAAACGGATGTATTTTAGCTCCAAATGTTATATTTTCTTCCATATTTACAAATAGTCTGATGCATTCTACTTATATATTATCCCGTCAAGAATCTCTCTAGAAATTGCACCATCTTTTCTTTGTGCTTCTACCACTGATATAAGATATAGCTTTATTAGCTTTATTTATCTTCTAAAAGAGGAAAATTGCAATTTTGTAACAACCCCAATACAACAGCACATAACAAACAACAAATAGCAATAAAATAATTATTTACAAATTAACAAATTATAAAAGGAAAAAATGAAAACATTTTGCAATAAATAAATATTAAACTAATACATCCTTCCTATCCTTCAACTCGTTCTCAAACTGTAATTACCAATTATAAAGTGCAAAAACAGAGGGTATAAATGATTTCTAATAGTGATCAGCGCTACAGGTAATTAAATATACAATACCGTACCTTTCTCAAAACTTACTAAGCTGAGCTTTTAACATTTTGTATTATGGATGATTTGGGTTCAGCAGATAGTCTTGAAGTTTTTAATCATTCTTTAATCCACTGTGTCTATAATAATAGTAATAATCTTTATTTATATAGCGCCATCATATTCTGCAACGCTCTACAATCAGAGGGTTCATGTACAGAGTTATAAATAACATAGCAACAAACAAGTCACCAATTAAAACAAAAGCGAGGGTGCTGACTGAAAGAGCTTGCAATCTATGAGGAGATAGGGGTGAAAAGGTGTAAAAGGTAGAAAGTGCTTGCTTTGTACATTGGTCCAACCATCTTAGATATAAAGCTGCATGAGCCAGCCACCAGCTGATATTTGTAGTGCTTCTGAGTGAATGGGGTGTGGTAGATAGGGATCTTCAAAACTATCTAAAGAACTGGCAGCTATATACCCTTCTTAACTAGTTTGCTCAACCTATCTCTGTCCCCGACCCTCTTAGTGCACCCCCAACATACTACAGCAAAAACAGTGCACATTTCCAACATTTTCCCACCTACATTAACCTCTTCCAGACCGGGCCATTTGCCCCCTTCCTGAGCAGGCCTAATTTTGCAAATCTGACATATGTCACTTTATGTGGTAAAAACTTTGGAACGCCTTTACTTATCTAAGCCATTCTGAGATTGTTTTCTCATGATACATTGCACATCACTTTAGGGTCCATTCACACGTCCATAATTTGGGTCCGCATTTGTTCTCATTCACTTTCAATGGGGCTGCAACGGAAGTGAATCCGCATTTCCGTGATCCGCATCCACATTTTCGGGATCCGCATCAGTTTTTTCGGGATCTGTTTTGGGGATCCGCAATTCTGTTCCTGAAAAAAATAGAACATGTCCTATTCTTGTCCGCAATTGCGGACCAGAAAATACATTTTCTATTAGAGTGTCTGTGATATGCGGTCCGCAAATTGCGGATCGCACATTGCAGGTGTCCGTGTTTTGCGGATGTTTGCATGGACCCTTAGTTATACAAAAATCCAAAAGTTAAAGAAAATTTGAAAACAAATCACTGTTTTCTAAATTTGAATCTTTCTGCTTTTAAGACAGATAGTGATACCTCATAATATACTCATTAGTTAACAATCACCATATGTCTACTTTATGTTGGAATCATTTTGGTAATGTAATTTTATTTTTTTGGACTTTAGAAGGTTTAGAATTTTAGAAGCAATTTTTTAAATATTTAAGAACATTTCCAAAATCAATTTTTTTTTAAAGACTAGCTCAGTTCTGAGGTCACTTTGAGGAACTCACATAAACGAAACCACCCTTAAATACCCCATTTAGAAACTACACCCCTCAAACTATTCAAAACTGGTTTTAGAAATGTTGTTAACCCTTTAAGTATTCCACACGAATTAAAGCAAAATAGAAGTGAAATTTATAAATTTCACTTTTTTTTGCAAATTTTCCATTTTAATCAATTTTTTCCTGTAACACATCAAGAGGTAAAAACAAAACAATCCTTGATATTTATTACCCTGATTCTACTGTTTACAGAAACAACCCATATGTGGTTGTATACCGCGGTATGGGCACACGGCAGGGTGCAGAAGGCAAGGAGGGTAGATTTTGCTGGAATGGTCTTAGGGCGCCATGTTGCCATGAAGAGACCCTGAGGTATCCCCACAGTGAAAACCCCCAAAAAGTGACCACATTTTGTAAACTATACCACCCAAGGAATTTGTAAGGGGTGTAGTGAGCACTTTGAGCCAACAGGCGTTTTTTATAGAATTTATAACCCTTGGCTGTGAAAATGAAAAATGACTTTTTTTTACAAGAAAATGGTGCTTTAGGTCCAAACTTTCTTTTTCACGAAAGATAACAGGAGAGTATCCCCATGCTACCCATTTTCTCCTGAATATAGTAACACCCCAGTTGTGGTCGTAAACTGTTATTTTGGGATACGCCAGGGCTCAGAAGGGAAGGAGTGGCATCTGGATTTTCTAGCATGGAATTTTCTGTCATGGTTTTTAAGAGCGATAACTTTTTAATGTTTTTTGTTGACTGAGCTGCATGAGTTCTTATTGTATGCAGGACAAGCTGTAGTTTTTATTGGGGTACCATTTTGGGGTACATTTGACTTTCTGGTAGCTTTTTATCTAATTTTTTGGTAGGTGAACTCACCAAAAAGCTGTTTGGTGCCATTTTTCAAATTTTATTAATTTTTTTACACCGTTCACTTGATTGGGTAGATCATGTGATATTTTTGTAGATCCGGTCGTTATGTCTAGTTTTTGGGTGTTTGTTTACGTTTTACACAATAAGAACATTTTTGGAAAAAAAAAATCATGTTTTTGTGTTGCCATATTTTTTAAATTTTTCTGGCTATGGTCTTGTGTGAGGTCTTGTTTTTTGCGAGATGAGGTGATGTTTTTATTGCTACCATTTTGGGCGACATAAGACTTTTTGTTTGATTGATATTATGTTTTTTGGGGAAGTGAGGTGACTAAAAAAGCTGTTTTGGCGAAGTTTTTATTTGTTTTTTACGCTGTTCACTTGATGAGCTAGATCATGTGATATTTTTGTAGAGCCAGTTGTTACGGATGCGTCAATATAAAATGTCATATTTTTTTTTTTTACGTTTTACACAATAAGAACAGTTTTAGACAAAATAAATCATGTTTTGTGTTGCCATTTTCTTAGAGCCATATTTTTTTAAATTTTTCTGGCTATGGTCTTGTGTGGGGGCTCATTTTTTGCGGGATGAGGTGATTTTTTTTGCTACCATTTTGGGGTAACATTATGTTTTTTGGAAGGTGAGGTAACTAAAAAATCTGTTTAGACGTAAGTTTTTTTAGTTTTTTTTACGGTGTTTACCGTATATATTTTCATAGAGTCAGTCGTTACGGATGCGGTGATATCAAATATTTATATACAGGTCCTTCTAAAAAAATTAGCATATTGTGATAAAGTTCATTATTTTCTGTAATGTACTGATAAACATTAGACTTTCATATATTTTAGATTCATTACACACCAACTGAAGTAGTTCAAGCCTTTTATTGTTTTAATATTGATGATTTCGGCATACAGCTCATGAAAACCCAAATTTCCTATCTAAAAAAATTAGCATATTTCATCCGACCAATAAAAGAAAAGTGTTTTTAATACAAAAAAAGTCAACCTTCAAATAATTATGTTCAGTTATGCACTCAATACTTGGTCGGGAATCCTTTTGCAGAAATGACTGCTTCAATGCGGCGTGGCATGAAGGCAATCAGCCTGTGGCACTGCTGAGGTGTTATGGAGGCCCAGGAGCCTTCGATAGCGGCCTTAAGCTCATCCAGAGTGTTGGGTCTTGCGTCTCTCAACTTTCTCTTCCCAATATCCCACAGATTCTCTATGGGGTTCAGGTCAGGAGAGTTGGCAGGCCAATTGAGCACAGTAATACCATGGTCAGTAAACCATTTACCAGTGGTTTTGGCACTGTGAGCAGGTGCCAGGTCGTGCTGAAAAATGAAATCTTCATCTCCATAAAGCTTTTCAGCAGATGGAAGCATGAAGTGCTCCAAAATCTCCTGATAGCTAGCTGCATTGACCCTGCCCTTGATAAAACACAGTGGACCAATACCAGCAGCTGACATGGCACCCCAGACCATCACTGACTGTGGGTACTTGACACTGGACTTCAGGCATTTTGGCATTTCCCTCTCCCCAATCTTCCTCCAGACTCTGGCACCTTGATTTCCGAATGACATGCAAAATTTGCTTTCATCCGAAAAAAGTACTTTGGACCACTGAGCAACAGTCCAGTGCTGCTTCTCTGTAGCCCAGGTCAGGCGCTTCTGCCGCTGTTTCTGGGGAATGCGGCACCTGTAGCCCATTTCCTGCACACGCCTGTACACGGGGGCTCTGGATGTTTCTACTCCAGACTCAGTCCACTGCTTCCGCAGGTCCCCCAAGGTCTGGAATCGGTCCTTCTCCACAATCTTCCTCAGGGTCCGGTCACCTCTTCTCGCAGCGTTTTCTGCCACACTTTTTCCTTCCCACAGACTTCCCACTGAGGTGCCTTGATACAGCACTCTGGGAACAGCCTATTCCTTCAGAAATGTCTTTCTGTGTCTTACCCTCTTGCTTGAGGGTGTCAATGATGGCCTTCTGGACAGCAGTCAGGTCGGCAGTCTTACCCATGATTGCGGTTTTGAGTAATGAACCAGGCTGGGAGTTTTTAAAAGCCTCAGGAATCTTTTGCAGGTGTTTAGAGTTAATTAGTTGATTCAGATGATTAGGTTAATAGCTCGTTTAGAGAATCTTTTCATGATATGCTAATTTTTTGAGATAGGAATTTTGGGTTTTCATGAGCTATATGCCAAAATCATCAATATTAAAACAATAAAAGGCTTAAACTACTTCAGTTGGTGTGTAATGAATCTAAAATATATGAAAGTCTAATGTTTATCAGTACATTACAGAAAATAATGAACTTTATCACAATATGCTAATTTTTTTAGAAGGACCTGTGTATATATATATATATATATATATATATATTTTTTTTTTTTTTTTTAACTGGCTTAAAGGGAACCTGTCATGTGGATATTTGATTATAATCTAACTAATTATATACAATCATTAACTACTAAAAAGTACCTTAGATGTATTCATTTACTGGTGTGACAGATGGTTACCTCATAATATACACACAAAGATGCCACAGGCCGCATGCTAATGAGCTGATTTGAGTCAGTGAGTACAGCGTTTTTTTAATTCAGAGATATAGCCACTCCCCTGCCCACCTGCTGCTGATTCATATGGAAAAAAAACTGTCAATCAGCAGCAGGTAGGCAGGGATAGTCAGGAGCTCATAAATATTCATGACTCATCATTATTAGCTGGAGCTTTTCAATACAAGATGTTGGCAGATTGACTGGGTCAATTAAAGAAAGTGACCCAGCATTTTGCTAAGAGAATCAGTCACTTATTTATGTTGCCCTTAGTTAGGACACCATAAAACTGGTGACAGGTTCCATTTAATTATTTTTTTTATTTTTTTATTTTTTATTTTACACTTTAGGTCCCCCATAAGGTCATACAAAACCTCTGGGGGACATTTAACTTAACTTTTTTTTCCCACTATTAATTTCTCCTGTAACTGGGGCTGACATAGTATCCCAGGTACAGGGGAAATACACCCCCCAGAGAGGCTGTACAGCAGAATACAGCACTGTACAGCCACAGTGCAGGGCTGACAGAGGTCTGTGGAAGACCCTGCAGCTCTTGCATTCTCCAGGCCCCAGTGGTCATGTGACCACTGGGTCGGGACATGAAGCAGCACATTGCTTGCTGTATACACAGTGCTCATTCAGCGCTCTGTATAAAGTGATCTAGAAGGCAGGGACACACAGGAACAGTTCCTGCCTTCTCTCTTCGGTGCCCTGCTGTCACTGACACTGGGCTCCCCTCTTGGCAGCTGCATGATTAGCGTGCAACTGTTGTCTTTGAAAGGACGTTTCAAAACATCCGATCAGAGATAAACCCGACCGCCCAGGACGTTTATAGTCAATAGGCGGTTAGGAAGTGGTTAAACAATCTAAGCTTCCTGAGGAAATACAGTTGGCATATCCCAGTTTATAGACCTTATCAACATATACCTTCCAATACAACATTTTATCCAAGTGCATTATAGGTCTCCATAAGACTCACGTCCATAAATGTTTATTGGCTTAGCTGTATTATTGTTCCTTCTGAAATCCACAACCATTTATTTTGTCATAGCTACATTAAGGACAAGGTAATTCCTCTTACACCATGTCACAAAATCATTCACCAAATACCTGTATTCTACCTTTGTTCCTCCTCTAACACATCCTACTATCGCCAAGTCACACTAAATCTTTTAAAGTTGACATAATTCAGTATTATACAGTGCATTCAGAAAGTCTTCAGATCCTTTCACTTGTTCAAATTTTTTTATGTTGTGGCCTTGTGCTAAATTTAAAGAAAATTCTAATTTCCCTATCATGCTGCAATCAATACCCCATAATGACAAAGTAAAAGCAGAATATTTAAATATTTATTGAAAAGGAAAGATAAAATCTGGCATTGACATAAGTATTCACACCCTTAACTGAGTACTTAGTTGAAGCACTTTTGGCAGCAATTACTGCGTATAGTCTTTTTGGGTATGATGCCACACCTGGATTTGGGGAGTTTGCACACCTGGATTTGGGGAGTTTCTTCCATTCTTCTCTGAAGATACTATCAAGCTCTGTAAGGTTGGATGGGGACCTTCGATGGACAGCTGTTTTCAGGTCTGTCCAAAGATGTTCGAATGAGTTCAAGTGAGGGCTCTGGCTGGGCCACTGTCACGACGGGGAGTGGGAGAACCTCCCCACCGCGCAATGCCCTAAGCTAACGGGCCGCAATGCAGGGAAAAGGGAGCTGGTCACCTCTTAAAGCTTCCCTCAACAGGCCCTAGTCTTCTAGCTGTATGAGCCCCCTTCAAGGGTAAGAGGACTCATACCCACGTGCCTAGAGGTCTAGGAATCCCTGCATTGCCCTACAGATGGTGACAAGGCAGAGAATACCTGTACATCCACGACACGGATGACAGGCGTCTCCAGAGGCCCAGTATCTGACAGGGTGCAAGACTATGGGTGAAACAGTACGGCAGGTAAGTAACACAGCAACATAACATATGCTATCCACCCTTACCTGCCGCAGCCGAGATGGAAGGACGGCTCCAGGCTGGGAAGCCCACAGTCTTGCTTCTGCTTAAACCCCTCCGGGAAAGCAAGACCCTTTCGGAGCAGGCACACCACAACACAAACCTCCAAACAAGGACCACACCAAAACAACATACACCAGGTGAAGGAGGGATAACAGAAACACACTGGAGGGGACACACAGACAGAGCATGGGAAACAATATAACAAATAAGGATGGCTCACACAGACAGGAACATTCAGCCAGGGAGCAAAGCTCCTACACAGACTGACAAGCAAACTGTGACCTCAGGGTCCAACACACCAACATATAAGGAGGCCAGAGGTCACACCCACCACACCACTAATCATTAACCCTGTGTAAACCAAAATGGGGAAACACCACAGCCAAGGAAAAATGCCTCACATGCAAACCACGTTGCCAACGGCAACCGCACGCGCAGACACAGAGTCACGACCTTACCAAGGGTCGTGACAGCTACTAAAGTTGTTCCTAAACCACTCCTGTGTTGTTTGGGCTGTGTAATTAGGATTATTGTCTGGTTGAAAGGAAACCTAAGCCCAGTCTGATGTCCAGAGAACTCTGGATCAAGTTTTCATAATATCTCTGTACTTTGCTCGATTCAGCTTCACTGTAGTGACCACTGAGTTTTTGGTCACCTCTTTAAAGGATAACTGTCACACTTAGACCCTAATTTCAATTTTCATATGTGTAGTTACTAATACCATGATATTCCAGAATCAGTTACTATTAGACTGACTTACCCTATATTTAATAAGATTCAGCCCTTAGCAACCAGTCTGCATAAAACTGCAATTTCACTATTCAGTTAAGATGACCGCCACTGCCCTCACCCTGAGGCTAATCCTGCCTGCCCTCACTAGCCAGTAACAATAGCCCCCCAAAAGTGTCAGTAACCAGAGCCCTCCCCCCTAAAGGGTTAATCTCCTGCAGCACAAAGGGGTCCTCTTACCACATGTTGCTTTAATTTATACACTGAGCAGATGGCAGATCTCCCTTCCCTGGTCTGCGCTGCTTCAACTCTGCATTGTCCAGCTCTGCTGAGTGAGGGAGCGTCTGCCAAGCGCAGGGACAGGGAGAAGTGTACACAGCCCAGGCACTGTTATCAGCTGCTGGGGAGGACCTGGCTTTAATCATTTACTAGTCCCTGGCTGTCTGTAATCTGACCTTGCACGCAGCGTCCTCCGTCCTTTAACACATAGACGGACCATGCCTAGCAACCCTATTTTAAGCACAGGTAAAAATAGGCAGTGCAGGGAACAAAACTGTGGAATTAAGGGGTAATTGAATACACAGTGAAAAGTTGACATAGGGCCACCAAGAAGAAATAAACACAATCCAATACTCCCAAAAAAATATATATGACAGTTATACTTTAACCAAGGCCCTTTTCCTCAGATTACTTAGTTTGGAGGAGTGGCCAGTCTTGGAAGGGCTCTGGTTGTTCCACCCTACCATCTAAAAATTATAGAGGCTACTGTGCTCTTGGGAACTTTCAGTGCAGCAGACATTTTTGTATCCTTCTCCAGATCTGTGCCTTCACACAATCATGTCTCTGGGCACTACAGTAATGTTTTACTTCCTCGTGGCTTGGTTTTTGCTCTGATATGCATTGGCAGCTGTGAGATCTTATATATACAGGGCTGTGTCTTTCCAAATCATGTTCAAGCAACTGAATCTACCACAAGTGGACTCCAATAAAGGTGTAGAAAAATCTCAAAGATGATAAAGAGAAATTGTAGGCCGTCAGAGCTAAATTTCAAGTGTCATAGCAAATGGTCTGAATACTTGTGATTATTATTTTTTTTCTTAACAAATTTGCAAACAATTCTAAAACTCTGTCATTAAAGGGAACCTGTCATCAATTTTATGCTGACCTCACTGAGGCAGCATAAAATAGTGACACAAATTCTGATTTCAGCGGTGTGTAACTCATGAGCTAAAAGTAAGTGGCTGCTGAGAACCAGCATCATAATCATTGCAGTCCAGGCTTTGAAAAGAGTCCAGTCTACCTGAGAAGAGTCATGGTTATTCATAATCTCCTGCTCTCTCACCCATCTGCTGATGATTGGCAGTTCTCTCCTAGAGAGAAAGGGAGAAAACTGGGTAGAAGACTGTCAGTCATCAGCAGGTGGGCAGGGAGAGCAGGAACTCATGAATAACCATGACTCTTCTCAGGTGGCCGTGACTCTTTTCCAGGCCCAGTCTGCAATGATTGGGAAGTTGGTTCTCGGCAACCACTTACTTTTAACTTTTAAATCACAGACCCCTGAAATCAACTCGCCTGTCTCTAATTTATACTGCCGTTAGTATGGGTAGCATAAAGTTGATGACAGGTTCCCTTTAAGTGCAGAATGATGGGGAAAACAAGGCCGCAATGTAAAATATGAAAAAGTGATTTAAAGACATTTCTAATGCAATGTAGCTAAAGTCAGCAGTATGCATAAACTTCAAGAAGGGAGACAGCACCAATCCCTGAGTTACACCAGTGTCACACAGCACAGTCTCTGAAATACCTGTCCCTTAACCTTAGAGGATTGGGTGATTTTCCATTTTTGCTTTTTTATTTTCACTCCCCACCTTCCCAGAATCATAACTTTCCATTCACATAGCCTTCTGAGGGCTTATTTTTTGCAGGACAAGTTGTACTTTCTAATAGCACCATCTACAGTTGCATACAATGTAGTGGGAAGCAGGATAAAAATTCCAAATGTGGTGGAATTGGAAAAAAACGCAATTGTGCCACAGTTTTTTTTTTTTTTTTTTTTTTTACGGCATTCACCGTGCAATAAAATGTACCTGTTACCTTTACTCTCCAGGCCAGTATGATTACTGAAAACAAATTAAACAATTAATCACCATATTCTGACCCCTATACCATTTTGAAATGTGTGTGACTTTTTGATCACTTTTTTTCTGTTATGCCATTTACCATGTGGGATTAATATTGTTGTATTATAATAGTACTAGTGTTTTTGCACGCAGCGATGTCCATGATGTGTATTTTTTTATTGGTCAAGTATTTTGATTTTGGGGAATGTGGGGGGAGATTTGAACTTTTATATACAGTATAGATATAATTTTTTTTTTTTTTAGCGTTTTTTTCTTTATTTTTTACTTTTTATAAGTCACCCTGGGAGACTATAACTGGCAAACATTAGATTGCCCATTGTGTTCATTGATGGCTATTAGGCTTGAGCCAATCGGGTTCAGACCACTCTGTCTGATCCAGATTCATTTGAAAAGTTTATTTAGAATATGTTCTCCGTACCGCAATAAAAAGTATTGGCTCCACTGAGGCCTTGTTATTCAGCAGTGCCAATATATTTTATGGCAGTATGGAGCTGCTATTCTAAACAAGGTTTTCAAACGAATTGGGTTCAGATAGAGCAGCGAGCGGGCGCCATGTTTAAAGACACAACTTCCATTTGTACATGTATGGCAATGTATGAGGTCGCAATAGGGTTAACCAAAAATCTGTGGTCTGTTACCTAAAGGGGTTGGCCCATTTTATACATTGGGGGTATATCGCTAGGATATGTCCCCATTGTCTGATAGTTGCAGGTCCTGAACAGAGTCTGTACAGTGGAGGAGCAGCATGCTATTTTTTTGGATGTTCCATAGAAATGAATGGGAAACGCACTCCACAAGAGCAGCCACAACTCTATTCACTTCTATAGGGCTGATGGAAATAGCTGAACCAGGACTATTTTCAGCAGTCCCATAGAAATAAATGGAAGGAGGGCTGCGCATGCACGGACACTCTCTTTCACTTTGCAAGCTCTGTGCTAGAGATAGGTGCGGGTTCCAGAGGTGGGACCTGCACATATTAGACATTGGGGGCATATTGTAGCAATATGCTTCTAATGTATGAGATGGACCAACCCCTTTAAATAGCCAACAGTCCATTTACAGTATTTTTGGACTATCAGACTTTTTAGCAGGAACAAAAATCTTGCTTAAAATTGCCTGCATTTTATAGTCCAGCTGTACCAGACCCCAAATTGCTTAAGGACCCATGACGTAGGTGTACGTCATGGGTCCAATCCCTAAACATGGCCTCGCAGCGGGCGCCTTAGCCACGGGGTTTCTGCTATATGCCATAAGGCTGATTGCATACATCTTACCCTTCAGATGCCGTGGTCAAATGCAGACCGGAGCCGGAAGTCACGCACTTGCGGTCCGGTAACAGCTTTCCCCGGCTGAGATCAGTGAATCTGTTATGTTGCGCTAATTGACCGAAGCCTCAAGCAGGCTTCAGAGTCAATTAGATGTATATATCAATAAGGGTGATATATACAAGGGTGGCAGCCTTGTATTGATATAGTGCAAATTAAGTCTTCAATGATGGCTATTTAGCCATCACTGAATACTATGGGCAATAAAATTATTGTCAGTTATCACCCAAGGTGACTTAAAAAAAAATGTAAATTAAGTTTTTACAAATATAAAAAAAAATCAAATCACCCTCCCCTTTACTTAAAATAAAAATACTTAACCAATAAAAAAAATAAACATCATGGGCATCGCCGCGTGCAAAAATGCCCATACAATTAAAATATAACAATATTAATGGCATAGGCAAATGGCGTAGCGGGAAGAAAAAATTTAAACAGTCAATTTGGCATTTTTTATGTCACTTCAACTACCCAATAATTTTTTGTTAGTAAAACACTTAAAATTGGTATCATTTAAAATAACAGATCGTCCCACAAAAAATGAGCTCTCACACAGCACCGTACACATATCTACAAAAAAGTTATAGGGGTCAGAATATGGTTATGAAAAAAAAATATATATTCGTATTAAAACGCAAGAAAAATTATGCTAGTGTGGTATCTTTGGAACTGTACTGGCCTGAAGAATGAAGATAACAGGTCAATTTTACCGCATAGTGTACAGTGTAAAAAAATAAATAAAAAACCTTTATTAGAATTGCGTTTTTTTCCCCAATTCTACCCCATTTGGAATTTTTTTTACCGCTCCCTACTACATGATATGCAACCGTAAATGGTGCCATTAGATAGTACAACTTGTCCCGCAAAAAATAAGCCCTAATAAGGCTATGTGAATGGAAAAATATAAAAGTTAGGACTATAGGGAGACGGGGAGTGAAAAATTAAAACGCAAAAATGGAAAATCCCAGGGTCCTTAAAGGGTTAATGATCTAAAGAGTGCTAATACGGTGCTTTGTTAGATCAATGAGAGATCTGTGCGTCTGCACATTTCTCTCTCTCCGTGCCTGACACCGATCCGTGTAATCATTGGAGGAAGGAGAGAAGACTAAAAGATGATTCAGCTAATGGAGACGAAGGTCCCCAGGCAGCAGGGAAATACATGAAGGCTCTGACTTAGTGTAGCTAAAGGACCTTTGATGATATTACCTGTAGGAAGAGTTAGACCAATAAAAAGAAGAGGACTACACAATGGGTACCGTATGGTACATCGTAACTTCTGATGTTTATTGTGATATTAATACGTCTATCATGTGACCTTATGCACCAGCGCTGGATTGCCAGGAGCTGACTGAATACTATTAACTCCCCTCTACCCTAGACCAGTAAAGTTAGTGACATTGACCCCTCTGCTGCATTAAACTACCAGGGAAGCTTTAGTTAGTGGAATATATTGTTGTACTCTTCTGCTGTCTAAACCTGGGGGGGTCTTATGGTCTGGGGGGTCTTATAGTCTGAGCAATATGGTATTAATTGGAATCTCTACAGCAAACATCTGAAGCTTTCTCCTTGATAATTTAGGCTGGATAGTATTAAAAGCACAAAAAAAAATAAAAAAGTACGGTAACTATCACAACATTGCCTTCCCCTCCAAATAAGAATGGATCCTCTGCAACAAATACATAACCGCATCATCAACCCCTATCCTTGGTATGCGAATTGACATGGGTCACAGCACAAGAACGTATAGTTATTTTTTCCAGACAATTTATTTAGGTCATTAACATATACGAGTATAAATTATGATTAGTAACAGACGGTCTATCTCCAAACCCTGCTGTTTTCTGCAGCGCAGCCACCATAACCCTGTGTGGCCTGTTATGTCTTTTTTTGTGCCTTTTATTTTCACCTTCACACTTTAGATTTAACAAATAAATCTAATGGCCAAGAACAGTCATGAGCACACCACTAAATAACAGGTCTTTTTTCAGTATGAAATGCAGAGACATCAGTCAGATGCTTGACTCTGTTTTGTATTTGGAAATAACCTTCACAAAGTTCTCAGCGGCTGTGACTGTAATAGAGTGAACTCAATTTCCAGCATAAAAATGAAAACGAGGACAAAATCAATCTTAAAAACGATAGGTAGTTGATCACACATACTTCCCAAACTACGGCACAGTCATATTTACTAAGGAGTGCGGTAGAAAAACTCATCCAAACTTAGCATCTTGGTAAGTGCTGTCTGCTTTCTTTTACCATCAAACGGGAATAGTAAAATGATATATACAATTGGAGTATGAACTATCTTGAGTAAAAAAAAAAAAAAACCTTCATAGAAAAAGTTTAAATTTATAGTTTTGGATATTGTTTTTATTGATTTTTTTTCTGCTCCAGTGTGCTGCTCAACTTATAAATGATATGGACATACTGGATATGTTCTCCCTGAAATTTGCATGAATATGCGATGACAGATGACAGGTCAACTCCCTGCATGTTTTATATGATTAATAAAGGTTCTCTAAATGAGCTATTAACCTAATCATCTGAATCAACTAATTAACTCTAAACACCTGCAAAAGATTCCTGAGGCTTTTAAAAACTCCCAGCCTGGTTCATTACTCAAAACCGCAATCATGGGTAAGACTGCCGACCTGACTGCTGTCCAGAAGGCCATCATTGACACCCTCAAGCAAGAGGGTAAGACACAGAAAGAAATTTCTGAACGAATAGGCTGTTCCCAGAGTGCTGTATCAAGGCACCTCAGTGGGAAGTCTGTGGGAAGGAAAAAGTGTGGCAGAAAACGCTGCACAACGAGAAGAGGTGACCGGACCCTGACGAAGATTGTGGAGAAGGACCGATTCCAGACCTTGGGGGACCTGCGGAAGCAGTGGACTGAGTCTGGAGTAGAAACATCCAGAGCCACCGTGTACAGGCGTGTGCAGTAAATGGGCTACAGGTGCCGCATTCCCCAGGTCAAGCCACTTTTGAACCAGAAACAGTGGCGTTAGCGCTTGACCTGGGCTACAGAGAAGCAGCACTGGACTGTTGCTCAGTGGTCCAAAGAACTTTTTTCGGATGAAAGCAAATTTTGCATGTCATTCGGAAATCAAGGTGCCAGAGTCTGGAGGAAGACTGGGGAGAGGGAAATGCCAAAATGCCTAAAGTCCAGTGTCAAGTCCCCACAGTCAGTGATGGTCTGGGGTGCCATGTCAGCTGCTGGTGTTGGTCCACTGTGTTTTATCAAGGGCAGGGTCAATGCAGCTAGCTATCAGGAGATTTTGGAGCACTTCATGCTTCCATCTGCTGAAAAGCTTTATGGAGATGAAGATTTCATTTTTCAGCACGACCTGGCACCTGCTCACATAGAGAATCTGTGGGATATTGAGAAGAGAAAGTTGAGAGACGCAAGACCCAACACTCTGGATGAGCTTAAGGCCGCTATCGAAGCATCCTGGGCCTCCATAACACCTCAGCAGTGCCACAGGCTGATTGCCTCCATGCCACGCCGCATTGAAGCAGTCATTTCTGCAAAAGGATTCCCGACCAAGTATTGAGTGCATAACTGAACATCATTATTTGAAGGTTGACTTTTTTTGTATTAAAAATACTTTTCTTTTATTGGTCGGATGAAATATGCTAATTTTTTTAGATAGGAATTTTGGGTTTTCATGAGCTGTATGCCAAAATCATCAATATTAAAACAATAAAAGGCTTGAACTACTTCAGTTGTGTGTAATGAATCTAAAATATATGAAAGTCTAATGTTTATCAGTACATTACAACGGTGCCAATCTGCTGAGCGCGCTGAAACATTGCAAAATGACACAAGTGCCGTGCATGGCACACGTCCTGAACTTAGTCGTGCAGCGATTTGTTGCCAAATACCCCGGGGTCCAGGACGTCTTGCGGCAGGCCAGGAAAATCTCTGGCCATTTTAGAAGATCTTACACTGCCATGGCTCGCCTTGCTGACGTTCAGAGGCGACACCACTTGCCCGTCAGACGTCTGATTTGTGACTACCCGACGCGTTGGAACTCCACCTTGTATATGCTTGATAGGCTGCTCCAGCAGCAACGTGCCATCAACGACTACCTGTATGAACTCTGCAGCAGGACAGGTTCTGGGGATTTTTTTTTTTTTTTCACCGCGCCAGTGGCTGCTCACGCGCGACGCATGCAGACTTCTGCGGCCATTTGATGAGATCACCAAACTGGTCAATTGCAGCCAGGGCACCATCAGTGACATCGTACCTTACGTCTTCTTTCTGCGTGCAGTGAGTCGTGTCAGTGATCAAGCCGTCAAGGAGCAGGAGCAGGAAGATGAGGAAGTCGCAATGCTGAATGAATTTCCAGGGGGCTACTCCATCTGAGACAAGTCAGCAAGAGTCTGAAGAAGAGTCAGTGGAGGAAGGTGGCTGGGTGGAGGAGGAGGAGGAGCAAGAAGAGCAGGCTTTAAACTTTTCGGGGATTCCTAGTGTTGTCTGTGGCTGGGGGGAGGAGACCAAGGATGACATTCTCCTGGGAGATGAGCAGGAGTCAGGGCACTCCACCGCTTCCAATTTAGTGCAAATGGGGGCCTTCATGCTCCAGTGTTTGAAGAGGAACCCCCGTATAAAAAGCATAAAGATCAAGGACCTGTACTGGGTGGCAATGTACTTAGACCCCCGGTACAAATTCAAAATGGCAGACATGTTACCAGCATCACAGAGGGCTGTCAGAATGCAGTATTTCCAGGCCTCGCTGCGAGAGATGCTGCATTCTGCTGTTGCAGGCACTGGCAGAGGAATTTCCACCCACAGCGAAACAGGTGCAGGTACTAATCCTATTGCACCTGCAAAAAGAGGGTGGTTTAAAGATGTGTTGGTCACTTCGGATATGAGATCATACTTGCAGCGAACCCATCGACAGCCGCCCTCCGGATCCAGCCTCAGGGAACACCTAGACCGACGGGTGTCCGACTACATCGGGTTAACAGCCGATGTGGACGCTCTGAGAAGCGAGGAACCCGTTGACTACTGGGTGTGCAGGCTTGACCTGTGGCCAGAGCTGGCACAATTTGCAATGGAACTCTTGGCTTGCCCCTCATCGAGTGTCCTGTCTGAAAGGATGTTCAGCGCAGCAGGGGGATCGTGACCGATAAGCACACTCACCTAGCTCACGACAGTGTAGACTACCTCACATTTAAAAAAATGAATGAGGCATGGATCTCGAAGGAATTTAACACCTGTGATGACCACGTGTAATTGAATTTCCTCATGCAAGCCCACACATATCCGCCACCTCCCAGAACAAAGAATGGTCCTTGCCTTATGTATATAATGCGGCATAAAAGGCCTAATTTATGTGGCCTGTACTGGCCGACTGTTACATAGTTATCCTGTGACCGCCTAATGTACGTACCTCCAGCCACAGAATCACAAGTTATTTTCTGTCAGGTGAATGCCTAATTTTTGTGGCCTGTACTCCAGTGGCCTACAGTAAACATTTTATTCTGTGACCCCCTAATTTACCTCCACCACATAATCACAAGTTCTTTTCTGTCAGGTGAATTCTTAATTTTTTGGGCCTGTACTGGCCTACAGTTATATATTTATCCTGTGATCGCTTAATGTACCTCAAGCCACAGAATCCAAAGTTCTTTGCTGTCAGGTGAATGCCACTTGCCTATTTTTTGGGGCCTGTACTGGCCGACAGTTAAATATTTATCCTTTGACTGTCTAATATACCTCCAGCCACAGAATCCAAAGTTCTTTCCTGTCAGGTGAATGCCTATTGGCTAATTTTTGGGGCCTGTACTGGCCGACAGGTAAATATCTATCCTGTGACCGCCTAATGTACCTCCAGCCACAGAATCACAAGTTATTTTCTGTCAGGTGAATGCCTAATTTTTGTGGCCTGTACTCCAGTGGCCTTCAGTAAAAAAAATTATCTGTGACCGCCTAATGTACCTCCAGCCACATAATCACAAGTTCTTTTCTGTCAGGTGAATGCTTAATTTTTGGGGCCTGTACTGGCCTACAGTTTACATATTTATCCTGTGATCGCCTAATGTACCTCCAGCCAGAGAATGCAAAGTTCTTTGCTGTCAGGTGAATGCCTATTGCCTAATTTTGGGGGCCTCTACTTGCCGACAGTTAAATTTTTTTTATCTCTAATAATCACACCCCTGTCTCACTCCTCTGCCTCTCATTATGGTGGCGTATGAACCGCATTCACCAAAAGGACCTTCTAATGTCACAGAATCATGTGACTGTGCCCCCCAGCCTTTACTGTGCCCCTCACCCCATACTGTGTCCCCTTATACCCTGCATTGTGCCCTCTTACCACACCCTGTGCAGTGCCCCTAGTCATGTACTGTGCCCTCGTATATCCTTTTATCCCGTCACGGTATGGCGGTGTTATCTGGTCATTGTACAGAGGTGTTATCCGGTCAATGTATGGTAGTATTCAATAACTGGATGGCCATAACTGTATCCCTTTCCCTGCCCACGCCATCCTTTTTTAGACCTAGCATGAGCGGGAAAAATATGCAGATTGCGGCGTTAAGGACCTTTGCGCCACAATCTGTGTCAGAAATACGCCTATCATAAACGTATTTCTATATAAATAGACCACCTAATTGTATTATTATTCGGAGGTAGGGCTAATATTTTTATGTTATATAGATTCTAGTGTATTATACTGTGCCTTGTATTTCACAGTAGGAAATGATCCTTGGGAAGCACAGTCCTCATCCCTGACCACCAGGACCAGGTAGCACTCTGTCAGTACATAGCGGCCTCTCCTCTCCTCCACTCTGCTCCGCTTTGTACTGGTGCTTATTCTGACACTAGGGCTGGGTTCACATCCTATTTTTGCCATCCATTTAATGCATACCAAAAATGTATGCGTTAACAGATGCCTCAGACTGATGCCGTAATCACCATACAGTTCCATGGTAGAATTTTTTTTTACATTAACATATGCATTTTTCTAGGCTCCAGCAGGGCACATTTTTGAGAGTTTCCCTTTAAGATGCATAAAAATGGCCCCTGATTAAAATAAACATTTTTGTGGGAATTTTTGCCAATGATCCCCCTCTGGTATATCACTGTCCATGTTGTGGGACTATTTGTGTACTTCTAGTAAGTGTTTGATGGCTGCAAACATGACCGAAAGGTTTTTCAGGTTCGCCTGCCATTATAGTGATTGGGGCCCGCCACGAACGCGCGGTTTGCGAACATTTAATCGCAAACGCGTGTTTGCGAATCATCCCGGCCGATGTTCGTCCATCACTAGTAATGACCTTAGGGAATGAGTAACTTTTTTCAGCTATATGTTATATATAACACAGTACTTTTCTCTTGACTATATTTATAATAACCATCTGTCTGGCCAATGGCTTTTTAGGCATTTCCCCCCTGGACCTGCGTATATGTTGTTCACTAGTAAAATACAGTAGTTCCTAAAACCTTCAAAAGTTACGTACTACTACTGCTACGTGTGATATAATATTAATTTTACATGCTATTATTTCTACTCATTTTTCTTTAAAAAATGATGTTAAATAATGTTAATATTTTGATGTTCTCAAATTAGTTAGGTAAGCCTAAAGGGGTTGCCCGTTTTTTTGTTTTGTTTTTTCCCCCTGCTCAGCAATATCTTTGAAGAGATCTATACTTACCTGCTGCCTGCCACTCCGTGGTTCCCGGGATGTCTTCCACATGAATAAAGTCATGTGTGGCAGCATAGCCAATGACAGCCCAGCAGTCATGTGTCACTTACGGACACGTCACAGTTTAGTCTGCAGCAGTGCAGTTGACCTAGTCCGTGCAGAAGTTGTCAGACTGGGATTGAAAGTCCAATGAAGACAGCCCGGGAGCCATGGAAAGGATCAGCAAGAAGCAGGAATGTATAGATCTCGTTACAGGTATCACTGTGGGAGGGGGGCAGGCGACAGAGTAATTCTTACTCTATGTAGGTACTGATGCCCTAGGTGCCCTATTTGAATTGACCAAGACCAATCAGCGATAACTATATGAGTCCTAGAAACATCTAGGCAACTTACCTTTAAAGTGAGTCAGTCATCAGAAAATTCACTGTTAAATCAGACACAATGCCTTGTAGGGCTAGCTCAGCTGAATGTAATGATACCTTTCACTTACCGATCTGTTGCTTCATTCTGGAGAAAAAGTACTTTTATTCCATATGTAAATGAGCAGTTAAGTGCACTGAGGGCAGACCCAAGCGATTCTGTACCCCCTTGCTCCTCCAGCCTTGATTGATAGGGCCAGGCAGCTGACTAACTATAATTTGCTATTGTGTTCACTTACATATTACTTTTTATAATAACTAGTTTATGATGTTTCCTTCTCCATTTTAGACTAAAGTGCCACAACAAATGCACCAAAGAGGCCCCTCCATGTCATTTATTAATTATACATCGGGGAGGTATGTATCCTGTTTGTACAGAGATTTCAGTTGTAAGATATTAGCAGAATGAGGACTTACTACATTTTTCAGATTTTCACTAAATTTTGAAAGCTAATGTTTAGATGACCTCAGTCAAAAGAAAAAGGGAAAAGTGTGGTACTGTGTTAGCCAGTCGAAAACTGGTTTAGTGTTCTTAGGCTACTTTCACACTTGCGTTCAGAGCGGATCCGTCTGGGGTCTGCCCAGACAGATCCGCTCATATAATGCATACGATGGATCCGTTCAGAACTTGTTGAAAAAATACTAAGTGTGAAAGTAGCTTCAGACTGATAATGCTCCGTGCCTTTCTGTGATCTCTTTACTACGAAATCACAGTCACTGTGATTTCGTAGTAAAGAGATCACAGAGAGGCACGGAGCATTATCAGTCATGTTAATGCTCCGTGCCTCTGCTGTCCGCATCGGGTCTTGGCACTCTTTCACGGAGCGGATGCCACGCACGGCATCCGCTCGAGTGAAACAGCCCTAATACGTTCACACCGATTATATGTAAGATACTGTAATTAACGACTCATTCACAAGATCTTTTTGATATTTTTCAATTGTCCATTCATTACACCATATCACTTCTCTGGTGTATATATATATATATATATATATATATATATATATATATTGCCTTTTCTTCACTCTTGTAGTATGTCTGACGAAGAGACTGAAGTTGTCTCAAACGTTTGCTATGTAACATCACTGATTCTATTTTTGTTGGCCATTAAAAGGTATCAGACCCGCAAGACTATTTTGCTTCTCTTAATAATAGCACTAAACTAAATAACCTCAGTGAAACAAAGAGACTTCATTGAGCATTGTTCACTTAGTGAGGTGGCAGTGCAGGGTTGATGTACAGACACAGTGCAGTCACAATGATCACAATGTGTTAGTGCAGGCGTCACTGCCAATAAAAATGTTTTGTGATCTTGGATCCTCATGTGATGCGACTTTGTGTAGACTTAGGGTCCATTCACACGTCCGCAAAATGGGTCTGCATCCATTCCTCAATTTTGCGGAATGGGTGAGACCCCATTCAGTTTCAACGGGGTCCGCAAAAGATGCGGACAGCACACTGTGTGCTGTCCACATCCGCACTTCCACTCCGTGGCCCCGCAAAAAAATAGAATACGTCCTATTCTTGTCCGCAGCCACGGACAAGAAAAGGCATTTCTATTATAGTGCCGGAACGCACATGGCTGGTGTCCGTAATTTTGCGGATCAGCAATTTGTGGACCACAAAACAGTTGCGGACGTGTGAATGGAACCTAAGACTTTACAGCCATTCTGAAATTAAAAAAATGATGAGAATAATTGTCCAGTGTAATAAGTGCTTGCACAGTCCAGTGTAGTATATGTTATAATTCAGCCTCCAAGCTGATCTGAGGGACCCCGGCTATAGACATTCCTGTATTTGTGGAGGATGTGAAATGCCTACACAGAACTCTATGTACTCTTCTAAACTAATATCAGTGCAGATGTAGCCACAGTCCTTGAGATACTGTATGCTCATGGGAACCAAGGCACTACTTGTATAGTATATTGAAAAGTTGAGATCTGAGCTTCTCACCTCAATAAACTCTGATAGTCTCAAAGAACCCATGTAACCTCTGTTGATATACATACTGGAGTGTCGGTGGCATGCAGCAGCTTGTATAAGATGTTCTGCTGCGACTAAAGGGGGGATATCCAGCAAGTGCCACACTTTTCTACTAAACCAGATGATGTCTATCTAGAATGTATTTTTACTAACAGTTTATTCATTTTAATTTCAGCACGACTAGTTAGGACTGAATCTGTACCATGTGACATCAACAATCCCTTAAGAAAACCTCCCCGGTACTCAGACCTCCATGTTAGCCAAACCCTTCCTAAAACCAACAAAATTAACAAGGTAAGTCATTAAATACCACTACAATAAGCAGTTTGACTGCATATTCCTTGTCCAGCTTTTGGCAAAATCCAGATGGTGACCAGACCAAAACCCAGAAGTGGTCTGAATGGTAGTATACAAGGAAGACCAAACATGCATATAGAATTTATTGTGTCAATAATCATGGCAAAATTCATATTTTAGGACATGGTGCCTGGTTTATGGCAAGCATCATTCTACTAGCATACAATCATCTAGTTCAGATATAGTCAGAGGATGGGAAAAAAGAAGGTAAATGTAGGAAGCTATGTTGGTCAAATCACATTTGTGTTGTCAGTATCAATAGGCAAGACATGTGGATATACAAACCGGATTCCAAAAAAGTTGGGACACTAAACAAATTGTGAATAAAAACTGAATGCAATGATGTGGTGATGGCAAATGTCAATATTTTATTTGTAATAGAACGTAGATGACAGATCAAACGTTTAATCCGAGTAAATGTATCATTTTAAAGGAAAAATACGTTGATTCAAATTTTCACGGTGTCAACAAATCCCAAAAAAGTTGGGACAAGTAGCAATAAGAGGCTGGAAAAAGTAAATTTGAGCATAACGAAGAGCTGGAAGACCAATTAACACTAATTAGGTCAATTGGCAACATGATTGGGTATAAAAAGAGCTTCTCAGAGTGGCAGTGTCTCTCAGAAGCCAAGATGGGTAGAGGATCACCAATTCCCACAATGTTGCGCAGAAAGATAGTGGAGCAATATCAGAAAGGTGTTACCCAGCGAAAAATTGCAAAGACTTTGCATCTATCATCATCAACTGTGCATAACATCATCCGAAGATTCAGAGAATCTGGAACAATCTCTGTGCGTAAAGGTCAAGGCCGTAAAACCATACTGGATGCCCGTGATCTCCGGGCCCTTAAGCGACACTGCTCCACAAACAGGAATGCTACTGTAAAGGAAATCACAGAATGGGCTCAGGAATACTTCCAGAAACCATTGTCAGTGAACACAATCCACCGTGCCATCTGCCGTTGCCAGCTGAAACTCTACAGTGCAAAGAAGAAGCCATTTCTAAGCAAGATCCACAAGCTCAGGCATTTTCACTGGGCCAGGGATCATTTAAAATGGAGTGTGGCAAAATGGAAGACTGTTCTGTGGTCAGACGAGTCACGATTCGAAGTTCTTTTTGGAAATCTGGGACGCCATGTCATCCGGACCAAAGAGGACAAGGACAACCCAAGTTGTTATCAACGCTCAGTTCAGAAGCCTGCATCTCTGATGGTATGGGGTTGCATGAGTGCGTGTGGAATGGGCAGCTTGCATGTCTGGAAAGGCACCATCAATGCAGAAAAATATATTCAGGTTCTAGAACAACATATGCTCCCATCCAGACGTCATCTCTTTCAGGGAAGACCCTGCATTTTTCAACAAGATAATGCCAGACCACATTCTGCATCAATCACAACATCATGGCTGCGTAGGAGAAGGATCCGGCTACTGAAATGGCCAGTCTGCAGTCCAGATCTTTCACCTATAGAGAACATTTGGCGCATCATAAAGAGGAAGGTGCAACAAAGAAGGCCCAAGACGATTGAACAGTTAGAGGCCTGTATTAGACAAGAATGGGAGAGCTTTCCTATTTCTAAACTTGAGAAACTGGTCTCCTCGGTCCCCAGACGTCTGCTGAGTGTTGTAAGAAGAAGGGGAGATGCCACACAGTGGTGAAAATGGCCTTGTCCCAACTTTTGGGGGATTTGTTGACGCCATGAAATTCTGATTCAACATATTTCTCCCTTAAAATGGTACATTTTCTCAGTTTAAACTTTTGTTCCGTGATTTATGTTCTATTCTGAATAAAATATTAGAAGTTGGCACCTCCACATCATTGCATTCAGTTTTTATTCACGATTTGTATAGTGTCCCAACTTTTTTGGAATCCGGTTTGTACGTACCGGAGAATTTATTGGCCTGGCATGGATAATAATGGATTTGTACAGATGAATAGAGTCAGGGACAAATGATAAATCTGCACATCTACACCACACAACAGATAACAGGAAACACAGGCCTGATTGCATTACATTGATTTGTTTTATGTCAGTCATTGCAATTACAGCATGTTCTTCCCATTTATAACGTAAGATCTAACCCATGGTTATTCGAGATCGGAAGCAATGAACTTCCCATTGCCTTCAGTGGTATCGCTGGTTATTGAGCAGTGTGGTCTCTTCGGGCTCCGGTGTTCCCTAGCTTTTAGCTGTGTCTGTTTGACTGTCTGAAAAAATATACAGTATAGTGAGTAAATATGTGTAAATTACTAAATGTCTTAACATTAACAATGGAAAATTCAGCACTAGTGTACAGTGAATCATTGATCACTATGCAAAGTAAGTAGCCTGCATAGTTCCCTTCTTGCCTATACAGTCTACTTGCATCTGGTTTTAGGATGGGGCTATATGACAATCTTGGTCACAAGATCACTGTGTAGCTGTGAAGAATCACCAAAAAATCCAGTAGTGTTTGGGGGCTGTACTGCTAAACATCCACCTTTTGTCATTCAGTGGGTCTTGGTCAGAATCATTCTGTAGCCCCAGCATTAGAAGGGACATTTCAGACTTAAAGGGGTTGTTCCATGAAAAATAGTCTACATTTTTTAGACAAGCACCTGTATCTGAATACTTCTGTAATTGCATGTACCATATTTTTACACTATAACACAGACTTCCCCTCCCCCCCAAAAGTGGGGAAAAAAATGGCAGTGCATCTTATAGTCCAAATGCTAATGACCACTTCCATTATGGAAGTGGTCATTAGTATGCAGGAGGCCTGGGGAGCAGTGAGGCTGTACTTACCCTCCCTGGTCTTCTTCTGGGCTCTGCTTTGTGTCCTGACTGCGTACAGTGTAGTGCATGTAGGTGCACACTATGACCTACTGCTGTGCGATGTCAGGTCACAATGCAGCGCGGACTGGAAGAACACTAGGGAGCGGTGAGTGGATCTGCAGAGTGGCAGTGCCTGCGTTTTAATGCTGTATGGAAACCTGTCTGTACAGCATTAAAATGTATGGGCTTCGCGGAGGCAAAATTCGTTAAGTCTGAAGTCTCTCTGTGAATAACTTCAGCCTTCAATTCTACAACTTTAAAAACATTTTAAAAACAGGAATCCGATGTCGGCTTAAGTACCGAGGACCATCTGGTACCGGATCTGACTTTGGATTCCTGTTTTAAAATGTTTTTAAAATTGTAGAATCGAAGGCAGAAGTTATTCACCAAAGTCTCTTGCGACTTCAGACTTAACAAATTTTGCCTCCACGAAGCCCATATATTTTAATGCTGTACAGCATTAAAACAAAGTTGGGGAATGAATCGACTTCGGATCTTGGGTCCGAAGCGCAATTTGCTCACCCTTACTGATGGGGGTCCAATCTGAGGCTCATGAGTGTCCGATCTAAGGCTCTTCCTTGTTCCATCTGAGGCTCATGTGGGTCCATTCTGAGGCTCTTGGGGTCTGATCTAAGGCTGATGTGGTTTCAGGGGGTCTGATCTGAGGTCTGATAGAGCTTAGGGGTTTTATTTTGGGGTCTGATCTGAAGTCTGATGAAGAATTGTGGTTTGAGTTGATGGTTTGAAAAGGATTGGGGGTCTGATCTGAGGTCTGATGAAAAATCTATTTTTAAATTTTCCTCCTCTAAATCTTTGGTAAGTCTTATAGTCCGGTAAGTCGTATAGTCTGAAAAATATGTCAAAAATGTTATATAGCTATGCACCACGTGTTCTGCGTCAGCTTCCTGCCCCTGAGGAAGCTGACGTGAAACAAGTGTCAGGGTCTCTTGGAGGTTCTACTAGCCGGGTCTGTATTGTGTATATGTTGTGAATCATGGTTTTGTATCTAGGTGGGGAGCCACATGGTTTGATTTTGTATTTATTTGTACTTGTCTTTCCATCCCACCTCTACCCACTCGCAATGCTATGATTTGATGTCCCGACGTGTTGTGTGCACTCTGCATGTGGTTGTGTTTGTCTTTGACAATTAATGTATCTATTTATTTGTTTTATTTATTTCAATAAAGATATATTTTTGTATATATATATATATATATATATATATATATATAAAAAAAAATATTATTATATTTTTGTATGCTGAGTGCCTGGGTTTGTCCCATTTAGGAGCTATTCATCTTTGACACTTGCGTTTTAATTGTGCTGTATAACCAGTTTCCGGTTTATTTATTGCTCATTGGTATCCCACGTTGATACTATGTAAAGTAGTCAGTGTACAGCTTGTATAACAGTGTAAATTTGGTGTGCCCTCAAAAAAACTCAACACACAGCCATTAATGTCTAAAACGCTGGCAATAAAAGTGAGTACACCCCTAAGTGAAAATTACCAAATTGTGCCCAAAGTGTCAATATTTTGTGTGGCCACCATTATTTTCCAGCACTGCCTTAACTCTCTTGGGCATGGAGTTCACTAGAGCTTCACAGGTTGCCACTGGAATCCTCTTCCACTCCTCCATGATGACATCACGGAGCTGGTGGATGTTAGAGACTTTGTGCTTCTCCACCTTCCATTTGAGGATGCCCTACAGATGCTCAATAGGGTTTAGGTCTGGAGACATGCTTGGCCAGTCCAGCACCTTCACCCTCAGTTTCTTTAGGAAGTCAGTGGTGGTCTTGGAGGTGTGTTTGGGGTCATTATCATGTTGGAAAACTTCCCTGTGGCCTAGTTTCCGAAGGGAGGGCATCATGCTCTGCTTCAGTATGTGAACGTACATGTAGGCATTCATGGTTCCCTGATTTACCTGTAGCTCCCCACAGCCAGCAGCACTCATGCAGCCCCAAACCATGACACTCCCACCACCATGCTTGACTGTAGGCAAGACATACTTGTCTTTGTACTGCTCACCTGGTTGCCACCACACATGCTTGACACCATCTGAGCCAAATAAGTTTATCTTGGTCTCATCAGACCATAGGACATGGTTCCAGTAATCCATGTCCTTAGTCTGCTTGTCTTCAGCTAACTGTTTGCAGGCTTTCTTGCACATCATCTTTAGAAGATGCTTCCTTCTGTGAAAACAGCCATTCAGACCAATTTGATGCAGTGTGTGGCATATGGTCTGAGCACTGACAGGCTGACCCCCCCACCCCTTTAACCTCTGCAGCAATGTCGGCAGTACTCATACATCTATTTTGAAAAGGCAACCTCTGGATATGACGCTGAGCACGTGCACTCAACTTCTTGGCGAGGCCTGTTCTGATTGAAACTTTTCTTGTTAAACCACTGTAAGGTCTTGGCCAACGTGCTACAGCTCAGTTTTAGGGTGTTGGCAATCTTCTTATAGCCTAGGTCTTCTTTATGTAGGGCAACAATTTTTTTTCATATCCTCAGAGAGTTCTTTGCCATGAGGTGCCATGTTGAACTTCCAGTGACCAGTATGAGAGTGTGAGAGCGATAACACCAAATTTAACACACCTGCTCCCCAGTCACACCTGAGACCTTGTAACACTAACAAGTCACATGACACCGGAGAGGGAAAATGGCTAATTGGGCACAATTTGGCCATTTTCACTTAGGGATGTACTCACTTTTGTTGCCAGCGGTTTAGACATTAATGGCTGTGTGTTGAGTTATTTTGAGGGCACACCATATTTACAATGTTATACAAGCGGTACACTGACTATTTTACATTGTATCAGTGTCATATCTTTAGTGTTTTTCTATAGTAAGATATAATAAAATATTTACAAACATGTGAGGGGTGTACTCAGTTTTCTGAGATACTGTAAGATGTGAAAGGTCGACCCCCCCCCCTCCCCTCACCGAGCTGCCAGCTTGAAATAAATAATTTGAGCAATGAATGGGGAGATCTCTGGATCAATGTGAGGTACAGAGTTGGTTCAAGTTTTGTTAGAAATAGATTGTCATGTGCTATATGATGTATGATTTTAATTTTTTACACTAATCTGATAGTTGGGTGACAACCAGTATGACAAATGTGGGCAAACAGTTTTGGTAGACTTCAAAAATGCCACTTATACCCTATACATTCTCAGACTTCAAAAATGACTGTTCCCTGGTTAAATGACAGAGACCAGAAGCCACATCATAACTAGACCTATTTACTAATCTGAAGACTGGGATCTTCTGAATCAATACCTAGGCTGCAGTGTGAAGAGACAATATGTCTATTCTTATATGTATTGACCAGTATTTTACCTGGTAAAATGGCTGCCTCCACAAACAGGAAAGGAGGGGCTGATCATATCAGGTCCTAGTTATAGGGAGATTGCAAGGACAAACTTAAAGGGGTTATGCTGTGCTTAATGAAAAAAGGAAAAACCAGACATCATATAGTACATGACAATCTCTTTCTAACAAAGCTAGAACTAGCCCTGTACCTCACATGGATCCAGCGATCTCCACATTCACTGACGCAATTGCTCAGCCAAATTATCTTCAGCCTGGTAGCTCAGGGGGCATGTCCTTTCTGCTGCAGCTCTCTCCCTGTAACTGCCACAGCTTCTAACAGAACATAAAAGAACAAACAGTAGGTGGTGCTATACTGATACATTTTATTGAATAACTCACTGGCTATACAAAAAAAAAATTCTTATGTGAAATTACAAAAATATTCAGATCCAGGTTCTGGTTTGAAATTGTAGAATATGACTCATTACACAACCCCTTTAAGCATCAAATATACAGTAGGGCAATAACAGCAATGATAGAATGCATATGAACCATGAAGACATGGAAATGTGACAGTGACAGTTAGAGGTGAGCGAATCGAAGCTGATGAAGTGGAATTCGATCCGAATTTCTGAATAAATTCAATTCGCACCGAAGCGGAATTTCCTCACTCTTCGTGGTAACGGATCCCATTTTTTCCTAAAATGGCTGCTGCAGATGTGAGGACATGGAGCAAGGAACACTGGGAAGACGGGTTCACCCATAATGCCATGCATGCAGCCAATCAGCAGCCAGCTCTACGATGTCACAGCCCTATAAATAGCCTCAGCCATCTTGGATTCTGCCATTTACTAGTGTGCTTAGTGCAGGGAGAGACGTCAGCAGGTGGTAGGGACAGTGGTAGAAAAAACTTCAGTGTGCTAAAAAAACGATTTCCAAGTGCAGGGAAAGATTATTCAAGGTGTAGGGAAAGGATAGCGAGGAATCCTTCCACAGCATTTATGTTGAACAGGGTTCAGTAGGGGAGGTTACAGCCTGGGTAATAGGAACAATCCTATTACACCTTGCTGCACTGACTGGGAATCGAAATTGCCATTATACAGCTCTATAATTCCAGCAAACTGTTCCTATTAGGGTCAAGTGCTGTTTGATACAGGCATTAGCAGGGTTTATTACAAGGAAATATTTCAGTGCAGTTATATGTTCTAAAGTCTTTTGTGGTGTGTATTAGTGAAAAAAGAAAATATATATTTGCCAGTCAGCGGTGCAGTTATATGTTCTAAAGCCTTTTGTGTCATGTATAAGTGGCAAAAAATAAGGGGCTATTTGCTTTTCAGCGGTGCAGTTATATGTTCTAAAGCCCTTTTTGGCGTGTATTAGTGGCACAAAAAAGTATTTCAATAATAAAATGATGATAAGGTGGCTCTCCTAGATGTTGTTATGGAATAGGTGCTCTAACCTATTCGACTTGTCGTACAATAATCACAGAAAATCTTTATATGGAGGTAGGCACACAGCATATGGAATCACATGCATCTTGGATATCTCTGTAGCACCCAAAAATGTATTTATAGACATAAAACTACTGTACAATATTTGCAAAATTAAATAACTTAAAATAGGGTTGAAAAAATAAAGAGGTTAAAAATGCAATAAGATAAAATCATCCAGTTACGTCCAGTTACATGAGTTGGTTTCTATAATCAACGTGACTGGAAGAATTATCACCATCTGAACTTGTATTACTATAGCAGCATATATCATGTTTTAAAACTGTTAAATCAAATTTCATACAGTCTGTATACAAAGTTCTGGTCAAGCAGTCACCTTCAAATAAATTGACAATGCAGTGCACTAGATTCTGTAGGTGTAAAAATTAAGTTTATATCATAGGCATACTGAACCGCATAGTATAAAGCTGACAGTTAATTGTTCAAAAGTTCAGTTTCCAGTAGTGTTTGATATATAGCTAGCTGTAGTATATGTATCTATTGTTCCATATTATGTCACAATAGCCCATAGGTAAATAGATACATATGTTGTGACTCGCTAGAATAACGAATCCTGTATTTCAGATCACACAGTCTGCATTCAACAGTGTCCAAACTCCGTCAAGGAAGCTATTAGTAAGTATTCATATGTCCATATATCTATTTAGCAGATTGTACCAGTATGTGGACACATCATCGCACACATAGCTTTTTACTTACAGTTGGATGCGGGGGTAGAAACAATCCGTGCCTATGGTGGTGTCCCACGTGGTCCCTGGCACATACAAATCTTACCTTCGGCTGTTTGTTCCTTGTTGCTGAGTGTATCCCAGTTTACTGATCGTGGTATTAGCTCGTCACATTAGAGTGTATCGAAGCTCGCTGGTTTCATGTGCGGTGTGATGAAGAAATCAAAGTCCCACGTGTTACCTTTGATAGAGGTGGAAAGACTTTGTCCCGGTAGTGGCTTCACTTCCTCAAGTGGTGATTCCTCAAAAGTTAGATATGAAGCGCTCCATATGAAGGAAAAAAAATGCATAACCAAGATCCAACAGGTTTAAAGTATGTGGCACTAGAAAAAGTGGACAGACATTGGAGGAGAGGAGATCACATTAGTAGGATGTCTAGATTGGAATCGAGGAGAATTTTTTAGATGAATTCCTTTTCACCGGAAGGTCTGAATGCTGAATTAGAAATACATATATATAACTTTTGAGGAATCACCACTTGAGGAAGTGAAGCCACTACCGGGACAAAGTCTTTCCATCTGTATCAAAGTTAACATGTGGCAGCGAGCTTTGATACACTCTAATGTGACGAGCTAATACCACGATCAGTAAGCTGCGATACACTCAGCAACGAGGAACAAACAGTTGAAGGTAAGATTTGTATGTGCCAGAGACCACGTGGGACACTACGGCAGGCACGGATTGTTTCTACCTCCGCATACAACTGTAAGTAAATAGCAACTATGTGTGCGGTGGTGTGTCCACATACCGGTACAATCTGCTAAATAGATATATGGACATAAGAATTCTTACTAATAGCTTTTTTGCCGGAGTCCGGACGCTGTTGAATGCAGACCGTGTGATCTGAAATACAGGATTCGTTATTCTAGCGAGTCACAACATATGTATGTTGGGATATCTATTTACCTATGGGCTATTATGACATAATATGAAACAATAGATACATATACTACAGTCCCTGACAAAAGTCTTGTCGTTTCTCTATTTTGTAGAAACTCCTGCTATTATCCTGACTTTTAATTAATCAATTGGTGTTAGAAATAGCTCATATGAAAAGCTAAAGCCCTCCCAAATGATGTTTAATGCACTGAAATAAATTAGTTTCACTGAAAAAAGATTTATCATTTAATCAGGACAGAAAGGTCAAATTTTGGGAAGACAAAAGTTTTGTCGCCTATACAGAAATTTAACCACTTTACTGCAAATCCAAAAATATGTCAGCAAATTAAGTAGTGGTGCTGTGAGATCCAAATTTAATATCTTGTATGACTTCCATGAGCTTGACGGACAGCATCCATACGGTTCAGCAAGGATTCATACACTTTATTGATGAAATCAGGAATAGCAAAGAAAACAGTCTTGCATGCCTCCCTGAGTTCATCAATATTCTTTGGTTTCGTCTTCCATGCTTCCGCTTTCATCCTACACCACATATGCTCAATGATGTTCATGTTTGGTGACTGGGCTGGCCAATCCTGGAGCATCTTGATCTTCTTCGCCTTAAGGAACTTTGATGTAGAGATGGAAGCGTGCAATGGAGCACCATCCTGCTGCAGAATTTGGCCTTTTTTATGGTTGGGAATATAAGAGGCAGCGAAGATTTCTTGGTATTTTAGACTATTGATGTTGCCTTTGACCCTGCAGATCCCTCGCACACCCCCATACTGGATGTAACCCCCAGACCATGATTTTGCCTCCACCAAACTTCACTGTTGTCTGGCTAAAGCTTGGCTCCATTCGGGTTCCAGTAGGTCTCCTGCAATATTTGCAGCGACTGTGGTGTAATTCAACAGAAGATTCATCTGAAAAATCCACCTTCTGCCACTTTTCCAGCGTCCATCCTTTTAGCAGGCTGTGGCCCTTGGCAAATGCCACACGTTTTTTCAATTGTCTTTTGTTTAGTGCTGGCTTATGGGCACTGATTCGACCATGGAGGCCATTTCGAGACAGAATCCGACAAACTGTTCTGGTTCACAAAAGGACTTCAGGTGACCAGGTCTCGTGGAGCTCTGTTGCAGTGCAAAATGGGCTGGCCTTCGATTTTCGAGCCAACAAACGGTCCTCTCGAGCAGTTGTTTTGTGGGGTCGGCCTGACCTAGCCTTGTCCAAAACGTCTCCAGTCTCTTCAAATCTTTTTTTTTTATCCTCTGAACTTGACTTTGAGACACATTGAAGGTGTCTGCCACATCAGCAGTGGATCTGGTCTTCAGCCTCTTGATAATCAACACTTTAGTCTCCGGGTGAATCTTAGGCATGTTTGCAGAGGTCTAGTTGCAGTTGATGCGAAGGTCAGGTGTACTAGGGTTCTTTTTATACACACCTGAGACCTAATTGATCCATTATTAGTCACAGGTGAAGCTCATATGACAAGGGGACAACACTTATGTCTTGGCAAAAATGGACTCAATGGGCTTTACCAAGCTGTGAATTTTAGAATACTTTTTGTCAGTTTCATTTTGCACTGAAACATTATTACAAAAGCTGTTGGGATTAAAATGACCCATTTCTTGTAACAAAATCTTGATTAGAAATATATTTTAGCGGCACTTCAGGTCAATTTGTACACAAGAGACAAGACTTTTGTCAGGGACTGTACAGCTAGCTATATACAGACGTGGACAAAATTGTTGGTACCCTTTGGTCAATGAAAGAAAAAGTCACAATGGTCACAGAAATAACTTTAATCTGACAAAAGTAATAATAAATTAAAATTCTATAAATGTTAACCAATGAAAGTCAGACATTGTTTTTCAACCATGCTTCAACAGAATTATGTAAAAAAATAAACTCATGAAACAGGCATGGACAAAAATGATGGTACCCCTAGAAAACACAGAACATAATGTGACCAAAGGGACATGTTAATTCAAGGTGTGTCCACTAATTAGCATCACAGGTGTCTACAACCTTGTAATCAGCCATTGGGCCTATATATATGGCTCCAGGTAATCACTGTGTTGTTTGGTGATATGGTGTGTACCACACTCGACATGGACCAGAGGAAGCAAAGGAAAGAGCTGTCTCAAGAGATCAGAAAGAAAATTATAGACAAGCATGTTAAAGGTAAAGGCTATAAGACCATCTCCAAGCAACTAGATGTTCCTGTGAGTACAGTTGCACATATTATTCATAAGTTTAAGATCCATGGGACTGTAGCCAACCTCCCTGGACGTGGCCGCAGGAGGAAAATTGATGACAAATCTAAGAGACGGATAATCCGAATGGTAACAAAAGAGCCTAGAAAGACTTCTAAAGAGATTCAAGGTGAACTTCATGCTCAAGGAACATCAGTGTCAGATCGCACCATCCGTCGTTGTTTGAGCCAAAGTGGACTACATGGGAGACGACCAAGGAGGACACCATTGTTGAAAACGAATCATAAAAAAGCAAGACTGGAATATGCCAAACTACATGTTGACAAGCCACAAAGCTTCTGGGAGAATGTCCTGTGGACAGATGAGACAAAAATCGAAGTTTTTGCCAAGGCACATCAGCTGTATGTTCACAGACGAAAAAATGAAGCATATCAAGAAAAGAACACTGTCCCTACTGTGAAACATGGAGGAGGCTCTGTTATGTTCTGGGGCTGCTTTGCTGCGTCTGGCACAGGGTGTCTTGAATCTGTGCAGGGTACAATGAAATCTCAAGACTATCAAGGAATTCTAGAGAGAAATGTACTAGCCAGTGTCAGAAAGCTTGGTCTCAGTCGCAGGTCATGGGTCTTGCAACAGGACAATGACCCAAAACACACCGCTAAAAACACCCAAGAATGGCTAAGAGGAAAAAATTGGACTATTCTAAAGTGGCCTTCTATGAGCCCTGACCTCAATCCTATTGAGCATCTTTGGAAGGAGCTGAAACATGCAGTCTGGAAAAGGCACCCTTCAAACCGGACACAACTGGAGCAGTTTGCTCATGAGGAGTGGGCCAAAATACCTGCTGAGAGGTGCAGATGTCTCATTGACAGTTACAGGAAGCGTTTGATTGCAGTGATTGCCTCAAAAGGTTGCGCAACAAAATATTAAGTTAGGGGTACCATCATTTTTGTCCATGCCTGTTTCATGAGTTTATTTTTTTACATAATTCTGTTGAAGCATGGTTGAAAAACAATGTCTGACTTTCATTGGTTAACATTTATAGAATTTTAATTTATTATTACTTTTGTCAGATTAAAGTTATTTCTGTGACCATTGTGACTTTTTCTTTCATTGACCAAAGGGTACCAACAATTTTGTCCACGTCTGTATCAAACACTTCTGGAAACGGAACTACAAGTTCAGATGGTGATAATTCTTCTAGTCACGTTGATTATAGAAACCAACTCATGTAACTAGATGTAACTGAATGATTTTATCTTATTGCATTTTTAACCTCATTATTTTTTAACCCTATTTTAAGTTATTTGATTTTGCAATTATTGTACAGTAGTTTTAGGTCTATAAATTTTTTTTTGGGTGTTACAGAGATATCCTAGATCCATGTGATTCCATATGCTGTGTGTCTACAAAAAAGTATTTGCCGTTGTGTGGTGAAGTGAGAAAATTACAGCCCTTTTTGGCGTGCATTAGTGGTAAAAAAAGGGCTTACTAGTTGTTGTGTGCTGAAGTGAGAAAATTACAGACTTTTTTGGGGTGTTTTAACCCCTTCTAACCCAGGCCAGTTTTCGCCCTTCCGCCTAGGTAATTTTTTGCAAATCTGATGTGTCACTTTATGTGGTAATAGCTTTTGAACACTTTTATTTATTCAAGCCATTCTGAGATTCTTTTCTCGTGACACATTGTACTTCATGATAGTCATAAATTTGAGTCAATATATTTCACCTTTATTTATGAAAAAATCCCAAATTTACCAAAAATTTTAAACATTAGCAATTTTCTAAATTTCAATTTCTCTGCTTTTAAAACAGAAAGTGATACCTCATAAAATATTTATTACTTAACATTCCCCATATGTCTACTTTTTGTTGCCATCATGTCGTAAATGTCAATTTATTTTTTTAGTACGTTAGAAGGCTTAGAAGTATAGAAGCAATTCTTAACATTTTGAAGAAAATTTCCAAAACCCACTTTTTAAGGACCATTTCAGGTCTGAAGTCACTTTGTGAGGCTTACATAGTAAAAAACCCCTATAAATGACCCCATTGTAGAAACTACATTCCTCAAGTTACTCAAAACTGATTTTACAAACTTTTATTAACCCTTTAGGTGTTCCACAAGAATTAAAGGAAAATGGAGATAACATTTCAAAATTTCACTCTTTTTGCAGATTTTCCATTTTAATCCACTTTTTTCTTTAACACATCAAGGGTTAACAGCCAAACAAAACTCAATATTTATTACCCTGATTCTGCGGTTTACAGAAACACCACAAATGTGGTCGTAAACTGATGTAAGGGCTCACTGCAAGGTGCAGAAGAAAGGGAATGCCATATGGTTTTTGGAAGGCAGATTTTGCTGGACTGGTTTTTAGATGCTATGTCCAATATGAAGCCCCCCTGATGCAGCCTTACAGTAGAAACTCCCAAAAAGTGACCCCATTCTGGAAACTAGGGGATAAGGTGCCAGTTTTATTATACCATTTTTGGGTACATATGATTTTTTGATCATTCAGTATTACACTTTATGGGGCAAGGTGACCCAAAAATTGTTAATTTTGGCACAGTTTTTATTTATTTATTTTTACAGCGTTCAGCTGAATGATTGTCTTAGGTAGAATCTCATTTTTTGTGAGATGAGGTGACGGTTTTATTGGAACCATTTTGTGGGGCATACGTCTTTTTGATCGCTTGGTACTGCACTTTTTGTGATGTAAGGTGACAAAAATAGCTTTTTTGACATTTTAATTTTTTAATTTTTTTATGGTGTTTATCGGACGTGGTGGATCATGTGATATATTTATAGTGTCAGTCGTTACGGACGCGGCGATACCTAATATGTGTTTTCCTTTTTTTTCTATTTTTTTTATTATGAAATCTATGGAAAGGGGCGTTTTTTTTCTTTTTTTACTAGAATTTTTTTATTAAAAACACTTTTTTTTTTTTTTTTACTTTATTTCTGTACCACTCTGGGACTTCAACTTTTGGGGATCTGATTCCCTCTGCAATGCATTACAATATATCTGTGTTTTAATGCATTGTCTGTTATCATTCAACACTGAGTAATACACTAACATGTTGCCTAGGAGACCCAGCCTGAGGCTGGATCTCCTGGGCACCCATAGAAGGCAGGTCCCAATGCCATGCAAGCATTGAGCAGCCTCTGCACGGCATCGGGCTGCCTTGTCACCCATCGGGTCCCCACCACAGCAGCGCGGGGACTCTATGGGCTCCCTCACCCGCAGCAAAACCCTTCTATGTCGCAGTCAGCGCTTCCCGCAGCATAGAAGGGGTTAATCCGCCGGCATCGCTGTGAATGGCGATTCCGGCGGATACAGCAGGGGCCCGGCTATCAGGGACTGCCGGACCCCTGCAGTGATTGGGCATGCACTGCTTTGATGCCCGCCCGATCTTACTATTACGTCAAAATGCGGGAAGTCACTGACTTCCATGACGTAATAGTACATCGCATGTCGGGAAGGGGTTAATTTCCTTTTTATTTATTTATTTATTTAATCTAACAGTATGCCAGACAGAGAAGTGCCAGGATTGGCAGAGGCCTAAATGTTTCTGGCACAGGCAGAGGTCGCAGCAGAGTAAGTGAGCATGGCAGTAGCGGTCGCAGCGGATGGCCTGAGCTCCCGGTGTCATCTAGCGGTTGTGTCTTGACCAGCAACCAGGTGGTTCTTGAATGGTTGACTCAATCATCCACTGCGTCCCAAGTGACATTAGACGCCCCCAGCCAAGAGTCGGTGGGTTCCTCTGACACGTTGCTTAGTTGGCCTGGCCCGGGAGCAGGCCCTGTGCCCTCACCTGTCCTGAACCTTCCTCTGTAATTTTTAGTTCCCCCAGTGCGAGAAGTATTATATGCTGTAGGCTCGGCTCCACTTTTCAGCGACGACGAGCTACTAGAGGATATTCAGCAGCTACTGCCTAGCCAAGATCTGGCAAGTAGTAATGAGAAGAGTTTCGTAGGAGCTGGTGTTGCGAGCGGTCAGGCTCCTGACCCATAGATGGTTGAGGAGGACATCAGTGACATGCAGTCAGTACTCGATGATGATGATGTAGCTGATCGCACTTGGGAGCCGGGTGACGAAGGGGCTTCATCATCATCGGGTGAAGAGGTTGCCAGCTTGCCTGTGAGCCAGCGGCGGAGCCATCAAGTCTCTCGCGTGGCCTGGAGTCAGCAGGGGGGCAGCAGTGGGCGGTTGGGAGCCAAACATGCCCGGGGTAGACCACCCATTTTGCAGGGGTTCACGGACAGCTGTAGCAGTCAGTCAGTGCGTAGTGTTGAGGGTAAAATCACCTACTCGGCAGTGTGGCAGTTTTTTGTTAAACCGCTGGAGTAGGTGAACATGGCCATATCTAGACTCTGTGGGCAGAAGGTGAAGTGTGTCCAGGGTGCCCCACGGCCCTGCATCAACCTATGCAGTGTCACCATAAAGTGGCTTGGGAGAACCATGGCTCCCATATGGTGGTCCAGCCTGCCAGCAGCAACCGCTGCATCACCCAGTGGCACGCACCCGGTGTCAGGCATTCAAGGCTCCACCACCTCAGCCGAAGGGAGCTGTCTGTCCTTCTCATCATCTGCTGGTCCTGATGCTCCTGCTCCTCGCCCTCCTACTCCTCGTCAGTCATTCTGTCAGCAATTGATTACCGAGACAACAGTATGCGTGCACTCATCCAATAGAGCAGAAGCTGTCCAAGTTGCTGGTGCTGCAGTCCCTCCCTTTCCAAGTGGTGAACTATGCACCTTTCAGAAAACTGATGGCTTGTGCCAAGCCGAGGTGGAGAGTCCAAAGCTGTCATTTCTTTGCCAAAAAGGCAGTACCAGCCCTGCACACGTATGTAGAACAGAAGGTGGGCCAGTCCTTGAGCCTGTCGGTGTCTGCCAAAGTGCACGGCAGCACCGGCGTGTGGAGTTGTAACTACGGTCAGGGACAGTACATGTCCTTTGCATCCCACTGGGTGAATGTGATTCCTGCAAAGCCACACCAGCACTTTGGCCAGGTGACGCTGATTCCACCTCCACGTTGCCACGCCGTTGGTCCTGCAACAATGTCTGCCTCTGCCTCCTCATCCTCCCCGTGTCCTCAGCCTCCACTGCAGCGACAATTCACAGGGGCCCTCCAGCATACCACATGTGCAGGGCACGGTGGTGTCATGCTGTTCTGCACCTTGTCTGCCTGGACGAACTGAGTCACACAGGGGATGAACTACTCCTTGTCCTTCATCAAGAAATCGAATCCTGGCTTTCTTCGCAACAACTCAAAATTAGAACCATGATGGTGTCGGCGCTGCATCAAGGAGGGTTGAGCCATGCCCCCTGCATGGCACACGTGTTTAATCTGGTTGTCAAGCTGTTCCTGAAGTCTTTTACCCATCTGCAAGACATCCTAAAAATGACCACGAAACTTTGCATGCACTTCAGCCACTTGTACACACCAAAGCACACCCTCCTTGGGCTGCAGCGGCAGAATGGCATCCCTCAACATAGGCTGATATGCAATGTTTTTCAGAAGTTGGAATTCAACCCTCCATATGTTGGACCGACTGTACGAACAGAGTAAGGCCATAAACGATTTCTTGAGGACCCAAGCAGACAGGAGTACTTCCCTGTGTAACTTTGATGTCAGCCAGTGGCAGCTCATGCATGACACCTGCCGTTTGCTCAGGCCCTTTGAGGAGGCCACGTTATTTGTCAGTGGCCAGGACTATGGGATGAACAATGTCATTCCACTGCTTCATGTCCTGGAACAGATGCTGGTAAATCTGGCTGGTCAGAGGACTGGAGACATGGTGCCTAGATCTCATGGCCACATGAGCCCTGTGGGGGCTGAACTGGAGGAGGAGGAGGACATTGGAGCACAAGCAATGTGTAGCGAAATGGGTGGTTTTTCTACACAGGTGACAGGAGAGGAGGAGCAGGAGCAGTCAGAGGAGCTACAGGGCAATGAGGAAGATGAGGCAGAGGACCCAGACACAACATGGCAGTATGCAGTGGAGATGGAGGCAGGGAGTCTCTCCGAATCACTTGCACAAATGGCCCAATGCATGCTCACTTGCTTGCGTAGTGACAGCTGAATTGTCACCATTCGGCAGAGGAAAGACTTCTGGCTCTCCACCTTTTTGGACCCTCGCTACTGGTCCAAAATGGGGGCCTTTTTTACACCTGCTGAGAAGGAGCACAAACTGAACTGTTGGCAAGGTGACATAGTGAGAAGGAGGACAAACTGAACTACTATAGAGACATCCTATGTAGTCAGTTGGCCACTGCCTATCTGCGCCATTGTCCATCCTCTCGCAGGTCTGACTGGGGGGGGGCCCTCTGCGCTCATATTCCACTTTCATGGCTAGAGTCTAGAGTCGCTGATGAGCAGCTTTCTTCACCCACATAGTGAAGAAACTACTCGCCAGCAGCTAGACGTAGAGCAGAACCCGAACCAGCAGGTGGTGGCATATTTGGACAGTACTCTGCCAACCCACATTGAAGATCTGCTAGACTACTGGGCAGCCAAACTGGATTTATGGCTGCAACTGGCAGAGTTTGCCCTGGAAAAGCTGTCCTGCCCGGCCAGTAGTGTGGCATCAGAGCGGGTGTTTAGTGCAGCGGGGGCCATAGTTACCCCAAGAAAAACTTGCCTGTCCACCCAAAATGTGGAGTGACTGATTTTTGTCAAGATGAATCAGGCGTGGATGAGCCAGGATTTCCACTCACCAATGCCTGATGCTTTAGACTAGATCATCCATGGTGCCACACCAACACCGGTTTCTTCTGGCTACCTGCCTCAGCTACTATTCTGATATTGTCACTCACCTGATGCCACACATCTAATGCCAAGTGCTCCTTCTTTCACCCACCATCTTCAGCTGGTACTGGTATTGCCACCCACCTCCACACTATGTCACCTTGCCACTCTGTGGTCTCCTGATGCTGCTGCCAACTCCACACTATGTCACTTTGCCACTCTGTGGTCTCCTGATGCTGCTGCCACCTCCACACTATGTCACCTTGCCAATCTGTGACCTCCTGATGCTGTTGCCACCTCCACACTATGTCACCTTGCCACTCTGTGGCCTCCTGATACTGCTGCCACCTGCATACTATGTCACTTTGCCACCCTGTGGCCTCCTGATGCTGCCACCACTTCAACACTGTCATTGTGCCACTCTGTGGCCTCCTCCTGATGCTGCTGCTGCCACCTCCACACTCTGTCATTGGGCAACTCTGTGGTCTCATCATGCTGCTTCCACCTCACCACTATGTCATAGGGCCACTCTGTGGACTTCCCATGTTGTTCCCACCCTCCCCACTTCATGACTGGGCCACTATTTTGCCTTTTGGCCTGGCTAACATCATCATTTATTTGACTCTTCTTCTGATCTGTCAGAATTGGCTTGTGATTTGGTAGCCAAAAGCAGGAGTGGGTACAAATGCTGACCGAGGGAAGGTGGCTGTTCAACATACAGGATCCGTTTTTTGTGAGTTATTGTTCTGACGGATCAGAGGAAGGGCAAAATAATCAGTAACGTTGACACAAACTTACTGCTGACACCCTCTCCACTACAGGCTCTGTAGGCATCTATGTGGAATCAGCTGACGACGGTGTAAAAAGAGTGCGCTTCTTCTTGGTGCTAACATCGACCTGTAATGCTGAGTTCATAGTTATTTGGTCAGTTTTGGCTCCGTGACTGCCCAAATAAGTTAAGTGTGCAGTGATTCTAAGAGCGACGTCTGTCATCTCCATGTCATACTGACTCACAGTATAATTTCACTACCACGGCAGATTCCCTAGGCGTGTTAATGCCAGGCACAGTGTTCTACACCACTATAAAGGCTGTCTGCAGCCAGGAAATATAAATTTTTTAACTCAATTCGTCTCGAATAAATTCTGTTCGAACCAAATTTTTGCAAAAAATTCGGCGAACTGGCCTAATCAAATTTTTATAAAATGTGCTCATCTCTAGTGACAGTACCCAGTGACTAACAGCCTAGTTGTGAAACAACTTTACCAGAACAAGAAAAAAAACTGAGAATATAATTATACACATCTTAGAAAAGAGAGCAACGTGAGAAGTTATATTCATTGGGTCAAATCTTTCTGTTATTTGGGAAAAGGGGGCTTCTTTTTACTATCTCCCAAAATGGTGTGTATTCAATATAAGTACCTAATAACCATCTTTCCAGTTTTCTTTTTTTCTCTAGTAAGAACATGATATCAGTGGCCACACTTTTATAAAGAATGCCCCAAGCAAACAGCTTAAGCAATAAAATATAATAACATGTTGAGAAATGTTTGAGATAAACATAACACTAAACTTAGATTTGAACAGACGGACCAGAAATAACTTTGGCATTTGAAACTGAGCAAAATAGCAATTTTATTAGAGAGTATTACATATATTCCTGTTTTACATCTCAGACATATATGTTTCCCTGCCATCGCTGAACAGTTCATCTGCGCAACACATAGACAGTGACAGATATTCCAAAGGCGCATGCTTTCTTTTCTTTTCAGAAGAAATGACTTTATATATTCTGTAGAACTCAACGGATGCATTTATGTGAAATAAAAAAGTAATGCCGTAATAACTTGCCATGTAAAGAAATATAGTGTGTGTGTAATAGAAATGAAAGTGCTCTGACCATAAAGTTTACTTTGATATAGCAAACATTTTCGTACCATCGAAGCTACACTCCAATAATTGTTCCCAGAGTGTATATTGTGCATAAATATATTGGATATTTTTTACATTTTGATGTTCTAATAAGTTAACACGATTTTTTGTTGATTATACTGTTAATGTTATAAGGCTATTCATTGACTAACGTCACAAGATTATTAATGAATGTCCTGAAGATCACAGGGGAAGCATGCTTGAATTACTACAGCGGGAGTGGGCGAGGGACAAAGGGGTTATGCTGAGGGCACAATGTTCACTTTTCCCTTTGTAGAACTGACGGGATGGCTGCGGAGCCATCTGCTTCCAGCCTCTTCCCAGATGGTTTGTAGAGATTTTAGGCATTGTGTCTTTACATATAAATAAAATAAGATCATCACACAAAACAAACAAACACTGGTGAGGAGGAGGAATGTTAAAACCGAGAAAATGTACGGGGGAAACAAAATGAGGCTAAGTGATGGAAAATATTCTGCCTGTTTCTTTTACATCCAGACTTATCACATAAGGTTTATTTAACATCTAATCTAAAGTTTTTAACAATGACTTACAATGTACCAACCGACTGAAAACTCATTGACATCACCCGTTCTGCATTTGTCACCCCTTTAATATCACTAGTTGCATTCTGACCTATTCATTAAAGTAAACCTTCAGATAAAGTTTATTAAAGCCTATTCTAAATGTGATGGAAGTAATTTTTGTAATTTACTTTAATTATTTTTATATTTTTTTACTTTTCCTTGTGAAATAGGCACCAGCAATCTGTGCACTTGACATGTCAGCGCTGTAGTGGTGCACGGAATCCACTGGGGCCCACTGAGCACTGTACAGACAAGAGCACACACTGCTGCTCCTACCTGTACCAGTCCCCCCTCTTCTAAAGCCCAGATGTGTCAGGCTTTAGCAGAGCGGGTACAGGGGAGAAGCGGGTACAGAAGAGAAGCGATGTGCTATGTGAGCTCCAGCCCTGCACTCACTCAGCTCTACTAAAAGCCTGCACCAGTGTGGTGGCAGAGGATAAGAACCCTGCTCCAGCCAGTTGTCTTACAGCCAGACACAGTGAGGAATCGAAGTATGGAGGATCTGGGACACAGAGAGGTCCCCCCCCCCCCCCCATATTTCTCAGTTTAAATTGCAGTGTGAGATAAAATAGAATCAAAGGTAAGGAGGAGCTGAAGGGAGGAAATTCTGGGTTATTTTAATTTTTCATGCAAAATAGCCACTCAAGCTCCAAAAATTCTGATGAGACTCAGTATCCTATATCACCTCCATATAACGCCTAGAGGGAAGATGTGGGGATTTGTTTGAGAGTGTTCTCATACTTTGAAGCTGTTGAATGCCTTACCCTGAATAAGCCAGTAGTGGCTCTGTATGGTTAACGGGGTTGTCCAAATAAAAAAATACATGGCAAAATATTGCTGTTCCAAGCCCTCTGTGCCCAGCTCCACCATTCTGATCCTTCCTGCTGGTCTTTTCTCATGTTGGCAGTGATGACTTGCTTATAGTACACTGGTTTTGACTACACAGGCATGTATACTTATTAATATTATTTCATGAAGAAGATAGTTTTGTCCAATGTGTCACAGTGCGTCTGCTCTCCTCTCATGTGCTTCCCAATGTGTTGTCTCTTTTGTTTTCCCAGGACCACATTCCAGTGCCCTACCAGCCAGATTCCAGCAGCAACCCTTCCTCTACGACTTCCTCCACACCGTCCTCACCTGCTCCTCCGCTTCCCCCCAGTGCCACCCCACCCTCTCCTCTCCACCCATCCCCACAATGCACCCGCCAGCAGAAGCCGTTCAACTTACCAGGTACCAAAGCCCACCTGGGACAGGCAAAGAGCTTCCCGACCTAATTCTGTGTTACGTTACTGACACAGGAAAGGTTACAAGAGGAGAGAGTTCTGTTGGTTTAAGTAAATATCAGCAGATTGTTAATCGTTGGCTGAAGCATTGGTGGAAGTTTATTTTATGCACACATACGGTACCTTTACATGTTGCTCCACGAGAATGATACTTACATAGTTACCTATGCATGTATCCCACATGTCCTCCTTATAGCCCTGTATGCACTTAAATATATAAAAATGACTAAAGCCCCTAAAATTAGTTACCTTTATTTGAGTGTATATAAAAATATTTGATTTTAACAAGGGGTTTTCACCAGGATAGGTCATCAATATCTGGTAAGTGGGGAACCAACTCTTGGCACCCCCCTTCCGATCATGTTTATCATTCACAAGGCCAAGTCTATAAAACAAACAGCAATTTGAGGCTTCAAACAGTATGCTGAGGCTTCTTCAAACAACTGATTGGTGGCAGACCCCCACCATCAGATATTGATGACCTATCTTAAGGTTAGATCATCAATAGTTTGCTCTTTGAAAACCCTGTTAAAAGAAAACCCCTAATAACCAACAGATCCATTTAAAAAGTTAGGTTATTGGTTATCAGCCCATTCATCTATGTATTTATATTTCAAAATGTCTTTGCCTTTTATTTACCAACAATAGTTTTAATATACTAATATTATTATGATTTTTAATATACAGATTATTACACCGCGCAACAATGATTTTGCTACTGAGAGAAAAACATGTGATTTATACTAAAATGAGCGTGCTGATTCCAAATATGAACTCAAAATTTGCCTGACACGTCTAGATTTTAACCCCTTAAGGACCCTGCGATTTTCCATTTTTGCGTTTTCGTTTTTCACTCCCCGCTTTCCCATAGTCCTAAGTTTTTTATTTTTTCATTCACATAGCCTTAGGGTCCATTCAAACGTCCATATGTGTTTACAGATCCGCAAATTGCAGATCCACAAAACACAGCCCCCGGCAATGTGCGTTCCGCATTTTGCGGACTGCACATCACTGGCACTCTCATAGAAAATGCCTTTTCTTGTCCGCAATTGCGGACAAGAATAGGACATGTTCTATTTTTGGGTGAAACGGAAGTGTGGATCCGCAAATGCGGATGTGGATAGCACATTCCGGCCCCATTGAAAATGATTGGGTCCGCACCTGTTCTGCAAAATTGCAGAACGGATGCGGACCCATTTTGCGGACGTGTGAATGGACCCTTATGAGGGCTTATTTTTTGCAAGACAAGTTGTACTATTTACGGTTGCATGTAGTAGGAAGCGGGAATTTTTTTTACACTGTACACTAGGCGATAAAACGTATCTTCATTCTCTAGGTCAGTACAGTTACAACAATACGAATTAAAACCTTTTAAGGAAAAAAAACATTTTTTTATAACCATATTTTGACCTTTATAACTTTTTTTTGTAGTTATGTGTACAGAGCTGTTTGAAGGCTTATTGCTTCCAGACTGCGCAGATGCCGTGGTCACATTTGACCAAGGCATCTGAAAGGGAAAATGTATGCAATCAGCCTGTGCCACAGGTCTCTGCTATTTAAAATAGCAAAAACCCGGCGGGTATGGCGCCCGCTGCACGTGCGAGCAGGTACCATGTTTGGGGACCGGACTTCCGCCGTACATGTACGGTCCTTAAAGGGTTAATTTATACATGCAAAGCCTATTCAGTTATAATATTAATGCATTATATTGGAAATATTCCAATGAACATGTCCAGACCTTTCTGGACGCACTCAGGCTGGTGTCAGCAGTAAGTATATAAGGCAAGCTGGACAGATTTTGATAAAGTGATCTGTTATAGTGCTATCAGTTTTGAAACTTAAGATGGATAAATGCAAATGTGTTAACGATCCAGACAATTTCTGCTACATATGTGGCAAATACACTAATCATCAGCACAAGAATCTGACAAAGCGAGTGCGTCTTGCTTACAAGTATTACTTTGACTGTAACATTGGAGATCAAGATAAAAGCTGGGCACCTCATGTTTGATGGACTGTGTGTTACTCTGGGCTAATGCAGTGGTTAAATGGTAAAAGGAAAGGAATGGCTTTTGCAGTGCCCATGGTTTGGCGTGAGCAGAAAAATCCCCATTCAGACTGTTACTTTTGCATTACTAAAAATCGCTGGATATTCAAAGAGAAACAAGTCACAAAATGTGTATCCTGACTGAGTCTGCTCTTAAACCAGTACCACACAATGTAGAGTATCCAGTGCCTGCCCCTCCCACAGCAGGAACGGCAATTGAAACACACAGTTCTGATCCTGATAAAGAAGAAGATGTTGATTGTCACAATGTATTTCCTGATCCAGAACAACTGGAGAGTCAGCCGCACTTGCCGCAATCAGATTCAGATGATCTGGTAAGATATCTGTCATTATCTAAAGAAAAGTCAGAACTGCAAGCTTCTAGACTTCAGGAATAGAATTTGCTACAACGAGGCACCACAACTTCACACTTTCGTCATCGACATACCAAGTTAGCTGCATACTATGCAATGGAAAGCAATGTCTGTTTCTGTACTGATGTAAATGGTCTTATGATGGAGTTAGATGGTACACATGTTCCCGATGAATGGAGGCTAGTCATAGACTCTAGAAAAACAAGTTTGTTGCACAATGGTAACGAAAAAACACCTGTTCCATTGGCTCATACGGATGAAATGAATCTATAGAATTAATTTTGAAAATGCTCAGAACATAAATGGAAAATTTGTGCTGACCTGAAAGCGGTAGCACTGCTGCTTGGAGTACAGTAGGGTACACAAAGCATATGTGTTTCTTGTGCCTATTGAACAGTCATGATGACAACAATCATTACAAAATGAGACAGTGGCCTCTCAGAGTCGAGCACACAGTTGGTCAGTACAATGTACAACACAAATCACTGGTCGATCCACTTCAAGTTTATCTTCCACCACTTCACATTAAACTTGGTTTATGAAAAATGTTGTAATTGAACTTGATCATGATGGAAATGGTTTCCAGTATTTGAAGGAGAAGTTTAACACACTGAAAACTGATGCTAAAATAAAGGCCGGAATTTTTATTGGCCCTGAAATCAACAAACTAATGCATGATGACACATTCGGAACAAAACTCAACCCTCTAGAACTTGCAGCTTGGGATGCATTTGTGCTAGTAGAGCAGAACTTCCTTGGGAACAGATGAGCTGCAAACTATGTTGAATTAGTAGACAACATGCTTACAGCATATGAACAACTTGGCTGCCGAATGTCATTGAAAGTGCATTTCTTACATTCCCATCTTGACTTTTTACCACCCAATTTGGGACACGTAAGTGATGAACATGGAGAGCGGTTCCATAAAGATATTTCTACCATGGAGAACAGGTATCAAGGCCGCTGAAGTCCCAACCTAATGGGGGACTGCTGCTGTTTTTTGCAGCGGGAAAATATGACGGTTCACAAATGCAAAAGCAGATGCCTGAAGCACTTTTAACAGTACTGGGTCTTGCTCAAGTAAGACTTTTAAACTGAAAAACTAGACTTTTTGAAATGTTGTTATTCCACTACATTTTCATATACTGTTTACTATGTAAACTTTGATGTACAGGGTGGGCCATTTATATGGATACACCTTAATAAAATGGGAATGGTTGGTGATATTATTTTCCTGTTTGTGGCACATTAGTATATGTGAGGGGGGAAACTTTTCAAGATAGGTGGTGACCATGGCGGCCATTTTGAAGTCGGCCATTTTGAATCCAACTTTTGTTTTTTCAATAGGAAGAGGGTCATGTGACACATCAAACTTATTGGGACTTTCACAAGAAAAACAATGGTGTGCTTGGTTTTAACGTAACTTTATTCTTTCATGAGTTATTTACAAGTTTCTGACCACTTATAAAATGTGTTCAATGTGCTGCCCATTGTGTTGGATTGTCAATGCAACCCTCTTCTCCCACTCTTCACACACTGATAGCAACACCGCAGGAGAAATGCTAGCACAGGCTTCCAGTATCCGTAGTTTCAGGTGCTGCACATCTCGTATCTTCACAGCATATCACCAACCATTCCCATTTTATTAAGGTGTATCCATATAAATGGCCCACCCTGTAGATCAGGTAATTGTTGGAGTAAAACTTGTTCTGTTCAAAATTTTTCAATGCTTTCCAAGCACTTAATTCATTTAGGCATACTCATGCATAGCAAAATTTTGTGACGTGTTACAACAATCCTGACTTCGGATTTGTAATCCGCACACTCGATTTAGTATAGGACAAATGTTTTTTGCCCAGTAGCAGACGAAAAGTATTTTTTTTGTTGCGTGGTGTTATATCTCAGATATTTATAAATAAATTTATACAATTTCATGGTGTAGGAAATAGCCAAAATGTCATATGCTGAAATATGTGCAGGTTAGGCTCTGTTCACATTTGTGTTGGAGGCTCCACTGCATATTCTGTAAGATTTGATGAAAAGAAATAGTCACTCTGATAGATTTGTGCATATCATTATTCTCATTGGTCTAACGCCGAGGACAGTAATTGGCTGCAGCAGTGATACCACGTACAGCACCATTTTGTACGTTTGACATTTTGTACAAGTTCTCTAACTGCAAGGTTTCCATAACTCACCTATGCAACCATCAATTTCAATACATGATTATCTATCCATTGAAATCTGACTTGGTTAGAGATCAGAGAGAGTCCAAGATGGCAGATCCCTACCAACCTAACTATTTAATTGATAGGTCATTAGTCTTTTTTGGAACAACTCTTTTAAGGTTAGCTTGAAAAAAATGAATTGTGAACTAGAGGTGAAATGACTGGTAAATTATGCAATACTTAAAGGGGTTGGCCACTTTCTGGCTACTGTTGACCAATGTGTCTGTAAGATGATTATGTGGCTTACTAATATAGTAAGTTAGTTTAAATTCTGTGCTCTTTTCTATATTTTATGAGGGATGCCACCTTGTTTGCCAAGTCTTGTGCGCTGTCCACATAGAGTTCCTGTCCATAAAATGGCTGCTGATGGAGGGTCGTGTGACCAGGCAAATGACCTCCATGTGACATCCCCTCCATTCAAAACCACTTGACCTGCCATTTGCAGTTGCACTGTTGGGAGTTTAGTGCAAGAGCAGTGTGTTTGAACGGAGGAGGCTGAGTCATGTCTGGTCTCATGACCCTCCATCAACAGCCATTTTATGTACAGGACCTCTGTGCAAACAGCACAGAAGATTAGCCCAACAGGCGCATATGGCTTATGAAATAAAGAAAATGGCATACAATATCAACAAAAGCTATATCAGTAAGTGGCATATAGTCATCTCACCTACACATTGGTCAGAAGTAGGCAGAAAGTGGCCAATCCCTTTAATTATACAGTATGTAACCCAACATCTGGTTTATATCTGAGAAATTGCACACTAAATGGAGTGTATATGAAATTTATACAACATGCACGTTAATTTGCTAGCTCTTGCCTTTAGAAAAAGTACAGACCTCTTTATGACCACATGAACGTCTCCCCAAAAACATTTTGTTCTTGAAGGTCATGGCGCAGTCTGTAAGGTTTAACTACTGTATATCATTGTTGCTTTTCTTGCAGGATCGAATAGCACTTCTCATCTATGTACCTCATCTTTGTTACAAGGTCCCCATTACTATAAGTACAAACAGCAGTTCATATTTCCAGGTAATGTTATTATTGTATGCACACCCTTTGTGTAAATCTCTTTTCAGTAGAGAAATTACCATTTTGGTCATCTGGCTGGGAGAGTTGATGATGTTAATTTATGGAGAACTGTAGAGCAGAGCAACAGGGTTTCTCACACACTGTTGCTTGATCTTGATGTTGCTTTTGATAAATATTTTACCACCTTGATGTAGTTGTGTGATTCAGAATCAGGCTCCATGCTTTGGAACCCTAGGCTTCGGACAATGTTTGATGAGTTTCCAAATACCTATTGTTATCTTAGTGTATAATAAATCCCAAATTTTGGTTGTCATGACAGAGACCCATGATGTAATAAGTGATATTATTTAGAGTTATGCTTTGCCTTATTCAAAAATGAATAACTTAGATATTACATAATTTTTAAAGCCAACAGATCCAAAGGTAAAGATCATTACTCATAACCTTTCTGTACACACTAGAATGTGCTATTCTAGATTTGTCTATATCTTTAATAGATAGATACTGTGGCCCAGGTTTATCATGCCTTCACTCTCGAATTATGGCCTCAAAAAGTTGCAAAATATTTTTTTTTTACTTTGTGACTTTTTGGGGTCAGTTGCGCAATAATGTTGCAACTTGCTACATTTTTTTACCACACACTCCGGTTTTTAAATCTGGGTGGAAAAATGGGTGTCGTTAGCTATGTAAATGAGTTTCACTCCAGATTTATCACTGAGACTTTTTTGAAAAGTTGCAATCTTATTCTTGTAGGAGGGTGGAGTAGGAAAACTGGAGTAGCTTTTCTAGATAAAAGTGTCAGGTCTAAGGATAAGACAAACTTATCTAACAACATATCACATTTGATAAATATATGACGTAAAGTACTTCAACACAGGCTCAAGCAAAACTGACTTCAAATATTCCCCTCGTGGTAAATTCCCCCCTGTATGTATGTGTACAGTGGATACAAATTGTAAAAATACTTCCATTTAAAGGAAATCTATTACCAGTTTTGCGGTTTCCTAACTAAGGGCCACATAAACTAGTGACAGATCCCCATAGCAAAATACAGGGTCACTTTCTTTTATTGAACTCCAGCTCCAGTGCATGCTGAACAAGTTCCCATACGATTCTCCCTACTCACCTGCTGCTGATTCATATGGAAAAGAAAGCTGTCAATCAGAGGCAGGTGAGCAGGGAGAGCCGTGAGCTCAGGAATATGGGGACTCGTTCAGCATGCATTGGAGTTGTTCAATACAAGATTTAAGCAAAATGGCTGGTTCAGTGAAAGAAAGTGACCCAACATTTTTTGCTAAGGGGATCTGTCACTAGTTTATGTGGCCCTTAGTTAGGATACAATAAAACTGGTGATGGATTCCCTTTAAAATTGCTTTGCATGCCTTCTTCGAAACAGTTCATCAACATGGATTTCCATCCTGCTAGATAAAATGTCCGAACTGAGCATGTTTTTGTTTAGTGGACACACTTGTAGGTCTAGAAAGTCTAGACTGAAGGTGGCCCAATTTTGGCTTGACTGCCCCCCTTCTTTCGCAGAAAAGTGGGCTCAGGCATGTTGGATTTCAGCATACCCAATCTTTTGTTCTCGGAGAGAAAACCCACCACCAGAGGTCTCTTGACAGTTGCTTATTCCCCACAGTGTTTGGGGGGAATAGTTATCTAAGGTATATGGCCACCTTAGGACTGGGACTACACAGAATCTTTTCTAGGAGTGGACCGAGTTGCATGGCAGTTGGAAAACTACTCTGTATTGCAGCCATACTGTAGTTAAAAAAAAATGCAAAGTCACATTACAAAAAGTCTCCATGTTTCTCCAACCTAATAACAGCATAAACTCCATAAAAGTAGTTTTATGTTTGCTGATAGATATGAACCATACATACCGATATGTTTCTACAGTTTGAAAACTGTTACTATGTATGGAGCCTGGTCTGGTTGGCATCTTCCCAGTACAGACATCTTTGTTGAATTTGTCTCACTGTGTATATTGTAGTTTTCTTCTGTATTGTAGCGTTCTTCTGACCCTGTCTGTTGTCTCCTGTAGATGTTGTGCCTGAAGTCCCTCCCCGAGCACCTCAAGTAATCCTTCATCCTGTAAATTCTAATCCAATGTAAGTGCACAAAAAGCCTTCCATTGTACTTTTCATGTTATGTTTAGTACATTCACGGGATGAGAACTAACATTTTATATTTTATTCTCAGCATGACTAAAAATATCTATATGCTACAGCTTTTTTTTCCCTTAAATGCTGTATCTTCACTCAGATCAATCCATTGCACCTTCTTCATTGATAGGAGCAAAATACTATTGCAGGGCACCAATTTGAAGGGGTTGTTTCATTACAGAGAAGAAAGAAAATATAGTGTCTCAAATATAGGGGGAGTGGGTCTACTAGAGTAAAAGCCATTGCAGTTATGGTTCACTGGGGGGGGCATATGGAAAGGGGTTGTAGGGGATTAAAAGAAAATTAAATAAAAAAAGTTTCCTATTTTATATTATCCATTAAGGAGATCTGTTATTGTCACTCTCTATAGCAGGGATCAGCAACCTTCGGCACTCCAGCTGTTGTGAAACTACAACTCCCAGCATGCTCCTTCAACTTGTGTGCATGATGGGAGATGTAGTTTCACAACTCCTGGAGGTTGCTGACCCCTGCTCTATAGAGTAGGACCGGTGGTGCATATTTATACATGCTACTAACCGTAGCACCCCCTGCCATGACACAGAAAATGGTTCTTTATCCTAAGGTATGTTTTTTCTTTTAATGCTGCCATTTTGGTGAGGTATAGGAACAGCTTTGGGAAGGAAGTATTGGTATTATCCATCTTTTAATGATTCATAAAAATATTAAGAAAAAACTAAAACCAACAAAAGAATTCAATATATTCTAGTCCCTACATTTTGGTAACGTGGAGCTTGTTATAAGTTGACCACCAGGTTTTATTTATTTATTTATTATACACACTTATATAGCGCTACTAATTCCGCAGCGCTTTACAGACATTATCATCCAACTGTCCCCAATGGGGCTCACAATCTAAGGTCCCTATCAGTATGTCTTTGGAGTGTGGGAGGAAACCGGAGTACCCGGAGGAAACCCACGCAAACACGGGGAGAACATACAAACTCCATGCAGATGTTGCCCTTGGTCGGATTCGAACCCCAGCGCTGCAAGGCACCAGTGCTAACCACTGAGCCACCGAGGTTTGGATATATTGTGTGACCCAAGGTTAGTCCAAAGGGAATAAAACCACATGGCTTCAGCTGCAGGGTACACTGAGCCTAATACGAACCCGTGGGTTTAGCCAACACTGTAATGTGTGTGGGGAGTTCCCGAATCTCCCCTGAAAGATGTCGGGGGAGAGAAGGATATTCATTTCACCCAATTGTTTTCTTCTCCCAGGAGATAGGCTGTCAACAGAAGTGTCTGCAGCAGCTTTCTCCTCTCTCCCCACAGAATACTCGGCAGAGCCGAACCTGTGAGTGTATGAGGATGCCGGGGGTAGATGGCAGAGGTAGCTGTCGTCTGAACAGTTGTATGGCTGATAGCTATTGAATGTGTATAGGGGTCTTAACACTGAAGGGTCTTCAGTCTTATTTCAGTATGCCTGATCTCTCCCTTCAAGATGTTCTGTATTTGCATAGGTTTAAGTGTGACTATTTGATTTTCCAATATGAGTTTTCAAAGTCATTTTCACAGTTGACATCCTGCAGGTCTGGATCCCATAAATTTGTGTTAGAGCCCTATGCCCATTTTTTCAGCTAAGAGATAAAAAAGAGATTTAGTGTTTGGCTTCAGAGACCAAGTAAAATAAGAGATAGAGATGAATCCTCCGGCAGGGTGCAGTGTGGGCAGCTGGATAAACAGAGAAAATAAAATGAATTGGCAATAACTAGGGCTTTTTCTTCCTTTTCTTCATTTACATTTTATCTGTAATGCCGCTACCTGATCTTGCCAATATTCAAAATGAGCTGGTTTATTTAATAAGGCGACCAAAAAGCAGAATGCAAACAGGTTCATCTTTGCTCTGCACAGGTTTGATAAATATCCTGCATACTTCAATCCTGTTTGCGAATATTGATATCTTGTTTACTTTGGCGTACAGTCTGCACTTATATTTGAAGTGTTGAAACGGCCATTTACATGGCTGCGTGTTACCTTTTTCTGTAACAGCAGAACATTCATATGACAACACAGGGGCACATTTATTAAGACTGGCGTTTTAGACACCGATCTTAACTTTGGTCCCACCAAAGTTATGAAGAGGCGCTAGCCCCTCCCGCGCTATGGGCAGATGCAGCGGCGGCCTTGCGGGCATCAGAAGCGATGCAGGTGCTGGGGAGCAGGGTAAGTATGATCAATATGAAGGGCCCTGGCATTTTTTGGGGGGTGGAGGTATATGTGTTGAATAGCCCCTTTAACTCTTTCTTAATTTACACTAACATTGTACTATATCAGAAGTAAATTATATATTTTACATTCGGGTGGGGGTGAGTGTTTTTTGTTTTGCCAGAACTGATCATATAAACTAGCTCTAATTGCTCCTAGGGACACTTTTTTCATTGTCCTAAGGTTCTTATTAAGGGCTTATTATGAATCTAACTGACTGCCAAATTTACCGTAGTGATCTGCTTGAAAAATATTCAGTTTAGTTGGGGGACCACAGAAATAAGCACGGTAAAGAGTGAAAGAAGAAGGTACAGGTGGTTGGGCACCACTAACCCTATGCTTGGTTCTTCTGAACGTCTGCAGAAAACAAGGGTGGTTTCTCAGTTTATGGGACCCTACACACAAATCTGCTCTGGCGTCTTTATTTACTCAAAAGATGTCATTGAAACCTCTTGCTTTTTTTTCGCACCAGATGAGGCTTTTCTGAGTGGCATTTCTTTCTGCCTTTTTTTCCTACCATAAAAAATGCCAAAGGCCTCTAGATGTTTTTTTTTTTTTTTTTTAAAGAAAAACATGCTTTAGGCTCTAATGGGGTCCATTAGGTTTACGCTCAGAAGATGATTTTGGAGCGGAGACAAAAGTACCGCATGCAGGATTTTTATCTCCACTTCAAAAATCTTCCATTATCGTCTATGGGGCCCGTGGGCTCCGTTCGGCTCAGTTATGTGCCGAATCCATCCTTTCCGTTTTCCTGCTCCTATAACGGAGTAGGAGAATGGAAAGGCTGAAGGGTGATGTGAACTCAGCCTTAAAAAAAAATCAGAAACCCAAAAAACACCACCTAATAAAAAAAGCAATAGTCACAAAAAACACTCATGTTTCCCCCGTATTATATTTCCCATAGACTTTCAGATAACATCTGGAGCTGTTGTTTTTGCATAAACATGCTGAAAAACACCACTTAAACTGCAAAAATACACATAAATGCCACAAAAAAACTATGTATGAGCCCACCCTACATCTGATGATCACTTTGACAACAGCCTAGCTAATCAGGACTCAGGCAAGCATGGCCCTTTTCTTCTATTGGTATTTTCCTGTGACCTGTATGTGACTTGCGTGTTGCTACTCGCATTACAAGTGTTAACATGCCTATAGGCTATACCGTATTAATATGTGGTGCAAACAATAGGACGATTCTCATCATTATCAGACGATGTGCTTGAAAGCCGAATCTTCTACTATAGAGTCTGCTCATGATTCATTATAGTCTTAGAATGGGCAAAGAGACAAGGAGGAAACAGAGACCTGCCTGTTCAACGTTTCATGTGTATATTGGCAATTTTCAGACAGACCCGCACTAATTACTAGGAATATAATATGTCATTGTCATCACCAAGATTAAATTAGTTATCCAGCTTGAAAACACTTTTCGACCCCCCTCATCACTTTCCCTCACTTGCTTCATGCTGCACAACGACTTTGGTTCTCCACCCTCTGGTTCTCTGCTTGTCAACTTCAGGAATGGACAATGGTCATGTCTGCCACTGCAACCAATGACTGGCTGTGGCAGTGATGTGTTCACCAAGTGGCTGGTGACCCAGTGAGGTGCAGCGTGGGGACACGTCACCCCTGTCCATTCTTGAAGGTGACAGGCAAAGAACCAGAGTGTAGTGAACTATAGGAACCCGGAATAAAGTGGCGGGGAGCAGGTAGGTAAGCTTCCCCCCACAGGTCCGGGGGGGAAGGGGGCTGCAGAAACGTTTTTCAAAGACAGGCAACCCTTTTAAGCTTGCAGTCAAGATCCAGATATTAAAAATGTTAAAGAGTGGCAGATTGGATTATCCGTAAGCATGTATCTGTGATGTATAGAAGAAGCATTGCATAACTGTATGGGGATGTATAGAATGAGGACATTTCTCACTGAAATGACCAGTAATGGAAAGAATGCGTCTGAGGAACAACTCAATGTTTATTCACCTCCTAATCTTTACTTCGCACAGCAAATGCCTGACTTTACCTGCATTAATTCACTATAAATACCTGCCGTGCATGTGCCAGAGAGTTATAGCAGATTATGTATTCTGTGATGCGAAGTGTTACAGTCTATGCACAGACCACCAGAAATGATAAAGAAGCAAAAGTGAACCATGTTAAAAGAACCATAAACAAAACAGATGGAACAAAACCACATTGGGTTCAGCAGAGAAGGGAGCAAGAGACCATTAAAAACCAAGGTCTTTTTTTATTACCATAGCATTCACTCCCATTATTTAAGATCTCTGCACTACTCTAATGTGATTTCATATTCTACTAGACACGGGTTAAATGCTAATAAAGCCATTTCGTAAAACATATTTTCTCACATCTGTTAAACCTTTCTGTAAAACAGACAGAAATGCAGCCAGAGAGATTACTAGCGGACCAGTGGGATGCAGCATCAGAATTATGCAGCATTTATCTAAGAAACATCCGTCTTCTGTGCCAAGACAGATGTAGAAGGGAAGAAAAATGCACTCATTTCACAGGGAAGGACACATAGGTGTGGAAAACTTGATTATTATTTTAGACCTTTTTACATGGGCAATTAACAACGGAACAAAGTGAGCATTCCCTATAATTGCCTGATTGTCAGATGAGGTGAGAGCATCCTTTACATGCAGCAATCATCTCCTCTGAATGAGCACAAGTCATTACTGTGATCACTCAATCCCATACAGATTCATTTTTTGCGGGCAGCAGATCACTGTTTACACAGGATGATGTGCTTCTGGCAAATATTGATTTTATGTGCCGCAAAATAATAATTTTACCTGATAAACGAGCGTTTGCTCATTCATTGGTTGATTGGCAACCCATTCTCATGGGGTAATTATCGGAAACGAGAACAATCATCCCCTTAATTACCTGCGTGTTTGTCTAAAGGTGGATTTAGACGGGTAGATTATTGGGAATGAACGTTCCTGCAAACGCTCGTTCATCTGGTGATCCTGTCGTTCGTGCAGGTGCCTAAATGATCGTTTCTGGGCAGCAGATTGCGCTGTCTAAACAGTGAGCTGCTGACCAGAAACAATGTAGATGTATGAGGATGAGTGATCGCAATAGTAATCGCTCGTCCTCATACTGTGGAATTGATCGCTGCATGTAAATGTGGCACCTCCACTGAACGAGGAGCCGACTGTCTGGAAGAAACGCTTCCTTCCCGACAATTGGCTGCTCCTTGGTGCGTGTAAATGAGCCTTTAGCAGGGCCGGCTCCAGGTTCATGTGGACCCTTGGGCGATAAATCCCAGTGGGCCCCCATGAGGCATTTTTTTACATTGACATGTCCCCCTGTGGCTCCCACACGGTATAATGACCCCCAGTGGCCCCTATACAGTATAATGACTACTAGTGGCCCTTCACACAGTATAATGACTACTAGTGGCCCTTCACACAGTATAATGAACCCCCAATTTCCCCCCCCCCCACTGTATAATGACCACCTGTGGCCCGGCATTCTGAATAATAACCCCCAGTTGCCCCCCATTCAGAATAATGACCGCCAGTCGCCCCCATTCAGAATAATGACCCCCAGTAGCCCCCACACTGGGGGAATACTGTATGGAGGGGGCTCTGGGGGTCATTATACTGAATGGAGGGTCATTGGTGATCATTATACTAAATGGGGGACACTGGGGGTCATTATATTATGTAAAGGGCCCTCACAGTATAATGACCCCACAGTGACCCTCCATTCAGAATAATGACCCCCAGTCACCCCCACACTGGGGGTTATACTGTATGGAGGGGGCACGAGGGGTTATTATATTTAATGGGGGCTCTGGTGGTCATTATGCTAAATGGAGGGTCAATGGGGATCATTATACTAAATGGGGGGCACTGGGAGTCATTATACTGTGTAAGGGGCCCTCACAGTGTGATGAATGACCCCCCCCAGTGGCCCCCTCACATACCTATCATTGCAGGGGAGCTGGTGGTCCTGTCATTCACTATCCGCAGCTCCCTGCGCTCCTTCTCTCCGGCGGCCGCTGCAGCAGTGAGCCAGGCCTGGAGCAGAGAAGGAGATGTGCAGTGATGTAGCTAGAACTGACTGGGCCCCACAGCAAATTTTAGTGCCCCCCCCCTCCCCCCCAATGTGTGTTCACATCACGTTTTTCCTATCGGTTTGATGTATACAAATGTGCAGCACTCCACGTTTTTGTATCCTGCAGAGTCAAGTAAAAAATGCATACGTTAACATATATGTTTTTTTACAATGGAACTGTATGGTGAACGGACGCCACTGTACGGCATCAGTCTGAGGATTGTATGGTGAACGGACACCACTGTACGGCATCAGTCTGAGGATTGTATGGTGACCGGACGCCGCTGTACGGCATCAGTCTGAGGATTGTATGGTGACCGGACGCCACTGTACGGCATCAGTCTGAGGCATCTGTAACGCAGACATTTTTGGTATACATTAAATGGATGGCACAAATGGGATGTGAACCCAGCCCTAGTGTCAGAATAAGCCCCAGTACACAGCGGAGCAGCGTGGCGGAGGGGGGCCGCCATGTACTGACAGAGCGCTACCTGGTCCTGGTGGTCAGGGATGAGGGCTGTGCTTCCCAAGGATCATTTTCTACTGGGAAATACAGGGCACAGTATAATACACTAGAGTCTACATAATATAACGCTATTAGCCCTACCCCCGAATAATAATACAATTAGGGGGTCATTTATTATATAGAAATACGTCTATATTAGGCGTATTTCTGACACAGATTGTGGCGCAAAGGTCCTTAGCACCGCAATCTGTATCTTTTCCCGCTCATGCCAGGTCTAAAAAAGTGGTGTGGACATGGAAGGGGATACAGTTATGGCCATGCAGTTATTGGATACCACCGCCATATAGTGATAACACCGCCATACAATGGTAAAACCACCATACAGTGACCGGATAAAAGGGTATAAGAGGGCACAGTACAGGGAATGACTATGGGCACTGCACAGGGTGTGGTAAGAGGGCACAATGCAGGGTATAAAGGGGCACAGTACGGGGTGGGGGGCACAGTCACATGACCCTGTGACGTTAGAAGGTCCTTATGCACATGAGATTTTAATATGAGTTAATATAAAAAATACCATCTCCTCAGCTGGTACAGTATTACACTGCCGATTTTCCGAACAAAAAGCAGCGCATAATACACACCATATACGTATACCCTATTAGGTCTCATACAGATAGTTACCCCATCCCACCCCTTACAAAATTTAGAAGGCTCTAGGTGTGGCGCTTTTTTCCCCCCATAAGCATCTCCACAGGACTTAGAAAGCACATAGTACAAAGTGCAGCAGGAATACATGAAAAAAATAAAAACACCACCAAAATGCCAGTAAAAACAAAACAAAATAAAACTCGTTTAACATTAAATGTGTTCAGCAAATGCTTATAAACGTTGAGAAGATAGTGGGCAGATTTAGGGTACCTGTACATGTTGCGGATCACACATTTTTCCCCACACGGATTCTCTTGCGGAAACAAAGAAGAGTAAAAGCCTCATTCATAAGTCAGTGTTTTGGTCAGTGATTTCCATCATGTGAGCCAAAACCAGGATTGGAGCCTCCACAGACATAAGATAAGGCTCATACCCACGGCCGTGTGCCGGCCGGGCCCGTGCTGCGGTCCTCAATGCACAGGCACGACCGTGGGGCAGCCGCATGCAGATCGTGGACCCATTTACTTGAATGGGGTCCATGATCTGCATCCAACAGTCCGCACCGCAAAAAAGTTGTACTTTTTTGCGGTGCGGAGGCACGGCCAGAAACACCATCCGTGGGGTTCCAAACCGTGCCTCTGTTCTGCATCTCGGTGATTGCGGACCCATTGAAGAGAATGGGTCCGCGATCCATGGTGCAGGGTGCACACAGCCAATGCCTGTGTATTGCGGACCCCCTGTATGCGGGCCGCAATCCGGGCAACAGCCGTGTGCATGAGCCCTAAAGGAAAGATCTGCCCCTGTTCTGTGTTTATAGCTACACCTGGTTTGGGCTGAAAATCACTGATGGAAATCACTGACCAAACACTGACTCTTTGAATGAGGCATAATAAAGTACCAGCAAAATAAATGAGATTGGATTTTTTTTCCCATACGGAAATTGACCTGCTGTTTAGATTTGAAATCAGAGGCATATCAATTCTTTTTGTGGCTCTTTTGTGCGGATTTCACCCTTTTCAATGCAAGGAGGAGATATGCGGAAAATCCGCACCAAAGGCCACAAGTAACACATGCAGTTTTTGGTGCAGGAAAGCACAGAAATCTATGTGAAAAACTGAGCAGATTTTCTGTTTTCAAAATCGCAGCTGTGTGCAGCTAGCCTTAGGCCTCTTGCACACAGGGCACCGGCCGTGTGCACTCCTCATCACGGATGCGGACCCATTAACTTGAATGGGTCCGCAAATCCAGAGATGCGGTGTGGAACAGAACGTTAGCACTGAACGGAAGCACTCCGTTCCGTGCTTCCGTTCCGCAAAAAAAATAGAACTTGCTCTATCGTTTTGCAGAACAGACGGATCGTGGACCCACGATCCGCATGCGGCTGCTCCACAGTCGGTGCCCGTGCATTGTGGATCGCAATTTGCAGTCTGCAGCACTGACATGGCCAGCACACGGTCGTGGTGCCAGGTCTAAAAAAAGTGGTGTGGGCAGGGAAGGGGATACAGTTATGGCCATGCAGTTATTGGATACCACCGCCATATAGTGATAACACCGCCATACAATGATAAAACCACCATACAGTGACCGGATAAAGGGTATAAGAGGGCACAGTACAGGGAATGACTATGGGCACTGCACAGGGTGTGGTAAGAGGGCACAATGCAGGGTATAAAGGGGCACAGTCACATGACCCTGTGATGTTAGAAGGTCCTTATGGTGAATGCTGTTCAGATGCCACCATAATGAGAGGCAGAGGAGTGAGACAGGGGCCCTGGGTGGACAGGAGGGGTGGACACAGCAAGTAGGGGGAAGGGGCTCTGAGGGGGATTCATACAAGAAGTCGGGGCAGGAAGTCTGTGCAGGGCAGCCATAGGAGATAGGAGGGTGAAACAGGAGCTCTGGATACATGAGGGAGGAAAGGAGACAGCAGGGGCCCCATGAGGATGAGATAGGACAGGATATGTGAGGGGGGGGGGCAGTTATCATGGAGGCAAACTGCTTAATGAAACAGTAATACAACTAAATAGAATGAAGCAGCATCCAGCAGCCGATCGAAGAGTCCCCCCCCTTTCCTTCTGTCCCACAGACAAGAGACAGTCACAGTGCAGACTGCAGACTCACTCACAGACTGTCTACACACTTCTCTGCTCCAGCTCCAGCCCTCCGGTCTCTCGCCTCAGGCAGCATGTGTCCTGTGTAGAGGGGGTGTGTCCTGTGTAGAGGGGGCGTGTCCTGAGTCTCTGCAGCTCAGAGGGCCCCACCAAAGGGGTACTGCGTAAGTGAAGTGACAGCAGTGAGAGCTTCCATCTGTATTGATGGAAGTGCTCATAGCAGCTCAGTGGGCCCCCCCAGGAGCATTGGGCCCCGGCACTTGCCCGGGGATGCCGGGTTATGACGCCGGCCCTGGCCTTTAGGCTACGATCACACTGTCAGGTTTCCTGCTGCAGTTTCGGAAGCCAAAATCAGGAATGGATCATAAAAGGACAAATGGTATACAGGACTCTTTTTAGAGTTCACTCCTGGTTTTGACTTCCAAAACTGCATTCAGAAACCTAACCATCTGACCGTACCCTTACAGAGGCCAGAACTTTCAGGGCTGTAACAAGTAACCCCACGGATAGTATGGAATGGAACCCCCAGTTCACTACAGTCACATTCATCAGCTCAGTTCATATCATGACATTTTTATGATTATTTTTGCCTCTGCCCACTTTCTCTAACACACAGGGATAATGCACAAAGTGATGTAATATTATAGGTCTAATGCACATAGTGATGTCACAGCACAGGGCTAGTTCACAAAGTAATATCATAACAGAGATAATGCACACAATGACGTCACAACAGAGATAACACACACAGCAATGTCACAGTGCAAAGATAATTTACCGTACTCAGCAAAGTTACAGAATAATCATGTAATCGTGCAGTGATGTCACAAGCAAGACAAGTTACAGGTTACAGATTTTGGATTGGGGCTCAGGAGCCTCAAGTTATACCTCTAAAAAATACACACTAAAAAACGACAAAATGTATACACCTTAGGGCTCATTCACACGCAATACACTGGCACCGTTCCGTGTGCATTCCACATCACAGATGTGGACCCATTCACTTCAATGGGTCCGCAAATCCGGAGATGCGGAACGGAAGCATGGAACGGAACACTACGGAATGCTTTCTGGGGTTCCGTTCCGTACCTCCGCACCGCAAAAAGATAGAACTTGCTCTATCTTTTTGCGGAACGGACGGATCGCGAACCCATTCAAGTGAATGGGTCTGCAATCCCTATGTGTCTGCCCCACGGACGGTGCCCGTGCATTGCGGACCGCAATTTGCACGGTCGTGTGAACAAGCCCTTACTCTGCTGATATAGTATGTTCCTGCAAGCGATTATGACTTTAATAAGCAAATTTAGACAATCACAAATTCTATTATGTTAATTGTCCTGTTCCCATGACATCATCCAAATATCAGTAATTATAACTGAATTTTTTATTATCTGTTCCAGTAATGAAGGAAATCCATTACTTCAAATTGAAGTGGAGCCAACATCTGAGGTAAAATAATCACACTGTTTCATGTCTTGAAGGACAGCGAAGCTTAATGTTTTTCCTTACTTTTTTGTACTTTAGGCTACAAATTGGCAGATATCTTGAGGGCATGTAGCATAGTACAGATTACAGCATACAACCAACTTGTTCTTTTGAAATACTGGGTCAGTGAGAACCACCATATTAGTGACTGATTGTAAATGACATTGTGTCAAAATCTTTAAATCAGAAAGATCAGAGGTCAGAGATAGCTCTAAAAGGTTCCAGAATCTGTCATCTTAAATGGTGCTTATTTTTTGTGCAATTTGGACCAATAATAGGTTGAGCCCATCAGCATATTCAAATGACAGCTCAGCTTTGGATTAGTTCTGCAGTAACTAGGCATGGCCACTACCCTCTTAAAAAAACCATCTCATTAATGTGGGTACAAGTAGCTGGACCCCTGCCAATCAGATATTGGCCTATCCTAAGCAGAGGAACGTCTTTACAACTTGGATTCAAGTAGCATTTATAATATCAAAGAGTAGAGTTTGGATCGGCCCCTCAGATAAGCAAAGATTCCTCCAGGGGTCCCGATTCTGGTCCTTTTGGGTATGTACACACATGACATTTTGCAGGGCATTTCTAAAACTTCTTTGAAGAAAGGGATGCAAATGAGCTCTTAACAAGCTCTTCCTCTGATGCCACCAGATGTAAGGCAGCTATCCTATAAGTCAAAGTTTGACCCTTTAAAAAGGCCTTGAGACATGACTTTGATAATAGATAAGCCAGCATCTCATCTGCTCTGTAATACAATGACATATTGTAGCTTTCTGGTTTGCATTGAAGACTCCACTGTAACTATTTCAGCATCATCTTTTTATTTTTTTATATTACTTTCAAAGTCTACAAATTCAGATTATTTTATTTAGTAACTTCCAATTTCAAAAAAATACAGTTGAAATCTGTCTGCTGGGGGGCAATACTGTGGTTTTATTTTTCTTCATTTTTAGATATGACCCCTAAAATCCTTTGAAGTATTGTCTGATGTCCCAGCAGGGAACTTTACTGATCATTGTTCTGCTGTGTGGTCTTATGCAAAACCCAAAGAACTAGCAACAAGGCATTTTCCAATATGAAATATTTATTTTTCTAATTTTTAAAAGAATTTGGTTCAATAAATATTAACTCATAATGCCTGAGGAGCACACATTAATGATAGGAAGTGAAAGGAGCACAAAGGAGAAAATGGATATTTCATATTTATAAATGGAAGTATTTAGTGGCATATATTTAACACCAAAGGCAGAAATAAAAAAAATGAGGCAGATATAAATATGCAAATAAAACAAATTCTTTAGCCTCTGAATAACTGGTGTATTTCCATTTATGAAATATATTAGGGGGAATGTATCAAAATCCGCACTTCAGAATGATAGCTTTAAAAAGTCATACAATTGGGCTTTGTGACATTTTGGACGTAGTTGCACAAAAATTTGCGTATTTACACAACTAGCACCAATTTAAAAAATGGATGGGAAAGTGGTGTGGTTTGTCGAGCTTATTGAAAGGGGTTTTCCGACATTTTCATATTGATGGCCTAGCCTTAGAATATGTGATTGGTCGGGGTCCAAATCCCAGCACCCCAGCTGATCAGCTGCTTGAGGGGGCACCAGTGCTCACTCGCAGTTTACCAAGGACAGTGCCATCGATTGGATATTGTTTATACATGATATTGCAGCCCCATTCACTTTATTGATTTATCAAGTGAGACTTGCTCCATTAATGGGGTGGCGTGGAGTAATATCTCAAGACTTATAGCATCACATTTTTTAAATATTGGGCACAATTTTATAAATTTGGCGCAAATTATGGAGATGCAAATAAATATCTCCCATTATTTCAGTTTACTATCTTTGAATGACTTGAATTCCATTAAATGGCTTTTTTTGTTGTTGTTAGAAGCGTTTTATGATGATAAACTTATACATGTCCTCCAACAATTGGCCATTGATTTGGGACAACCCAGCAGTATGTCCTTACACCAATCTCCCAGACATCAGTGGCTGGTCATGTAATTCTGAGTCCCCCAGATAAAGAAAGTCTCTGTGTAGCTACTCCCTGACTAATACATGAGGATCTTAACTAGGAACCTCTTTTATTAATGCTCTACTTGGGTATTTGAAAAACATTTAGGGCCTGTTCACACTGCAGATTTTGACGTTGTTGTTCACATTGAATGCCGCGGACCCGATAGCAGCTTAGATTCTTTGAATGGACCTAAATTGCAAGCAGACACCTGCTGCGGTTTTAAGCGACATCTGTCTGAACACTGCTCCACAAAGAGACATGTCGCAGCTTTAAACCACTGACCTGCAAACTGCAGAGCTGCTCCCAAACAATGGGAGGCAGACACCACGCGGCCACCACTAGAATTTTAGCACTGTGAATACCGCAGTGTGAAAGAGCCCTTAGGGGAACTGGCCAGGCACCTTTTGGCTCTATATACACTGTGTCTCAGCCTTATGTTTGGCATATACACTGGGAGAAGCTCCTGTCATACGGGTTGGATGTATCCATTGGGCTTCATTCACCTGATGAAGACCATAAGATTGTCCTTTTGGCCCCCATCAGGGTGGTATGCAGTGGCATATCTATAGGCGACATATGCCAATGTGTACTTATACAGTGGCTTGTACATAATTCTTCCAAACATATACCACATGACATAAGGCTCTGAGGCAGTGTAGCTACTAAATTGCCTTAAACACTATAGATTACTATTCTTCAATTTAGTTTACCATTGAGAATATATAGTGCTGCCCCTTCCTTCCAAATCCAACTTATTTATTGAGCAGTTATGCTCGGTGAGAATATTACTTGAGAGAGGTATTAAGCAAAAACTTTCATAAGGTAGGGGAGTTTGGGAATTTCAAAGGGGCAGCTTTTCATGAAGGTAGGGTACCCAAAAGTTTGCAGTCATGGAAATAAGCATGTAGGTTTTATGTGTCATGTGCCCCCATACTGGTAGTTTGAAGTTGTTCTTGTTGGCTCTAAATACTTAGAGCAGCCATGGGACTAGGGAAATAGAAGACGGTACAGAAGTTAGTGTGTACAGATCCTTTCTCAGGTGTTAGCTCCTGTCAGTTAGTAATGTGTTAGTGTCTTTTCTCATGAAATAGTCAAACATTTTCTCTGATATCTATTCCTAGAATGAAGAAAGCAATGAGAAAGCAGAGGAGTCTGAAGACGACTTTGAAGAGATGAACCACTTGTTGCTTTCAGCCAGGAACTTTCCCCGCAAAGCCAGTCAAACCAGCATATTCTTGCAAGAGTGGGACATTCCATTTGAGCAGCTGGAAATTGGGGAGATGATAGGCAAAGGACGCTTTGGTCTAGTGTATCATGGACGTTGGCACGGTGAAGTGGCTATTAGGCTCATTGACATAGAACGGGATAATGAAGACCAACTGAAGGCATTTAAAAGGGAGGTGATGGCCTACCGACAGACACGACATGAGAATGTGGTACTCTTCATGGGAGCCTGCATGAGCCCTCCACACCTAGCAATCATCACCAGGTAATACAAAGTTCCGCATTCACATAAGTGTCCACAAATAATGATGAGTATATGGTCATATAATATAGATGGTTTTATCCATATTTACCTCTTCTCCTTATTATGTCACTACAGATGTTTAGATATGGTATCTCTTTTGGTCAACATTCTTTGAAATATTTTCTGGTTTATTTTATCCCAAACTGCTGCCACAAATGCAGATCACATACTGGGCTACGTTGTCTACTGGGTACTAATTTGGACAATTTTAGAATATGCTGTATTTGAAATCAGTGGGTATATCATTAAAGGAGCAGTCTAGCAGTGACCTTCCTACAGTTTTACTTTTCGGAGTATTCATTTAACACAGGGGTGCACAACGGTCGGGGGCCACATTGCCAGACTGAACCAATGACGAGGGCTGAAATAAAAATTTAAAGGGGTATTAACAACTGAAAAACTGTATTTTTGGCCGATTGAACATACGGTATTTACCATTAATGTCTGGTTACAGTTCTGGGACTCCCATCTAATGGGAAAAATACATGTGAGTAGTCACAAGACATAGACATACATGTCTGTTATCAGATGGTTGGGGGCCGCACAGAATGGTATCAAAGGCCGTAGGTTGTGCACCTGTGATTTAACATAATAATCTTCGTATAATGAATGGCTTGGCTCTTTTTGTGATTTTCAGCCAGATTAATTTCTATATGGACAGGACCCCTGTTCTCTCTATAGATGAGGGGGATCAAGTATAATGGCATATCCTATGGATGTGCCATAGATTATGAAGATGGAGATATCCATTTGCAAACCTTTTTTATTGCCCCAGTACAGTATATGCACTAAAAGATTAAAAATATTTTTCCACTTTGCGTCTACAGCTGCTATGCGGATCCGTGAGTTTCCATGATTGCAAATAAACCATGTTTCTAGTTCAAACAGATGTAGGTTCCACCAGAATCTCTTTTTTCTTGACTACAGATGATGGGAGGGGAGACATATGGAGACACGTAGATCTGCACAGGAGATGTATACACAGAATGCAGTTTCTTTCTATGTTCCTTTTGAATTTTACATTGGATTTTATCCCGGTAATATGAATGACATGGTAAATCAGGTGGTCCTTCTTAATTCCGCTAAGAATTTTATCTGGCTACCCTTTGCAAACCAAACAGCTTTTCAGTGTAGCTACATGGTGGATACATCCTTTCCCTTCAGTGTGGCTACATGGTGGATACATCCTTTCCTTTCAGTGTAGCTACATGGTGGATACATCCTTTCCCTTCAGTGTGGCTACATGGTGGATACATCCTTTCCCTTCAGTGTGGCTACATGGTGGATACATCCTTTCCTTTCAGTGTAGCTACATGGTGGATACATCCTTTCCCTTCAGTGTGGCTACATGGTGGATACATCCTTTCCCTTCATTGTGGCTACATGGTGGATACATCCTTTCCCTTCAGTGTGGCTACATGGTGGATACATCCTTTCCCTTCAGTGTGGCTACATGGTGGATACATCCTTTCCCTTCAGTGTGGCTACATGGTGGATACATCCTTTCCCTTCAGTGTGGCTACATGGTGGATACATCCTTTTCCTTGAGAGCGTTTCTGTCAAAGTAAGGCTACTTTCACACCAGTGTTTTTGCTGGATCTGTCATGGATCAGCAAAAACGCTTCCATCATAATAATACACCCATCTCATCCATTCTAAACGGATCCAGTTGTATTATCTTTGAAAATGCCAAGACAGATCAGTCTTTAAAACCATTCTAAGTCAATAGGGGACGGATCCGTTTTCTTTTGTGTCAGAAAAACCTGATCTGTCCCCATTGACTTACATTGTGTGTTAGGATGGATCTGTCTTGCTCCGCACCACATCGCGGACAGAAAAATGCTGTTTGCAGCTTTATTCTGTCTGCAATAGGGACGTAACCAAATGGAACGGAATGCATTCTGGTGCTCTCCATTCCCTTAAGTTCAGTTTTGTCTCTATTGACAATAAATGGGGACAAAACTGAAGAATTTTCCCCCCCCGCTATTGAGATCCTATGACGGGTCTCAATAGCGGAAAGGGAAAGCGCAGATGTGAAAGTATCTTAAAAGAGGTAGACATTTTAGTAGGTAAATAACTCAGTTTACTTATTTATCTGTAATTTCAGAAAATTTGAGTTATTGCTTTAACCCTTAATGAGGACTGGGGATATTCCATTACCTTTGAGTTAAAATTGTCCTTCCATCCTTATCATACATGTGTATACAAATACACATCAAGTGACCACCACACCGCCTTTGATGTTCTCCTGAGAGCGGAATGTAATGATAATTGCTCTATTCAGATCCTCATGTTATTTTTATGATTAAGGGACAATTATAGTAAGTATGCTGCGTTAACTTTATGGTACTTCATTTCATACTAAAGTTAATTTTTATGCATTTCCAGCAAATATGTTTAGACGGAATTATTATTACAGGATTGGGAATGTTTATCTATGATTCAAAGAGCCTTTCCACGTAGGAGTTATTTATACAGGAGTTTAATCAGCACTAAATACATCACTAGGGACTGTTTCAAATACAAATCACCCATAAGTGCCTTTATCATGGCTGGGAAGTTCCGGGCCAAGATATCCTGTAGTATAGCTTTTATCACTTCTGTATGGGGGGAAAAAGTGACAACCGGTCTTAAATTAAAATGGATTATAGAGTGGTGATCACTGTATAGTCCTCCTTCTTCAGTCTCCATACGGGGGTCTTTCACATTGTGCAAAATGGGTTGAATTGCTCTTTATATTTTTGGCATGACACAATATTTCATCCTTGTGTTATACCTTTTGGCATCAATAAATATATATATATATATATATATATATATATATATACTTTAGACTAGTCTAGCACTTTTTCTGTAATGTATAATGGCACAAGAGTTACTGGATCATCAAACATTTGTCAGTGCACTAAATATATGTGAAAAATAACCTGTTATGTCGTAGATATCTGCTATCTTTTTGTCAGGTTCTCCCGGGAAAATATATTAATGTCCCCATTCCTCTGCGTATGCTGAACGTGTGTTGGACTGGAAAATGCCTCTGAAGCTGTCCCTTTGGGTAAAGCCTTGGAAAGTAAGGCCTGATCAAAGGCGCACATCAAGAGCCGCTCTCATTCTGCTGAGCACAGCAGTCACATTCCCATGGCAGTTGTTTTTTGGACTGGAATCTGTAGAGAACAACCAGATTGACAGCTGCCCAAAGAAATGTCAGCTCTTTCATGTCAGGAGCAGGCATATAAATGACCACAGCCTGAGAGTTCCAGATCACAAATGTGACATCTATCTACCTGCTCTACTTTTGTCTTCATCCTCTGGGGTTAAGCATTGAGCATATACCTTGAAAGAGAGACACCTAATACTTTTTTTCACTTTGAAACTATATGTATCTACAAAATCTGAATATTTCTATACCATAAATATTACTGTACTTTTACAGGGTCATACATCTTCCTGACTAGTAGATTATTAGCGGTCAGTTGCATTTACTGCCATGACAGCTCATTTTTCCTAAAGGGGGTTTCTGAGATTTTGATATTAATATCAGAATTTCTGAAAACCCCTTTAACCTAAATAATGAACCCAAGCTACTCTTTTTATACAGCCTACTAATGTGACTCTGCTGACCAGTAAGTGCACCTACATTATGTGATAACTAGAGTTCGTTCCAACCTTGCTCATGGTGCCAGTACAGCTCTGATCCTTTTCTCCTCATCCAGATTCAGGATCAAAGTTAAACCCTATGACTCCATCCTTACAGTGGACAGTGTGCTGTCTACATTTTTTGCTGGCCCATTGAAATGAATGGGTCCACATCTGATCCGCAATTGTGGAACAAAAATACGGTCGTATGCAGGAGACATAAGGGGAATTTCTCAAAACTGATGAAGTATTGATAGGTATTGAAGTATTTCGGGTCCAGTTTGCTGAATTTTTTAAAACACTTCGGCTCGGACCAGAATCCATTATAATTGCCTTGAAAGTTGGTATATAACCCCCTCTAGCCTCCTAGGACTCATAATATTTAGGTAAACTTGTTATCTCTTTTTGTTTATTTTTTATGAATCCCCCCTCCTCCCCAAGCGGTCGGACTGCAATGGCAGCAATAGTACATAGCTATGGGAAAACACACATTTGAGGACGTTAACATGCAGTGTGATTAACCCCTTTCCGACGGCGCAGCGAGATGTGAATTGCTACGCCCGCCCAATCAGCGGCGGGGTACGGCAGTCACTGATAGCGAGACCCCTGCTGTATGCGCCGACATCGGTGAAAACACAGATGCCAGTGCATTAACCCTTGACCCTTGGTCAGCGCTGACTGCGGCACGTGCGATGTGTGGAGAGGGAGAGAGCTTCCATTGGGTCCCCGTGCTGCTGTGACGGGGACCTGATGGCAGGGAAGGCAGCCCGATGCCTTCCTTAGGCATCGTGGCTGCCTTCAGTGACAGCCTGGGAGATCCAGCCCCCTGGATCTCACAAGCACTCACAAGCAGGAAGCTGTAAGTGTATTACAGTGAGTAATACACTTACAGCCAATGCATTACAATACAGAAGTATTGTGATTCGTTGTGAAGGGGATCAGACCCCCAAAGGTTGAAGTCCCAGAGTGGGACAAAAAATAAAGTTAAAAAAATAACGTTTTACAAAAAAATATAAACATTTTCAAGTAAAATAAAAAAAGCTTCCTTTTCCCAAAATAAAGTAAAACATATTTTTTTTTTAAGATAGGGAAAAAAAGAAAAGTAGACATATTAGGTATCGCCGTGTCCGTATCAACTGGCTCTATAATAATATCACATGACCTAACCCCCTAACTAAAGTTGTACTAAAAGAACATTTTTTTGTCACCTTACATCACTAAAAGTGCAACACCAAGCGATCAAAAAGGCGTATGCCCCCCAAAATAGTACTAATCTAGCCGTCACCTCATCCCACAAAATATGAGCATAAATCCAAACTCCACTCAAACCATCCACTCATATAGGTACAAATAGAGCATCAGATTTTCCAATTATCCTCCTCCGACAACAGCTCCTGCGAAAAAAACGCACTAATAGTGAAGCACTGTGAATGCTTCTCACACGCGCTTATAGCTGATATACTCACAAGCACAAGTGGGAGTCAGGCACATCAAATGTGCTCATTGCTGTGAATTGTTTTATCGGTTTTATACTAACTTATCCTTGTGAGTATATTAAAAGGATTATTTTTTTAAAAAAAGTAAACAGCTTTAAAAAGAAGCCGCAAATGTGCTCTAAAATAGTGCTACTTTTAGTGCAATAGGATAGGTCATCAATATCAGATTGGTAAAGGTCCGAAACCCGGCACCGCTGCCCATCAGCTGGTTGAAGGGAAGGCTGCACTCGTTTACTTGCTCACCATTGACAGCGCATCAGTAAGGAGGTGTAATTACAAGCAGTCCCATTAATTTCCATGGGATGGCCCATTCCTATAAAGTAAAATAGGAAAGAGCCGTCCCATTGAAGTGAATTACACCTTCTCACCGCTACAATGTAGACGGTGAGCAGGTAAACATGCATGGAGCGCAGCCTTCTCTTCAACCAGCTGATCGTGGGGGTGCCAGGTTTCGGACCCCACCAGTCTGATATTGATGACCTATCCTGAGGATAAGTCATCAATATTAAAATCCCGGAAAAAAAAACCTTTAAGTCTCGTTCACAAATAGTTAATAAAAAAAACAGAGGTATATTTCTATGTGTCACTGCTGTTCCTCATTGAGATTAATGTAAACCATCTAGGACTCATTAGATGCTAAGCTATTATGGGATGCATTGGTATCCACAGTATCGAATTGTTTTGACTTGTGTATACACGTATGTCAATTATTTACATTCTGAATATGAAAATTTGATGGCTATCCCAAAACTAATATATATAAATAGTATCCTACACCTTTCAGTCATCAGTGCTCTGCAAATTTTAAATCCCATACATATATATTGATGGCTCCTAGATTAAGCAAAATGGGCTTCACTGAAAATCCAGGTAAATTTCTATATATTATCCCTTTAGTGCTACAGTCGGTTTTGGCATTCAAGATGCATCCAATTTTTTTTATAATATATCAAAAACATTTATTTATTGTTTAGGTGGCAATAAAAAAAAAAATTGCCACATTTGTTTGGGTTTTGTTCTTTTACGGCATTCACCAAGTAATAAAATTAATGTGTTAACCTTATTCTGTTGTTTTTTACATTTTACTTCTGCAGAATGCAAACATTGTATTTTTGTCTACAAAATTGTGCAAGAGCTTTTATCTTTATTTTTGTGGGATGAGTAGATGTTTTCATTGATATTTTGTGGTACTTTTTATAGAAACAGCAATTCTTGCATGGTTATTTTGATTTTTTTTACATCATTCACAGTGCGGGTGCCATATAATGATAATTTTATAGTTTATGTATACTGAATATATTTTTTTGTTGTTATGCCTGACAGTGTAACACTGACGAGCATCTGTGCTATGATGGCAGACCTGGGGGCCATAGTCATACAGCACCCCTCTGAGGACTTTGAGGTAGCCCCCATCATTTGTCTAACCACTTAGATGCCACTTACCATGGCATGTAAGATGTTAACTGGCTAGGACTGGAATTATTTCTGGTCATGGCCATTGCGGCATAGTGTCTACTGTGTGTAACAACTGCTCATGATGAACATGTATGTGCAGCGGGTTGCTGAAAGTACTCCCCAACAGCAACACACTATACCGCGGATGTCAGGCAGGAGTTAAAGAGGTATTTTAATTTATTCCCTCTGAAAATGGGGGACCCGTACCCCACGGAGCCCCCAAAATTAACCGAACGGCATGCATGCAGCTGCTCCATTCATTTCTATGGAAGTTCCAGAGATAGCCAAGAGATCCTGGGGATAGGGAATAACTTGTATAGCTGGAATACACCTTTAAGATTCAGCCATTGTTTGATACTATTGCATAGAAGTTTTATTTTGTAAGTGATCAAGAACAGTCATTTCCAACTTTACTACTATGGTGGAAAACCTGCAAAAGGTTTCTACATGTAGGGAAACCCTGCTCACATTTTTGTCTTCACAAAAGCCTTTTGTAGGGGTAAAACAAATCTATTTTCTGGACAACATCTGCTGAATGGTTTGGTTGCCCTCAAGCTAAACTATAAAGTGTCAGCACTTGCAGCTGCTGTCTTCTGGTGAGCTCTTGACTAGGAACCCCAGAGTTGAAGAAACAGGAACCTATGAGATGGTAGCATATAAGCCCTGTGTTTCTGGAAGGGAGTTGTGATTTAGTATTTAGAATTTAGAATTTTCAGATTTTTAAAATTTCTGTGTAGAAAAAAAGACAGAAAATCTTGTTCTTGATCTTGATATAGTTTAACCACTTCAGCCCCGCTAGGTGAAACCCCCTTCATGACCAGAGCACTTTTTACACTTCGGCACTACACTACTTTCACCGTTTATCGCTCGGTCATGCAACTTACCATACAAATGAATTTTACCTCCTTTTCTTCTCACTAATAGAGCTTTCATTTGGTGGTATTTCATTGCTGCTGGCATTTTTACTTTTTTTGTTATTAATCAAAATGTAACGATTTTTTTGCAAAAAAATGTCATTTTTCAAAAAAACGACATCCATATATAAATTTTTCGCCAAATTTATTGTTCTACATGTCTTTGATAAAAAAAAAATGTTTGGGCAAAAAAAAAAATGGTTTGGGTAAAAGTTATAGCATTTGCAAACTATGGTACAAAAATGTGAATTTCCGCTTTTTGAAACAGCTCTGACTTTCTGAGCACCTGTCATGATTCCTGAGGTTCTACAATGCCCAAACAGTAGAAAACCCCCACAAATGACCCCATTTCGGAAAGTAGACACCCTAAGGTATTCGCTGATGGGCATAGTGAGTTCATAGAACTTTTTATTTTTTGTCACAAGTTAGCGGAAAATGATGATGATTTTATTTTTTTTATTTTTTCTTACAAAGTCTCATATTCCACTAACTTGCGACAAAAAATAAAAAATTCTAGGAACTCGCCATGCCCCTCACGGAATACCTTGGGGTGTCTTCTTTCCAAAATGGGGTCACTTGTGGGGTAGTTATACTGCCCTGGCAATTTAGGGGCCCAAATGTGTGAGAAGAACTTTGCAATCAAAATGTGTAAAAAATGACCGGTGAAATCCAAAAGGTGCACTTTGGAATATGTGCCCCTTTGCCCACCTTGGCAGCAAAAAAGTGTGACACATCTGGTATCGCCGTACTCAGGAGAAGTTGGGGAATGTGTTTTGAGGTGTCATTTTACATATACCCATGCTGGGTGAGAAAAATATCTTGGTCAAATGCCAACTTTGTATAAAAAAATGGGAAAAGTTGTCTTTTGCCAAGATATTTCTCTCATCCAGCATGGGTATATGTAAAATGACACCCCAAAACACATTCCCCAACTTCTCCTGAGTACGGCGATACCAGATGTGTCACACTTTTTTTGCTGCCAAGGTGGGCAAAGGGGCACATATTCCAAAGTGCACCTTTCAGATTTTGCAGGCCATTTTTTACACATTTTGATTGCAAGGTACTTCTCACACATTTGGGCCCCTAAATTGCCAGGGCAGTGTAACTACGCCACAAGTGACCCCATTTTGGAAAGAAGACACCCCAAGGTATTCCGTGAGGGGCATGGCGAGTTCCTAGAATTTTTTATTTTTTGTCACAAGTTAGCGGAAAATGATGATTTTTTTTTTCTTCTCTTTTTTCCTTACAAAGTCTCATATTCCACTAACTTGCGACAAAAAATAAAAAATTCTAGGAACTCGCCATGCCCCTCACGGAATACCTTGGGGTGTCTTCTTTCCAAAATGGGGTCACTTGTGGCATAGTTATACTGCCCTGGCAATTTAGGGGCCCATATGTGTGAGAAGTACTTTGCAATCAAAATCTGTAAAAAATGACCGGTGAAATCCGAAAGGTGCACTTTGGTATATGTGCCCCTTTGCCCACCTTGGCATCAAAAAAGTGTCACACATCTGGTATCGCCGTACTCAGGAGAAGTTGGGGAATGTGTTTTGGGGTGTCATTTTACATATACCCATGCTGGGTGAGAGAAATATCTTGGCAAAAGACAACTTTTCCCATTTTTTTATACAAAGTTGGCATTTGACCAAGATATTTTTCTCACCCAGCATGGGTATATGTAAAATGACACCCCGAAACACATTCCCCAACTTCTCCTGAGTACGGCGATACCAGATGTGTCGCACTTTTTTGCTGCCAAGGTGGGCAAAGGGGCACATATTCCAAAGTGCACCTTTCGGATTTTGCAGGCCATTTTTTACACATTTTGATTGCAAGGTACTTCTCACACATTTGGGCCCCTAAATTGCCAGGGCAGTATAACTACGCCACAAGTGACCCCATTTTGGAAAGAAGACACCCCAAGGTATTCCGTGAGGGGCACTGCGAGTTCCTAGAATTTTTTATTTTTTGTCACAAGTTAGCGGAAAATGATGATTTATTTTTTTTCTCTTTTTTCCTTACAAAGTCTCATATTCCACTAACTTGCGACAAAAAATAAAAAATTCTAGGAACTCGCCATGCCCCTCACGGAATACCTTGGGGTGTCTTCTTTCCAAAATGGGGTCACTTGTGGCGTAGTTATACTGCCCTGGCAATTTAGGGGCCCATATGTGTGAGAAGTACTTTGCAATCAAAATCTGTAAAAAATGACCAGTGAAATCCGAAAGGTGCACTTTGGAATATGTGCCCCTTTGCCCACCTTGGCATCAAAAAAGTGTCACACATCTGGTATCGCCGTACTCAGGAGAAGTTGGGGAATGTGTTTTGGGGTGTCATTTTACATATACCCATGCTGGGTGAGAGAAATATCTTGGCAAAAGACAACTTTTCCCATTTTTTTATACAAAGTTGGCATTTGACCAAGATATTTTTCTCACCCAGCATGGGTATATGTAAAATGACACCCCGAAACACATTCCCCAACTTCTCCTGAGTACGGCGATACCAGATGTGTGACACTTTTTTGCAGCCTAGATGCGCAAAGGGGCCCAAATTCCTTTTAGGAGGGCATTTTTAGACATTTGGATCCCAGACTTCTTCTCACGCTTTAGGGCCCCTAAAAAGCCAGGGCAGTATAAATACCCCACATGTGACCCCACTTTGGAAAGAAGACACCCCAAGGTATCCAATGAGGGGCCTGGCAAGTTCATAGAATTTTTTTTTTTTTTGCATAAGTTAGCGGAAATTGATTATTTTTTTTTTTTCTCACAAAGTCTCACTTTCCGCTAACTTAGGACAAAAATGTAAATCTTTCATGGACTCAATATGCCCCTCAGCAAATACCTTGGGGTGTCTTCTTTCCAAAATGGGGTCAGTTGTGGGGTGTTTGTACTGCCCTGGCATTTGAGGGTCTCCGCAATCATTACATGTATGGCCAGCATTAGGAGTTTCTGCTATTCTCCTTATATTGAGCATACAGGTAATGAGATTTTTTTTTCCGTTCAGCCTCTGGGCTGAAAGAAAAAAATGAACGGCACAGATTTCTTCATTCGCATCGATCAATGTGGATGAAAAAATCTCTGCTAAAAAAAAAAAATGGAGGGGAAAGGCGTCTGCCAGGACATAGGAGCTCCGCCCTACATCCATACCCACTTAGCTCGTATGCCCTGGCAAACCAGATTTCTCCATTCACATTAATCGATGTGGATGAATAAATCATTGCCGGGATTTTTTTTTTTATATATATATATATATATATATATATATATATACAAAGTGCTTGCCAAAGCATAGGAACGCCGCCTCCTCCTCAGCTCGTATGCCTCGGCAAACGTATCTGTCACTGCATAGGAGAAAATCCCGTCTTGCAGCGCCGCATACACCGACTTGCGTGTAATCTGACAGCAGCGCAATGCTTCTGTCAGAATGCACATCGGTGCTGCAGCTAGTAGATCGGTTGGTCCACCTGGAAGGTAAAAAAAGAAAAAAAAAAAAAAAAAAGAAAAAACCAGGCCGCAACGCAATAATTTTATTAACTTTGCAACAGAACATATAAACTTTAACTTTTTTAACTGAACATTAACGTGTTTGCTTACTGGTGTGTTTTTTTTTTTTTTTACCTTTATAGAACAAACCTCTCCTTCCCCATGGGTCAATGTGCAAAGCGCAAATCGCCCAAAGATGTGGTGAAGTGCGTTATGCACTTTGTCCCATGTGAAAGGAGACGTTTGCAGCAGCAGTGAGTGAATGGGCCCTAATAGCCCTGTGTGCCTGTCCTGGTGAGATGATCCCTATGCTAATAGTGTACCTGTGAGTGGTACTTCCGGAAACACTCTCCAAAGCATAGGGCAGGGTGGTCCGGACAGTCAGGACAGAAATAGCGGGTGTCACGCCTTATTCCACTCCTGCAACAGACACGACATCTTTTTCGGGGTGACTGTTGGGTTGAGGTACCAGGAACGACATTGGGGAAATGTCGCTCGTGTAGACGGCTAACTACACTGGTGGTTGGGGCCACGGAACCTCGATGATCTCTTCCTGAAATTTGAGGAAGGATCCCGTTCTCCCAGCCTTACTGTAGAGAACAAAACTATTGTACAGAGCCAATTGAATTAAATATACAGACACCTTCTTATACCAGCGTCTGGTGCGTCGGGAAACTAAATACGGAGACAACATCTGGTCATTGAAGTCGACCCCTCCCATGTGGAGGTTATAGTCGTGGACTGAGAGGGGCTTTTCAATGACACGGGTTGCTCGCTCAATTTGTATTGTCGTGTCTGCGTGAATGGAGGAGAGCATGTAAACGTCACGCTTGTCTCTCCATTTCACCGCGAGCAGTTCTTCGTTACACAGTGCGGCCCTCTGCCCCCTTGCAAGACGGGTGGTAACGAGCCGTTGGGGGAAGCCCGCGCGACTAGTTCGCGCGGTACCACAGGCGCCAATCCGTTCTAGAAACAAATGCCTAAAGAGGGCCACACTTGTGTAAAAATTGTCCACATAAAGATGGTACCCCTTGCCGAATAAGGGTGACACCAAGTCCCAAACTGTCTTCCCACTGCTCCCCAGGTAGTCAGGGCAACCGACCGGCTCCAGGGTCTGATCTTTTCCCTCATAGACCCGAAATTTGTGGGTATAGCCTGTGGCCCTTTCACAGAGCTTATACAATTTGACCCCATACCGGGCGCGCTTGCTTGGGATGTATTGTTTGAAGCCAAGGCGCCCGGTAAAATGTATCAGGGACTCGTCTATGCAGATGTTTTGCTCTGGGGTATAAATATCTGCAAATTTCAGGTTGAAATGGTCTATGAGGGGCCGAATTTTGTGGAGCCGGTCAAAAGCAGGGTGGCCCCTGGGACGGGAGGCGGTGTTGTCACTAAAGTGCAGGAACCGCAGGATGGCCTCAAAACGTGCCCTGGACATGGCAGCAGAGAACATGGGCATGTGATGAATCGGGTTCGTGGACCAATATGACCGCAATTCATGCTTTTTTGTCAGGCCCATGTTGAGGAGGAGGCCCAGAAAAGTTTTAAGTTCGGAAACTTGGACTGGTTTCCACCGGAAAGGCTGGGCATAAAAGCTTCCCGGGTTAGCGGTGATAATTGTGTGGCATACCTGTTTGTTTCGGCCACAACTATGTCTAAAAGCTCCGCAGTCAAGAACAGCTCAAAAAATCCCAGGGCCGAACCGATCTGAGCCGTCTCAACCCGAACTCCAGACTGGGCAGTGAAAGGGAAAACTACAGGTGCGGCTGAAGTTGGGGACTGCCAATCAGGGTTTGCCAGCACCTCTGGGATTCTAGGGGCTCTACGGGCACGTCTTTGCGGTGGCTGCGACGGGGTCACTACTGCACGTGCCACCGTACCAGCTTCAACTGCCCTTCTGGTGCTCGCTACTTCACCAGGTTGTACGGCAGTGCTGGTACTAGGTCCAGGGAGGGCTGGGCTGCTGGTGTATGCCTCACCACGTAATCCGACAGCACCAGCCCCACTCTGCTGCTCTTAAAGCGGATCCTGCGCAACCTGCGGTCTAGCGACACGGGGCCGGGTACGCCTGGTGGTATCAGGGACCTCAGCCTCCTCGTCCGAACTTTGGGTCAGAGAGCCACTGCTTTCTACAGGTTCGTATTCTGACCCGCTGGATTCATCAGATGAGGGTTCCCACTCCTCATCCGACTGGGTCAGAAGCCTGTAGGCCTCTTCAGAGGAATACCCCCTGTTAGACATGTGGGCAACTAAATTTAGGGGTATTCCCTGAGACTACCCAAGAAAAAAAAAAGCAAGCCTGTCTTACAAAGGGGAGGCTAGCGAAGTACCGGAGGCCGCTGCGGTTGATAAAAAATATCAAAACTGATTTTTTTTATCGCCGCAGTGCGTGTAAAGTGAATGTGCAGTGATCAAAAAAAAATTTTTTTTTTGTCACTCCGGTGGGGCGGGTGTGGGCGAACGCACGTGTGGGCGACCGATCAGGCCTGATTGGGCAAACACTGCGTTTTGGGTGGAGGGCGAACTAAAGTGACACTAATACAATTATAGATCTGACCGTGATCAGTTTTGATCACTTCCAGATACTATAAAGGTACAAATGCTGATTAGCGATACGCTAATCAGCGAATAACGGACTGCGGTGCGGTGGGCTGGGCGCTAACTGATCGCTAACTACCTAACCAAGGGACCTAAACTATACCTAAAACCTAACGGTCAATAACAGTGAAAAAAAAAAGTGACAGTTTGCACTGATCACTTTTTTCTTCTCACTTGTGATTGACAGGGGTGATCAAAGGGTGATAAGGTTAATTGGGGTTCAGGGGGGTGATCAGGGGCTATAGTGTAGTGTTTGGTGTACTCACTGTGAAGCCTGCTCCTCTGCTGGATCCAACCAACGAAAAGAACCAGCAGAGGAGCAGGCAGCCATATAACAGATCATATTTACTAATATGATCTGCTATCTGGCACTTTGATTGGATTTTTTAAAAATCAGCAACCTGCCAGCCACGATCATTGGCTGGCAGGTTGCTGACGAAATACTGCTGTGCGAAATGCCGGCGCGAACTGCGCATGCGCGCGCATATTCGCGTCATCTCGCGTCTCGCGAGATGACGCGTATATGCGTGACTGTGCGCAGCGCTGCCACCTCCGGAACGCACAGGTGCGTTAGGCGGTCCGGAGGTGGTTAAATAATAGAAGAAAAAAAAAAATAATAATAATAATAAATATATATATATACAGTCGTGGCCAAAAGTTTACATAAAAATTACATAAATATTGGAAATTGGAAAAGTTGCTGCTTAAGTTTCTATAATAGCAATTTGCATATTCTCCAGAATGTTATGTAAAGTGATCAGATGAATTGCATAGTCCTTCTTTGCCATGAAAATTAACTTAATCCCAAAAAAACCTTTCCACTGCATTTCATTGCTGTCATTAAAAGGACCTGCTGAGATCATTTCAGTAATCGTCTTGTTAACTCAGGTGAGAATGTTGACGAGCACAAGGCTGGAGATCATTATGTCAGGCTGATTGGGTTAAAATGGCAAACTTGACCTGTTAAAAGGAGGGTGATGCTTCAGGCAGCAGGAAGGTGTTAGCGCATCTGCAAGCACAGTGAGGCAAAGACTTTTGGAAGATGGCCTAATGTCAACATCAGGGACAGATCTTCTGCAGAAAATATGGTGAATGGACTGCTGAGGACTGGGGCAAAGTCATATTCTCCGATGAAGCCTCTTTCCGATTGTTTGGGGCATCGGGAAAAAGGCTTGTCCGGAGAAGAAAAGGTGAGCGCTACCTTCAGTCCTGTGTCATGCCAACAGTAAAGCATCCTGAGACCATTCATGTGTGGGGTTGCTTCTCATCCAAGGGAGTGGGCTCACTCACAATTTTGCCCAAAAACACAGCCATGAATAAAGAATGGTACCAAAACACCCTCCAACAGTAACTTCTTCCAACAATCCAACAACAGTTTGGTGAAGAACAATGCATTTTCCAGCACGATGGAGCACCGTGTCATGGCTGAGGATGGGGCAAAAACTCAGTGGCTCGGGGACCAAAACGTTGACATTTTGGGTCCATGGCCTGGAAACTCCCCAGATCTTAATCCCATTGAGAACTTGTGGTCAATCCTCAAGAGGCGGGTGGACAAACAAAAACCCACTAATTCTGACAAACTCCAAGAAGTGATTATGAAAGAATGGGTTGCTTTCAGTCAGGAATTGGCCCAGAAGTTGATTGAAAGCATGCCCAGTCAAATTGCAGAGGTCCTGAAAAAGAAGGGCCAACACTGCAAATACTGACTCTTTGCATAAATGTCATGTAATTGTCAATAAAAGCCTTTAAAAACGTATGAAGTGCGTGTAATTATATTTCACTACATCACAGAAACAACTGAAACAAAGATCTAAAAGCAGTTTAGCAGCAAACTTTGTGAAAACTAATATTTGTGTCATTCTCAAAACTTTTGGCCACGACTGTATATATATACGTGTGTGTATATATATATATATATATATATATATATATATCATACAGTTTAACTTTGGCACAAAGTTTTTTATTGGCATTCATTTCTTGGCAATTTTTTTTATAAACTGAATCATGTTATTAACCATTTGTTGTTTTCTTCAATATACTGTGGTAATATGTACGGTAAAAGTCCTGGAAGGGGTGTATATCTCACCCAGGTTCCTCAACTGGGTGAGATAAGTAAAATCCAGGAAGATGGCTCTGGCTTCAGCAAACTAGTTGCTGGAGATATTTGTCTATTAAGGGCTGGATTTTATTTGGACTGGGAAGTTACTCTCCAAGGTAGGTAGGTAGTGGGGAGGTAGGTTTGGTAGTGAACCTTCCCAGTCCACCCCCATTCCAGAGCATGTTTTTCCCCTAACCTGAGGTAATCGCAGGTGAGACCTGCTGTAATCAAAGAGGACTAAAACCAACCATCTGTGTGTCAGTCTGGGAAGAGAGGACTTGGAAACAGAGGCCTGCAGAGGCTATGGGTCGTCTCAGCCAGAAGGGCTGAGGGGCCACGAGGCTGTGTGTAGTCAGATCTCTTCCCTGTCTGGACTTATGTCTGATAAGCAGACTGTCACAGCTGAGGATGGGGGAAACCCTCAGCCGTTCGATGCCAGAAGATGTTAGTGGGTGCTCGGCCAGAACAACAGAATTAGGGAGCAGGTCACTTCCTAGCGCATCCCTAATCTGACCCTGACTCCTAGCTGTATGAGCCGACCTTGATGGTAGGAGGGCTCATACTCAGGAACCTCGGATCCCTACTGACCCTCCGACAGATCCCTGAGCTAGAAGCTGGGTAGACAACCTGTTCCTCCTGGACACTGAGAAACAGGAGTCTAAAGTGGCCAAGCTACATAGAAAGGGGAACCTAAACAACTTATGGCAGTGGCAGGTAAATGCAACAAGAATAACACCTACATGCCACAGACACAAAGCCTGGAACCCATGTGCAAGTGCTGCTGTCCACACCAAACATAAACGGACACACCACACATCACACAGGAACCCAGGACCATAAGCTGCAATAGAGAAGCATACAAAATACACACCTCCATAACATTGTGTATAACTTATACATAAATTTAAACTTATGACCACAAGGGTGGCCCCCACTGGCAGATGGTATATAAGTAGGAGGATGACTCCAGCAGACCATGGCTGAAGTACCCCTCTGACTACTGCTCTCAGCAGAGGCTAAATAGCCCATGTAGTCACACCCACACAGACACACCCAGTGTTCACACACACACACACAGAAGGGAGTTAACCCTTCCTACACCAGGCATGGGAGAAGGCTACTGAAAAGGGAGGTGTACAAACAACATCACACAAATAAACCCTGTGCACACCAAACAGGTAAAGTGCAGACAAACATAAGTTGCCAGCGGCAACCACATGCTGTGACAGTGAGCGCCTAGCAACCGCTCAGGCCGCTCCACTGCCAACAACCTTATGTTGCCAGCGGCAACCACACGTGAGGCAAGATACAGAGCCCACACCTGTGGAGGACAACATAAGACAAACCGCTGACAACAGCATGCAAACCAAGGAGTCACGACCACAACCATGGTCGTGACACTCCCACCCCTCAAAGCCCCCCCACCAAAATAAAAAGGGAAAACTAGTGAGGGACCCAACAAGGGGATAGGAAAAGGGGAAAAAGCATCAAACATGCGAGTCTCCCCCGGACTGCTGCCGGACCCTGGAGCAACACACAGGAACCAGGATCTGACTGCCAGCCTCTGGAGCAACACACAGGAACCAGAGGCCAGCAAAGAAACAGCCTGGGGAGACCGCACTGACACTGCATCCACTCTCTATTAACGTCCCCACTCTAGTCGCTGCCAACAGACACTCCTACCCAGCACACAGCCGGAACACTAACGGAATGCTGCCAGCAGACAACCAGAGATAGGAACATAGAGAGGGACGAGGGATCACCAACACGGACACGGAAGGTAAGGTGGCGGGGAATAAGCCACCAACCGCGCCGTTAACGGTGATCACCTAAACGCTCTCCCTCTGGAGAACGCGCATGCACTCCACAAGATATAGCGATGCATGCTGCACCCTCTTCCGAAGGTCTGCACCACGTGAGGAGCCACTCTGGTCATACTGTCATGGCTGAGGATGGGGGAAACCCTCAGCCGTGCGATGCCAGAAGATGTTAGTGGGTGCTCGGCCAGAACAACAGAATTAGGGAGCAGGTCACTTCCTAGCACATCCCTAATCTGACCCTGACTCCTAGCTGTATGAGCCGACCTTCATGGTAGGAGGGCTCATACTCGGGAACCTCAGATCCCTACTGACCCTCCGACAGATCCCTGAGCTAGAAGCTGGGTAGACAACCTGTTCCTCCTGGACGCTGAGAAACAGGAGTCTAAAGTGGCCAAGCTACATAGAAAGGGGAACCTAAACAACTTATGGCAATGGCAGGTAAATGCAACAAGAATAACACCTACCTGCCACAGACACAAAGCCTGGAACCCATGTGCAAGTGCTGCTGTCCACACCAAACATAAACGGACACAGCACACACCACACATCACACAGGAACCCAGGACCATAAGCTGCAATAGAGAAGCATACAAAAGACACACCTTCATAACATTGTGTATAACATAAACTTAGACATAAATTTTAACTTATGACCACAAGGGTGGCCCCCACTGGCAGATGGTATATAAGTAGGAGGATGACTCCAGCAGACCATGGCTGAAGTACCCCTCTGACTACGGCTCTCAGCAGAGGCTAAATAGCCCATGTAGCCACACCCACACAGACACACCCAGTGTTCACACACACAGAAAGAAGTTAACCCTTCCTACACCAGGCATGGGAGAAGGCTACTGAAAAGGGAGGTGTACAAACAACATCACACAAATAAACCCTGTGCACACCAAACATAAGTTGCCAGCGGCAACCGCATGCTGTGACAGTGAGCGCCTAGCAACCGCTCAGGCCGCTCCACTGCCAACAACCTTATGTTGCCAGTGGCAACCACACGTGAGGCAAGATACAGAGCCCACACCTGTGGAAGACAACATAAGACAAACCGCTGACAACAGCATGCGAACCAAGGAGTCACGACCACAACCATGGTCGTGACACAGATCTATTAAGGCTTGGAGCCTGAGACCCTGTGTACAAGCTGTGCTTAAAGGTGAGTCAGGGAAAACTACTGTGTATTTAGAAGTGCCTAGACTGGCAAGTGTTTATTTGATGTTTATGTTTGTGTGGGTGCTGAAGTGCCAAAATAAACCACCAGTTTGGACATTTAATCATGTTGTCTGCGAAGACGTCTGTGATTGCGACCCCCTGAGACCGAGCGATCCCTTACAATACCTTATCTTTGATAACTCCCTAAAAGAAAAAGTCCATTAGAGTAAAGTCTGGTTATTGTGGTGGCCATTCAATCCGGCCTTGTCTACCAAACTACTTAATAATTTTAATTTCATTTTTAATTTAAATGAATTTCATCTTAATTTAATATTTGGTTAAGAAAATTATGCACCGCTAAAGCATAGGGAGGAGGGTCTGCATCTTGCTGAAAACAGAAGTCTTCATTTTTCATGCTCCAACTGCAGTTGTGGTATTACATTTCTTGGAGAATTGTAAGGCACAGGGCAGAGGTAACCATTGTAGTGTAAAAGATAGCTCCAAGTACCCCTTCACATGAAAGGACTGCCAAAATAGATTAATAGAAAATGGTACAAATAGAGTGTGATGTATGGTAGTAAAATAGACAAAATAGACAAAAAAAAAAAGACAAACTTGCATGTACAATACTGAAAACGCTCAGCCTGTGCCTGGTCATTAATAGCGGAAAACATTATGTTAATGAATGAGTAGAGAACTCAGTAGGCCAAAACATTGCTTTGCTAAATATTTGTTTGCATTGGTGTTCTCTGAATTACGATCCTTTATTCATGAGGACCTGGTCTCAAAAGCAGAAAATAATAATAAAAAAGTAGGACAGTAAGATGAAGAAAAGTAGATACTTTTGAACTGTGCCTTTATCAGGCAATAAGACACTGTATGTTCTACTTTTGATGGACTGAGAGATCTTTCGTATTGTAGGCCTTTACTTCCTTCATTTAAGGGCTATTTCTTTGCAGCATTTAATGTAACGAACGCCATTAATCTAAAGTTAAAGAGATATTGGCGTCCAGTCAAGGGATATAGCAGGATGCATTGATCAGGGGTGGAAAACCTGTCCTTCCATCAATATAAGGCTAGAAAACCAAATCAATCCTAGTAATGAATCAAAACAAGCAAATGATAGGTCTTTATATCTCTCTACTATGTGGTTTATTAAGAAAATATTTTCTCTGAGTATATGAATCTAGAAGACGTCATAGTGTTCATAGCATTCGTTAGTTATAGTTAACATCGACGTACATGTTTCATCTGTAATAATAATTTTAGATTACTAATGAAATCTAAAGACATTTCCCAGACTTTTTCACCATTGTGTGTATGTGGATTTTACTTATTTTTCCATTATGAAGAATGATATCTTGACTGCTGCTGTCATTAATAATAATTGACTTTCTGTCGGCTGACTACCCATTGGTTAATTACAGCAGCGGTGAGAAGCTTTGCTTATTCAATAACAGGCACATGATCAATTAGACATTTTGTCATGTCAGTATTCACATTTTGATCTCCAATATGAAAAGATTTCGCAAACTTGATATATTTTGATTAAGGAGTTTCTGAGATTTTGATATTGATGACCTTCTGCCTCCTCAGATTGACGGGTGTCAGACTCCCAGCACCCCGCCGATCAGTTTGAAGAGCTGAGTGCCGTGGCCTCTTCCTAGGCCAGTGATGTCCCTTTCATGGGTCACATGACATAGGCGCAGCTCAGTTCCATTCAAATTAAAGGGGGTTGAGATGCAATACCAAGCATAGAAGAAAACTCACTGAAAAAAGTGGTCGCATCTATAACCGGGGGAAACAATTACTCCACAAGCGGTCCACAGACAACGGCAATCCCCAGCAAAAAATGCGTACAATGGAGGATGCCGGGGCGGACCGCATGCATCACAAGGGCATCTTACACAAAATGATACATTGTGCAGATGAAAAAATATATACATACACAAATCACTGCAGAAAATGCACCAAAATGATACGCAACTGACAATATTAGCTAATTCCTCAGGCCGATGTTAAAAGCTGAGAACTTTGCCAATATCTTCCAGTCAGGAATATATCGGAGCCCCTCATGCACCACGTAATGGTGTCTCAGCACGCATGGGGTCCTACCACTCAACTGCCCGTGGTGTGTGAACAGGGTCTGAACAGTGCTAGATACCAACTCACAGCCAGACTCTCACATGCCTCCATAGTGGTATCCCCAATGCACTGTGAGGTAGGATAAAGCTGTGAGCCGCACCCACAACAGACCATGTGACACAGAAGCTACCAGGGGCAAAAGAACGTTACCAACAAAATAAAGGGGCACATTCCATACACATAAGGGAAAAAAACTCACTGAAAAAGGCCTAAACAAGTGGAAATTCTCCAAACCCAGATACTGTAGCGCATCTATAACTGGGGGAACAATTCTTCCGCATGCGGTCCGCAGACAATGGCAATCCCCAGCAAAAAATGCGTACAATGGAGGATATGGGGCGGACCGCATGCACCACAAGGACATCTTACACAAAATGATACAAATCTTTATTGCACCACTTTTCTTTGTGTATGGAATGTGCCACTTCATTGTGGTGGTAACGTTCTTTTGCACCCGGTAGCTTCTGTGTCACATGGTCTGTTGTGGGTGCGGCTCACAGCTTTATCCTACCTCACAGTGCATTGGTGATACCACTATGGAGTCATGTGAGAGTCTGGCTGTGGGTTAATTGCACTGTTCACACCCTGGTCACACACCACGGGCAGTTGAGTGGTAGGACCCCAATGCGTGCTGAGACACCGTGACGTGGTGCATGAGGGGCTCCAATATGTTCCTGACTAGAAGATATTGGCAAAGTTCTCAGCTTTTAACATCGGCCTGAGTAATTAGCAAGTATTGTCAGTTGCGTATCATTTTGGTGCATTTTTTGCAGTGATTTGTGTATGAATACCAAGCATTGCCTCAATCCAATGGACGGTACTTTTCTTGGTAAGCTACAGCAATCAGAATGCCATGGCTTCCTCAAACTGTGGGAGTGCCGGTAGTCGGACCCCCACCAGTCAGATAATACCATACAGTATCAAACACTTGGACAACCTCTTTAAAATGAACATCTTTAATGCGGCAGTCTGACTTATAGGAATTCATGACCAAGTCCTCTCTGCAGCCAAAGAAAACAAGTATCGAGATCGATAAGTGTAGGTGAATTTGGATGTAGAATCAATTAGGAACAGGGGGAAATCAATATATATGCAAATAAAGAATTTTCAATTCAAAGCCCCCGAATTTTGGTAACTTGGGTTCACATATGTGTTGGTCAGTTACATTGGTCTTTTCCTTGATGGGGCAGAACAGTAATATTTGACAGCAGTCCTGGTTCCTTTACATGACGGGAACCAAAGGTGAGTGGGGTACATCGCTTTTCCGCTGTCTTGTCATTTTACCAGAAATAATAGCACTGCTTTCTGCGCCATTTCTTCCAGCATTTTTAATACTGTCTGTGATGCAGGCTTTAAACAGAGTCCCCAGTCCAGATGTGAACAGAGCTATTGTTGTTTCCTATTGTAGTACTCATTAAAATGTAAAGACTTCAACATAGAGCCTTAGAGCTGTGTTCTTCAACCAGTGGCCCAGGAACCATGAGGGAGATTTATTAAAACTGGTGGAAAGGAAAACTGGCTTAGTTGCCTATAGCAACCAATCAGATTGCACCTTTCACTTTCCAAATGAGCTGCGAAAAATGAAAGCAATAAATAAGATAAAACGAGTCACTAGGTTTCAATGGTACTTGCGCTGCTGGTCTCCTAGGATGAAGTGGGTTCTTCACAATTGTAAAGTGTCAGTATAGTGGGACCGTGCTGCTCCTCATTCACACAGAGCGTTTTTCCGCAAATGCAGGTATTCACTTTATCTGGCTCAAGACATACACCCTTCTATTGGATCGCAGTGTGCTTCTACGCAGATTGAAAGACTCAGCATGTCATCTTTGTATGGTTCAGAAGCGCCCACACCTCTATGCTGGATCGTCATAAGCTCCTCTGCAAGATGTCATAAACCGCACAATAGTGAGAGTACCTCCGGCACAGTTAAAACATTCCGTTTTATTATACTCACAGAAATAAAAAGATTTTTCAGCATATCAATACAGCAATAGTCTTTCGCACAGCCCGACCCGGGTTTCGCATGTAGCTTCGTCATGCATTATCCATCCAGTTGCAAACAAAATGAGTTCTCTAAAAATGCTCATATTACAAATAAAATCACATTCCATTCCTATTCCAAAATCCAAATAAAATATTTGTTAATTATAAAACTTTTTCATGCTGACTTCCCTCACTGGGACTTGTACTACAGACACGCTTTCATTCATGAAAATCACACATCCGTGTTAATCCCCTCCCCTTGCTGGACAATCACTTACTCCACGCTTTCACTGTTTCGGCGCACTACAATGCCAATAATGAAATATATTCAAACTAAACAGGGCTTGAGATCGAATTCAATGTTCATTCCTCTAGGTTAAAGGGTGTTCAATTTATATATCCATTCGATCTCTCTAATATTTATTTGCATAGCTGGATCCCCACCTCGCCAATGAGGCTTAACTAGTTCCACTCCCATGATCTTCAAACCCTTCGGATTTTTTGCATTGAGACACTATGTGTTTGCAACTGGATGGATAATGCAATCATCAGGTGTGTAACATGGGTGGAAGGGGGTTAAATATCCGCCTACCCTAGGTGTGTTAGATTCTCGCCCCTGACGAAGCTACATGCGAAACCCGGGTCGGGCTGTGCGAAAGACTATTGCTGTATTGATATGCTGAAAAATCATTTTACTTCTGTGTGTATAATAAAACGGAATGTTTTAACTGTGCCGGAGGTACTCTCACTATTGTGCGGTTTATGACATCTTGCAGAGGAGCTTACGACGATCCAGCATAGAGGTGTGGGCGCTTCTGAACCATACAAAGATGACATGCTGAGTCTTTCAATCTGCGTAGAAGCACACTGCGATCCAATAGAAGCACACTGTGATCCAATAGAAGGGTGTCTGTCTTGAGCCAGATAAAGTGAATACCTGCATTTGCGGAAAAAACGCTGTGTGTGAATGAGGAGCAGCGCGGTCCCACTATACTGACACTGTGAAAAATGAAAGGTGGAATCTGATTGGTTGCTATGGGCAACTAAGCCAGTTTTGCTTGATACAGGCTTTGATAAATTTCCCCCACTGTGTTTTCTTTTTTAGCAGTAACATCTAGTGACTAAAACTTCGCACCAGGTCTAAAGCATATGGATGGATGGCAGGGGCGTTGGTAAAGGCTCATGCACCCTGGTGCAAGAGTTCTGCTTGGGCCCCCCCCCCCCACCTCCCCTCAGTGCTTTATAGCAAGAAGCAGGGGTGCACCTAGCCTTTCTGCTGCTTGAGGCAAAAATTGAAATGTTACCCCCCCATGCCATATTCTCAACCTAACCCATTCCCTCTAGTCCTGCTGTTAAAGGGGTTGTCCTCTTTTTACTACTGATGACCTATCCTCAAGATAGGTCATCAATATCAGAGCGGCAGACATCTTCCGACACCCCCACCGATCAGCTGTTTTAAGAGAGGGCAGCGCTCATATAAGAGCTGCTTTCTCTGCTCTGTTTACCTGCTCGCCGCATCAATTGCAGTGGTGAGCAAATTAGCAGAGAAGGCAGTGCTCATACAAAAAAAAAGCGGACAACCCCTTTAAAGACATACTTGGAAAACATTACGTACAGAGCTACAGAACATACAGGGTAATACAGTGCCACATATGTACCTCTTACATCCAGCGATGTCTCCTCTGATGTAGATATTCTCTTTCCTCATTTTCTCCTTTCAGACTGGACCGCCATGATGATTTCTTTTAGCCACGTCGTATCTCTGTAGAGTTTAACAAACAGACATCTTACTTTCCTACTTTTCCATCATCCTCACCTTCTCAACACCCCATCCTGGTCCCCCTTCCCCAATACTATACTGCAGAAACAGTCCCCCTGAAAATACTGGTACCACACAGATAGTATGCCAGTACAAAAAATACCCCCTTACCTTTTAGATCAGACCCCCATATCAAACCCCACATCTCAGACCAGACCTCCTTTAGACCTCTGTCAGACCCCATATCAGACCTCCATTAGACCTCCAAGTCAAACCCCGCTCCAATATCAGACCTCAGATAAGACCCCCGTTAAACCTCCAGACCTCCATATAAGACCCCTATTAGACCTCCAGACCCCCAATCAGACCCCCATTAGACCTACAGACACCCAATCAGACCCCATTAGACCTCTAGACCCCCAATCGGACCCCCATTACATCTCTCTAGATCCCCAGTCAGACCCTTTACACCCTCAATCAGATCCCCAATCAGACGCTCCAGACCCCCATTAGACCTCAGACCAGACCTCCAGACCCCCATATCTGACCCCCATTAGACCTCCATACCCCCAATCAGACCCCTGTAGCAGTCTGATACCTATAGTGGCAAATCGGCCATTTTTATTTTTCTTCTTTACAGCATTCAGCAGACATGATATCTTGTCCTGACCCTCCCATTCACCTTTATAAAGAATTACTCCTTATGTTAAGGAATTAACTTTAACTCCTTAAGGACACAGCCATATTTCACCTTAAGGACCAGCCTATTTTTTGCAAATCTGACCACTGTCACTTTAAGTGGTGATAACTTTAAAACACTGACTTATCCAGGCCATTCTGAGATAGTTTTTTCGTCACATATTGTACTTCATGACACTGGTAAAATGAAGTAAAAAAAAAAATCATTTTTATTTATAAAAAAATACCAAATTTACCCAAATTTTGGAAAAAGTTTCAATTTCTCTACTTCTATAATACATAGTAATACCTCTAAAAATAGTAATTACTTTACATTCCCCATATGTCTACTTCATGTTTGGATCATTTTGGGAATGCAATTTTAGTTTTTGGGGATGTTACAAGGCTTAGAAGTTTAGAAGCAAATCTTGAAATTTTTCATAAATTTTCAAAAACCCAATTTTTTGGGAGCAGTTCAGATCTGAAGTCACTTTGTGAGGCTTACATAATAGAAACCACCCAAAAATGACCCCATTCTAGAAACTACACCCCTCAAGGTATTCAAAACTGATTTTTACAAACGTTGTTAACCCTTTAGGTGTTACACAAGAGTTAATGGCAAATGGAGATAAAATTTCATAATTTAGATTTTTTGGGCAAATTTTCTATTTTTATCTATTTTTTCCCAGTAACAAAACAAGGGTTAACAGCCAAACAAAATGCTATATTTATTGACCTGATTCTGTAGTTTGCAGAAACACCCCATATGTGGCCGTAAACTACTGTACGGGCACACGGTAGGGCGTAGAGTGAAAGGTGCGCCGTGTGGTTTTTGGAAGACAGATTTTGCTGATGCATCCCTAGAGTAGAAACTCCATAAAAGTGACCCCATTTTGGAAACTACGTGATAAGGGGGCAGTTTTGTTGGGACTATTTTTAGGGTACATATGATTTTTGGTTGCTCTATATTAAATTTTTGTGAGGCAAGGTTACCAAAAATAGAAATTCAGAAATTTCATCTCCATTTGCCATAAACTGTTGAGGAACACCTAAAGGGTTAATAAAGTTTGTAAAATCAGTTTTGAATACCTTGAGGGGTGTAGTTTCTTAGATGGGGTCGATTTTATGGAGTTTCTACTCTAAGGGTGCATCAGGGGGGCTTCAAATGGGACATAGTGCCCCAAAAAAAAGCCCATCAAAATCTGCAGAAACCATACGGCGTTCCTTTACTTCTGCGCCCTGCCGTTTGGTCATACAGCAGTTTACGACCACATATGGGGTGTTTCTGTAAACTGCAGAATCAGGGTAATAAATATTAAGTTTTGTTTGGCTGTTAACCCTTGCTTTGTTACTGGAAAAAACGGATTAAAATGGAAAATTTTTGGCACCATTTTTATTTAATTTTTTTGACCGTGTACATCTGAGTAATTTTTTTTTTAGTTTTTAGCCGATTATCTTAGGTAGGGGCTAATTTTTTTCGGGATGAGAGGACTGTTTTATTGGCACTATTTTGGGGGGCATATGACTTTTTGATCGCTTGCTATTACAATTTTTGTGATGTTTATTTTATTTTTTTGACCATGTTCATCTGAGGGGTTAGGTCATGGGGTATTTTTATAGAGCAGATTCTTACGGATGCGGCGATACCCAATATGTCAAATTTTTTATTTTATTTATGTTTTACACCATATTATCTTTTTTATAAACAAAAAAAATAAAACATTTTGCATCTCCATAGTCTGAGTCTTTTTTTTAGTTTTTAGCCGATTATCATAGGTAGGGGCTCATTTTTTGCGGGATGAGAGGACGATTTTATTCGCACTATTTTGGGGGGCATATCACTTTTTGATCGCTTGGTATTACAATTTTTGTGATGTAAGGTGACAAAAAAAATTATTTTGCCCTTTTTTTCTTTTTTGACCGTGTTCATCTGAGGGGTTAGGTCATGGGGTATATTTATAGAGCAGATTCTTACGGACGCGGCGATACCTAATATGTCTATTTTTTTTATTTATTTATTATAGTTTTACTAAATAATATTTTTATTTTTTTTATTTTTTTTGGGTCTCAAGTGTGAGAACCATAGTTTATTTTTTATCCGATTGTCAGCGGCTAAATTGGGGAAGGGGAACATTAATTGAGTACTCCATGGAAGTGTGGTACTCCCTGAAGCAACCAATAATACAGAGGCCCGGATGATCGGGGCACGTGTCACACTGAGTAGTGGTGTCCTTCCGTATCCCCCTCCTGTGACACACTGCACCTTTTTTGGGTCTGTCCCTTCTTTCCAGTATGGGGGACCACACCTGGAAAGTGTTGGCCAGGGACGATCCGGGCGCCTCCAGTTCCCGAGGTACTCCGGCCTGCTCTTTCCCGGTCAGAAAAGATCAGGTCCTTGAGGACTGCCTTATAGAACTGAAGAAATGTCCCTGTGTTGCCAGAGCTCCGGGACAGCACAAAAGAGTTGTACAAGGCAACCTGTACGAAGTAGACCACAACTTTTTTGTACCATGCCCGGGTTTTGGCCATGGCATTATTTGGCTTGAGGACTTGATCAGAGAGATCATCTCCCATATACCGATTGTAGTCGACGATAGAATCGGGCTTGAGTACCGTTGCCGCGGTACCTCGCACAGGGACAGGGGTTACCATGAATTGTGGACAGTACAAGGACATCCCTCTTCTCTTTTTATCTGGCCAGCAACAGGTTTCCACTGGTATGGGCACGGTTCGCACCCCTGGGGATAGGTACCTGGAAGGGGTGGGTAGGGAGGCCGCGTTGATTTTTCCGCATGGTCACACAAGCGGATGTGGATCTGGCGGCGAGGGACTGGAACAAGGGGATACTAGTATTAGTAGAAAAGTTATCCACGTACAGGTGGTAACCCTTATCTAGCAGTTGGTGCATAATGTCCCACACAAGTTTCCTGCTAACACCCAGAGTGGGGGGGGGGGGGACATTCTGGGGGGTTGAATACGGGAATCTTGCCCCTCGTACACATGAAACTTGTAAGTGTACCCTGAGGTACTCTCACAAAGTTTGTACAGCTTCATGCCATACCTCGCCCACTTAGAGGGAACATACTGGTGGAAAATGAGACTTCCCCTTGAAAGCAATGAGAGAGAGACTCATCAACCGCGACCTCCTCTTCCAGGTACATAGGCCTGCACAAATTTGGCCCCAAAGTGATCGATGACCGGCCTGATTTTGTACAGGCGGTCATAGGCAGGATCACCTTGGGGGGGACATGCTGCATTATCTGCATAAGGCCTTATGCACACGACCGTTTATTTTTAAGGTCCGCAAAAACGGGGTCCGTAGGTCCGTGATCTGTGACCGTTTTTTTCGTCCGTGGGTCTTCCTTGTTTTTTGGAGGATCCACGGACATGAAAAATGAAAAAAAAAATCTAAATCAAGTTTGCCATTGAAAGGATAGGAAAAAACGGACACGGATCATGGACGCGGATGACAATCTTGTGTGCATCCGTGATTTTTCACGGACCCGTTGACTTGAATGGGTCCTTGAACCGTTGGCCGTGAAAAAAATAGGACAGGTCTTATTTTTTTCACGGCCAGGAAACACGGATCACGGATGCGGCTGCCAAACGGTGCATTTTCCGATTTTTCCACAGACCCATTGAAATTCAATGGGTTCGCGAAAAAAAACGGAAAACGGCACAACGGCCACGGATGCACACAACGGTCGTGTGCATGAGGCCTAATGCAGGCATTTCCGGATGGCCTCAAACCGGGAGCGTGTCATGGCTGCCTTGGGGGCTCATCATTATTGCTAGATGAGGAGGACGCGGGTGACAAAAGGAAAGTGGGTTCATCCTCGTCCTCACTGGGCCTCTCGGACTCGGAGGCAGGCTGGTCGGGCCATAGGGGAGTGTGTGTGTGCGTGCATGATAAACTTTATTTGGTGTGCGTGTGTGTGGGGCCACGGGTGTTTGCGAACTTACCCTAAACTTACCAGACCCAAAAAAATTAAAAATAACAAAAAAAAGGGCCAAAAATTTGAAAAAAAGAAAAAAATCTAAATCGCTGATCAACCGTCCGAATTTGATCAGCGGTGGGGTGTGCGATGTGCTAACAGTGGCCAGACGCTAAGAGTGCCGGCCACAGTCAGCGTACGCATATTTTTTATTTTTTTTTATAAAATAAATAAAACTGCTTGCGCCCCAAAAAAAGTTGTGGTGGGGTGGGGGGCAAGCTGCAGCACCTCTGGGGGGGGGGTCTAGGGTCACATAGCTGTGCAGTGGACCCCAGACACCCGATTTAGGGTGATGCAACAAAAATATTTTAATTTTTTTCTCACTAACTTTCCCTGAATATCCCTGCCTAACCTTTCCCTAAATACCTTGGTGCACAGATGGGGGTGCTGGGGGACAGATGGGGTGCTGGCTGATAATCCCTGCACAGATGGGGGTGCTGGCTCTGAGATCCGATGCAGTGCTCCTCTCTCCTCGGCTCCCGGACTGAAAAGGAGGTAGTAATTTGAACTGCCCACCCAGCCGACCAATGAGAGGCGATCCTGAGAGGTTATGTCACCATCACCTCTTAGGATCGCAGGATGGTGATTGGTGGTGTATTATCACACCACTGATCACCATCCTGTTCCGGGTTATTGGGTCCCCAGAGACCCGAATAACCCGGAAACGCAGCAAACCGCAGGTCTGAATTGAATGCACACAATGTAAAAATGGTACGTTAAATTAAAGCTGCTCTCATACTTAATACTGAATCAGGAATTCCAGCATTTTTTTTTGCTTTCACGAACATATGCAAATGCAAAAAATAAAATCTGCCAGTGGGAAGATAACTGCTTTAATTGAAGATGTCAATTAAGAAGTTTGTTTTCCTACTGAGATTACTAACTCCTCGCAGGTTCCCAATAGCAGGACTCCTCACCCGTATGCATCTTTTACAAGCAGCTCTTTAGATTCGCTCAGTTCGCTAACTGTATCCTCCTGGGTTTAAGTGCGTATACAGCACCAGCCGGTGAAATAGTTCTTCTCAGCCAACACATCTGTAAACGTGACCCTAATTGGAAGGCCAAGAACCAAAGATGATAGCAAGGAATGGGGGGTAATTTGGCTTCTTCAGAGATCGTCTAATAAGCCTACAAAAAAAATAAAAATGAAGCATAAACCAACTTTTAAAGAGATTTGCTGCATTTCATTTAAAATTCTGACAGATGTTCTTCACAAATGAAGATATGCTTTCTCAGCATATGCTATTAATAATAAAGTGGCAGTTTATTGCCAGATGCTGAGCAGCAATTGTCACAATGAACCTATTTTTTTTAAATGGTATTTCTAAACATGTCCAAACCTAAGGAAATGTTAAAGAGGGCTTTTCACGTTTTTTTTTTTTTTTAAACTAAGTGCAGTGCCCGGACACCCTAGGGCAGTGATGGCTAACCTTGGCACTCCAGCTGTGGTAAAACTACAACTCCCAAGATGCCCCCCTTGTTTGGCTGCTCTCAGAACTGTATAGAAATAAATGGAGCATGCTGGGAGTCGTAGTTTCACCACAGCTGGAGTGCCAAGGTTAGCCATCACTGCCCTAGGGGTTATCTTGTGAGTGCGTACTGTTGATGATGAGCCGAGGATAGTAGTAGTACTCACAGTTCAGTTGTCCCCTGGGCCAGCATGCAGTGGATGGGAAGACAGCACTAAATCCTCCGGGTCACTCTATTGCAGGGCACACCTGCCAGATGTTGGTTGAGGTGCCCTTGATGGTATTTGTGTAACTCTTAGTGTGCTTTGACGGCTGGGCCCCTGTGTTTGTGATGCCAGCACCGCGAGGTGCAATGAGGAGATGAAATGGAATGATGAGGGAGGCAGTAGTTGAACCAAACAGGAACTTTACTTAAAAGTTGCAGTCTTGCAGTAAATAGCAGTTGAAAGCTGTACTTTGTGTTATATGAAGTTGAGAAGGTTAATTAAGCTAAAAAAAAAGCCCAATCAGCAGGCTTTATGAGGTAATGTATATAGGTTCCAGCTCAACTTATGCAGGAGTGGTAATGGTACTCTACTTGGTTCCTGATCTTGCTCAGGCTTTTTAGTCTTGCAATAATATGGATCCTCTGGTGCTAATAGTATACAACCCAAGGGCGGTCTCCCTCATGGCATGCAAACCCTCTGCTCCATTCTTTGAAAAGGTTGTCTGAACTATAATCAATAAAGAAATGATAACTCACAACTTTGTACTCAGTTGTCAGGCTGTGTCCAGGTGCTTTCCCGGTCACTAGGTGCTGTGGAGTCCAAGTTTTTGTATTAGGGTTGTCACTTGCTGTAGCGCACAGCTCATAGCCTGGGACTCCCAGGCTATGAGCTGTGCGCTACGATTGGCCAGCGCTGCAGCAAGGGACAACCCTAATACAAAAACTCCGCCCAGTACAACAGAGTGAGCTGCAAGCGGCGCCCAGACATACTAGTAAGTGCAGGGGGACCCCTGGGCGCCCCTCTGCCCACTTATATAGTTAGTTTTTAGTTTTTAAACTAGTGAAAGGTCCTCTTTAAAGGGGTTTTCCAGAAGTAAAATAGGACATATCCTTAGTATAGGTCATCAATATATGATTAGGGGTGGTATGACATCCCCCGATAAGCTTTTTTAAGAGGCCATGGCCACTCCTGCAAGCACTGCAGCCTCTTTCTAGGCAAGTGGCATCAACTTTATCAGTCACATGGCCTATGTACAGCTCAGTACTATTAAAGTGAATGGCCTAGAGCCGCTATACCATGTACGGCACTATATTTAAGGTATACTGTGAGGAGGCCACAGCACTCACCAGTGCACCATGACTTCTTTAGACAGCTGATCGGTGGGGTGCTGGAAGTCAGACCTTCACCTGATCAGATATTGTACTCCTGGAAAACCCCTTTAAGTTACTCATCTTCTAACATAGTAACATAGTTTGTTAGGCTAGGGAAAAAAAACACTGTCCATCCAGTTCAGCCTGTTATCCTACAAGTTTATCCAGAGGAAGGCAAATCACCCTCATGAGGTAGAAGACAATTTTACTCATTTAAGGGGGAAAAAAATTCCTTCCCGATTCGAATCAGCTAATCAGAATAACTCCCTGGATCAACTAGTAACTATAACATGTAATATTATTACGCTCCAGAAATACATCCAGGCCCCTCTTGAACTCTTTTAGTAAACTCACCATCACCACCTCCTCAGGCAGAGAGTTCCATAGTCTCACTGCTCTTACAGTAAAGAATCCTCTTCTATGTTTGTGTACAAACCTTCTTTCCTCCAGACGCAGAGGATGTCCCCTCGTCACAGTCACAGTCCTGGGGATAAATAGATGATGGGATAGATCTCTGTACTGACCCCTGATATATTTATACATAGTAATTAGATCTCCCCTCAGTCTTTTTTCTAAATTGAATAACCCTAATTTTGATAATCATTTTAGGTACTGTAGTCCACCCATTCCAGTTATTACTTTAGTTGCCCTCCTCTGAACCCTCTCCAGCTCTGCTATGTCTGCCTTGTTCACAGGAGCCCAGAACTGTACACAGTACTCCATGTGTGGTCTGACTAGTAATTTGTAAAGCGGCAGGACTATCTTCTCATCACAGGACATCTATGCCCCTTTTGATGCAACCCATTATCTTATTGGCTTTGGCAGCAGTTGCCTGACACTGGTTTCTACAGTTAAGTTTGACAACCGCTAAAATTCCTAAGTCCTTTTTCATGTCAGTGTTACCCAGGGTTTTACCATTTAGTATGTACGGGTGACTTGCATTATTCCTTCCCATGTACATGACCTTACATTTGTCAGTGTTAAACCTCATCTGCCACTTCTCTGCCCACGCCTCCAATCTATTTAGATCCAGCTGTAGCAGTATACTGTCCTCATCAGTGTTTATTACTTTACACAGTTTATTATCATCTGCGAAAATTGATATTTTACTATGCAAGCCTTCTACATGATCATTAATAAATATATTGAAGAGAATAGGGCCCAATACTGACCCCTGAGGTACCCCACTAGTGACTGTGACCCAATCTGAGTGTGTACCGTTAATAACCACCCTCGGTTTTCTATCACTGAGACAGTTACTTACCCATATACAGACATTTTTCCCCTGTCCAAGCATTCTCATTTTATATACTAACCTTTTATGTGGCATAGTATCAAATGCTTTGGAGAAGTCCATATATACGATTTGCCACGGTCAAGCCTAGAAATTACCTCCTCATAGAAACTGATTAAATTAGTTTGACATGACCAATCCCTCATGAAGCCATGCTGATACGATGTTATACTCTTATTGTCATTGAGGTACTCCAATATAGCAGTTCTTAGAAAACCTTCAAACAGTTTACCCACGACAGATGTTAAACTTACCGCCCTATAGTTTCCGGGCTCTGTTTTTGGACCCTTTTTGAATATTGGCACCACATTTGCTATGTGCCAATCCTGTGGAACACTCCCTGTTAATATAGTCCTTAAAGGGAACCTGTCACCGGTTTTATGGTGTCCTAACTAAGGGCAACATAAATAAGTGACTGATTCGCTTAGCAAAATTCTGGGTCACTTTCTTTGATTGAACCAGTCAATCTGCCAAGATCTTGTATTGAAAAGCTCCAGCTCATAATGATGAGTCCTGAATATTCATGAGCTCCTGACTCTCCCCGCCCACCTGCTGCTAAATGACAGTTTTTTTTCCATATGAATCAGCAGCAGGTGGGCAGGGGAGTGGCTGTGGCTATAGCTCTGAATTAAATATACGCTGGACTCAATGACATCACGCTGGACTCAAATCAGCTCATTAGCATGCGGCATGCAGGATCTGTGTGTATATTATGAGGTAACCATCTGTCACACCAATAAGTGAATACACCTAAGGCACTTTTTAGTAGTTAATGATTATATATAATTAATTAGATTATAATCAAATATCCACATGACAGGTTCCCTTTAAATATCAGAAATAAGGGTCTAGCTATTCTCTTAGGATACAGGGGTGTATGCCGGCGGTTTTATTCTTTTTAAGATGCACTTCTTCCTGGGTCAGACAGGTCACTTTTAATGGGAAGTTTACTTTTACATTCTGCATTTCATATGACAGTTCATTTTCCTCAGTGAATACAGTGGAGAAAAAAAATATTTAATAGCTTTGCTTTCTCCTGATTGCTCTCTGCAACTCCCCCCTCATCACTCTGTAAAGGGCCAACACCTTCAGATTTATACTTTTTACCATTTATATAATTGAAGAACATTTTAGGGTTAGTTTTACTTTCTTTGGCAATTAATTTCTCGGTCTCTAGTTTGGCTGCTTTTATTTGTCTTTTACATATTCTATTTTTTTCCTTATAGTTTTTCAATGCTTACGTTTTTACTTTCTGTTTTAGTGATTTAAATGCTTTGTGTTTGTCATTTATTGCTTCCTTTACATTTCTATTTATCTACATTGAATTTTTCTTGTTCCTCTGGTTATTTCTTGGTTTTCTTGTACCCTTTTATTCCTATAAAGGTATGTACCTCTCGCAATTAGAGTTTAGGATGCTTTTAAAAATATCCCATTTTGTGGCTGCATTTTTATTTTTGAGGACACGTTCCTCAAAACACATTCCTTATAGCGGCAGCTAGACACCTTTATGTGTATTCAGACATACGAATGATTTTTTTTCTTCTGGTGTGCTTTCACTTTGAATTTCCATTTACTACAATAGATATAACATCTATATTTAGTATTGAACATCTTTTGGTCCACAGCAACTGTTTGATAAGCATATGACTCCTACCTACTATGTCCTATGATGGTTTATATGCAATCTGCAAAAAATATAGTGACCCTTAGGATATTGGACTCTACTTACTCCAAATTTTTATCCATTAGTTTAGTTGTTTCTGTGCTCTTTTTCTCATTACCTTAGCATGGTGAAAGCTGTCGTTAATCTTTATTATGACACCAGTATGTACTTGACTGTCATGTCTGAAAAACTAATAGATGAGTTGAAATGGAGAAGAAACTCATTATATGAATGACAGCACATTAGATAATGTGGCAGACATTTGCTCCTCTGCCCATTCACCTTCCTACTCCCTGTCTTCATCTCCCCCTCTACTAGTCCACTTAAATACACCATTGATAAATTTGTACAATTTTCTTCCTCTGCTTTTTTCCTCTTTCATTTCTCCTCTAGCTATCTTTGCAATTTGAGTTGGAGTCTTAAATTTGTTTATATTTATTTGCTTGTCTGAGTGAGAATTGGGCATACAGTAGGTATAGCTATCTGTGTGCTCAGAAGTTCTCCCAATCAATACTTGTCTGTAACCTATCAATACAAAAATTTACTATAGCACATTCATTTTCTAATCATTCACACATATTAGATGACCTAGGAGAAACCATTGGTGCAATAATTTCACCCAAAAATAGTTTTTATTTTTTGGGGGGTAAATTTCATTTGTTTTCTGTACTTCTGTATTAATAAATGTTCTCGATGTATGACTTACTGTATACATCTGCTGCATTTATTGAACTATATGGTTGAGTAGTAGGTAAGTCATACACATATCTGTGGTATATAATAAGAACTATATCCAATTTCTTTGTGCATTGCTGTCATATTATCTAATGTTAAAGGGGTTGTCCAGGAGGTTTTCTGAGCTCCATATATTGATGACCTATCGTCAGACAATCTGATATGGTAAGCTTCCACTGGACTCTGGAGGTCGAGTGGAGGGGTGGACCATAGGCGCAAAATTGCAAACGGAGATTTTCAATACAGTAGGTTTTTATTGAGACAACACATTTCGGGGTTCTGTGGACCCCTTTTTCAAGTCTAAAAGATATACATGCAGTAACATAAAATCAGGGCACAGAGTGTCACTAGTATCACTGTCACTCTGTGCCTTCACCATCTTGCAACCTCCTAACTCGCTTCCATCATAGGCTAATTTACTACAGCAACATTATACCAGCTACACCATACCAGTGACACTATAGTGGTATTACATCACCCCATCTGTGATTTCCAGATTGATCATATCAAATTGATCATTTGTTATAGGTACGTGCAATTTTTATTTATTTTTGTTCTATATCCTATCTGTGAAGATTTTATTGCATATGAATATATATGAACTATAGAAGAGCTACTAATCACTATCCGATTTTATACGCCAGCTTTTATCTGTCATCCAAAACTGGTGCTGTTTTTTATCTATTTATTTATTAATTTATACATCTAAGTTTTGCTTGAAAGACTCTCCACTTGACTATACAATTATTATCATTCCTTTTATTGCCTTTTTGGCATTTTCAGACTTTGCATTTTTCGCTTTTACAATCTCTTTGCACCTGTCATTGTAGTTTGATTTTATGTTACTGTATGTAGATCTTTTAGACTTGAAAAAGGGGTCCACAGAACCCCGAAACTCATTGTCTCAATAAAAACCTACTGTATTGAAAATCTCTGGTTGCGATTTTGCACCTATGGTCCACCCCTCCACTCGACCTCCCCAGTCCAGTGGAAGCTTACCATATTTGCTGACCCAGACGGCGGCTTGGCGCTGCCAAATGAGAGTAGGGACGAAATCGGCAGCACCAACCAGCTACATTCAACCACTCTAATTTGCTTTCATTGTGGTTGCACCCAATTTTAGATGCAACCAAAACAGGTGAGCAGAACCATACTTCCTGTATTTGGAGGCTTTCAATGCTTAACATACTCACCCTATGAGCGGATTTTTCCTCTTGTGGCCACTATTTGCAGACAATCCGATAGAGAGGCCCCAGGAAAAAAAACGCAATTCTGATAACGTTTTTTTTTTTTTTTTTTTTACACTGTACACTTTGTGGTAAAAATGACCTGTTATCTTCATTCTCCAGGTCAGTACGGTTACAACGATACCACACTTGTATAATTTTTATTGCGTTTTAATACAGATTTTTTTTTTTTTTTTTTAAACCTTTGAGGAAAAAAAAATGAATTTATAACCATATTCTGTCCCCTATAACTTTTTTGTAGTTATGTATACGGGGCTATGTGAGGGCTCATTTTTTGTGGGGCGATCTGTTCTTTTCAGTGATACCAATTTGAAGTGTGTGTGACTTTTTGATCACTTTTTATAAAAAATTATTGCTTAATGGTAAATTAACTTTTTTAATTTTTTTTTCCCGTTATGCCATATGTTGTATGCCATTAATATTGGTGTATTTTAATTGTATGGGCATTTTCGCACGTGGTGATGCCCATGATGTTTATTTTTTTTTATTGGTTAAGTATTTTTATTTTAACCACTTAAGGACCACAGGTTTATACCCCCCTAGTGACCAGGCCCTTTTTTACAAATCGGCACTCCACAACTTTAGCGGTTTATTGCTCGGTCATGCAACTTACCACCCAAATGAATTTTACCTCCTATTCTTATCACTAATAGAGCTTTCATTTGGTGGTATTTCATTGCTGCTGACATTTTTACTTTTTTTGTTATTAATCAAAATTTTATGATTTTTTTTGCAAAAAAAATGAAATTTTTCACTTTCAGTTGTAAAATTTTGCAAAAAAAAATGACATCCATATATAAATTTTTCGCTAAATTTATTGTTCTACATGTCTTTGATAAAAAAAATGTTTGGGTAAAAAAAAATGGTTTGGGTAAAAGTTATAGCGTTTACAACCTATGGTACAAAAATGTGAATTTCTGCTTTTTGAAGCAGCTCTGACTTTCTGAGCACCTGTCATGTTTCCTGAGGTTCTACAATGCCCAGACAGTACAAACACCCCACAAATGACCCCATTTCGGAAAGTAGACACCCTAAGGTATTCACTGATGGGCATAGTGAGTTCATAGAACTTTTTATTTTTTGTCACAAGTTAGCGGAAAATGATTTTTTTTTATTTTTTTTTGGACAAAAAATAAAAACTTCCATTAACTCACTATGCCCATCACAAAATACCTTGGGGGGGGGGGGGTCTTCTTTCCAAAATGGGGTCACTTGTGGGGTAGTTATACTGCCCTGGTATTTTAGGGGCCCAGATGCGTGAGAAGTCGTTTGAAATCAAAATCTGTAAAAAAATGACCTGTGAAATCCTAAAGGTGCTCTTTGGAATGTGGGCCCCTTTGCCCATCTAGGCTGCAAAAAAGTGTCACACATATGGTATCGCCGTACTCAGGAGAAGTTGGGCAATGTGTTTTGGGGTGTTATTTTACATATACCCATGCTGGGTGAGAGAAATATCTCGGTCAAATGCCAACTTTGTATACAAAAATGGGAAAAGTTGTCTTTTGACGAAATATTTATCTCACCCAGCATGGGTATATGTAAAATGACACCCCAAAACACATTCCCCAACTTCTCCTGAGTACGGCGATACCACATGTGTGACACTTTTTTGCAGCCTAGATGCGCAAAGGGGCCCAAATTCCTTTTAGGAGGGCATTTTTTGACATTTGGATCCCAGACTTCTTCTCACGCTTTAGGGCCCCTAAAATGCCAGGGCAGTATAAATACCCCACATGTGACCCCATTTTGGAAAGAAGACACCCCAAGGTATTCAATGAGGGGCATGGCGAGTTCATAGAAATTTATTTTTTTTGGGCACAAGTTAGCGGAAATTGATTTTTTATTTTTTTTTCTCACAAAGTCTCCCTTTCCGCTAACTTGGGACAAAAATGTCAATCTATCATGGACTCAATATGCCCCTCAAGGAATACCTTGGGGTGTCTTCTTTCTGAAATGGGGTCACATGTGGGGTATTTATACTGCCCTGGCATTTTAGGGGCCCTAAAGCGTGAGAAGAAGTCTGGAATATAAATGTCTAAAAAATGTTACGCATTTGGATTCCATGAGGGGTATGGTGAGTTCATGTGAGATTTTATTTTTTGACACAAGTTAGTGGAATATGAGACTTTGTAAGAAAAAAAAAATAAAAATCCGCTAACTTGGGCTAAAAAAATGTCTGAATGGAGCCTTACAGGGGGTGATCAATGACAGGGGGGTGATCAGGGAGTGTATATGGGGTGATCACCCCCCTGTCATTGATCACCCCCCTCAAAGGCTCCATTCAGACGTCCATATGTTTTTTACGGATCCACGGATACATGGATCGGATCCGCAAAACACATACGGACGTCTGAATGGAGCCTTACAGGGGGGTGATCAATGACAGGGGGTGATCAGGGAGTGTATATGGGGTGATCACCCCCTGTCATTGATCACCCCCCTGTAAGGCTCCATTCAGACGTCCGTATGCGTTTTGCGGATCCGATCCATGGATGCGTGGATCCGTAAAACACATACGGGCGTCTGAATGGAGCCTTACAGGGGGGTGATCAATGACAGGGGGGTGATCAGGGAGTGTATATGGGGTGATCACCCCCCTGTAAGGCTCCATTCAGATGTCCGTATGTGTTTTGCGGAGCCGATCCATAGATGCGTGTATCCGTAAAACACATACATACGGACGTCTGAATGGAGCCTTACAGGGGGGTGATCATCCCATATAGACTCCCTGATCACCCCCCTGTAAGGTTCCATTCAGACGTCCATATGCGTTTTGCGGATCCGATCCATGGATGCGTGGATCTGTAAAACACATACGAGCGTCTGAATGGAGCCTTACATGGGGGTGATCAATGACAGGGAGGTGATCAATGAAAGGGGGTGATCAGGGAGTGTATATGGGGTGATCACCCCCCCTGTCATTGATCACCCCCCTGTAAGGCTCCCTTCAGACGTCCGTATGCGTTTTGCGGATCCGATCCATGGATGCGTGGATCCGTAAAACACATACGGGCATCTGAATGGAGCCTTACAGGGGGGTGATCAATGACAGGGGGGTGATCAATGACAGGGGGGTGATCAAGGAGTCTATATGGGGTGATCAGGGGTTCATAAGGGGTTAATAAGTGACAGGGGGGTGTAGTGTAGTGGTGGTTGGTGCTACTTTACACAGCTACCTGTGTCCTCTGGTGGTCGATCCAAACAAAAGGGACCACCAGAGGACCAGGTAGAAGGTATATTAGACGCTGTTATCAAAACAGCGTCTAATATACCTGTTAGGGGTTAAAAAAAAATCGCATCTCCAGCCTGCCAGCGAACGATCGCCACTGGCAGGCTGGAGATCCACTCACTTACCTTCCGTTCCTGTGAACGCGTGCGCCTGTGTGCGCGCGTTCACAGGAAATCACGGCTCACGCGAGATGACGCCAATCGGCGTTAGTGTGACCTGGGAGAGTCGCTGCAAGGACGCCTTTCGGCGTTAGCGTGGCGGCAGGTAGTTAAGGAAATGGGGGTGATTTAAACTTTTAGTTTTAAAAAATATATATATATATTTGTAAACTTTTTTTTTGTCACCTTGGGTGACAATATCTGGCAATCATTAGATTGCCCATTGTGTTCATTGATGGCTATAACACAGCGGTTGCAAAACTACAACTCCCATCATTTCCGGACAGCCTACAGCTATCAGCCTACAGAAGGGAATGGTGGGAGTTGTAGTTTTACAACAGCTGGAGGGCCGTAGGTTGAGCAACCCTGCACTATACCAATACAATGCTGCCACCTAGTGGCCTGTATTGGTATATTTTTGAAATAAGCTCCGAAGCCTGCTTGAGGCATCGGGCTATTTCAGAGATGTAACATGTTCCCCGATCTCAGTCGGGGAACACTGTTACCGGAGCGGAAGCACGCGACTTCCACTTCTGGACTGATCAGATGCCGTGGTCACATTTGACCACGGCATCTTAAGGGGAAAATTTATGCAATCAGCCTTACATGTGCCACAGGTCTCTGCTATTTAAAATACCAGGAACCCGGTGGCTATGGCGCCCGCTGCACGTGCGAGCGGGCGCCTTGTTTGGGTACCGGACTTCCACCGTACATATACAGCGGAGGGCCTTGAGGTTTTTTCAAGTGGTTTTCCACTTTAAAAATCAACTACCGAAGTTATTTAACAAAATCACGTGTGACTTTCGTGAATAGCTTACTTCGGCTCATCGGAGCCCATACATTCTAATACTGTACGGAGATGAATCTCAGTACAGTATTATTCCAAAGTTTTGAACAAGGCATCCGAAGCTCGCTTCGCTCAATACTAGCTAGGTGTACCTAACATTTCGGGGAGCATTTATTATTTGTGGTTGTTTTTTTTTTTTGTCAGTTTTAAGTCTGTCTTTGCTATCTGTGCCTGTGCCAAATTTATGAAATGGTGCACCTTAATGATAGATTTGGAGTGCGTGCAATGTTGTTTACACCTATATGTGTAAAAGTACACTAGGGGGTTGCCTTGTCTAGGCTGTAAATGAGCCATAATCCAGGTCTAATCTCACTATTAGCTCTTAAACATAGACCACTTTGAAAAATCGTGAGGAACACCAAATGTTGCAAAGTGTGACCAAATCTTGCAGAAAACGCTGCAACAAGCATTACATGTGACATTTTTAAGAAAAAAAACTTACATATCTCATTTGGGAAATGTCCACCTTCAAATCCTAAAAACAAGCAATCTTGGAGATGAAACTAGTAACAAGTGGTATAGTATGTAAAAGGCAATTAGCTAGTTAATATAAGGTTCCTTTGAATTTGCATTGCCCGAACATTCAGTCTTCTTTATAGAGTAGGTCTTCAGTCTCCTCAATGGTGCATTCATGGTTATTGGGGTTGTATCCATCTATCTTTATACTGTATTCCTGTTATTTATGGGCATCATCTTTTTCCTCCAACTCTTGTAAGCATAATTATCTATTCTAGGGAGCTGGATCTTCTCAAACTAAGAACCTCAAAGTCTCCTAAGATGTTGTTGTTACGAGCAGGAGCCAGCAGCTGGCCTATCAAGTTAACAGTAACAATATGGCTATTTAACTAGCTTTTCGTGAACAGAAACCGGCGCATAGTACACCCATGAGCTTTATTTAAAGTTGACTTTTACTGGAAAGATTAACAAATCAATTAGGTTTTTATGACAAGGAAACACGGCTTCCTCTATAACTGAATCATTGGGCAGGGCTGTTTCTGGAGTTGTGCAGCACTGTATTGTGTTCTACCCTACTTTAATGTGATGTTGACAGATTTATAGACATGTAGCTTTTCATTAGTCTGGTACAAAAGGATGTCTGATAACCGCAAGCGCTCATCAGTGATATACTGTAGGCCATTTATATCAGGACAGTGCAAAGCAGAAGCTAATATGATTCTGCGGATATGTGACGGCATTGCATGTTTTTGATCAAGTAGGCCAGGATGTGGAATACAACCGTACAAATTTAATGATAGCCTCACAATCCCATGTCAGTCCCTGTTTAGTAGATGATAGATATTGAATACATTAGGTTATAACACAGCGGTAATTGACATTTTGACATTTGTCTACTGAAGTAAAAAATACATTTAGATGAATTATTCTGTGTTTTGAAATGGAATCTCAATATGATCATGCCCTGAATTTAATGGAGGCTGGTATGGCACCAGTGAATGTGGTATTTAGTGTTAGCTTCCTGTCGTAAAGAGATTGACTTGTCGTTGGCGCACAGGCAGAAATAATTTTGTTCAAAATGTATTTGCCAAGAATCTAACATTTATACACAGCAATAGGAATTAAAATTTTCGATCGTGAGTAGGGCACTGTTGTATTTACTTTGTTTGTATTTGCAGAGTGCTGTTGCATTGTTTGTTTTTTGCTTTTGTGGTTCCAGCCATGGTAAAGTGCACCCACTGGGATGTGCTGACTAACCCCCAAATTTAGTATCTTTGCAGCCTGCATTGGAGGTGCGGCTGACTCCACTGGTCATGCACTCCTGATTAACCTGTCCGCCCCATAGGCTGATTTTTATCAGTGCAGTTATAAAGCTGTAGCCTGCTCTGCCTGTATTTATTGGAGGCAATTTGGCACCAGGAGAGGTGGAATACAGAGTGGGCTCAGCATTTATGTGTAACCTGCATTTCCTGAGCAAAATGGAGGCCAGTGTGGCATCAAAGAAGTATAATATAGTGTGAGTGCAGCATGCTTGTGGAACCTGCATTCCCTGAATTTAATGGAGGTCGATATGGCACCAATAAATGTGGTATTTAGTTCCTGTCCTAAAGAGATTGCCTTGACGCCGGCAGACAGGCACAAATAATTTTGTACAAAATGTATTTGCGAAGAATCTCACATTTATAATGCAGCATTAGAATTTTCGATAGTGAGTATTGCACTGTTATATTTACTTTATTTGTGTTTGCAGAGTGCTGTTGCGTTTTTTGCTTTAATCTCAATATGATGCATGAAGAACCATAGCAGATTATATTTTATTATGTGCATTATATTTCTTAAATAATTACGGTAATTTTTGTCAGTAACAGTGGATGATATTATAAAGGCTGTCAATATTGGTTTATGCTTGGGCACATGAAAGTGTCGACTAGACAAAAGTATTTTGTTTACTTGGGTCTGTTTAGACTTAGAAAAGGAAACTTCTTTGCAGCTGATGATTAAAAGGCTGTTGATTTGTCAGAGCAATTAGTAGAGATCCGACAAGTCCCATTGAACTATTTATAATGTGCCACTAATGAGAACTTCAAACGCTCTGAACGTCCAGGTTATCGCCAGTAGTAAATGAGGTATGATACTGACCTTGTCTCTGTTCTTTTATATGCTCGATTGGTAATGAATCTGGTGACCGGGCAGGCCAGGGAAGTGTTGCAATCTAACAGACATTCCTAACAATTGACAATGTAGGGGTGTGGAGTTTTCTTGGCACAAAGACACGACCTCAGGAGGTTATGAATAAATCCTTTATTGTCATACACAAACAATAAAGGATTTATTCATAACCTCCTGAGGTTGTGTCTTTGCACCAAGAAGTACCAGAAAACAGTCGACCATAACCACTACACACCCCTACATTGTCGCTCCATCGCTGGTCCAGAAGACTGGCAACCGTACAAACGAGACGTGAACAGTACTGGCAGCACTGACCACCTTATAATTATAACTACACGCCTACACTAGTGTTGTGCCTATGCATACATAACACGAAAAGGTGAGCATAACTGATTATATTTACTCTGTCAGTCATCCACAATGAAACTATTACCCTATGAGCGCCTCTCCCTTTTCTGCCACAATTGCCATTCCTAAGAATTGGGCCAAACATTATCCTGCTCAAAAATGCCACTTGGAATCTCTGCCATGAGAGACAACACACATGGCTGCAGGATGTCCTGCACATATCACTGAGCTGTTAGTGTCCCACATATCACTGCAAGGGTGGCCGACTGTCATATACAATAGTTTCCCAAATCTTGAAACCAGCAGTTGGGGTATTGTGTAGCTCCATGGAAAAGGCAGGTTTGAAACTCTCCATATTCTAACTCAACCATTATGGGCTCCCAAACAAAACCTGGATTCATCTCTAAATGCGTACAGTTTCCATCCATAGTCTAGATTTCTCGTTCACAATATCATTGTGAACTAACTCAGTGGTGGTTGGCTGTCAATGGCAGGACAAGTAATGGGCACCATAATACCAAATTTCCTGTGGTCTGGGCAGAGACAGGGGTGTGTTATAAAGGTGCCATCTGTGTCTGAATGGTGGACAACAAAACTTTTGGAGCTGCTCTTGCTTGTCAACAGATTAAACAATGCTCTATACAGATGGTCTGTCTGGACTCTGCTATTTGTGCCCTCATGTAACCACTTCTTCTTAAAGTCTAACTGGGCAAAATGTTTTCGAGTGTGTTCTAGAGATATGTCTACCAGTCAATCTCTCAAATCTACCCAAAATTAGCCTCTTAGAGCCTTTTATAGAGCAAGAGGGAAACACTTTTATGCCCTTTTGTGGCAAGATCCAATGTCTAATCAGACCGCACCTGTAATCATTTACATATCTGCCCGAGACATAATTGCATTTGAATTTTGCAGCAATGCAAAGTTTCTTTCGGGGTGTGGTATTTTTTCTTTTTGTCAGAGTATATTTAATAGTCCTATATATGGTATTTTGGTTAATTAGTTGCATATAGTAATATAGTAGTCTCAATGAGATTGTACAGCATGTATGGATTACTGCCTTCCTAATTCCTGAATATTTACATTTAGTGTACATGTCACAGAAAGTAAGAAAAAACGGACAATACAAGCAAATAACACATCTACGGGATCAGACTACACAGAGCTGTTCTTTGTATATTTCTAACTAAGCAAATGTAAGGGGTTTTCAATTCACTTACTTCATTTACAGTGGCCCCGTTCTCATAGTTAGCTAAGAGTCACATGACCTGTGATGTCAGCTTCTTTCCCTGCTCTGATGACATTGCATGCACAATCCTGAAGGAGCAGGTCTGCCTCTGTGCACAGTACATGACTGTGAAGGCTGTAGCGACAATCCAAGCCCCCTGCACTGCCAATCTGCTGGCTGAGCTATCTGCCCTGTGTCTTCCCTCCCACAGGATTCTTCAGGAAAGCTTAACCCCTTCTACCATCAGCAGCACAGACTCAGGGCTGGAGACTGTGCCTCAGGTACTGAGCAGCTGCAGGGTTTCCTCTTCTCTAGGCACTGAAGAGATAAATGCTATGCACAAGATCCTCCCTCCTCACCCTGCAAGCACAGAGCTGACAAAGACCAGAGAAGTCCTCTCCTCTGTACTCTTCTGCTGGCTGTGAGGAAGTGTCTGCAGAGCATTGCACAAGAACACGTAGGGGGAAGAGTCTGTGTGTATCAGCAATGTCATTGCACTGTACAGATGAGACTTGTAGTTCCACACATACAACATGAGTATCCCAGCAGTCAGACTGCACACAGGGCAGCAATTTTAGTCACTCACTTTGCAGAGTAGGGGGAGGGGAAAGGCAGTCTTTGTTGACACCCACAAATATTCACAAGGAAAACCTCAGAGATTGTTGTTACGCCCCCAACAGCTCTGCAACTCCATGTCAACAAAGGGGCCAGAACAAAACTAGGGAAATTAGGAAATACTTTTTTTTGCCTAAAACTTGCTTAGCTTATCTATATATTGCTAACCATCAGATTTACTGTGTTTTTTTCGCCATATAAATAGGATAACCCCTTTATTGTTTCTTTTTTATTATTCATTGTAAATGTACTTGAGAAATACAATTTTTGGTCGCAAATGTGCACGTAGCCTTAAAACAGCAATATTTCATTGTAATGAGGGTAATGTTAAAGAAAAACTGTTAGCTCTCCTGAAGTATCTTTTTTAATGTATTCCTCATAAAATAATTTTGGAACATCTTTTCTTACAGCTTTGCATAGTGTGCTTTTCCTGCTAGAAATTGTCCAATCAGTGCCAGACTGTGTAAGGACATATTACTTTGACATGACGGAAGGTAACTCCCAATTGTCAGTTTATTCAGAACTTTCTAGGAGGAAAAACAGAGGAATAGTACAGTACAGAAATGAAGAAAAGATGATCTTTTTATGGGTAATACAAGTATTTACTAAAACAAAAAAGTCAGGAGATATATAGCTGATGGGAATTTAACTATAAATTATTTTGGTTGGGAAGAGAACACATGGGAGTGCTCTCCATATAAATGAGTGAACACGTCTGCATATTTTAAAATTCTTTGTATTCCTTTTTTTTATTTTTATTATTTGATTTTATATAGTAGAATTTGCTAATGAAGTTCAATATAACTATGTGCTTTTATTTCAGTTTGTGTAAAGGACGAACACTGTACTCAGTGGTACGGGATGCAAAAATTGTCTTAGATGTCAACAAAACCAGGCAGATAGCACAAGAAATTGTGAAGGTAAGTGCTGAAATGTCTATTTCTGGCAATTTCACATGTAGCATGTGAGACAAATAATGTCAAGAGCTATGCTACCAATTTATGATCGATGGAGCTGCGATCTCAAGGATCCCTAACGATCTTGAGAAAGAAGACACCACAGTTCTCACTTAGCAGTATGTCCCCTTGCTGGGAACTGCAGCTAGCCCTATTCAACGACTACAGCATACAGCAATAATGGCATCACTGATGACAATTCCCTACTGTTTTATACTGTTGACTTATACACAGGATAGGACATCAGTATCTGATCGATGGGAGTCCAACTTCCAGTACCCCCGCTGATCAGCTGTTTGAAGAGATTGCAACGCTCCAGTCAGCGCTGTTGCCGCCTTGCAGCTTATGAGGGACAGCACTGTCCGTTGGATAGTGGCTATGCTTGGTATTGCAGATCAGCTTCATTCACTTCAATGGGACTGAGCTGCACATAGGCCATGTGACTAATTAACATGACATCACTGGCCTAGGTAGAGGCTGCAGTGCTCACCGGAAGACGGTGGTCTCTTCAAACAGCTGATCATGTGGGTGCTGAGAGTCTGATCCCCACCAATCAAAATCTGATGACATATGAGTATTTGGACAACTCCTTTAAGCAAGAAAAAAATCTGTGTCTTGTCCGCAGTCAGAGTGGTTCAGAAGTGGCAAATCTGCTGCACACTTCTATATCCCTGCCAGACACTGATCTATGGCCGAACGACTATTCAGTTCATGGAGAGGACTGTGAGAAATGCAGCCCTCCCCATGCTGTAGGTCCTGAAGCAGCTGGAAAAAAGATGAAAGCTCCATTGACTGCAGGTTGAGGACCTTTGATGGAGCAAGACCAGGAAGATTCTAAATATATGTAGTGGTGTGATTTTTATTAAGGATAATAGCGTGTATGATGGTGTGTGTAAATGTGTTGTGATGTGTGTAAATGCATTGTGCATGCCACAGTGCTGTCTGTGTGTGTATTAGCTGTGCATAAAGTAGTGCAGTGTGTATCTAATGTGCATGCTGCACTACTGTGTTGTATCCACTGTGCACGCAGCAGTGTGTATGTGAGTATAATATGTGTGGTGCATAGCCAGGTGCGTGTATTTGTATAATATCATGATCATGGAGAGAGTAAAAAAAAAAACCTCTCTAAAAAGTAAAGAATTTAGCAGAATAAGCGTGTCAGATAAAAATCTTAAAACATAGACAAGAAAGCAGGAAGCACTGAAAAATGAAGGCAAGTAACATATACGATAATGCTTAGACCAGGATTATACCTACACAGATAACATTGCACATATCCCATATTACATAAATATAACCAGAACCTCGTCAATATGAGATGTGGTCACCGTCACAAGTATACTGATAGTGACAATAAGGTTTCTTTCACATGGATGTCGCGTGTGAGGGCCGGATAGGATGCGGGTGCGTTGCAGGAAAATGCACAATTTTTCTGCGCGAGTGCAAAGCGTTTTGATGCGTTTTGCACGCGCGTGAGAAAAATCGGCATGTTTGGTACGCAGATCCGATCCGGGACTTCTTCACAGAAGTTCGGGTTTGGGATCGATGTTCTGTAAATTTTATTATTTTCCCTTATAACAAGGTTATAAGTGAAAATAATAGCATTCTTAATACAGAATGCTAAGTAAATTGGGGATGGAGGGGTTAAAAAATAAACTCACCTCATCCACTTTTTCTGCAGTCTGGCTTGTCTTCTTTCTTCTTCGAGGACCTGGGAGAAAAGGACCTTTGGTGACGTCACTGCGCTCATCACATGCTCCATCACCATGGTGGTGGATCATGTGATGAACGCAGTGGCATAACCAAAGGTCCTTTTATCCCAGGTCCTCAAGGGAGAAGAAAGAGGACAAGCCAGGCTGCGTGAAAAAGTGGATGAGGTGAGTTCTTGTTTGTTTGTTTTTTTAACCCCTCCATCCCTAATTTACTTAATACAGAATGCTATTATTTTCCCTTATAACCATGTTATAAGGGAAAATAAAGATTGGGTCCCCAAATCGATCGTCACCTAGCAACCAGGTGTACTAGCTTGCGGATGCTTGCGATTTTCACGCAACGATATTCACTTCTATGGGTCCTGCATTGCGTGAAAAGCGCACAATATAGAGCTTGCTGCGATTTTCACGCAACGCACAAATGTGCACAGGCCCATAGAAATGAATGGGTCCGGATTCAGTGCGGGTGCAATGTGTTCACCTGACTCATTGCACCCACGCGGAATTCGCGCCTATGTGAAAGAGGCCTTACTGCACTATGACATGTGCCCATACAGACCAGAAGCTTGCTCTCACACCTTAGCATGTGTTTTGCCGTATCTTTTTTCAGGCATCAGTAGCTGTCCAACAGTGCTGGCTGTGAAGGGTTAATACAATAGCAAAGACCTATCACCTTGACCTATGTGATAACATGCAATGTATATATGAACAGCTTATCTGATAGATGAAAGGAGAACAAATGTTGCTGCAGTGGCTGATTAGCGGCTGTTATGTAATACACAGAAAAATAGCAATTCCGGAAAAAAACAAAGAAAGGATTATTACTCATTTTTTCCATGCGTAACCCTATAGAGTTGCTGAAGAAGGAAACAAGATAAATCGCAGAGCAAGTTAAACATTTTGATGCATAGTTCATAATTTATTCTGCTTTACAAGAAGGTAATTGCTTTGTGCTGCTAAAAATGTTTGGATCGGAGAGCTCTTGCAGTGTAAGCAGGATTGTGCCGCGAAGTATTGTAAAGCAAACAACTGACAATGATAGATCTAAATCATTTCCCCACAAAATGTTATGCAGCACACATCAAAAGCCAGAAAAATTACAAGACTTCATTTTCTGCTCCGCTGAGCATGTAGAGGTGAAAAGATCACACTCCATTGTATGGGTAGGTGTGTTTTTCATGTAATTATTTGCACCATTATTGTCCTCTGTATAATAGGAGATCATTCATAATCTCCACTGGCAAAATTGGATCATCTGCTATAATCAACATTTTTTTTTTTCTATCGCTGTGTTTACAGCTTTACTATTAATGGTTTCTTTATTCATCCATGCGTTATTAAAATGTGGTTACTTACCGCAGTGCTCACGTCTGATCTCTGGAACCAAATGACTGCAGAAAATAGGACTACATAGTATAAAGGTGGCCAATGCCATACATATTAGTAGAGACAAGCACATTTTTTTAAATTTGTTTTGAGCCCAATTTGCATGAATCCATTGTCCGATTTGATTCAATTGAATTGATAGTGCCCCAATTGCCATGAAAAGTCTTTTATGACACTCTGAGGTCTCCTAAGAGTGAATCTAACCCCATTCAAGCCCATTTAACCCCCTTCCCACACCATGCAGTAAATGTATGGCAAGGAAAGCATTACATTAACGCACCATGCCGTATATTTACCGCATGGCTTCAAACTATCACAGTTAACATTGAAAAATGACAATCCAATGCTGGCTGCTGTCATGAACAGCCGACCATCACTGCAAACTGCTGCAATGGTCCTGCACCAGCAATCAACGCTGACTGACCAATAGCAGCCATGTACCTGTCATGACCCGGGTTGTATTCGAATCAGGGATCTTCCTGGTCTCTTAAACCATAGCCTTACCTGTTGTGCTACAGAAGAGATCTAGACTTTGGGAATGTCCTTACTGTGTTCAACACTACATCATACTCTCTAGCTCCACCTGCTGCCAGCTGTGGACAATTCTCAATCTGGACAGCCTTTAAATAGGAAGTGAGGTCATCACTCAGTGCCCGTTTATTTGGATTTCTTCCCTGGGTGTTTTGACTTCAGTGATCTTCCTTGTATTGAACTCCTGCCTGATATCCCGACTATTCTACAGC